>NC_080189.1:115200960-115800960 GCF_030028045.1 Hippopotamus amphibius kiboko | reverse complement strand
AGTGAGTGCCAGTGAGAAAACAATAAGAGTTATGAAGCTCCAAACTGCATAATCAAGAAGCAGTAGCTTGTTTTTTTTTTTTCCTTAGCTCAAATCTATTAATTCAGCTCTCATTAGAGGCTGAAATATAAAAATGGGTAGAGGGAGGTAAGTGTCAAAGAGCATGTATCAACTGTATGCAAACCAAGCTGATGGGAGTTCTTCCTCAAGAGCTAAACACAAACAGCGCAAAGTGCTTGGCGCAGGTCCAGAGGGAGCCTGGCGGTGTTTCTCTTGCATCACATGTTCTCCTTATGGGTCCCCTTTTCTATTTGGGTCTAATACACCCCTCAGTGGGTGTTACACCAAGCTCTTCTTCCTCTAGGCACCTCCTGTCCTGTCCCACTTGCTTCGCTTCCTGCCTGGCTCCTCTCCCCACTTTCTGCGGCTTCTCTGGTCAACCAGCTGCAGCTCACGCTCTGATGCTGGTCTGACGAGCAACGCTGTGACTTCGAGAAAGGCTAGCTGTGGTTTTCGTTTTATGTGGCAACAAGTGACCCTGTGCATACAGATTGCTACCTAGGATGTTTGAGAATGAGGAATAAGCCAAAATGTGAAAAATGTTCCCAGATTTGTAAGTATGAATGGAAAACAAGAACTCACTCAAAGGGAAATCTCACAATGACTCTTTAAGGCAGATGACCTTCCTTTTAAAAGCCTCCCAAACCACAGAAAGGTACGTACATAAAGCACTTCTTATTAGGAGATAGTCTACTCTACCCTCACGTTTGTGTGGTGGTTACGTTTTCTTTGTCTCTCAAGCGGTGGATGTCAAGAGAAACAGGAGAGCAAGCGCTCTTCTTTCCTGCGAAGGCATGTCAAGTCCACGAGCGATGAAGCAGCAGGGATTCTACGAGACTAAGAGACTAAGGTTCCTGCAAGGTGGGGCACGGCTGCTGAGTATTACAGATTAATTCCTTGGGGACAGAAACTCACTCTTCTTGCTTCAGAATAAAACTGGGCTTAAAATAGCACCCACTCATCCCCTTCCAGTCTGGGATGCCTGAATTCTGTGTAAGTCCCATTCATGGGAGATTTTCTGGAAGGTCTTCAACTGTTGATGGGATGGAAAAATACAGGTGCCTGGAAACAAAGATGGAGAACGAAGGACCCCCTCCTACAGTCAGTGACCTCTCTACCTTCTTCTTCACCTGTCCCGGATGGTCAGGTCACCCCAGTGCACCTTCAGAGTGTCCACAAGGACATCAGGAAAGGTGACTGTGTTTCTGCCTTCTCCAGGTGAGTGAACAGATCTATTCAGAGGAGGCAAGAGGTGTGCGTGCACACACATCTAGTGCATCTTAGAGGGAACTGGAACGGGTTCCCAGCACAGCCGAACCCGGGAGGCCCGTTTCTACCAGTGCATAAGCATCAAACTTCACATACTGCACATATGCCTCACCTGCGGATTTAGTTTAGACGCAGGTCTGGGGCAGGGCCGGAGAGCATTTCTAACATGTTCCCAGATGATGGCCATGCCGCCGGTCCACGGACCACACTTTGAGTAGCAAGGCTGTGCTGTACTCGTGGGAGGACAGCCAACAGGTAAGGGTGCTCCCAGGCATCCGGAGGGACAGCGGAAGGAGGAAACAGCTAATTACCACGGCCCACCTCGGGGGCTGTGAGGATTCATTCCCCCAGCCTTGGTTCTCAAATCTGCCTGAACCCTGGACTTGCTGGGAGAGCTTTAAAAACACGGACGTCAGGCTCCCACCCTGAGAGATTTTTACTTAATTTACCCGAGGAGTGGCCTGGGCACGTGGAGTTTCAAAAGCTCTGGGTGAGACTGTCGTGCAGCCAGGGTTACAGATCCCTGCCCCAGCTGTTGATGCAAACAGACTCAAAGATTAAGGACTTTGCTTCTTCTTCTTGCATTCTTTATACATTCATCTCGTTCAGCTATCATTTTAGGTTAATGGCCAGGAAGAGTGTTTCCATTCTCTGGGTCCTTCTCAGAGAACGGAAATGAGAAAACGAATCACCATGTTCAGCTGCCTCACATCACAATCCATGGACAGACAGGTAATCTTTGGCTCTGAATTTCTGATCTTTAAAATCATGTTTTGGCATCATCTTGGAGAGAAGTTCTGAGGACATGCAGTGATGAAAAGAACAACAGGGGCAGAGCTGGGAGACATGAGTTGTCCCACCTCCACTGCCAAGTGGCTGTGTGACCTTCTGCACGTCGCCTAACCTCTCTGGGCTTCAGTTTCCTCGACCACAAAATGAGGGGGGTGGACGGTGTTGTTTCTAAGAACACTTATGATTCGATCTGCTCTATTTTCCTCCACATGCCCCGTGTTCCTCTGCTGACCCAGGGAACAACAGTCAAATAAACAGAAACCTACTGAAATTAGCCATGGATTTCGCAGGTTTGTGACTCTTATTTTCCTTACTGATGACGGTTTTTGTCAATGATTTCCAGGGGTTTCATCTGGGCAACTCTGATTCAGGAGTGGTTTAAGTAACTTGGTGATGGAGACTCTCTGATAAATGACTCAACAGTACTTGTGAGTTTTTTACGGGTTGTGATCGCAGTTAATACCTCCACGAGCAGCAGAACTATAAGTCAGAACTCACTGAAATCTGGACTAATGCTCCTCCTCCTCTTTAAATGATAGCTTATAAATATGAGTAAATGATAAATCAGGTATTAGCAATGGATGAAGATGACAAGAAGTTAGCCCGAAATTAGCTGACAGCTGTTTTTCCCATCAAACTTGTATCTACTTCAGCTGGAGGAGGGAAATTATTAGCCATAAGAGGTATTCCCTGATATGTCAGAGAAATTTTCTCGAATAGCCAAAGCTACTTAAACTTTCTTGGGTTGAGAGTGACAGACTTTGAGTTGAAAAGGCAACCAGAGTGAGAAAACAAATTATTACTCATTGTCTAATTATTTACCTAGTATTTTATCACTTACGTGAGCTCAGGAGTATATAAAGCCCTTGGCACAGTGCCCAAGACAACCTATGTGGTCAATAAATGTTCACTATTACTATGATTTTTATTAACTGAACATTGATTATTTGGTTAAAATAATCTAAATTCTGAAAGCCAGTGGAAAAAAACATCAGGCACATAGACAAAAGGTTTACTCAACCAAAATTTGCTAGAAACCTACTCCTCCCAGGGTTTCACAACCACCGGTCTGACTTGTAACACCCAAGATGTAGGATACGTGCAAGGACACCAACAAATTTTCTCTTTCCTAATGCACACGACCTGTTGACAGCTCATCAACTGTACCCTGAACCCCATACACTACTTAATGTGAAACACCTGGCATGGTTTCCCGGTACGTATTTAAATACTGCATGCTCTTCTGAAGCAACGATGACACAGCCTGTGTGCGGGCAAGTGCATTACACACGGAGTCGAACAGCCGGAAAAACACACCGCACGGACCTTCCAGGGACAGAGGCGAGTTTCTAGGGAACCTGTTCTTTGCTCTTACATGGTCCTTCCTGTCCCTGATGGAAGACAGTAACATAGCACGCAGTGGCCCAGAGAGCACAGAATTCCTGGTCTCAGGACCTCACACACCCAGGATCACACGCTCCCACGACCAAGAGAGTGGTAGAGGTGATGAAGTCTAGGCCTGTACAATCATCCACTCAGCCACATTCTTCACTACACAGAAATCACAGTGTGATGACTGGACAGAATTAACCACATAACCTGCCCTAATGTCTTCACTGATCCTTCAGCCTTTGACCCTAACCTGCCTCTTGACAAAGGGGGAGCACAGGAGATGGCTGGATGGAGACAGAGAGAAGGACATCTGAGCTCCCAAGACCCAGGGCAAAGCATCCACTGACCTAGTCTCCCTGCCCTCGATCTGCCGCGGCCGAGAGCACAGCAGTGACTGCTCAGTGGGGCTGCTTAGGGAGGATGTACAACCCCATCCGTAGTGTTTGGTGCATATTTAAGCACCCTTGTTTGGGGGGAGGGTCTCATCCCTCACTTTCAGAAGCAGAGGATTTAGATGTATAGATGGTTTTGCAGACTTCATCCCACAAAACCTGCTTCCTCATCCATAAAGTAAGAGGGTGAGTCTCACTGTTCTACAAAGGCCCCCGGGTCTCTTCGGGGCCCCAGGGTGGCGTGAGGGAGGCTGGGCTGCAACTCCTCCAAGTTACTTCCTATGGGCACAGCCTGCTGCCTCATGCTTTGGGTGGCGCGTAATAAGGCTTATGCTTGATCTTCAGAGACGAACCCAGCCCCCATCTGCTGTCTCCCCTTGGACGTGGCGCCCGGAGACAGGGAGACGGGGGATGGCGGGGAGGCCAGCTGGCTGGAGACAGGACACTAGAATGCAGATATGGATTGGGACCGAGGGCCTGGGGAGCAGATAAAGAAAAGAACTCTAATAATCCGAATGTTACTGAGCTGATGTTGGTACAGCTACACTCGCCTGGAGAAAAGTGTGCATTTTATAATCATCTTGCAAAGCGGTTCCTCTTCCAGTAACACCTGCCTTTGATCTGTGGTCCCCTCTTAGAGGGTCTGGCGTCTGTCTCCTTGTACCCAGGCTACCAGCAAACCCCGCCTCGCCTGCCCACTGTTTTAGGGGACCTCGGAGCCCCAACTCACGGGGCGACAGGGCTGACTCACGGGCTGCTGGGGAGGGAAGGCCAGGGAGGACCAGGCGCTCCGGCCCTCGGGTGAGAGCACCATGCGGCTCGGCTAGCAGGACTGCTGGGAGCACTGCGGCCTCAGATCTGTTTCAGGACAGCTGCGTGGGGAGCCAAGGCGGTCGTCCGGAGCTTATCAGAAAGCCATGGACGGGAACACACTTCCTGCTGGAGGTCCCTTGAAACAGGGGGCTCAACGGGCTTAGGACCTGTAAGGCTCTGCCCCGAACAGTGGGGTGTGCAAAGTCTACAGGTGCCAGAGACATCGGTCTGAACCTTACTGTCAACTCCCGGTTACCAGCTGTACAATAATGGACAAGTCCCCACCTTTCTCTGAGTTTCAGCTTCCTCAACAGCAAAGGGGCTGGATGACGCCTGCCTCATGGAGCGGCCGTGACAATGCAAAGTACTAGGTCCCGAGAGCCTCCATCAGGGCCTGATACCTGGGCCACCAACAAAGAGTCTCCACTTTGCAGTGATTTTCACTGTTATGCAGTGTTGGCCACTTGAGTTGCACTCCTTGCTCCCTCCGAGGGGGTGAGCATCAGGTCAAAGTCCCTCGTCAGGAGGCCAAGCTATCAGGGAGGCCGACCAACCGTGACCTCTAACTCTAGTTCTGTCACTGCTGTGCCAGGGGAGGACAGAGAAGGTAATTTAATCTCCTGGAGCCTCCGTGTCCTCTGTATAACAAGGTGAACGCTATCGATACATCACCCGAAATGTTTTTAGGAGGCATAATAAACAAACAATATGAGAAAGCCGTCTACAAACACAGGTGACTCACTTAACCACGTGGACTGGAGACAGTGACCAAACAGATAAAGGAAATCCACCCGTCATCCCGGAGCCTTGCTGGGCTAAACACCCTCATCAAAGCCAGGCCGGAGGCAAGGAATCAGACCGACTCAGCATTCGTCACCTTCCCTTTCCTTTCTCTGTTCCCTGGCGGAAGCATTGTGAGTGCTGCGCCCCTGCTGGTTCTCAACCAGAGGGCAGAGGGAAGCAGGTGTGCCAAGAATCTCACAGTGGAGTATCACAGCTTGGATGGTCCAGATGTGTCTGTACCAAGTCCTCTACAATCACTGAGCCACATCTGAAGCAAGTCAAGCCAGAGACATCCATCTGCCTCGTGCCCGTCTATTTACCTGCCTATCTAGAAAGGTTTTCAAAATTCAATAGGACACTAATGTATTGACAGTCAATGCATAGAAGGCCAAGAACAGTTTCTCAAGTTTGGAAAGGACTCTAAGAATCACTCCAGTCCAACCACTTCCTTTCTTAGGATGAAGCAGGACGGACTCTCGAGTGTTCTGAAGGGCTGGTGGGTGAGGGGATGGTAGCACGAACCTGCGTGCTGGGTACTGATGGGTGGTAAGAACAGTCAGGAACAATAAAGAGGACAGACGAGAACACGGGTCACGGTGCCCCTTTCCGCAGCCTCCCGCAGGTGTTGCGGACTGTTTGTCCTTTCATCTCGGTGAGTTGTGGGTAGTGAGAGCAGGAATGATACGGTCCGGAAATACTGCTTTATTACCAAAACAACTTGCATAGCTTATGTCACAGTACTAACGATGCTTCCTGAGCACCTGTGCACTGTGACGGTCCACGACTGCCACAGGCAGAGGGCATGGGAAGCTTCTGTCCCCACCCCCCTGCATCCCAGTGGCCCGTCTGCTTCCCTTGTGCCCAACCAGACCAGATCAGGCCCGGCAGTGGAGCTCCAAGGCTCCCTCTCCTCCTGGCCTCCCCGGCCCCAGCTCAGCCACTCTCTATTTCTTGGTGGCTGGGGAAAGACCTGGGAGCTCCGGGAAATCTCTCCCCACGCCTCCCCATGTCACACACTTTTTGGTGACCCAGAGTTGGAGGCTCTGAACTGGCCAGCCTACTTCCACTGGACAGTCTCTGAGCTGGGCTCAGCTCACACATGAAAGAGCCAAGCTCTGTCCACACAACAGTCATGTTTTGGGTGATGCATTCTCATGGAGACTGCATATCCTAAAGACAGGATTTGGACTCTTTACCAACATTATTTTTTAAAACTTCCCCCTTTATTTGACTGTCATAATCCCTTCCTCTGCAATTCCATCCAGACCTTTAGTCAAATTCATGGATTTTCCCCACAATCTTCTCTCGGATAAAATCTTATCAACCTGGTGGAAACTGAGATCTATGTAAGTGAACCAAATATTTCCAACTGAACCTCAACATATCACAGAGAGAGGATAAACTGTGAAATCTAACTGTGACTTCATTCTGCCTTTGTGCCATCCATCCCCCTGTGCCTTCACGTGTTACCATCAGATACCAACATTCCTTCAGCCATGACAGGGGACGATGCACAGCTGGCCAGGCACCTGTGCTAGGTCACAGGCACGCACACTCTGATAAGCCCTCGGAACTGTCCTATTAATTAGGTCGGTATTTGAGACTATGTTGTTTGCAAAATAAAACTGGAAGGCCTTCCACTGAATTCTGTTACTAAAGCGTGGTGTAGCTGCTCCCTGTCTTAACCCTAGGCTGGCTAGGCGGCCCACCTCAGCCATTTTTAATTTGTCCCCACTAAGGACCCCTCATGAATCTTCTCCCATAGGCTTCTTTGTCTTGAAGGGGCCATATTTTGAAAGTAAGTGGTTTTTCATTTTAGGTGATCAAAGCCATACATCAGTAAATGGCAATCAAAGTTACTGAACTGACTGTCTGACAGCCCAAAGCAGAAGCACCCACTATTCGGGTGGCATGTAAAACTTTATGGTGGGTGAAGTGGGCAGCTTCCAAATGCATTTAAAAAAAAAATTTTATTGGCGTATAGTTGATTTAAAATGTTGTGTTAGTTGCAGCTGTATAGCAAAATGAATCAGTTATACACACACATATATCCTCTCTTTGTAAAATTCTTCTCCCATATAGGTCATTACAGAGTACTGAGAAGAGTTCCCTGTGCTACAGAGTAGGTCCTTGTTAGTTATCTGTCTCATATATACCAACGGCCTTTTATGAAGTATTAAAATACTCTTTCCCAGATTCCCTGGGATTGGCTTGCAGACTGGGAAGCACCAGGCCAAGGATTTCTTCCTCTCTCCAGCTTTCTCGGGTCTAAATCAATGTGACCAGTGATCCTGCTACACCTGGTTGAGACCCACTGGGGGCTGGTTCTACTCCCTGAGCCCTTCTTCACACTGGCCTGCCTCTGGAGGTGTGCAGGGGCTTCTGCACCCACCCCTCCCAGGAGCTCCTCTGCAGCCACATGGTGGCACTCTCCACCACAGGCCTTTAAAAATCATCTTAAAAACAAAGGTCTTAAGTTTGTTTAGCTTGTATTTCTGCAGGACTGAGTATTATAGTAAAAGAACACAGGCCCAGCAGGGAAACAGCTGCTTTGGGGCAGTCCTATACGGCCAAAACCTTGGCCAAATTTTGCAAAGGTAAATCTGAAGAATGTACACCCAAATCAAGGTGTCCTGATTTCTTCCCCAGCAAATACATTTGATCTGTTGGGCTGCTACCCAAGAAGACTTCATGCCTACAGAAACTGTCAAGTAGAAACAATGTCTTATAAGCCCATTTCTTCAGGGGCTCAGAAAGCTTTACATACATTATCTCACTGAGCGCCCACTCTTCTCTTAAGAAGGTGGAAGGCAGGGATTAGCATCATTAGGTGGCAGTTGTCACGTGCCCTCGCACACACGCTCTGAATCAGCCACGATCCTGAATCGAAGCAAAAAACAGCCAACTAACCAGCCAACCAAGCAACATGAAGAATTATGCAGTTCAGGAAGTCTAAGGTCAAAAAGATGACTACGTAGTAATGAAGAGTATGTGGGCAGGCCACACAGAAAATGAGATTTTCTGCTACATCTTCCTGCATTTATTTGAATGAATTGATATCCACATGTGGATGTGTGTGAATGTTTACCTATCCCGTAGGTATACAGAGAGAGACGTAAATATATAGATCTCTATACACACATGGAATCACAAATCTACATGCATCTTACATTTTGGGACATTTGGGCAAAATGATCATTTTTGGAATAAAACTTGACTCCTCTAGAGGTATTTTATTCAACTAACTCATTTGGGCATTAAATATCCAAGAGCTATTTATGAAACATTAAGTGTATATAAGCACACTGGCTGGCTTTGTTTTTTGAAGATTTAGTTATAAATGTCATGGTAGCTACTGCAGTCCCCAGAACCTAGAATGGTGCCTGGCAAACTGTAAAAATTCAATAAATATTTGTTGAATGAAGGTATGAATATTCTGCATGTTCTACATGGCACGTAAGTTTGAGGACTGCAATCTGTTTGTAGTGATGTTTTGACTGTGATTTTTTTTCCTAACCATTAAAAATTTTTTAAATGATTTTAAAAAAATTTTAATTTAATTTTTTTTTAACTTGAAGTATGGTTGATTTACAATGTTGAGGGAGGGAAGGACTGGGAGTTTGGGATTAGCAGATGCAAACTATTATATATGGGAAGGATAAACAACAAGGTCCCACTGCAGAGCACAGGGCAACTATATTCAATATCCTGTGATAAACCACAGTGGAAAAGAATATTAAAAAAACAATGTCTATATGGGTATAACTGAGTCACTCTGCTGTACAGCAAAGACTGACACAACATCGTAAATCAACTAACAACTGTAAATAAAAGGCGCCTGAGGGGAAAAAAAAAACTTCCTCGAGCACAGCCTCCTCAGGCCTCGATTCAAATGGGAGAGTTTGGGGGGAAATTTCTATGATATGAGGAGATGGGATTTGGGAGATTTTTACGACAGAAATAATAGTGATAATGATAAAATAGTTATCATGGCTCTGAGAACAAAGGCATTAAATACATACTAATAATCAAAGAGGTGGTCCAGGGTACACGAGAAGCTCAAAAGGCATTACAGCAGGCAAACTGAATCTGGTCCCAGTGAGAGGCCTAGCATTCCTCTCTTAGAGGACACCGGGGGACAATGCTATGGAGAGTTGTGTTAAAGGCCCCCAGGGAGGACTGCCCACCCACACAGGGCCAGCCAGGAAGGGGGCCATTCACGTCACGTGGGTGAACACACATGGTGCAAGAGGCCCTTTTATTTACAGCTTCTTCCTGCCTTGTTGGGCCCATTTGTTTCCATCTCTCAGATCTACTGTGTCGTTCCCGTTT
This sequence comes from Hippopotamus amphibius kiboko, assembly GCF_030028045.1. Taxonomy (NCBI): domain Eukaryota; kingdom Metazoa; phylum Chordata; class Mammalia; order Artiodactyla; family Hippopotamidae; genus Hippopotamus; species Hippopotamus amphibius. The sequence goes on along the minus strand of NC_080189.1, from coordinate 115,791,127 downwards.
GCTGCTGCTAAGGTGGAGTGCTCTCAACAAAGGCGCTCTTAGGGCAGCAACTCCTTAATAGAAAGCGCATTTAATAAAACTGGTGGTGATGCTAAAAAGAAAGGAGGGAGGCAGACTCAGAGAAAATGGCTGGAAGAAATTTGCAATTAATATTTTACAAGACATTTGGATTCCGATTCCTCCTTGCTGTTAACATTTAAGAGCTTTTTCAAAACTGTATTCCTCTCTACTATTATATCCTTAATTAAATTAATTTATATGGTGAATGCTCTAAAGATACTGCTGGAGATTTTCAATCAAAAAGCCTTATTGCTAGACACAATGTGTGTGAAGACCTTGAAAAAAGAATGGCATAAGGCCTAGAGCCGTCACGGGCACAGGGATATTTGGCCCTGACATCTGATTATCGAAGAGATCGTGCTAGTTCTCCTGTGCCTCCGTTGAGGTCATTATTTCATTTTTTACTTAAATTAATTAGGGCAGTGAAAACAAAATGAATCTTGCAAGCTGCCTTCACGAGGGTTTTCTCTCTGGGAAACACAATGGCAGACGAGGACGCTTCTACTGAATAATTCTACCAGTCAGGTTGTGCCTGCTTGAAACCCTAAACAAAGAAAGCGATCTCTTAGGCTGATTTGCTACATCATCAAAGGAGAGGCAATCAGGATCTGTCCAAGAACGCAAATGGCTCAGCTGTTGAAAAAGTCAGCCTAACGAGTTGGTACCAAGGCCAGTGGCTCATCAAGCTCTGCTTTCTGCGCGGACGTGGTCACGGACTCACTAGGGATCTCCAGGGCGTGTGTGTGATTGTAGAGCTTCGCTGCCTGGCGCATAGTAGGTACCCGATAATCATGAGGGATTTGTTAACCTAATGAGATGTCAGTAATAATTTAGGCACCGTGCCTAAGATTTGATCTGTCGAGTGTCAAACCACCGTTTCTAGAGCAGCGCATGATCAAACCAGGGGAAGGACCTCCCCACCCTCTGAAGCTCATTTCTCACTCCCTGTGTTGAGCTGCTGAATCTGCTCCCTGATTTTTTTTTTTTTTTTTTTTTTTTTTTTTTTTTTTGGCTGTGATGGGTCTGCGTTACTGCGTGTGGGCTTTCTCTAGGTGTGGCGAGCAGGGGGTATTCTTTTGTTGCAGTGCTTGGGCTTCTCAGTGCGGTAGCCTCTCTTGTTGCGGCACGTGGGCCCTAGAGTGCAAGGGCTTCCGTAGTGGCGGCTTATGGGCTCAGTAGTTGTGGCTCACGGGCCTAGCTGCTCTGGGGCATGTGGTCATCCTTCGGGACGAGGGATCGAACCCATGCCCCCTGCACTGGCAGGAGGACTCCCAACCACTGTGCTACCAGGGGAGTCCCCTGATTTTCTAATAGTGTATTTCTAGGATTTACATCGAGCGTTTACAGAGGATGTAAGACCCAGCATCTTTCTCAGTCATGTGGTAAGAGACAGGCCCGAGAATTGTGTCCGTCATGACTGCACTGCTGAGCAAGGCTCTGATGCTCTGCCTTGGACCTCACCACAGAAAGGGTCTCTGTAGCCCGTCTATGACATGGGAGGAAGGGTGAGTTTAAATAAAAATCTGAGAGCAGACACATCCAACTGCTTCAAAGAAGGTCCCATTAGCTTTTCTTCCTCTCCCAGACTAACCAGGTTCTTTGTTTCTCTCAGGAATGAAATATAGTCCCTCAACATTCACCAAGTTTGGCTGCGTGATGAAAAGTTCCTTATGACAAAACACATCAACTGCAAAAGAAAATTAAATGGGGGGGGGGCGGGAGAAAAACCCAACCCAAACACCCAGCACTATGTGATCTTGTTTTAAATGGAAAGTTTTGGACACTTTAGAAAAAAAGGCAGCAAGTGCCTTTTTAATGGATTTTATCCGCAGGAGAAATGATTACAACCAGAAAAGCTTTAAAGTGTCAGCTGGTGATGCATTTTTCTTTATCCCTTTTATTTTTATTCAGAAAGAAATTGAAGGCATATGGCAAAGTGCATCATTAATTTCTTATTAATTTCATAATATGAAGGCAACCAGTTAAAATAGTAGTGCTACAACTTTAAATTACTGAACTCACTTGGTATTTAATGAGAGATTTAGCACAGCGGGGATTCTGTTAAATTAAGTTGTGCCCTCACATCACAGTGGGAAAACAGGTGTATATTGGTTTAGAATTATGGAAATGTTGACTAATTCCAAGGCTTGTAATCAAACAGCAAGGCACCCTGTAATATTTTTTCCCCAAGAATATGCATGAATCTTTTATGTCTGGTCCCATTTCTTCCTGTCCACCAAAGCTCCCAGCTGATAGGAAACCACTTTCATCTTCTTCCTAGAGCTGTAAAGCATGATGCTGCTCAGATAAAGCATCACATAAATGCAAGATGTGGAACTCTGCTCCCATTCCCCTAATTTGAAATGGCAGATGTAGCAACAGTGTGTGCACCGTGAAGGCTAGGAGCTTACAAATCAGACCCGACTTCTCAAAATTTTCATTTAACTTGCCTCAAGTAATTGGGCATAGGAAATTGAACCGGATAAAAAGAAAGCCGAAAACAATCCACAAACTGTCTTTTCCAACCCCAGAATTCTTGTCGTTAATAATGGGTTTCCAAGATCACCATCCCTGACTTCCGGGTGCAGAATTTTTAAGGAGAAAAAAGAGATATGGGCACCATTTTTTTTTTTTTTAAATACAGAAGATGCTATTTGCTGAGAAAAGGGTCAGAGTAAGATGTCCCAAACAGAAGCAAACTCATCAGCCATTTGTATGGTTTTCAACACAGCCCATTTATCAGCTTAACTGTGGGTTGCTGGGGAGCATCTTCACACATGAAAATGGCATGTCAGGAGCTGTGTTTCTCCTGGTGGAGGGGATGAACTCAAAGTAACCAAGCTTCGCACTAATTTAAAAGGCTGTGATTTGGCATCCATATACCCTAAATGCTAAACAATAATTCATCATCTCAAGTAATTTTTTTAAACTCACCTAGAAGGGATTTGCACACTACTGTAAAGTATTTCTTTCTAAAAGAAGGACTACCAAGTGGTCACTGAGTTGGATTAGGAGCCTGGCAAGTAAAAATTATTTTTTTTCTACTATTGCCAGTAAATATTTACCTTGGTTTCTTCATTCAATAATGTAACCCAACACTGCAACCTCCTAGAATTTACATCCGAAAAATTGCATTTATATAGACAATGAAGCTGAAATAATGTTTTTAAAAAATCATTTGGCAAAGCATTTAGATCCAGTAAAATCTCCCTTACTAAAAACCACCTTAGAGGTTTCAGGGAGAAGTAGTTAACTGAATTGGGAGGGAGAATTCTGGTATCACACTTGCTTTTTCTGAACTACTGTCTCTCTGATTTGCTCCCATTAAAAGGGGAAAACCAAAGCGGTGTGATTTGAGACCGTGGTTCATAATTTATTATTTTTCGTTATTATGAAGCTAATGTTTTGAAAACCTTTTATCTTGAGTATCTTGCCACTAAACTATTATACAATTTCAATAGAGCTAAGGTGAATTAAACAAATGCTATCTTTTCTGGGGATGACAGGATATCAAATGACTTGTATACATAGGTTAGCATGACAGATAAATGATAAAAAGTTAGAATTATACCCTGAAAACATTAGGGACATCATGTTATCTTACTGTTATCAAACCAGGTTTCAGTAAAATCATTAACATAGCACCGCTTACCACAGGTCCTTCATTATCACCAACACACATCATTATGCTATTAAATTAACCCATCCCTGATATTTGAGTCAACAGGGAAAGTTGCACAGAGAAATTTATACTAGCATGCAGTAAATAAAACTGTCACAACCCTCCAGAAGTCATGTATTCTGATTAAGCAGCTACAGCCAACATCAGTTCATTTCTAGTGAATGGGACCAAGTATCCAATATTACTGGGAAGGAAATGGAAAAAAAATTGTAAGCTTTGTATTTTCTGTTCTCTATCGACATGAAGCTGCAAATTGGGCATTAAAACATTGACTTTGTTAACCACCATTGACTGTTTAGAAATCATTGGGAGGTTGAATATTATGGCTGTGCAGGGTACATTTTGTCCTTTCAAAAGAAAAATCTAAGGACTAAATTTGAAAAGAGGCTCCTGGTGAGTAAAAGCTTTTCCTTTTCCATTTGCTCCTCTCACGCGTGCGTGTGTGTCGCGTTCTTTCTCCCCCCTTTTAAAATTGCAGCCCACCCAATCCTCTTCGGCAGCTACTGAGACCCAGTGGGGCCACTCTGATTTTCTAACCAGGGGACACACTCTCTGAGAGGTCTTTCCGTCAGCATGAATGCCAGCACTTCTCGAGGGGCTGGCCAGCTGCTCTGGCTGCGGCAGGGGGATGGGGTGGGGTGGGGCCAGCACTCCCTCCTCAACAGCCCCCAGTCATTTTTGGCCCTAAGAGCCCATCACTAGAACCTTCAGTTGAAAGGACCATTTTCAAGCAATAAAATGATTTTGGTACAAAAGTAAACCGACTCACCCCAGGTAAAGTTTTAATATTGTGCAGTGCATTCTGGGCCTCAAGTGCAGCTTTTCTTGTATAAAATGTTACGAAACAACAACCTACAGAGAGAAATGAAAAGGTTTTAGAAATTTCTGTGAATGCTTTGCTTCGATATAATGGAGACTGGGGCGAATGAGTCATCTACTTAAAAGGATGCACAATTTAAAAATAAAAGTGCGCGGGAACAGTCGTAACAACAGCTCAAGCATTTACATAGCGCCTTTCATGCTAAATCATATTTATTAGCTTTTCCCCCACGTTGGGGAATCAATTCATAACTGTGCACCCACTACCGGGAATCCAGCTCTTCAGGAACGGAGGCGGGAGGTGGTGCGAGACTTGTTAATGGGACTCGTGGTGCAGCCACGGCATCAAGCGAAGTGCTTAATCGCAATCACAATAGCAAACACTTACATTAACTATAGTTTTCTTAAAGGATATCTCTAGAACGTCACCCTTCTGAAACACGTTCTCAACTCTAAGGTTTCGACAGCCAATGATAAGCTTCCCTAGGAGCTGGGATCGTGCTTTACTCGTTTTTATTTCCACCACAGTACATAACACGAAGTTCCACACGTGAAACACACAATGTTTTATCACTGAAACGAAAGACTCTATTTTAACCTGTTGAGAAAGTAAGCTACTGTGCGGTGGGCATATGCTGAAACAGATGTTTGCAGACACTGTCCCATGTATTAAATATGGCTGTGGTGTGTCATCCAGTAACCTCTTGATTTCTCATTTCTCAGAGCGGATGGGAGTCTAGGCTGAAGTCCACCCTCTTCCCAACCAACTCCCTCCATCAAAGAAAATGGTCTCAAAACCTTTTCCCATTCCTTCTGCATTCCGAAGGAAGGCTTACCTGTTCCTTCAACCTGTATCTAAAGATACTGGTTAACATATGTGGTTAAACCAGATAAAGATACTGGTTAATAATCTGTCAATTAACATACAGTTTCTTAGCACAATAAGGCTTAGAAAAAAAGGGACAGAAACTTCCAAAAATTAAAGGAAATTCTGGGCTGTTTTGGATGAGTAGGGTTGAGGAAAAAAAGCAGAGAGATGCAGTCACCCAGATTGTACATATTTCACCCTGGTCCTTATCCTAAAGCTTGGAGAGATGGGGAGAGCCTTGGGAGGTCCTCAAGTGCCAAGTACAGCAAGTGGCATGAGAGAAATTCACAGCACTAAGGCCTCAACATTGGCTCTATTTAGGGGAATGATGTAAGTAAGGCCAAGAACAGAAAAAAGTGGCACAGCTGGAGAGCAGGAAGTTGGCACCACAAACCATCAAAGGTTGAAAATCACACGCTGGCATCTACTTTCAAAACAAAAACTCATTCAAAGGAGTAAGAGAAAATAAAGTATAATACCATCCATACAACATCCTGAAACACATATAAGATGCTTCCTCCTTATTTGGAAAAAAAAAAGTTGACCCTTGTTTTCATATACTTGGTTTCACTGGAGTCCACTGAGATTAAACATGCAAGACCTTCATTTCCTGGACAAAGGAGAGTATAATCATATCTTCTTGGCATTTAAAAAACCCCGTGCCTCCAAAGATCAGAAACTTGTAAAGTATATCATATATGATGGAGGGATATGAAAATCATGAAGTGTCTTAAAGAATCACAGATGGACAGAGTGATCCTCTTTATATGAGTTTCCACTTCATCTATCTGACTTCTTTGACCAGAGGTCATTTGGCCATGCTGCCTGGTGGTAGATTTCCCTGAACTGATCAAATTAGTGTGTGATTTTCAGCTTCAATGACATAATCTAAGTCCAGAAAAGCTATAGGAATTTCTTCAAATCAAGGAATGATTTTAAAGAGCAAAGTCAAGTCCCACTTCTGGTACTCACTGTAATCACTTTAAGAGGAAGGAAAACACCATCTATGTTTCACTAGGCTTGATACAGAAAGAAAAACAGGGAAAGACATCATCTTTGATTTTGAAAAGCTCCTAACAACCAGACTCTCAGTAAGTTCTCCTTTCTCTCTCCTGGGCTTATGGGGTTTGGCTTCCGGATAAGGAAGCAATGGGGACGCTCTGAACTTCAACTTCCAAATCGAAGCTACAAAAGGGGCAGAATCTGATGCTTTCAAGCAGGTAGATTTTGGGGGTGTGATAGTTAAAAAACACAAGATTTCAGATGCAACAGATGTCATAAGGCAGTTTGCTTGCCTGGAAAGAAGGCAACTAAAGAAGAATGATCTCAGCAGAAGGAAAACAGATGCCAGTCTGGCCAGGCTCAGAGGTAAGAAGGAAAAGTTGAAGTCGGCCTAAAAGAACAGTGGAATGACAAGGGAGCTGAAAATGGCGAATGACACAGATGATGAGATAAAAGCATCGAGGAACAAAGATGATGTAAACTGAAGGAATCTTATCATTAGGCCACCGTGGACTCAACACACCATGGTCTCAGGAATAAAGAATCCCGTCCTGACTTAAACAGCCAAATAAAATTCTTACCACTTCCCCTGGCCTGAAATTCCACTAGGAAGGTGAAGTTCATCTGCTATTTAAGTATTAAAATGCTACCCTTGAGGGAGGTAACATTTAATTGTCCCTAGCTATTTACACCTTAGTACGAATTTGACAACTTCAAGTGTTCTCAGGGTATAAAAGGTGGTTTCTGTGTTTGTTTTGTTTTGCTTTGAGCAAAGGCAAGTTTGCAGCTGACGTCTGAGCAGCGTGGGATGGGGGTGAAGAGGGGTAAGAATGCAGAGAGAAGTCTTAATGGACAGAAGGGGACATGAAAAGACATTCCAAATCTCGAACTCCTTCCAATTTCATCTAGGGTGCACTCTGCCTGTTCCGCTGACAGGGTGAAATCAGGGATTTGTCACTATGGATCCTCTTTGAATTGTGCATAGGTCTTAACTCTTCTACTCTAGTCCCATTTAAACAAAGACTTTGGAAGAATATGCCGCTGAAAGCTCTAGTTCTAGGTGTAACACATAGAAGAGTATCCTGGACACCACTGGGGATACGCCTCCCCTCTCACTGCTCACCGACTCCCAAGCCAACGGCTCAGCTACACAGGCGCCATGCTTGGCAAGCAACCTGGTGCCTTTAAAAGAGGTATCCCATCTCCAGGTGGGCACAGCCCCCTGGCGTGGTGAGTAGAGCCCCGGCTGAATTTTTGTCCCGACTTGTAGCCTCATCTGGGCACCCCTCATGCAATGAACAACTCACACCAACGTAGGGGCTCCGGGGGAATCTCGCCCCAAGACTCTTCTTTTAGTTTCACATATTCGCTTCCTGAATGACTCAGTGGAAAATACCTTACTTCCTCTATACCTGAGTTACTTTAGCTGCATCATCCCTAAATCAGTGGGAAAAAAAACCAGGTCTGCCTACCACTCCCTATCCCCCCGAAAAAACCCTACATGGGTGTATAACCAAGGGGTTTCATTCAGAATAAATTTTAACAGTCAGAAGTATTCCTTCCCTTTTTTGGGTTAAAAATGTCTCGCACTTCATTCAGCATGCATACTAATTGACTTAAAGTAGCGTTTGATTAAGTTATCAGAAAATCTGCAGGAGAAATGTAGAACTCCGAATTTCAATATCCACCCTAGAGGCAGCCATTTGTGTTTTTCCCCCGATGGGACTTGAGTCTGGACTCTTTTAGAATAAGAATGTGTTTCAGAGACTCTTGCTTCTGTGAGTACTCTCTCAGCTCAACAACCACAGACTTTTTAAGTCATCAATCCCTGGATATGCTCACTTAAAATCTTAGATTCATTGACCTGCAGAGGTTATTTTAACACAGGAAGGGAGAAATATCATTACTATTTGCCCTGAGACAGTGATCATCACGGCAAAAGGTCAGGAGTTGACTCTAGATCCCTGAAAACCCATGGAGGTGCAACAGGGTTGGAGTTTTCTTTCCTGCCTATCCTAACCGGATGGACAGCTGTTAAGGGAACCACCTGGCTTTCAGATTTCCCCACGCCAGCTGTAACTCAGGTCTGAAATTTACTGGATTCCTTTGCAGGTCAGCTGCAACACCAGATGGCCCAGCAGTCTGATTCGGGGGACAGACCTCCCTCCTTTACCAGGTTTGCTTCCAACATCATTGTAAGGTGGGTGGTTAAACACCGACAACAGCCCCAGGCGCTCTTCAATGGTCAGCGGCTGCGACGCACACCCGAGGTGACCACCCCTGCGGCTTCAGCATCACTCCTGGAATCGCTTTCCTGCTGCCCGTGGAGTGCAGAGCAAGGCCTGCTCCACGTCACAGACGGGAAGCGACCTGCCAGGGGACTCCGGGGACGGGCAGAGCTGAAGGCTTCAGCCAGGCTCAACCCTCCTGCTTCTGCTCCGTGATGCTCACGTGTGCGATTTCACATTTTTCTACTCCGCCCGTCTGACACAGTCTCATAAGCACTCACACTTTATAATTCTTGGCACCTTTATCCACTGGCTCCGGAGTTTCCGCCAGGGGCAGCAGCGGGCTTAGGAAAGATAAACAGGATGCCCCACGCCCAGGTGATTTCGTGGCAACCCACTTTCCAAGACTTTCAACAATTCACTGTGTTAAAAAGAGCTCTGGATTCTGGGGCAAAAATTTTAAAAAATTCCATCTGATCTATTTATCGGCCCCACCCCCTTACTCCTCCCCAGGGCTCTTCAAGTTCACAGGTGAAACAGGTTAGGGAGTAAAACTCAAGAGGTGATTCCAGAACCAAGTATCAGTGTCTTGGGCCTATGCGGAGTCTAACATGCCCACCAGTGATGACTCTTATACCGACACCCAAGAGGTGCTGCTGAGTCTATACACACCGCAGGGGGCACAGGAAAGCTTGCTGGCCGTTACCATCTCCCTGTGAATTGATTTCGTGGCATAACTGTGACCACCTGGCCGACCTCTAGGGCGGCCACTTAAGACAGATCCGTTTGGATGGGAAAGAACGTCTGGAGAGAAAGGTCCTGGGGTGCAGGGCCTGAGGGAACAAGTCGGGGGACTGGGAGCCTTTGATGGCCCCGTTTCCCACACGTTGGCAAGTTCAGCGACTGGGCTGCACATGTTCATCTTGTGAAGCGATGTGTCATCAGGATCATAATTGTGCGATATGATTAGACCACCTTGTACCAGAAGCTGAGAACGGTAATTCCCAGAGATGCCAAGAGCTACCTACGCCAAATAGGGCAGTTGGCATCTGACTGTATGTCCTCACAATTAGTTTCTGCTACCATAAAAAGTTCCCTCAGGTATTCTGCCACCTTCACTGCTGAATCACCTGAGACACTGTGATGAGGTCTTTGCTGTTTCCAAAGATAAAGCCTCAAATAAGACAGGCCAATGATCTCTCTCTCCACACGCACACACACACCCATCCAGTAGTGTATTTAAAGCCATCAAGAAGACAACTTTACTGAAAGACTTTAATTTTAAATGATCAAGTAGACTAATCCTCAAAGAAACCATCTGGATTGTCACCAATCTTTTCAAACCACAGCTGTTTCTCTTGGAAAGCTTGACTTGGAAGCTCTTGGTAATAAAATTCACAGGGGAAAAAAAATGTGCTGCTTATATAGAGATAACCAGCTAATGACATGGCCTCTCCTGAGTCAAACAGCACTTATTTTACATTCTTCCATGTGGAGAGGGCAGTGTAGACACAGCCTGAGAGAATGACACCGGGATCAGATTTTAAAATTCGTTCTGCCCTGAAGAAAACTGACACCATAGTTGTTAAAGACACTTTCTCCGAGGTTATCAAATTGGGGAGGAAGGAAACTAAGGTTTGATGCTCTGAAGACATCATTTTATAAAAAGGCAGTTTTCTTTAAGTCTTTGGCTTTAAAATATGGACAAAGTAGTAGGTTTTTGTTTTTTGTTTTTTTACTGTTTGTTTTAAAAAGTCCAGGTATAAAGATGGGAGGTCAGTAACTTGAATGGTTCGCAACTATGGGAATAGTCACTTGGCAGCAGTAGGGTAGAAATTTCAGATCACATGCCAACAATTTATACTCTCAGTGGCACATGAAGCCAGCCCTGTGTATGGCTGGGTCTAATGGAAACTTCCTCATGATTCTCCTGGAGCCACCAGCTCCGACAGAGGGAGGATAAATTCTCCTTTTTTAAAAATAAAATAAATTTTATTTTAATTTACTTAATTTATTTTTTAATTTTTGCCTGCATTGGGTCTTCATTCCTGCACACAAGCTTTTCTCTATTTGTGGCAAGCGGGGGCTACTCTTCGTTTCAGGGTGTGGCTTCTCTTGTAACAGAGCATGGGTTCTAGGCACCTGGGCTTCAGTAGTTGCAGCACGTGGGCTCAGTAGTTGTGGTACACGGGCTTAGTTGCTCCATGGCGTGTGGGATCCTTCCGGACCAGGGACTGAACCTGTGTCCCCTGCATTGGCAGGTGGATTCTTAACCACTGTGCCACCAGGGAAGTCCCAGGATAAATTCTCCTTGAAAGGTTGCTCCCATAAATGGGAGAAAGGGCATTTTTGGAACATTCTAGTCCTGATTGCTAATTCTTTTTCTAATGCTATTCTTCAGTAATATCTTAATATGGAAAACCGTGGAACATTTTCTGAAATACAAACAACTGAACAACTTGAGGGTGGAGTAGACAAGGTGAAAAAATGATTTCCCACAATGCTGTGGCCAAGCTGGTGAAATAAAAATATTTCAGATTTGGAGTTTCTGGTGTTGTGTATGTGGACATCTGTCTCCCCAAGTCAACTTTGTCTCTGGGGTATAAAGAGGGGTCATCCACGTCCTCAAGGTCATTCAACATTGTGTACAAGAAATCTACATCACCGTCAAAACCTACGCAAATAAACACTTGAAAACAACCACAGAAAGATCATGTGCTGATTGAACCCTGTACTTATTTATTTCTTTAAAAAAAAAGGAATAGCCCTGGCAGAGAGATTCTATTCAAGCTATATTTGAATTCAAGACGTCAACAGAGTCGTCATGTTGTGAATTGAAAATTCCTTTAAAGGCTGCCTTTGAATTCCAAGGGGCTGACAGATCAAGAGACCAAGGCCCTGCAAGGCTAAATTACTGAACCCGCTATGGTTTTTTTCTTTCTGTGAATGAAGCTCTCTTTTGTCTACACATTTGCAAGCAAAGCAGGTGCCTCCTTTACACAAGTCGAACTGCAATTGGGATCTTGGCTTCTTGCAGAGTCAGTTGCACAGTTTAAGTCAAACGAGGACGGGCTCCTCATCCTTGCTTCCCCTTGTCATCTATTTTCTCCCTCAATCTCAGCCACTACATAGAGAATTTCATGCTTCTTTCAGGGTCCAAGGGTTGTTAATCTCAGTGGTGCATTTTGTGCTCAAGTGAATCTCCCACACGCTAAGGTTTTGACTATCAACCACGGGCTTACCCGCTGTCAAGACCCTTGACTTTCAGTTTCTGCAAGGCAGTTAAAGGTTCAAAAACCCCATCAAAAATCCCCTGAATTAAGCTTTTAAAGTAAACTTAGCATTGACCTTAAAAAAAAAGAAGTAGCCTTCCAGTGGTCTAGAAGGTGACCCTCAGCATCTTGAGGAAAAGGACAATGGCAAAATGCCATCATTCCAAAGAACACAGATGCTTTAGGAGGCAAACGGGTCCCCTGGAGAAGCACAGATGGATCCCCTTCCTGAGCCTAAAGTCCATTCTCAAGAAGAACTGGCACTGCCGGTTAAAAACCACCTCAGACGCACTGTTATTAACGTGGGGCCTCCAGAGTCCTAGGCCTTTATTCTTTCTACTTTGTCCTCAAAACACGGCTTGCTTTAGAAGAATGCAAGATAGAACTTAGCACGTAATGCTACTGATGCCACAAGCTGCATTTAAAATTCAGTCCCCTGGAACCCTCCTACACTGTTGATGGGAAAGTACATTGGTACAGCCACTATGGAAAACAGTATGGAAGTTTCTTAAAAAACTAATAGAGCTACCATATGATTTAGCAATCCTACTCCTGCGTACACATCTGGAAAAGATATAAACTCTAATTCAAAAAGATACATGCCCCCCAATGTTTGCAGCAGCAATGGTTACAACAGCCAAGACATGAAAGCAATCTAAGTATCCATCAAAGATGAATGGATAAAGAAGATGTGGTACCTATATACACAATGGAATACTACTCAGCCATAAAAAAGAATGAAAATTTTGCCATTTGCAGCAACGTGGATGGACCTAGAGATTCTCACACTGTGAAGTCAGACAGAGAAAGACAAATATTACATGATACCACTTATATGTGAAATCTAAAAAAAATAGAAATGAATTTATTTACCAAACAGAAACAGACTCACAGACATAGAAAACTAACTGATGGATACCAAAGGGGAAAGTTGTGGGGAGATGTAAATTAGGAGTTTGGGACTAACAGATACACACTACTATATATAAAACAGATAGACAACAAAGATCTACTGTATAGTACAGGGAACTATGTTCAGTATCTTGTAATAACTTATAATGGAAAAGAATCTGAAAAATAAATCTGTCTGTCTATGAACTCTGTCTATACATCTATCTACCTACCTACCTACCCACCCACCCATCCATCTGAATCACTTTGCTGTACACGTGAAACTAACATAACACTGTAAATCAACTATACCTCAATTTAAAAAATAATAAAATTCAGTCCCCTGTTAGCACATTTAAGTATTCCCGAGAATGATTTCCTTATCGTGGCTCATCCGAACTTGGATGCTGCACAAACGTGGTTGTAATGACATCAGCTGAGATACGAAGGAAAGAATTTTAAAGAGCAGCAAAGCAGAAATTCCTTAAATGGTAAGAACCTGTAAGAAGATGAAAGGGTTTTGTTTTGCATCCTCTTTCTTTTTCTGCTTTAAGCTCAAAAGTGAGAAAAATAAAATTACAGGAAGTCAACACATCACCTTTCTCTTGGCTATTATGCCCGTTTCATAGAATCACAGAATTTTACAATTAGTTAACTCGAGTCACCCAACTCTTCACCCCCTCTCAGAGCAGGTTAGCCGCCTGCCCATAATCACACAAGTAGCTCAGAGCAAAGGCAAAACCATCCCAATCATTAATGGCTGACAGCAGCCTTCAAAGTTAATGCCTATCACAGAGTTTGCCATGAACTGGCCCTTAGAGGTTTCGCTTTCCTCTGAAAGATTCCCAGAACTGCTTCAGCCTCCTCTCATGTCACAGAAAATGTCTTTTTATACCCCAAACTTCTCACTTTAAACTTCTAACATTCTCCTAAGACAAAGCATTTTTTTCCCTCTCTACGTAAAAGTGGGACTTCCAGAGCGAGAGTAACAGCTACCCAATACAAATGCCACATCCTGTAGAAATCAACTTTTAATGAAACCGTATACAATTAGCTTAGTTTTATAGAGTTTGATATAATTGGCACCCCGATGTAAAAAGTAATACCACCTGGCCACTACCTAGGAAGCAGAGAAACGGAGCCGTCGTTCTGCTTTCAGTACTTGAATTATGTGGACACCACTGTTTGGCTCACCTACTGCAATCCCAAGGGAATCCCCTGGGAATTTCACTGACGAAGCAGGAGCTGTGCTTGTGACTTCTGGCTGCGTGGGAGGAGCCTATGTTCCTCCAAGAACCCTGACTCATGTCCCCAGCAGGAGGACTCCTAGACTGTAAATTGGTGTCAACTTTTCAACTAGGCAGAGAGCACTGATCTCACCAGGCTCCGTGCAACCCTGCACCCCTTTCAGAGACTCGGCACCTGACACGCTGGGACCACATTTGGTTAACTGGCCACAAGATCACAAGGTCAAGGCTACTGCCAGCCTCCTTCTGCCCTGGGGACCCTTCTTGGAGGAACCATCTCCTGATAATGCCCATGGCCCTGTGAAGTTAGGCATGCCCCTCTAAACCCTCTGCCAGGCAAATGGAGTTTCTTTCCTTTTTTCTGGACCTCGATGAAACCTACCGCCCTTTTAAGCCTCTTGGGAAAGCAGCAAGGAGGGCCGTGCATGGCTCTGTGTGTACTGCAACATCTCCTCACCATTATTACATAACTCCCAACAATGGCCGGACGCAGGTCGAAAAGATATCAAGGGCAAGATTGCTGGGATCTGCTTTTTCCCCCTTCCCTGGGCCTCTGAAATAAGCCACTTAGGTTAAACCATTTCACTGTAACAGCTGTGAAGTATCTGAAGCATTTTAAAGTCACCACTTTCCCCTGATGGGACAATCACTGCAATTAGCTGTTTCTTAAAGCATCCCACTCTGCTCTCAGCATCGGAACGTGAGTTTACGGTGCCGTGTGTGTTTATCAAGGAGCTGTGGGGTCAGAACGCAGAAAGCAAGCAGGCTCCTTTGTTAAGAAACGCAAGGGAATAAGCAAACTGCGGACCTGATTAATGTGTATTTTTAAAATATTAATTCTAGCGTAGAAAGCAGGGCTCTATTTTTTCTTTCAAGGTAAGAAAAACATAACTTTATGTTGAGCATGACAAGCCAACAGGAAGGCCATATTGGTTGGTCTCCTTTAAGTCACTGTGTCTGGCCCCCAATTCCCGGGCCAGTCAGTCCCCCACGAGTCTTGGTGGCAGAGAGGGTTCTAGGGGGCATGGCAGCAAAGGCTTTTCCTCCAAGGGGCCAGAGGACTGAGTCAGGCCCCAAGCTGAGTTAACCAGGATACCTTGACACAGATTAAGGAAGGTGTCCCAGGGTTAAATGTGGTAGAAGGTAGTTCCATCTCAAATCCAATTAAAAAGGATTTAGTTTTGAAAGCACTGAGGGACCTCATTAAAAACAAGTTTCTAATATAAGGTTACTGCGTAGTATGCATTCTCTTGGGGACAGGATGGCATTATAATTAGGAGTCTGGTGGCATTGAGAGCAGGTTACAATCGTAACTATTTTCCTGTGATTCTCATGTCAACACACTGGGCCATGAGATGCTTCCTGGCCAGACCACTCTCTTGAGTCTCAGCTTCACTGTCCTGCTTTCATGGTGGGGCAACTTGTGTTTGTCAAGTCCACACAGGCAGATCCCTTACGTCAGCTGGAATAAAATACAGCTCAGCTCAGCATTTACCAGCAGTATCACTGGTATTCCAATGTCTTATGGGCCAGTTCTAGGTGGGGCTGGATTCTTTTATAAGAGGCTTTCAATCCAAAATAGAACCAAGGTATTTTTTCTGTTATCGGGGTGAGGAAAGTAACATTTACTTCCTCATTCTGGTCTTTACAGGTCAAAGGGAAATCAAGAGGCAAACTCTTTGGCTACAGCAACTGTATGCTGGCTCAAGTACAGATCTGTCCTTATTTTAGACTTTCCTCCTCTGGCAGATGGCTCCAGAGAACTGACATCTGTGGCCATTACGCCGCCTCACCCACTCCCATGATAACTACGGCATCTTTCATGTGCACGTAGATCGGGGAGGGAGATATTTTTACAAATTGTCTGGAACAGCGCAAATCATATAGAAAATGCACTTTTGTAGCCAAGTATGAATTGATGTTCTGTGATACAAACATGCACTCCTGGTCCCAGAGTTCTCAGGGCAGAGACTATATGACAGGTTTCAAAGTGGCTCTGGATATCTCCTTGCTCTGTGCATGAAGCTTCGCTGAGTAAGGCAGTCATCCTTTACTAGCACTTCAGATGCACTGGGTGTTGGACACATTTCTGAACCTCTCTAAGCCTCTTCTCCTTACTTGTGAAATGGAGTGAGTAACAGCAGCGCTACGCCAGGGTTATTACATGAAACAAGGTAATCTGTGAAAATGTATATGTAACACAGGTCCTTGTATATATTAGGTTGGCCAAAAAGTTTGTTCCGGTTTTCCATAATCCCTTACGGAAAACCCAAATGAACTTCTTGGCTAGCCCAACACACTGGCATGCTTAATAAATGTGAGACATCCCTGCCCACTGTTGCTCTGTTACGTTCCTCCACAAAGCCCCCAGACCACACAGACGCCACGCAGGATCCCTATGAGGCAGCTGAGGGACGGTCAGCATTACCCTGATGATTTAACAATAAAAAAAAAGTCCCCGAGGTACAGAAAGGCAGCATTCACACACCAGCCACGCCAGCACGCTGCTCCCCACTGACCTCTGCGTGGAAGGGAGGCAAGTGAGCCTCTTTTGTAAGTGATGACCACACACCCCGTAACAGGGTTTGGCATTGATTTTGTTGTCTTGCTTTCTGCAGTAATTACTCAGAGCTGACCAAGTTCGCCCATTTGCATGGCCCTTGAGGACCCTGAACATCCATTTACATGGGCTCTGAACAGTCAATCCGTTTTCATGGAATCATTTTGAGGACTTTCCTATTCCGCGTAAAACAGAACCTCCCACCGACTGTACACTTGATGGCACTCCCCCAAGAGGCAAAAATTTCCTAAAACAGTGAATAAACCCTGTGGCTATCTAATGAGCACGCCTGGGTTTCATTACTATAAAAGGAGTTTAACCGCAGACCTGTCATTTCCCTGAATTTTACACCAACAGGGGAGAGAGAAAAAAATAAAAAAACAGCGCCCCTGGGCCCCGCATGAAGAGGTGAGGTTCTAAATGTAAGGATCAGGAGAGACAAGGAAGGGACGTGTCAGGAGGAGGACTGTGGACGGATTTAGGCATCCCCTGAAAGCAGCAGCTGGATTTCATGTTGAGAGTCACCATCACACAATGATAAAGAGAGACACACACATCACGGCCTGCCTGATGAACTGGTGTCTTCTACGGAGGCGCAGTGGTTACCTCATTAACATACCTAAGGACCACCTTTGAAGGCAGGGAGACACTCCTGAAGGTTCCTCGGTCCCCTTCACAAGGCACAACATGAAGTTGGGGCTGTAGGTGCTTCTGAAATACTTATGGATTGACTGTCCCCATCTGCTCGCCCCACAGCGACACAGTTTTCTTTTAGACTTCACGTGCCGCGAGTCTTTCTGATTTGGGCTACTGGTGATGAAGACGGTCTACGCAATCCTCCTGAATTCATTTTCTGAGAAATGACCCAGGTATAGCTGGCCAACTTCCGACCTAAGGCAGCTGTGGCTGATGGTCAGGTGAAGTCTATTCTGATGGATTTGTTTAGTAAGTTAATGGAGACACAGTACCATGCTCAGAATGGGGCCCACAGAAAACACGAAGGAACGGTCAGCTTGTTTCCTTCCTTCTACTGTCTGATATCGTCTTGGGGGGTACCGTGAAGGCTTCTTCTGTACCTAGAGTGATCCAGAATTCTCCATCCAAGTGGGGACACTTTGGAAAGTGGAAGGGGGAATATAAGTCATTATTCTGGGACAACAGATGAAAACCGGGCTGTTGCAGGCAAATCCTTTGCGCCCCTTCTCCACTGAGACTTCCCAGTCCTGACTCTCCTCCTAATGGCTTGAAGCTCAGATTATATATATATACATATACACACACACATATATATATATTAAAGTGTACAATTTGATATTTTTTCTTATTAGTAATGTAAATATGGCAATCCCAATCTCCCAATTCATCCCACCCCAACCCCCTGCCCCCCTGCCATATTTTCCCCACTTGGTGTCCATATGTTTGTTCTCTACATCTGTGTCTGTTTCTGCCTTGCAAACAGGTTGATCTGTACCATTTTTCTATATTCCTCATATATGCGTTAATATACGATATTTATTTTTCTCTGACTTACTTCACTCTGTATAACAGTCTCTAGGTCCATGTGTCTACAAATGTCCCAATTTCGCTTTTTATGGCTGAGTAATATTCCACTGTATATAGGTACCACATCTTCTTTATCCATACATCTGTTGATGGATGTTTAGGTTGCTTCCATGTCCTGGCTATTGTAAATAGTGTTGCAATGAACACTGGAGTGCATGTATCTTTTTGAATTATGGTATTCTCTGGGTATATGCCCAGTAGTGGGATTGCTGTATCATATGGTAACTCTATTTTTAGTTTTTCTAGGAACCAACATACTGTTCTCCATAGTGGCTGTATCAATTTACCTTCCCACCAGCAGTGCAAGAGCGTTCCCTTTTCTCCACACCGTCTCCAGCATTTACTGTTTGTAGATTTTCTGATGATGCCCACTCTCACCGGTGTGAGGTGATACCTCATGGTGGTTTTGATTTGCGTTTCTCTAATAATTAGTGATGTTGAGCAGCTTTTCATGTGCCTCTTGGTCATGGAGAGCAGAAAGGGGCCTTAGTAATCATCTAGTTGTTTTTTAAAGTGTACAACTTGATTTTTTTTCTTATTGGGAATATATATATGACAATCCCAATCTCCCAATTAATGTATGTCTTCTTTGGAGACATGCCTATTTAAGTCTTCTGCACATTTTTTGATTGGGTGGTTTGTTCTTTTTGATACTGAGCTACAGGAACTGTTTATATATTTTGGAGATTAATCCTTTATTGATTTGTTTGCAAATATTTTCTCCCATTCTAAGGGCTGTCTTTTCATCTTGCTTGTAGTTTGCTGTGCCAAAGCTTTTAAGTTTCATTAGGTCCCACTTATTTTTGTTTTTATTTCCATTACTCTAGGAGGTGGGTCAAAAAAGATTTCACTGTGATTTATGTCAAATAGTGTTCTTCCTATGTTTCCCTCCAGGAGTTTTATAGTGTTTGGCCTTAACATGTAGGTCTTTAATCCATTTGGAGTTTATTTTTGTGTATGGTCTTAGGGAGTGTTCTAATCTCATTCTTTTACATGTAGCTGTCCAGTTTTCCCAGCACCACTTACTGAAGAGGCTGCCTTTTCTCCATTGTATATCCTTGCCTCCTTTATCATAGATTAGTTGACCGTAGTTTATCTCTGGGGAAGCTCAGATATATATTAAAACAAAAATTCCTTGGAAGAAACAAAACTATGATGTATTTTTCCAGTGATTCACACTGGAGTATACATCAGTCTCTGGCTACAGGCTTTGATAAGACTGTACACAGTGAGGATGTCGGGGCTGGGGCATGAGATCGTGTCATGGAAAAACTGGTGGCTGGGGAAAAAGAAACTTCACTTGCATTGTAATTTTGACAAGGGCTGATCCAGATTTGACTGTGATCCAATTTAAATCCTGGACTGGAGAGCAGAAAGGGGCCTTAGTAATCATCTAGTTGTTTTTTAAAGTGTACAACTTGATTTTTTTTCTTATTGGGAATATATATATGGCAATCCCAATCTCCCAATTAATTCCCCCCTAACCTCCCCTCCTCTTCCCCACTTGGTGTCCATATGTTTGTTCTCTACATCTGTGTCTCTATTTCTTCCTTAGTAATCATCTAGTTTAAGTCCCTATTTCCAGCAAAAGAAACGGAGGCACAGAGAGGGAGTATTTGGATTAGCAAAGCCTGAACCCCAATCTCACTCTTGACAAAGACCTAGAGATGATCATACCAAGTGAAGTAAATCAGACAAAGGCAAATGTCACGTATCACTTACATGTGGAATTAGAACACTCCCTAACACCATACACAAAAATAAGATATGATACAAATGAACTTATTTACAAAAGTGAAACAGACTCACAGACATAGAAAACAAACTTATGGTTACCAAAGGGGAAAGGCGGGGAGGAGGAATAAATTAGGAGTTTGGGATTAACAGATACACACTACTATGTATAAAATAGACAAACAAGGACCTACTGTAGAGCACAGGGAACTATATTCAATGTTGTAGTAACCTATAATGGAAAAGAATCTGAAAAAGAATATGTGTATGTGTGAATGTATGTGTGTGTATAACTGAATCACTTTGCTGTACACCTGAAACTAACACAACACTGTAAATCAACTATACTTCAATAAAAAGGTGGTGGTGTTTTTTTATTTTTTTAAAAAAAGACCATCACGTGCTTCCTCATCACTCTAAACCTCAACTCAGATAAATACTGAGCACGGCTTTCCATTTCTCAGGAAATTAAATAAGTATAACTGATGATGGATACAAGAAAAACATAATACATGGTCCCAGCTAGATGTGTTTAATATTTAGCTGCAGAGTTAACTGCTCATTCTTTAGCAGGTGGAGAGGAGATTCATTTTCTTTGCCAGAGAATCTCTCCCTCGAAAACCTCAGAGGGAAGGGTGAAATATCTCCTTGATTTCAAGATTACGGAAAACTCTACATACCGGCTGATCAGCAGCCACCGGGCTTCACTCAAGAATAACGTGCCATCAATCAGCCGCCCCCACGCTGCACGGACGCCAAAGCAGTATTTGATCTAAGAACTTTCATTTTTCTCAATCACTGCCAATGACACTTATTCTTCTGTTAAACCTTCAGAGAAAGAAGAAAGGAAATAATACCCCGCAGCTTCCTATTCCATCCTCTGATGACTGGATGAAGATGGATTTCCAAGTCTTTAGCTCCCTTTTGAACTGAAGGGCTACTGCTCGTCTGGATTTCAAACAAACAGACGATGATTAAGAAGGGGGTGGGAAGAAAGGCATGTTGTAAAACATTCTTCAACAAAGAGCTAAAAGGCTCTAGGCAACAAAGATCATTGGTGCTGCGAAGGCTCTGCTCCTCAACCGCTCCTCTATTGCTTCCTCATTGTGCAGAGAACAAACGATAATACTGCGTTGTAGTTACAAGAGATGTTCTCCCACCACGAAGGGTCTCGTAGTTAGTTTTCAATTTTATTCTACTATGAGCAGATCAATAAGTCAAGCAATCTAAAACAGTGGCCATTGCACTTGTCTTTCCATTAACTGTATTGTCCTGGAATACTCTTTAAGATAGTGAGAGGAAGAGCTACCTCCCTTGATAGGAACTGTCTTAGGCTAATCCTAAAGTTGGTTTCAATTTCCCAAGTGCATCCGATTTGTCGAAAGGAATGTGGTTCACACTACTGCTGGATAGCGTGGAGAAGGCAGTGTAGGATTTAAATGTGCCATGGAAAGTACCCAATGGAATTCCCCACATCTCGTGTCATCTTTCTGGAATATTTGGAAGGCTGGGTGGAGCAGCTTTCCAGCCTTCATTTTTGGACCGAGGTCACTGATAAATAATTCAATCACTACTCGTCAAATGTATTTATACTTTTAATTTCCATGATGGTAGGTTTCTAAAGGATTCAACATTATGACAGGAGGGGGGAAATCTCTGATGAGGTCTTTCCTTGTCAATCTTAAGACACTGAACTATGTCTTAAAAAGCTGTCATAAATGGATATATTCCAAGTAGCTGATATAAACCATAAAATAACTGTGTGTCAAAATGACCGGTGAACTTGATCAACTAAGTGAAGCAATCGGCTAATTTGAAGAAAAATTCAGGTTTAGACAGGTGTATAAGCATTGCACGCAAGAGCCACTATATCATCTTGTCTATACAGTGAGGCCTGTAGGTAAATCCGAAGATTAAAGACAGTTACACCAGGGTGCCAGGGGTTGGGTCTGCCACCCCGCTCCTTGCAACACAGCTTTCTCACCTAAGACTGCAACAAACATACAAAATACCTCTCCACAATCCAATTACATCTTAATACAGCGTTTCTCAGACTTGCCTGAAGATAATAATTGCTTGTTTATAAATTCCTTGGAACCAACCCAAGGTCCTCACATGGTGGTCAAGATTTTCAGGGCTAAGACCTGGTCATCTGTACAAGTGTCCCCTACAATTCTCAGCCTCCAGGGAGCCTGGGACACACCACCTGGGGCAGAGACCACCAGCTGCCCACCAAATCCATTCTCTCCTCCCACGGGGCCAGGACTTCAGCAGAGGGCACATGAGGCCACGTGGGCTGGCTTCTTGCCATGTGACCACATAGTCTAAGGGGATGTGAGTTGGAGTGATACTTGGTGCTTCAGGGCCAGGACTTTTCACAGAGCAGATGTAAGTCTTCTGCATTTTCCTTCCTTTACTTCTAGACAGAGGCACATGGCAAACAACAACAAAAACAACAGCAAACCCAGGGGAAGGCCAAGCCACAAGGTGAAGAAGGCCAGTTTCCCTGTATCGCCACGTGGAAGAAAGCTGCCACCAGCCCAGACCCCCAGAAAGAAACCTTGACATGAGCAGGAAAGAAACGTATGCTGGGTTTGGAGTCCTAATACATTTTAGGCCTATTGGTTACAGGAGTTTAGCCTCTCCTGATTACTACAACATCTAATGATAAAAAATATATAAAAATATCATTGAAACAAGGACAAGCATGTTAGTGCTTTTCGCCCCACCCTTCAGCACATTTTCGGGGTCCTGCCCAAGGTGGCTGTGTCAAAAATACACCAGAAGGGTCGAAGTGCATATGTTGCAGAATTTGGTTTCACCAAGTTAGAAGTTGGTGGACGGCTATAGAAAAATCAGGTGGATAAAGTGAGTGATGCATTGAAACCCGTATTTAATGGCTTTGTGTTGAGAATACCTTTTCTTTTTTTTCTAAGCAAACCGCTTACTAAAACTGACTAGATTCACAGGGGTATGTAATCTTGATAGGCAAGTCTAACATTTCAATCCACATAGATAAATGAGTCCTGATTTCACCTGCCTGTTGGTGAGATTTAGTCCACGAATACAAGTTAATTTTTTTTTGTCTTCTCTTTCAATCTTTTCTCTCTTCTTTTTGTCACCACTTTTCAAAGCGCTGATCCACCAATTCAGGTTTACCCCCCACCCCCTCGTTCTACTGCTTCTCTACCTATTAGCATCTCAAGTGTGTCTGGGGCCCAGGTGGGTACACAAATCTGACTTGGAGAGGCCTCAAGGGATCTGGACCAAGCTGGCGGAGGAAGGAGGCCATTTCCTGTACCATTTTCCTGGGTTAAGTTATGCGCTAGCAAGTGGAGTCTCCAAGTTCTTTTGGTGCCTAGGCAGATCTGCGCTTGTTTTAAATCCCTCCAGAAAAATCCATGAAAATAAGCACATGCCCCAATAAAACTGAGTATATGAGATATCAAGGTGTGGGCTATGAAAATCTAGGGGACAGGTATTTTAAAAATTTAATAAATTCACCTCTTTATCCCCGTTGGTTGGGAGTTCATGTACATCTAAAGAAGTATACAGAATACTAAGTATCTTTGTGCTAAGAAGATGCTTTGAGTCTTTAACATTGTGATAGAGGAACAAAGAAAACTGAATACTTGGAATGGAGGTGAAGGTGAGGTTAAACATGAGAGAGATACCGACATGTAAACATGATTCCTGAACAGTTTGTGGGCAGCACGGAAATCATAGAGGCTGACCGGTTCTTGCAAACTATTTGCAAAACTCCTAGAGCGGCCCCAGAGGGTTCATTTACTCCCCCAACCTCTTACAGGACCACCAGCTGGAAAGTCTGGATGCATCTGAATGCCATTCACTGTCTCCAACCACAACTAGGAATCTGGAAGATCCCTCAAAATCTATCCCCAGAGGATGTGCCCTAAAACACATTCTTTGGAACGCACCTCCCATGACCCAGTTTTGCGACATCGATGCCAGAGTATCTCTGGGTGCTGGCTGCGCTGGAAAGCTGCCGGGTGGGAAACGCAGGCCCTCCAATCAGGACACATCTAGGTTAGCCGGAGCCTGAAGACTCCAACTGGTTTTATCTCAGACTTCATCACACCCTTTGTTCTATGTTAAGCCTTCCTCGGTACTGCTTCAGGGAAGTCATGCATAGATTGTAGAGGGAGCTAAAAAAAAAATTCTAAATTTCCAGCCGTCAAGGCTAACTTCTTGCCTGTCAGCAGCTTCTGAAATATTGATGGCATTTCCCTCCTCCTAACAGACAAGCCGAGTGGAGTCTGGAGGGCCTGCACTTAACTGTGACTAGAAGTGGACTCTGTGTAATTAAATATATTTTTCATGAGAAGGCGTACTCAGACAGGAGGGGAGAAACACCCATCCACCCCCCTCTCCAGGCCTGAGCAAACTCTGGACAGTGCTGTAATTATACGGGCCTGTTCTGCTCACAAGCCTGACATCCACCTTCTGATGCATCCAGCCGGGGACCAATAAACATGGGGCTTGTGTGCCAGTAATGGCAGAAGTGTTTGGCTGGAGGGATAGGAGTCTGGTTGGGAGTGATTTACTATATATTCAAGAGGGAAAGAAGAAGCCAAAAAGTGACAAGCAACTGAATCAGGAAGAGTAAATCATCACAGAAACAAAGAGGAAGCATCTCGTACTGTCTTAACCAAACGGCTTCTCACTGTCCCCAATTCAAGAGGTCGGTGCCAGAGATAATATTCTTGGGTTTGAAGAGAACTAACATTTCTTCCTTGATAATCTCTCACCTGGAAAAAAACAACCCTACAACCGTATATCATATCTTGCCCACCTCTACAAACCCGTCTACAAAGCAGCCTCCCTACCCGACAGAGAAACTGTTCCTGGGCCACGAGATGAGAAGTGCCCCAGATACAATTAATTCACTGTATTTTTCTGGCCCCATGAACGAAAAAAACTTACATTCTGCTTTCGGGTCAAAGATGGGTTGTGTAATCTCATCAGCAGATGGTTATATAAAAGATTTTATTCTGCATCTTGGGTCTTCCTTGAAACATCAATAAGTTGTCTATGGATTTTTGCAAACATCTTTGTAAACAGGAGTAATTATCCCTACAGACTACATAGGTCATGAAAAAAAATTCTGTGATGCTTTTCCTTCAGAGGAGCTTTGTAGAAAATGCCAGGTCTGAAGCTGACCAAATAACCTCTCCCTTCTTCAATAGCTGGTGATGAAAGCAGAATGTTAAAAAGTGGATGCTGGTGTGGAATTTTTTTTTTCAAATCCCCCTAACTTTAGATATCTTTTGATTGCTTTCAGGACAAAAGAAGACGCTAAGAATCAGTATCTGTATTTCCAAGGGTCCTACCTACATCCAGATGAGTGAATGAAAGTCTAGTTTAATCAAGTTCATCTAAAAACAAAAGGTTAAAGGTAGAAAAAGTCACTGACAATAGATTAAGTGTTCTGTCTCCCAGGCCTTGCCCTAAGCTTTCAGGCTCCCAGGAGGTCTGACCATCACAACCCATGTTTTCCCCGCAAGAAGATAACAAAATAGAACTATCCAACTTGGGAAAGAACTTGCTGAATGCAGTTTTTATCAGTGGCTACATTCGGTGCCCATGTTTTAACTACAGCAGAATAATTATTTTGGAGATTGTACACTGCTGAGCAGAATAAGCTATAACACTGAGAGATAACTGACTGATTACACAGCCATCTTCTAAACATTTCATCAGTCTTAGAACAGCAGATAAAACAACTATTTCATGTGTACCAGCAGGCCCCAGATTAACCCTGCAGAGTTCAAAACTGTGGAACCAAATATCAGCTGATTCCAATTTAAAGCAAGAAATCACTGGCGAATGTTGACAGTTATATGGGGCCTGGTTACCAGGTGACAGTTACTGTACATTTTAATCCAGCTTGTGTGTTAAAAAAAAAAAGAGTATTTTGCAACTGCCTCAAAGCTGCCACAACAATACATTTTTAAAGGAGTAATAACAACAAAACCTAAAGAAATAGCCTTAGTAAAACGGTCAGCATCAAAAAAGGATATAGAAGATTCCTCGTAAAGACATGAATTAAAATCCGTAGTAAATAGCTACCCACAGAGCAGGAGGAACAGATTTTGTGCACGTGCTCCTAGATATCAGACACCCACCTGGGAATAAAGCTTTGAGAGTGGCACCCCAGCCTCCCCCGCCCCCACTGACCATGTCAGTCAAACAGAAGCGAGCTGCTATTGAGGGTACTGAGCACGGCAGTCCAAAGGCCAGTCTGCGTTCCTTCCAGCGTGCATTGTTTAAAAGAGAAGCGGCTCTTTGAGAGACAGCCGATAGATGCTACTACCGTCTTCCTTGGAGGTAGCATGCAGCCTAGACCCTGAGCTGGACTCTGGAGCGTACAGAGGGTGATTTTTGTTTTCTCTTTTCCCCGTGACATTTGATAAGGGATGCTTTGCTACCCGAGTATCTGTTCATTTCATGGGAACTAGAACTCGAGATGACAACGGATGCCTCCAAAACCACAAAGTCTTTCCCACGCAGGAGAAGGGAGGCATCCCACGTGGAGACGGGAGGCCCCCGGAGGAAGCCGTCCGCCCGGCGGAACAGCAGGACACTGGCCGGAGTCCAAGGTGGTGGCCTTTGTTCCCAGTCTCCCAGCTGGGCAAGCCCCTGACCGCCTCCCACCACAGATTCCCGTTCGATGTAACGTCAAGGTGCCAGCCCCACCATGTGTACCCTCAGGGCCTTGATGGGGGATCAACAAGACGATGATGTGGAAGTGAGGCCTCTGCAGATGGAACTTATTGTCAAAGAGGGTGTCAAAACGCGCTCGTTTATAAGCCTGGAATGGCAGCTGCAGGAGCTGAGCAGCTCTTGGGAAACGGCGTGCCATCCCTTCTCATCCTCTACGAGGAGGCCAAGCGCACCGCACTCACGGGCTTCCCAGGGTCGCCACGGGATGATGGGTCCAAATGACTCCAAATGACATCTTGATGGGCGTATATGATCACGTGCTGCTGACCAAGAGAAACAGCCCGCGTACGGATTTGAACCACATGAAAACGCCATTTTTGAGTGGCTAATTTTTCCCCCCCCCGAGGTTGGGGTGGCCCACAGACATGGACAGAGCGGGTTTACAGGAAGACTCTGACCTGCCACGTTGAAGGAAGAGCATTAATAGCTGTGGACCACATCTATGAATGAAGATATTGGAGAAGCCATTATGTTTTCAATGCAGGTTAATAACAAGGCTGTTTTTCCACCCGCTTTTTGGCAGGGCTGTACTGTTCTTGGCCTCAGGTCGGAGGAGATGTGAAACAAGGACTCAGAAGATAAATGACATACAGTTACCAGTGCCAGTTCACATAAAATATTACCAGGTTGGAAACAGGCTGTTTATCATCTTGGCGACCGCGGCTCCTTTCTCCCCCTCTTTTTGAGCAAATGTAGACTTGTGATGCCAAGGCCTGCCAACTAAGCCTGGTTTATAGTACCTAGGTAATGGTGAATTGATTTGTGTCCTAATTCCAACCCGAGGCCAGCCAAAACTTTAAACACGATTTAGCTCCTGCCCTGTTTTCTTTGGTGACACTGCTTTCCATATGCTTTGCTGTTGGCCTGGATGGGCGTGCCAGGGGAAGAACCAAGTCTGATGATTAGGAAAGAGGAAGAGATAAAAGGAAATGATACTTAAGCATGGCTATCAGGCCTTATGACCCGATGCAGAAAAAGCAAAGAAGCAGGGGTCAGGGAACTTGGAACTGTACTTGCCGCTGTTCAGAACCACCTATCTACTGCACACGAAATCGCTTGGTGCCTGGTGTGTTTCTGCTCTCTCTGCTGCAGAAAAAGGTAGGCAAACAGCAGTTAACACTCCCAGAGAGCACTTTGGGGATATTCTAGGAAAAGGACAGTAAAAGTGCCAAGTGTGACATTACTCGGTTGTAATAGAAAGAGAAATATTATCACACCTAGAGGTGTGATAGGAGGTGACTTTCAGTTCAGAGTGGAACCCTGACAATAAACACCATAGATTTCTATGGCTTCCAAAAGGGTACTTCAAAAGCTCGTTCCGAACTGTGCAGGGAAAGGCACTATTGTCCCCATTGTACCCCGACGACACAAATGCCACAGCATGCCTGAAAGTGACCCACTGAAAATTGTAACTCAGGGCAGAGGCCGTTGAGGTCAAAGCTCACCTCCATTCCTTCCTGAGATCATTGCTCATCCAGCAAAGAGCCATTGGTATTTCTGTAACCCATATGGAACCCTAAAAAATGATGGGTATTGTTTGCTGTGAAACAGACAGCAAATAAAAACTGAGTTGGACTCCTCCATGGTAAATAATACCTATGGGTGTCTGCAACCAATGTCACTTTCGGGTTCGGAAACTGCTATCTGACTCAGTGAGTATCTATTAAAATTCAACAATATATTCCTAGTAAAACAGCATAATGTATTGTGGTATCATTGATCTTTTCTAATAATTATAAAGGGCGGGGGGGGGGGGTTAGGAAGAATTTCTTTCTAGGACCCAGGTGGTTTCTCTTAATGCAGCTTGCTTTACTTGTCTTCCGACCTGTTCACAGTTATTTAGACCTTGAATGTTTCAGGATGCCCTCTGCAGAAAAAGGACTTGATGACTCTCAAGAGTTAGATGAATGCAAAGGTGGAGATGCATTTGGGTTACTGGGCAAAGGAAGGCTGATTTTCTTATGTTAAAATATCCAATTTGTGCATTCTTTCACTTCAAAATGAAAACTCCATTTAAAAATCCTTACTCTTTTAAAGCTCAAAGTAAAACCACGTGAAAATCTGTAAGACGGAAAAAAACACCAAAATGAGAGTCTTAAGATGAGTCCAGTCCCCGAAGGACCAAATTTCTAGCTACGTGACCATTATTTCAACAGTAAATCTCAGTTTTCTCATCCACAAAATGAGGATGGCTAGACACCTCACAGCCTCCTTCCCAGCATTATACTGGAAATTAATACTTCATAAATTTGTAAATGTGAAGCCCCAGAGAAGCACGTGTTAAGGATTTTTTGGAAAAGCGATTCTACCAACAAAGTAATACAAACAAACATGAAATCAAACAGTGCCTTAAAAGATCATATTCTTTCTGTTCAGCATGCATTTTTTTTCCCCTCACAGCACAAACCCTATTAGACCCTCAGAACGTGTTATCTCTTCTGCTAAGAATTCACTATTAGGTGGGTTTGAGCCACACGCCCACCCCCACCCCAGTCCTCCAGCGGAACAGGCGGCACCAGCCCGGGGCAGAACCAGTAAGGCACTAGCCTGAACACAGACCTTAATGTTAATTCAGTTATACCCCATTGTGGAAAACCTCCTTTCGTTAATGCAGCTTGCAGTGAAATTTTCTTCTGCACTCATTTAAATATAATTAAGGCACTTATCTTGTCACTGTGAAACTTTTCAGTTGTTCTTTTCACATTCACACAAACCTGTCATTTCTTGCAGACCCTTCCTTGTAAGATTTCGAGGCTGAAGTTAACTACGTATCCATCAAAACCATTCTTTCCCTTGCCCTTATGTTTGACACCTGTCTCCCTGTAGGAGCTTGAGGGGTTTCCACCTGGGAAGCACTAGTGCATCCCGGAATCTCAAGCCTGGAGAGGCCTCTTCCAGTCCACAGTAAAGCCATGTTCTCCCAGGGAAGGGCTATTACAGTAGTCCATGGAAAAGTCACTGCATGCTGGGTGAGAGACTCAGAATTTGGGGGTGTTTGTGTTCAGGGCAAAAAACTACCTAATTCTCACTAAAAACGGGCTGCACTGAGTGTTGGAAGCAATGTTAAGAAAAACAAAACCAAAGCAGGCCATGAATAATTATAATGACTTTACATCGGTGGGGTCAAAATTCTTAATGGAATGCCTTCCACTTTCTCAAAGCGTCCTTGCCCTGTCTGACCTGGTCCTTTGAACTCTAGCTGCACATGAGAATTCCCTGAGCATCTTTAGTCACTGCCTGGGCCCTTCTACAGAGGAATGAAGTCTGCATTCCTGAGGGTGGAGGGCAGACATTGGTGCTTTTGTTTTGGGTGTTTTTTTTTTTTTAATTGGAATATAATTGCTTTACACTGTTGTGCCAGTTTTTGCTGTACAACAAAGTGAATCAGCTGTATTTATACATATATCTCCATATCCCCTCCTTCCCGTGACTCCTTCCCACATTGCCTATCCCAGCCCTCTAAGTCATCACCCATCATCCAGTCGTTCGCCCTGTGCTGCTTTTTTTAATTGCTCCAGGTGATTCTAATGTACACACAGGGTTGTAAACCGCTGCATCTCACTTGAATCTCATGTCGACTTCGTGAAAAGGGCTCACACAGGAGATTTGTTCTACGTCTGCATCAGAACTCAAAGTCCCTGACACCTTTCCAAAATCACGGGGCTGTCACAGAAGTGTTGTGATGGGGCGTGGTGGGGTTTAAGAGCAGAGTGTCTGGTTTCCCTGGAACCCTGGCTCCCCCAAAATCTAGTCTGTGGGTGTTAGCGGGAGACACAGCCTCCTCGCCAATGGTCAGCCACCTGGCGGCAGGGCCAGCCAGGACTATGGGGACGACCACATTCTGCCCCCAGTCTCCTCAGCGTGTGGGCAGCAACACCAGCCAGGGCCCTGGACCACTACCAGGATAACCGGCTGCAGGGCTGGTGCTTCCTGATTAAGTGCATTGCTTGCTCTCACCTCCAATCCTGCCGGGACTAAGGGGTCCTCCCTCAGGGGGTGGCTCTTCCTCAGTGTCTGCAGCCGGGCATTTGGGGACTGTGCTGGAGGCCCCACATAAACCAGGACCAGCACCCTAGTTAGTGTGAATGAGTCTGACAGGATCACAGCCTGAGGGGCGCACCGCTGTACACGCGGGACAGCTGGTTCTTACAAGTGATGGACGTGCTTACACGAAGGCACCTGTGGCTGGAGAGGTGCAGATGACAATCGCTCGCTACTAACTGGCTCTTCTGGGCACACAGCACAACCCATCAGGTGATGCTGACTCTGTCCCTCCCCAGGAAAATTCCCTGGGTTGTTCATTTAGTGAGAGATCAAAGAGATCCCGAGCAGGGGCACCTGCGTGTGAGGAGAGGGCAGCAGAATAACATACACCAGAGAAATAGAGAGACAGCCCCCTCCCCTTCTACTGGAGATTTATTTCTCTATATTCAGACTTTGGATAATTGTTTTCATCAGCTGTCTAAACACAAACACGATATCCATTAACTATTTTTTATTTACAAAAGAAGTCAAGTTTGATATTTGGGAATGATCTAAGCTTTGAAAATGAGGATGCTTGGGGGTATATATCCTGGGGAGTCCACACTGAAATGAAAAATGAGGGGAGCAGAGGGTTACCCCAAGCTCTTATTTCCTCCAGACGTTCTATGACTTGAGACTGTGAGGTGCTGTCCCTATTTTGTGTCCCCTGACAGGTTAGTTTCCTGAGACCGCCAGTCAGGAGCTATTCCCATGGCAAGTCCTGGTCCAGAGTCCATGGTGACACCAGGAGTCCAGAAGCACCTCCTATGGCCGCAGTCTCAGGACTCTTATGGTGTGGTCCAGCTTCTCATAAACATGAAGACAGGCTGAGCTAAACTAAATACTACCTTTTCCAAAGCCACTACCCTCGCCCCCTTCATTCTCCAAGCCCCGTACCAGGTCAGGAATTTCAAAGTAAGAAGACGTTCATTAGAACGCGGAAAAGTAAAGACAAACATTTGTGGGTGCCCACTATGTTACAGGCTGGGCTGGGCACTTCTAAATACTTTAGGCGCCATTTATAGATGAGAAAACAGGTTCAGAGAGGGCAAGCTGCGTACCTAACCTCACACAGTTAGTAAGTATTGGAACTGGAATTTAAATCCAGATTTACGTATGATCTTTCCATAAACATGACCAGGACTTCAATGGATTTTTTCCTTTTAGATTGTGGCAAAATACACGTAACTTAAGCTTTACCATTTCAACCATTTTTAAGTATATAGCTGTGGCATTAAGGACATTCATGATGTTGTGCAACCATCACCATCATCCACCTCCAGGACTTTTCCATCCTCCCAAACAAACTCTGCACCCACAAAACAGCTCCCCATTTTCCCTTCCCCCAGCTCTTCGCAACCTCCATCCCACTTTCTGTCTCTATGACTCTGACTACTCTAAATGCCTCGTCTAAGTGGAATCATTTCAGTGGAGTTTTACAAAGAGACAGAAAACCCAGGGCATCAGAATTTAATTTTGTGCCTTCTGCTTCCTTGAATGCTTTCAGTATTTCAGACAGATTTTGGAAGACAAAAGCACTCTGTACCACATCCAGATCCAGTCTACTTTGTGCATTTTTTTTCTTTTTTTCTTTTTTAAAGAATAATTGTCTGGAGAGGAACTCCCATCGGGAGTTACTGCTGTGATTAAACAGCTATTTCTTGAACCAGGTACAGTACTGGGTTGTCGGAAGACAAAGATGATGATATAAAAATCCCTGCCTTCAGAGTCCTTCTTTCAAAGGGACAAGGGCAACTCTTGTTTGTAGGGCAACACACAGAGAAGAAAGAGGTTATGTCAGCTAAGTGAGGAGTGGATTGAAGCATCCTGTAGATATTCAATCTCCCTAGTTATTTTTACCTTGGCTATTCTTTATCATTGGGTTAAAATTTCATCAACCCCTATTCAGTGTTCATTCCCTAGACTCCCCACAAATGTGTGTTGAATGGACATTTACAGATTGCTTTAATATGCACACATTGCATTATTTCTAAGAGCATCTGTAGGAAACAGGAATCTTGTCCTTAAGGGATTTACAGATAGAGGAGATAAGACGTGTATAAATAAGCTGCTACATATTAGAAGGTGATAGGTTGAATAAAAGAGGAACATGTAAATCTTTATAGGAGTTTGCAGAAAGAAGAGATTATTTTCAATCTGGAAATCTGATAACACTTTGTAAGAAATGGTAGGTCGGAAAGAAAGGCAGGCTGTTGTGAGAAAGAGATTGAGTTCAGGGATTCCGTCTTATAAAGAACGTATCTGTAGGAATGGAAATTATGAAGGGAAATAGAAAAAACCCAGAATGGTTTATGTAAGACATGAAAAATATGGCTAAGGAATCTGGGCTATTATCTACTAGGCTATATGGTGCTATTAACTGTTCATGTACCATAATCGGTATTGTGACTCCTCTGGATATACAGGAAGACATTTTGAGAAAAGAATCAGGGGAAAAAATATAATCCAGAAGAGTAGACCTCTGCTTCTGATCTAGGTGGTAACTTTCCAGTCTGAAAACAGCTGACTGCCCTAAAGAGTTTCCAGGCTATGTTACAGGGAGAGGAAAGCCAGGTAGAGCCTGGTAGACATCCTGAACTGATTTAAGCTGAGAATCCAGGGGAGGCAAGCCAGTTAGAATTCACAGAAAAGAGGACTGGAAAGGAAGGAGCTACACAGAGAGAACCCCAAGTACCCGCAGAGGGTCCCTGCAGTATTCAGTGGAGTACTGATCAGTCCACATAGGAAAAGAAACTACCAAAGACCAGGAGTGGAAAAAGCATCCAAAAGGATTAAAAGCTAAGAATAGTGCCGTCCCCAACAGCCAGACTAGAAAAACTCCTAATTTGTGGCACACTGGGTAGAGAAATCAGGAAAGCCATACCTTTGAAGTAGGAAATAATTAGCTCTAGGCAGGTATTGTTCCAGACCTGCCTAATACATCAAAAAGGCAAAACTCAAAAGGATCACATTGCTTTCAAGTAACTTAACGGTACTGCAGAACAAAGCTCAAAAATGTTAAAGGAATGTAAAAATACCTAGCATGCAACAAGATGAATTTCATAATTTATGGGTATCTTGGTAATTAAAGATTTCCAGCCATGCAAACAATAAGGAAAACACAGTCTGTAGTGAGAAAAATCAACTACTTTAAACCAACCTAGAACTAGTACAGGTGTTAGGATTAGCAGCCAAGGACATCAAAATAGTTATTATCCCTGTATTTGGTGTGTTCCAAAAGGGAAGCAGAGATTTGAAAGATATAAAAAAACCCAAAATGTACTTACAGAGATTAAAAACTATAATGTCTGAGATGAGAGAGACTAGATAGGATTAATGGCTGATTAAACACTGTAGAAGAACAGATTAGAGGGTGAATTGTGTTTCAAAGTGAAACACAACAGAAGCAAGAATTTTAAAAGGAGAAGAAAGGCACATTAGTGAGCCGCTGGACAACTTCATATGGCCAAATATGTGACTAATTGGAATCCCCAAAGGAGAGGAGAGAGAAAAGGGACAGAAAAAATCTGAACAAAGGAAGAGCTGACAGAGTTCCAAATTTGATGAAAACTACATAATTCACAGATCCAAGAAGCTCAATGAAGCCCAAGTGCAAGAAATATGAAGAAAACAAAATTGACACTTCATAATCAAGTTGCTCAAAACCAGTAATAAAGAGATA
Organism: Hippopotamus amphibius kiboko; assembly: GCF_030028045.1. Lineage (NCBI taxonomy): Eukaryota > Metazoa > Chordata > Mammalia > Artiodactyla > Hippopotamidae > Hippopotamus > Hippopotamus amphibius. The sequence continues at coordinate 115,756,752 of NC_080189.1, read as the reverse complement.
ACCTTAAAAGCATACTGAGAAAAAAGACTCGCATATGGAGACCAAGTTTCTTACCAGGAAAAATACAAGTTGAGAAGACAGTGGGTCTTTATTATAATGAAAGAAATGAACTCACAGCTACAGAGAACAGACTGGTGGTTGACAGAGACGGGGGTTGGAAGGTGGGTGAAATTGGTGAAGGGGGTCAAAGGTAAAATTCCAGTTATAAGTTCTGGGGATGTAATGTACACCATGGTGGCTATAGTTAGTAATACTGTGTTGCATACCTGAAAGTTTCTAAAAGTAAATCTTAAAAGTTCTCATTTCAAGAAAAAAAACTAACTATACAAAGTGATGGGTGTTAATTAAACTTACTGTGGTAATCATTTTGTAATGTATACATACATCAAATCACCATGTGGTACACCTAAAACTAATACAATGTTAGTACTAGTTCTGGATTAGTTATGTATTAGTGTTAGTTATATATGTCAATTAAATTTCAATAGAGCTGGAAAACATAAAAAAAATTTTTAAAAATACTGAAAAAAATCTGTCTACATGGAATTCTATATCCAGTGAAAATATATTTTAAGAACAAGGGCAAAATAAATGCTTTTAGACATACAACAGATGACCTACCTGTAAGAAATGTTAATGAAGTCCTTCATCAGAAGGAAAATGTTACCAGAAGAAAACAGGGGTCTACACAAATGAATGGAGAACACCAGAAATAGTAACTGCATGGGTAAATATGTAAGATTTCTTTTATTACTATTTAAATATCTTTAAAAGAAATTGGACCACCTAAACAAAAATTATAACTATGTATTGTCTGCTTTACGACATATGTAAAAACAAAATTATGACAATAATAGCATAAAGTGTGGGAGGGAAAAAAATGGAAGTATACCACTATAAGATTCTCTTATATGTGAAGTTTTACACTATCATTTGAAGGTAAATTGTAATAAGATATATACTATAAACCTTAAGATAACCCCTAAAATACCAAGAAAGAGTTTGACAGTTAATGAGTCAATAAAAGAGGTAAAATGGAATAAAAAATAATCTTAAGAGGCAGAAAAAGAGAATAGATGAGAGATAAAAAGTAAACAGTGAAATGACAGATTTACACTCAACTTTATTGACAATCATATTAAATATTAATTTATGTAAATACTTCTACTGAAAGGTAGAACTTGTCACAGTGATTTAAAAAAGACATAACTGCTATCTATAAGAAATGCACTTTAAATTATTCAAATACAAATAGGTTAAAAGTGAAAGAATGGAAAAAGATATACAACACTAGTTAAAAGATAACTTGAGTGGCTTTATTAACGTCAGTCAGAGCAAAGGATAATACCAGAAATAAAGATCATTTCAAAATAATAAATCAGTTCATCCAGAGGATATAGAAATTCTAAACATTTATGCACCAAATAACAGAACTTCAAAATACATAAAGCAAACACTGATAGAACTGCAAGGATAAATAGAAAAATCCCACCATAATATTCAGAGATTTCAATAGCCTGACTGATAGAATATATAGAAAATCAGTAAGGGTACAGAAGATGTGCACAAAACCATCAACCAAAGTGACATTTGTAGAACACTCAGTCCAAGAACAACAGGATACATATTCTTTTCAAGTGCACATGGAATATTCACCAAGATAGGCCATATAAATTAGAAATCAGTAATAGAACAATTTCTGTAAAATCCTTGAATACTGGAAACCATATAACACACTTTGAATAACCATGGGTCACAGAAGAAATCAAAAGAAATTAGAAAGTATTTTGAATGGAATGAAAATGAGACCATAACATATCAAAACCTGTGGGATGTAGGTAAGGCAGTACTTAGATCAAGTGTATACCAGTAAATGTGCTCATTAGAAAGGAAGAGAGGTTTCAAATCAATGACCTCAGCTTCCACCTTTAAAAACTAGCAAATTAAACCCAAAGTAGGTAACAGAAGAAAAGTAATAAAAATCAAAGTGAAAATCAATAAAATAGAGAAAACAAAAGCAACGAAAAAAAATCAATAAAACCAAAGGCTAGTTCTTGGAGCAGACAAATAAAATTGAGACACTCTCAGACATATGAAGAAAAAAGAGAGATAAAGCACAAATTACCAATACCAGGAAAGAGAGAGATGACATCTCTGTAGATTCTACAGATAGTGAAAGGATAAAATAAAAGAATACTATACACACCTTTGTGCAAATAAACCTGACCACTTAACAAATGAAACAGACATTCTCTAAAGGAGAGAAACTCGAGAATATGCTATATACACACACACGTGTATATATATGATGTATAGGTTTATATATACTGAGGAAATTGAATTTGTGCTTAAAAACCTCCTCTTTCTCACAAAGAAAATTTGAGCTCTAGGTGACTTAGGTGATGAAATCTACTAAACACTTAAGACAGTAATACTACAACTTAAACTTTTCCAGGAAATAGAGGATGAGGGAATGCTTTCTAACTCAGTCGTGAGGTCAGGATTGCATTAAAGCAAAATCAGCTAAAGAAATCAGAAGAAAACTGCAAAACAACATTCCTCCTGAAAACAGCTGCACACATTCTGAATAAACTTTGAGCAAAAAGAATCCAGTAACACAAGGGTTGTACCTTATGATAAAGTCAAGTTTATCTCCCAGCAATGCAAGGATGATTTAACATTGAAAATCAACCAATGCAATTCACCATATTTATAAACCAGAAAAGAAAACCATATGACCATCTTAATAGATGCAGAAAAAGCAATTGACAAAGCCCAGGATCCGTCCTCAATAATTTTCAGCAAAATAGGGAGAGAAAGGAATGTTCTCAATTTGATCGAGGGCATCTATGAAAAACCTACAGCTTATATCATACTTAGCAGTAAAAGACAGAATGAGGGACTTCCCCAGTGGTGCAGTGGTTAAGAATCCACCTGACAATGCAGGGGACATGGGTTTGATCCCTAGTCTGGGAAGATCCCACCTGTCACGGAGCAACTAAGCCCATGCACCACAACTACTGAGCCTGCGAGCCACAACTATTGAGCCTGTGTGCCTACAGCCCATGCTCCACAACAGGAGAAGCCATTGCAATGAGAAGCCCACGCGCTGCAATAAAGAGCAGCCTCTGCTCGCCGAAACTAGAGAAAGCCCAAGCACAGCAACAAAGACCCAATGCAGCCAATTAAAAAAAAAAAAAAAAAAAAAAAAAAGACAATGATTTTCTTCAAGAACATGATGGTGATGTTCACTCTCACCACTCCTATTCAACTCTGACCTGGAGCTTTTAGCCAGAGCAAGCAGGCAAGAAAAAAAAAGGCTCCTATATTGGAAAGGAAGTAGAACTCTCTCTTTTTTTGTGACTGTGTGCTAGGTTGTGCTTGATACAAAACCAAGAGCACAATCAGTAAAAGAACAAATTAATAACACTTCATCAAAATTAAAAACTTTGGCTTTTAAAAGGATACTCTTAAGAGAATGAAAAGGCATTGTCATGCCAGACGTGACATGGACTGGCAGCAAATATGCACACAACACTGATCTAATAAAAAGACTTGTATTCTCAAAACTCTACAATAAGGAAACAACCCAATTAAAGATTGGCAAAATATTTAAACAGATAGTTCAAAGACATACAGGTGTCAAATAAGCTCATAAAAACATGCTTAGCATCTTTAGTTATATGAAAATTAAAACCACAATGACATACACCACTACACCTATTAGAATGGTTAAAATTAGAAACAGCGATTATACTAAGTGTTGTCAAGGATATGGAGGAACTGAAACTCCTACACTGCTGGTGGGATTGTAACATGGTACAATCACTGTAGCAAACACTTTGGCAGTTTCTTAAAAAGTTAAATATACACCTACCATTCGATTCAGTCATTCTACTCCTAGATGTTTAGCCAAGAGAAACAAAAGCATACAAACACTTGTACATGAATGTTCATGACAGCTTCATTTGTTAATCATCAAAAACCGGAAACCATCAAATGTCCATGGACAGAACTGAAAAACAGCAGTATATTGGTTCAATGCAACACCACTTAGCAATTAAGGAGTGTATTACTGATATAAATGAACTACTGATATTAAATCTAGAAATAATTATGCAGAGTGAAAAAAGCCAGGACAAAAAAAAAAAAAAAAAAAAAAAGGCACACGCTGTATGACTGCAATTACATAAAATTCTAGGAAATGGAAAGTTACAGTTACAGAAAGCAGATCAATGGTGGAGGGTGGGGCAGGGAGGAAGGGATTTCTAAGGAAGATGCATACATTTTTAGGGCTGATGGATATCTTTGTTATGTTGATTGTGGTGATGGTTTCAAAGATGTACACCTATGTTAAAACTTATCAAATTTTACACTTTCAGTATGTGAAGTTTCTTGTATATTAATTGTGCCTCAACAAAGCTGTTAAGAAGAAAAGACCATCTGAAAAGTTACTTGCAATATCCTACGAAAGCAGGACAAATAGCAGTGATAGTAGGAATAGAGAGTACGGCTGTAAGAACACAAAAGACTCAAATTCACAAGATTCGGATGTGAAGGTGAAGATCTGGAGACTTGTTGAGAGGAAGGAAGACGATACCATTAACAGTATATGGATGACCAAAGAAGAGTGAGTCACATCTTGGACATGCTGTATGCTGCCAGATCACCTCATTCCAAGGGGCAGTTTAAAACCGAGGAGTAGAAATGAGGCAAAAAGCACAGCCTTTGGACTCTCCACCCTTTCTTCTACTTCATACTCCTCCCTCACTTCCCTTGGGTGGATACGTTTTCTTCTGTGTCATAATCTTGAAGGAAGAAAACTCAAGCCTGGAAGAGTTTCATTCACCTAGGCGTGACCTTTGGGGAATTTCTAGGATCACAACCAGAGGTAAAACTTATCAGAGAGTTCCAAAACTGTGCTCAGCTAAGTGGAGCTTTCATAGCCTCATAAAAAGGTTGTGTATGTGTTGGCCCTAAGTGAGTAAAGTGATGTACGAACACTTGAAGGGAAAAGGCAATGCACACCACAGGATCTAAGAGACTCGGAACGGAGGAGACCTATGAAGTCATTCCTCTGCCTGCTGCCCCACTCCCTGTTACATCCATCCCTGCCAGAATGGAACTGTTCCTGAGAACTGCACTGTGGGCTCGTCACAGCAGAGCCAAAGGAAACATCTGTAAGTCTGGCGGGGTTTCAGGTGAGCATGCTGCCGAGAGGGCTCCGAGCCTTTGCTGGCAAGAGACTCCAACTACACAGTGAACTGTTTTTCTCCTTCCTTATTTTATTTCAAATGTCAAAGCTTTTCACACTACAGTGACACCCTAAAATGATTCTCTTCCTTCTGCTGCTCCAGTTGAAACAATATTTTTTCATGCTCCACAGACTGCCCACCAGCTGATTCAAAACTGGGAACGCGATGGGGCACTCAATTTCAACATGCCATGAAAAGAGAAAGGAGGAAAAAAGGTAGAATCAGCTGGTGGGGAAAATATCTCTTTCTCTTGAACGTTTTGCAGTCACTCGCTCAACTGGTGTTCACTACAGTTTTAAGGCACCATATTAAGTTTCATGAGGTTCTATGAGGTATACCAGTTGACTAGAATAACCCCCGACTTCCAGAAGCTTCAAGTTCAGTTAAGACTGGTGCAAACCCAACTGCAGCATGAGACAGAAAGCAATGCACGTGGGGAGCGGGGGCCACGATGCCGTATGAGTTTTAGTGGAGTGGATGTGTCCAGATGGAGCCTTTATGGATGGAATGGCACTTGCACTAGACTTTGAAAGGCCAGGATATAAACAATCGGAATTGAGAGGAAGAATAAATAATACTTCTATGTAGAGGAAAAGGAAAGGACTCAAGGCATGGGACTGAAATCCAAGCAGTGCTGCAGGCAAGAATTCAATACCATTCAACAAACATCGTTAAGCACGCACTGGATACGACATACTTTGCCGAGGGGCAGGCATACAGACGGGGAGGCATACACAGCTGTCGAGAGACAACTCACACCCTGGAGGGGTATGCATTTTGGGGAAAAAAAAAAAAAACCCAGATAATTTCAATTAGTAACTGCAATTATAATTTATAATTAGTAATCATAAGTACAAAGAATAGAGGCACACCCAGCGTGCTGGAGGGACCTGCGAGGCAGAGCCGTGTAACGGTCAGGAGCATGGACTCTAAAGACAAACTGTTTCGGTTCGAATTCCCTGCCTCCTACTTATTTCCATGTGCTTTTGTAAGTTTCAGTTTTCTTTGCTATAAAATGGGCTCAATAAATAGTCCTTGCCTTGAAAGACTACTGGGAGGATATATGTTAAAACAAGATACTGTATATTAAGCCCTTGGTGCAGGACTTGGCATGTGTCAAGCACTCTGCATAAATATCAGGTGTCGTTACTATTATTGTCAATACTACTGAGAACTGATCCTGCTTTTCCTGAAAGGTCAGTTTGTTCTGGATGCAGGCTGCATGCAGAGGTGCTTCTGGGAGACCATGCTGAATTGTGATGCTCACCCAACCTCCTTGTACTTCAGTTTTCTCATCTAGAGGAGACTGGGAAGAACAACAGTTTACTACATGCTGGATGCTGTTCTTAGTGTTCTCTCTGTACGATCTCACTGCATCTACATAACAGCCCTATTCACCTTGCAGACAAGGAAACTGAGGCATGGAGGCATCAGCTGACGCAAAGAAAAAACATATACGGGGAGGGGGAGAGTGTCCAGAACGTAGGTACTTAATAGCCAAGGCCTGTTCTTCACTCCTGCACCTCGCTGTCTTTCGGTTCTACCACCGTCCAATTCCATACCGTCTGACTGCAAGTTGGCATTTTATTTTGTAGGCAAGGAGTACACGACATCTAAACACACCATAGCGACCAGCCTAAACCAGGGAAAGGACAACTAATACACATACCTAAGCATCCCACCTCACATTTGTGCGGAGTTTGACAATTTATAAAATGCTTTCACTTATTTGATATACTTTTCTTTCCTTCTGGCTGCAAATGACTGAGGACTGTAAATGGACTAATAAACACAGCCTCATGTAAGAAACACCTGAGCCCTGTGTATCTGGGGCTGCGGACAGAGATGACTTGAAGATGAGTGAGTAGGGACAGAGGGGAAGTTTCTTGTTTTGGTACAGTGCTGAAGGCTCATGGTGGGCACAGCTCTTCCTAACACCCTGATAAGCTTTCCTAGCTGATGGCTTGGTTTTGGGCACATACCAGTCAGGATGTCATACAAGGTGGACAACTCAGAAGTCCCTCCCCCTATTTGTACTTTGTTGTCATTCTTAAACTTTATTGGGTCAGAGAGCTTTCAGAGGAAAAAAGAAAGAATATTATAGACTCTCTCCCCAACTCCCCACCCCCAGTCCCTGAGCTCCCACCCCACCTCCTTGCAGACTACCCTGAGCAGCCTGTGGACACAGGCAATTGCATCCCTGTCTCTCTGTATCACTGGTACACTGCACACTGCCTAGCACATAAAGCTCTCAAAACATGCTCTAGGAATGGATAAAAACCTTTTTCTGCCTCTTAGCAGTTATTCTGTAAAGAATGGGTCAGTGTTGGGCCCAAGAGAGGTAGCACTGACTTCACTCATTCAATCCACAGCTAATCCACGCCAGGCACTGAGCTAGGCATGGCAATTGCAGAGATACAAAAGATACAGTCTGCTAACAAGCAGTTTCAGCGAGTTGCATGAAAGACACTTATGAAAATAAGTGTTAGAAACTCTGAAAGATTTTCAAACTGTGCCTGGAGCTTTGATTTTTACAAGACAGTATTATGTGTCTATTATTATTTGAATGAATGCCACGAAAGAAAATGGGAGACTGAGTTGTCTTTTGAACTCCACATGCAATATTAAGGCTTAGATTCAAGGTCATATGGAACCCACATGGCGTAGGTAAAAGGAGTGGAAGCCTTAGAAAAATGACCCCGAAGCTTGTGTTAGATTTTTAAGACAAGATCAGCAATTTTCCCTGGCATTATCAGCTTTGCTCAAAATATCACTTAATCTTTGTCTTGGCTCCTCTTCAAGAAAATGGGGGCAATTTTCCTGGGGGGCGTGGAGGAAGTGGCCGGAGGGCAAGGGAGGATGTGATAGGGCTTTAACGGTTTCCTCACTTGAAGTGTTCTAAAAATACAGCATCTTCATCGCGAACATGTGATGGGCTATGTGTCAACACAGCATTTTGTGTTGCTAGGGCCGTCCGACCAATAGTTGTACACATCCTCGTGCAGCTCTTCAGCTAATGCACGGGAAGAGAAAGCCACGGAGAGGCAGGCCCCCCTCATCTGCTGAGCAGTCCCGGCAGGGCATCCTGAAGCTCCGTGCAGGCCCTCTGACTACTGATGAGTCCAGGTTCTATAACCAAACTCTGCCAGCGGCCGGAGACTCTTCCCTGCCTCTTAAGCTGTCACAATTTTATTTGCCTGGAGTTTAATTGGTGGTGTAAAAGCCTGATATGTCCCACTTCAACATCACGCTCCTAAGTACAGATCAGAGAACAATTGGGAAGAGAGGAAAACCCAGGGACCCGATTAAAAAAATGTGTCTAATGTATTCATTACCTTTCCTTAAGTCTTCTACCTTCGAAGAGATGGGAGCAAAAGCCTTGGCTCTCAGAAGCCTGGCCTTTTGCACGGATGCGGGCGGGTGCAGGGACCCATTCGTTGTCTACCTCCAAAGAGGAACGCGACCCACATCAGACTTGCAAAACATTTAAGGACCGTCACCATCTGGCAGCTGTGTGGCGGCCTCTGTCAAATAAGCTGGTGGTCACAATCCAGTTCCCATTACACAGGTGGCCCCTCCACAAAGAGAGCTTCACATTCAGCAGCCTGCCTGGCCAAGAGGAGAGTGGACGGGGCACGGGAATTGCATCTACTTGTTTTGCTGAGCCAGGCTGCTTCCTGGGTGGCGTGGAAGGAGCCGGAGGGAGGGGGCAGGGAGGACGGCAGCGGCTCTGAGAGGCGTGTTCGTGTTTATGGCTCCGTCGAGCCCCATACCAAACGCCTCGACCTACTCCTCTGATGCCACCTCATTTACCCCACTGGGAAGCAACATTTCTCCAAACTGGGTCTTGCCTTACGCAGCCACACAGTGGCTTTCTTCTGAGACCAGCCCCAGGACACGCTGACTTCAGCAGGGGGCTGGTGGAGATGACAATGCCCACCACACTCTCTCATCAGCTTCCCTTATGGCTGAAACAGGAGCCAGGCGTGGGGCACAGGATGCCGAGAAAGGTCCTCTTAACCTTTCCGGGGATGACTAGCATCTCACCCCCAGTTCTGGCTGCTGCGAAAGAGCAAGGGCAAGATCAGTGGTCCTTTACCTTGAAAAGTCCCATCTACCTGGACAACTCGTGGACATCTCAGAGAATTAAAGCAACGAAAGCCCTACTTGCTGTTCTGCCGCTGAGGGGACTTGATTCCGTCTAGAGAGCACAACGAAGTTGGTCTGTTTCCTCCCTGCCTAACGGAAGTGCCTCCCCAGCACAGCAGCGGAGTGAATAAATGAAGCAATGCTTTTTCATAACTTATGCAAACAGCTCCTCGCTCACTCTCTCTTTAATAACCTATAATTCTTTCTAAAAAAATTCATACACACAAACATCACCGGCAAAAACCAAACACCCAACTAAACAAACACCAACCAACCTGACGTGGAGAAACTTTAAGCAGCAACACAAAAAGTGAAAAGTAAGAACCTGACATCTTGGATTAGGTTGCATGAACTATGTAACATGCTAGGGAAACCTGTTCAGAATTGGTACCCGTTACTACAGTATTTCTCTACTCGCCAGAATGTAGGTCCCACGTGAGGGATGCCTCAGGAATATAATTTTTTCAGAGACAGGTGTTTATGTGTGGGAAAGCTCATGTTAGCTAATACACATTTCCTTTTCAAAGCGGTGACTCTTCTAACAATCACGTTAATGGTAATTAAGGGTCATGTCCAAAATGAGCTACCTTGTCCAGGCTGCTGAGATAAGTGGTGATTCTTGGTAAGTGGCAGGGGTGGTTAAGAACTAGCCTCTGTGTGAAAATGATCTTCTTGAGGATAAGTCCAGGGTGACTAGAGATTGCTGCCACGAAAATCAGAAAACTTTATTCCACCTGTGGTCACAAAACGCCCCTCTAATGCCAGTCAGCCACCTTCAAAACTGAGTGCAGCTGCACAGAAAGGAATGAAGACACTGGGATACATGTTTGAAAATAACTCAAAAGTCACATCTTATCGACGGTAGTTTAGATGCAACGTCACCTTTGAACCAATCATACAGAAAGGTCTGAGTGCCAAGGGCAAAACCAAACCAAACTTGAAAACCCCAAACAGAAAGCCTAGTACAATATTAAACACGGTCCAATGTGCTGAGCGATTATGAAGTGAGGCCTGCGGTTATTATAGAATGTCCATGGAAACCGGGGCCAAACAACATAATCAGACAGAATTATTCTGAAAGAGTCTGCTCTCCCCCAGACCGGGCACGTTAGGATCCAGAATTCTGAATAACTACATAGATTTGGGATCTACAGAAGACCCCCTAAAATCTCTGATTGAGTTGCAAATATTTGTTTTTACCAAATTTCACTCTTTTTCACCAGAGTACATTGGTTTTTATTGACTACCCCTCCCGTCTCATGCTACCACATCCTTTTCCCCCACATAATGCAGGTCTAAATAGTGTAGTGTTTTCTAGCAAACTCGTTGAGAAAGAAGCATTAGAAGGTTTAAAAAAGCCCTTCCTGATAGACATAGGCTTTACAAAATCAAGAGCCCATTCCTGCACTCTTTTCTCAGCCTCGTCTTCTGCCACAGCTACTCTACACAATTACATCTTTCACTCAGTCCCCACCCTGCACCAGACACGGCATGAAATTTACAGCCAATACTTTACAAATAACTTATTCCTCTGAAGTCTACCTCGCATGCAATAACACACACACAGTTGAAGAAATGGTGTTCAAGGAAACAGAGTTAGCACAAAATTCAAAACATACGTGTGTGTGTTGTACACAGGACACACATACACACACACCTCCCATGAGGGTTCAGGCTACCAGTCGCTCCTTCGTGTCAACTGGATGTACTGAATAGTTCCATCAGGCAGGGGCCAGCCATCTTCAGGGCCTGGCACCAAACTGTGGCACTGAGGGGGCAGGAAGGACCAGCTGACACATGACCATCAACTCAGTTACGCCAACGGGAAGCTGCAGACTGTGTGCCCTTGGGTTCAACAGAGAACCCTCAGAGGAACTGACTGAGTAAAACTTAGGCTAATCGCATCCTCAACTCTCCACAGGGAGCAGAAAGAAGAAGGAAAACTAAAACTGAAGAGAAAGGGGAAAGGACATATTGGGGGGTGCTGCTGAAAGGAAACACCTCAGACTCGCACCATCGCACAACCGTGGGGTCCCCTGAAACTCTCACTTCACCTTTATTACACGAACAGCCCAGGAACCTCTGCTCACAATGCTTCCTGAGTGCCTGCTCCGAAAGAGACAACACACAGACACACACACACACACCAAGCAGGCACCTACGACCCCAAGCTGGCGGGACGTTTCTAAAGGACGTACGCCGTCCTCCCTCTAATGCCATTCCATGCTTTCTCTCCTTGTGGGGCCAAGAACGTGGCCTGCTCGTCTCTGTGTTCTCAGCACTAAACACGATGCCCTGCACACAGTAGGTGCTGATGAGCATTTACTGCCACGTGACAGGTCCTTTGGTAAACATGTGGCTAGTTTTCCGGGCCACCTCCTTCATCTTTTCCATTGGACGTTACATTGCACATGAAGTGGGACCTGGGGCTTTCACGGTTCCCTACGATCCAAGTCCCTGGTACAAAAGAGGGAGGCAGAAAGCCCCAGGGGAGTGCCGGCCCGAAGGTCCCCCTGGCAGGGGGGCGGAGGGGGGGCGCTGTGAGCAGCGGCCGCCACCCTCGCCGCAACGCTCATCCTGTTCTCTACGCCCACCCCCTCTTCTGCCTAAAAGTTTGGCTCCAACTCTACACGTGGCCTGCCGTGCCAACATTTTAAGTCTAAGTCCCAGAATCCTGGGGTTTAGCGTTCACTGAAAGAGCTTATCTATATATAGCCTCACTCTGCACTTTGGCATCTTCCAAACTTCAATCATATTCTCTTCTAACTTTCTCTTTTCTCTCTCCTTTTTTTTTTTTTTTTTTTTTTTTGGAAAGCACAATCCCTCTTCTTATGTTTGGCTCCAGCCTTTCTCTCTTTTCATTCTTGTGACTCCACGCGCTTGGGCCTTTGAAGTTAACCTCCGGGACCTTTCCAGACGGGTGCACCTTCCTGGACCTTTGTGATGCGTGCTGCTTTGCCACTGGAAGGCATCAATCTCCTTGATGGAACTTCAATGACATTTCCTAATAGGAGGCACCGTGGCCTATATAGGAGTGAAAAGTTTTGAGAAGTGGTGCGTTACCTGTTCCTTCACACGTGGTGTCTGGCATCTTTGTTTGGAACGTTTAGCATTTGGGGGACATTTTTGACCATTAACTAGTCGGAAGCCCTGTTTCTTACGCCCCTCTCCCTCCCCTATTATCAGGTCTCTCTATATGTCTGTGATGTGGTTCCCATTAAACTATAGGGAGTTTGGGAAGCTTTTTTTTTTTCATCTAAAACTGAAAAGAAGGCAACAAGCCTTGGCTGGCAAGAGACCAAGAACAGCGCAGAGGACACTGAAGACGATTTTGAAGAGACAGATCTTCACCCACATGTAGGTTGCGAACTTGACCTATAAACGTCTAACATACCCCAAAACATTTTACAACGATCAGATTCTGAGTCACTGGGTGGATATTCTCTTTCAATCTCTTGATTCACTTCTCTAATTCCATTTTATGATCCTATAATTGAAATGGGGAAATTATATTCCTTTATCCTTCCAAGTGATTACTGCCCAAAGTATATTTCTCCAACTGGGTTTCTCCAATTGGAATTCATGGCAGGACGTGGATACTGTATCAGGGACATCTTTCTTAGTCATTTACATAGAGAGTGAAAAATATTGATCCTAACATCAATTCCTGTGGCATTTAAATTGCAATCCCCACTCTCCTGGACCTATTAGTTTTTACCATTACAACCTGCCCCTGTTCAGCCAAACAACTCCCTTTTCCATTTATAGCAAACCTGCTTCTTTGATTGCTACCTACAACTACATGTCCATCTACGTGACTCAGTGAAAAGGGGGCTTGTGAAATCCACACCCATCATAACCCATCATCCACACATGCCTTTTTTTCTGTGACCTTTCTCCACCACATGTACTCGTCAAAGCAGATTTGAAAATATCCTCAGACGTCTGAAGACCTGGATTCTTTAAGGTATTTAATTGGTCTAGTTCACTGCCAGTTTCTTTAGTATGAAAGAAATGTCGAACCGATTTCCCCCTGAATTTCACAAGATGGGTCAGAACATATTCAATTCTCTTGATCAACATACTATCATCCATCATTTCTGTTACCAGAGCCTATAAACCCATATCAATCTGTTCTAACTCATATTATTTTAGCATTCTACTTTTTCCCACTTGGCCTGTTCCCTTTTCATCCCTGTTTAGTTTCCTTTGGTTTTGAAGGTCATAATGATTGTTTTGCATTTATTCATGGTGGGTAATTCTGGACATAATCACTTATGTCCAATGGGAGGGAGAACTGTTCTAGTAAGAGGTCTGGGATAGCCAATATCAGACAGCAAAACGTGAGAACGGACTGTCTCAGAATCAATGAAATTGGACAAGGAATAAAAATCTCATGACTAAATCTCGGTAGCATTTGGGGCCATAGGTCCAAGGGTGAAAATCCAGTCTTTTAAGAATCTGCAAACACAAGATTTAAAAAAAAAAGGGTAGCTAACTGTGCGAACAGCATAGTACATCTTACCATGGTTGGAATTATTAAAGATAAAGTATTATCTACGAAGCTAATGCTTCATAAGGTATGTAGTAATGATTTTATTTATATTTTTAATGCTAACATTTCTGACTACTTCTGATGTTAACTATGGCTGACTGTAAATTTTAATCAGAAGCCAAGACTGAAGAAAGTCAACCTTTCAAGTTGATGGCCTGCCTACCTGCGGTCCTTGGAGCCAAAGTAAGAGAGTAAGGGTCATGCTGAGGCCTCTCCCAGGCCATGCATGCGAACTGCAGAGTAACTAGCAGCATTACCCCAGAGAGAGCACTTCTCGTTCGCCGCTAGGAAACTGGACTTTTCATTGCCAAAGACTGATTTCATAATGATCCACAGTATAGTGACCCAGAGTGGTCCAACTGCGTAACACATGGTGGAGCATCTCTAACGTGGAGAAATCTCCTTGGGTGCAAATAAGAAGGCAAGTAAGACCTTCAGGCAGGCAATCCATGGGAAATGTGAGTTGTGATATCACCTAGACGTGGCTTTTTCGGTCCACCTCTAATATGTGCTGGAGGGATTCAAATAGACAAAAGCCATGAAACCCTGGGTTTACTGTTCATGGCCAAGTTTCTACCCCAAAAGCCCATTCTCCTTTTGTCCTGAGCCTGTTTTCTTTATTCTTTTGCCACCTGAATTCCAGAAATGCAAATCTACTGGGGACAAGTTGACTGGGGACCAGCTGATGTCCCAGACAGAGGAGAAGAAAACGAAATGGTTAGAAGCAACCTTAGGTTAATGTCATTTCTTCGTTGATACCGGCTTGCCCTGTGTGTCCTCTGGACCTCTCTCCTATCCTTTCTTTCTTTCTTTTTTTTGCCTCCAGAGATGTAAGGATCAAAATGTACCCAGGACAGATATTATCTGCCAGGGTAGATGCTGCCCTGTGATATAAGTAACAGAAATTCAGGCTGAGCTAGACAAGCACAGCCTCATCTCTCAGCACAGAGTATGGGGTATTTAAAGGGATTCCTTTTCACTATAACCTAAGCAAGGCTCACTTGACATTTCTCTCTTATTTATCTCAAACAGTTCCATGGGTGTGGTCTACGTAAGCCAAAATAATTTAAACCTCCATTTCAAAACACTGAATTGTTAATTTTTTTTTAATATAACCCTATGCTGTAACTGATGAATCCACCTCTCCCAAGGACGTGACGAGGATCCCTGCTTACATGAGTACAAAGCTTCTGACTGCACTTTAGGTTTATCTTGCAGGACCTCGGTCAGCCAACAATCAAAGCACAAAAGGATGTCACAATACGTTACACAGAGATTTCTGTTAACGTAAAATTAATTCAGAGTGAAAGCATCCTTCCTGTGGGCCACTGAGGCAGGATGAATATAACTGGGGCTGTCCCAGACAATCTAGGGCAGCTACCCTAGTTTGCAAGAAATTTAGGGCAGAAATCCCATCCCTGACTTGTGTGCATTAAAAATGTAAAATTGGTTCATCTTCCTGTGTTCTGAATTCTTTCTCAATTACTGATTTCGACAGGACAGCGCTTAAATAAACTGGCTGCAAGTACATTTCTACTACTCTAGGAAGTTTCTGAGAGTCTTTCAGGCAGAAAGCAAAGGCAAGAAACATGAAAACGAGCCTCTCCACTCCCACCCTAGCTCCCCCCGGTCTCTATTCTTCCTTGAATAAAAAGGTCAAAGGTGCTCTTTACAAGCCTTTCAAATTCTGAAGAAGAATCAAGGCTGTAAGCTTATCAACTCTCCCTGGATTCTACAAGCAGCACCCACCTTTGTCCTTCACTGAACATGTACAACAACATGTATCAATACCGCAAAGACACAGAGATGGAGGCTGGTTTTCTCGACTAGTCTGTGATAATAAGTGGCAGTTATCAATCCCCCGACTCCAGGGCCTGCTCTCATCCTACCAGAGCCCAGAGGGACATTCTGGACTCAGGGCTGTTCTGTCACATTCTGAAATAAGGACAATTAGCTTTGGTGCTTTTTCACCCTTCTTTTCCTCCTCTTCGCCTCCCCTGTTCATCCTTGGCCATCTCATCACATCCTCCAGGACAACTTTTCCATCGTACTGAACAGGGAAGAGAGGAGGATGAACTTAGATTTTATGAATGAATTCTTGAAGACTGAAGTAAGGGCATGAAGAAGGAAAGAAGCGACTCATTCTGTCATCACCTAAGGTCAGTGGAGGGAGGAGGAGGAAATCCCCCAGGGCGAGCCACTGTCCAGGGCTGTCCCTGGCATCACCTCGACTGCAGCCTGACCAGCTTGGAGATGAAAGGGTAAAAGCTACTCTTTTGAAACTTAAAGGTAATCACCCTTCCCCGAGAAGCTGTGAATGTGATTTTTGTTCCACCCACTCTGCACTGGAGGCACTGCAAGGGCTGCAGCTGCATGGCGGTTATGCCATGACCCCCAAGCACATTTCAAGAAAAAAGGAAGTTCTGTTCTTCAGGCCTGAGGCATGGAGCGCTAGTCCACACAAGCCACTTCCCCTTCCTAGTTCTCTTCTGGCTAAGTCACCAAAGAGAGACAGTAAAAGTGTGATGGGTGAGGCACTGCTTAGGGATGAGGGTCTACTTCTACCTCCCCATCTCAAATGTCAAGTGACTATTCTGGTCACTCAGCACAGGCTCCACAGAGTTCCTTCCAGTAAAGTCAGAATAATAATACCTAAGCGTTCGAGCTTAGAAAAATATAACTAACATTCATTAGAGAGTAGGTTTTTACAGGGTGCTGTGATCCTGCGGTGTAATTTTGATTTAAATGGAAACCTCACGAGTGATGATCCAAGGCACACAATTTACCTATCGCTTAGAGGTTCCGCGTTTGGTGTCACTGGACACCATCCCAATACCTGCCACCCTTTCCACTGTACCTCATTCACCACCTCCAGCCCCCAACTCTTCCTTCTCCAGAAGACCAGAGCTACCCTTTGTCTAACCAGCTTCCCCACCTTAGATCTCAGCAAACATTCTGACGCACTGAACACCCTTCTTGACCTTCAGGCACATCTCTCTTGCTCATCTCCAGCCTACTCACTCGCTGATGGACCACAGCCTAGGGGTAACTGTTCAATAATCCCCTTGTTCTCTCCCCTACTGGATTTTTCAAAGGAAACTGCTTAAGCCTTTGATTCCACCCAGACTTCTCAGAATCATACTGCCTCCTGAGAAGTCCAAGTGCATCTGTGACCAAGTGTCCACCTCCCTCCACTAGACTGAGACTCGCTTTGGTGTTTCTTCCTCCTAAAGGTCCCATTGTCTCAAATGAAGCATCCTTCCACCTGTCGACATGTGCTCTTCAGCCCCTCCTTTTGTCCCTCCAAAGACCCTGATCCCCATCTTCCCTTCACTGGCACTATCTTTTTTGGCTCCATCTTCTTACCTTTGGCGCAAGAAAAAAAAAAAAAAAAAAAGCAATGCATCTAAGCTCTCTTTCCTTTCACACTCTGACTCCCAGAAAGGGTAATCTCCACTCACAGCCCCACACAGACACCTACACGATCCCTCTCCCAACCTCCCCCATCCTTCTGAAATGCTCCCAGGTCCTCCAATCACCAAATTTGATGGCCTTCTTGGCCTGCATCCTTCTTGACTCTTCTGAAGCACCTCAGACTCAGTGCGATCAAAACTGGACTGACCACCCCTCTCCCCGTCTGCCCCCACCTGCTAACTGCTTCCCCAGTCCTCCCAGGTAGGCCAAAACTCCCACTTGTCAATGCCCCAATTGAGTTATCAAGTCCCCTTCCTCCCATCACAGTCACGTCTGTGTCACTCGGTTCCTCCCTCTCTGTTGCCATGACAGCGTCCTATCCAGGCTACGTGGCCTCCCTGACACACGGCACCAGGCTCCCGGCTGCCTTCCGTGTTGCTGAAATACCATCACAGACCCTCTGCTGACTAAGAAATAAACTCAAATATTTTATCCTGAGAAATAAGCCCTGTAGGAACTGACCCAGCCTTTATTTCTAAGCCTCCTCATCTTCCCCCTCTTCCTTCATTTCCTATATTTCACATTTCCTTTGCTCTCTGGGAGAATTCATAGCTCGCAGAACCCGCCCTGCATGTTCTCACCTCCAGGCCAGAAACAGGCCAGTCCGTCTACTTATATGTTCGATACCGTCTTTATTTACTGAAACCCTATTTTTTTCCCAAGACTTAGTAAAGATGCCATTTTTTCCTGTCTCCATAGTTGCAAGTTATTCATTCCTCCCCTGAACTTCCAGAGTTCAAATGTGCTCATCTCTTTCTTGTTTACTCTTATCTCATGTTCTTTTATCTTACATTTACCCGTGTATTCATTTACCTCATTAGATTTCAAGTTCTCGGGGACAGACATGATGATAATAACTGTATTCACCACCACCACAGTGAGCTCCTACCACAGTCCAGTTCTGTGCACAGCACATGATTTCACCATCTCAGAGGCAGCCCTACGAGGCCTGTCTCCATATTCAGGTGAGATTAAGTAATGTGCCCAAGGCCAACATGTAGCAAGTAGTGTGCTGACTTCAAAAGCCATGTTCTTTACTACTATATGGTGTTCCTCATTATCTAGACTCGACCAATAACCACTAAATAAAACAAGCTCTCCCCAGGTCCTCAGAGGCGGGCTGGTTTACGGCCAGGTTCCCAGAGCTGCTGAGGATGCTTGATCAGCACATATATTTATGTGAGAGAAGAAACAGATAGCTTAGATGTTAAGTCTTAAAGGATACTTTCAAAACCAGAACAAATGTTTATGCTTCAAGATTAAACAGAACATCAAATGCAGAGTGAGAGGAAAAAGCTAAATCACCTGGATTAGGTAATAGCCTGATTTTGACTCTTTCCTTGGAACCACTGATGTCAGTAAGGCAATGAATCAAGGCCACCCTAAAAGCCTGAGATAACTTAAACCATGTTTAGAGAGAGTTTCCAAATTTCTAATTTCCGAGGCTCTGACATCAACCCTGGGAAAGCAGGATAATCTTCCTCTGGCGATAAGAGTCAGAACCAACGTCAACGTGGGCTTGTGTTTTACCTGCGAACAGGCAAGTAACGTATGGTGCACACGAGTCTCAGTGCAAAGAAAAGGGCTAGAGGTTGATTGCTATATGTAGGCAGCTAACGGCTATCATTCTCCAAGAGAAATGTCATTATACAGCTCAAATCCCATCACAACAAACACCGTTACAACAGAGATGTCTGGACGACAAAAACCCTTTCAAGCTCTGGCTGACAGCCCACGTACTTCGAGCAATATTTGATGTGAGACTTGGAGTTCACAGTAATGGGAATTGACCTATATTTCCAAAGGTACGATTTGAATGATTTCATCTGTAACTTCTATCCCATGACACCATGAGCTGGAGTGATGCACAATTTCAACCAGGAGTATAAGAACGAAGGACAAAGACAGAAGCAAAATCAACCCTGTTCTTGAAGGGCGAAATTACTTCCTTTCACTTGGGGAACCCTTAGGGAAAGGAGAAAGCCTCCGACCAAACCCTGAAATGAAGCAGACCAAGGCTGGTTTGGGTTTCATCTCACCGAGAGGTGGGATGGAGTAGCGCATGAAGACAAATGAACTGGGCTCAAAACTATGCTACATCTCTTAACTTTTTGTGATCCTCAGTTTTCTCATCTGTAAAATGTGACTAATACCATCGACTTTCAGGATTCCAGTAAGAATTAAATAACTACGCAATGCTCCTAACATAGAGCCTGGTACATAACATGGCCTCAAAAAAAGTAAACTCCCTCACCAGTCCTCCCTGTCCCTCCAAGACTCCGGGATGATGCAAACTATTTTAATGAAGTTAGTTGTACGACCTCATGAAAGAAGTTAAAATACAGAGTCACGAATACAGCCCGGTAAAGATATCGCTGAGGAACATGGGGGAAAAGAGAGCAAATGGTAGAAGAAGTAGGCCAGGCATAAGCCCTTGCTTGACTGAGAGAAAGGTCTTTTTGGTTAAAGTGGGACACGTGTAATCAAAAGCTAAAATGCAGGGAGCCAGGCGTTGTAACAATAAACGAGCTTTGATCATTAGGTCAGAAGTCATACTGAAAAATGCTGAATAAACTGAAATTTGGAGGCACGTTTTGCTAGTCAAGAATGAGCCATGGTAAAAAAAAAAAAAAAGAATGAGCCATGGTTACTGCCCTCAAGCACTGGTTTACTGTCTCTGGCCTAGTTTTCTGTGGGTGCCATTCTAGATGGTAGAAAGGTCCTTATTTACTAAGTCCTTGGTTTCAGTGCATTCATTACACTGCCTTCAGATACTGTGAAAGTATTAACACAGATTCTCATCTTCTCTGTTTGGGAAACATGCAGGTAAACAGGAATATGATCAACAAGGAGTCTCAGCACTGCCCTGATCTGTGATGTTTTTAACCCTCTTGATTGTTAGATATCTAATTTTCTATTTCTCAAATTATGGGACAATGAAGTATGTGGTGACAGAATTCTTACATGTATTCTTTAGAAAACACTCTTGGTGTTATATGATAGGTTTTGAGATAGAAAAGGAGAGTCCTATAAACATAACTTGAAACATAATCTGTTCACCTTCATAAAACAGATATGATCTAGGGGTTTTAAAATTCCTTAAAAGGTTCCAAAAAGTCCTATTGGACCTCGGCAACTATAGGGAACAAGAGATGGACCAACGTTTTTCTCAGAGTCAGAGTACATCAGAGTTTTATCAATGACTTAGCCCTAGCCCTTCACCTTGACAGTAAAGCAAGAGGCTCAGAGAATAGTATGGGCCGATGTTTACATGCTCAACTAAGTGTATGTACAAGTCAAACAACGAGCTTGAGGGGGCTCTTATGAGAGGCAACAGAGAAATAAAATAACAGGCGAGACAGAAATACCCAGGTTCAGAGAAACAGCAACTGGGAGACCCACAAAGAGATGGAGGAGCCCTGGGTAGGAAGATCAAAAGCTCAAGACTAGAGAAAGAACAAAATGACTAAAGCCAGGTTAAAACATGGACAGAGACCAAATGGTAGCAGCAAAGCAGATATTTTAAATTCAGTCTGCAGAGCTTACAAAGGGCGACTCCAATACCCAGAAGCTTCAACCTGGACAGAGGTTTCCAGCCTCTATTTTAATAATTGTACCCCCCACCATCACCCTCATCTTAAAATGGAGGCAGTCACAGCCACCAGATTGTACACATGAATCTTACCACAGCTAAGGGCGTAAACCACAAGCATTTTTGAAGGTGCGCTAACTATTTCAGGCCACTAGGGTGCTACTTCCTGCCCCCAAAGGCACACTTCACTTAATGATCTCCATCTAGACTCCAAGAATTAATGTCCCTCCTAAAAGTGTACCCTTTATTCCTTACACCAGCGGTTACCACTGTTTATAAGGTACTTCAAGATCCCCACAGGCTATGGAAAAGTGAAATGCAATTGTAATTACATGGGCAGTAACAGAAAGGTAGGAGCACAAAGAGCTCCTGAAATGCAAGGCTAAGAAACACTATTCCTCAGGGAGGCGAGACACTCCGCCCAGAAGAGCCTGTGCTGCCTAGAAAGTGACCTCAGGGAGGCATCACGCGCTTGGACAGAGGCGCGGCCGCGTCTGCTCCCCCCCTCCGCTCCTCCCTCCCCGCATCCCCGGCCAGCTGGTCCACCTGTCTAGGGGGCAGGCGGGGCGGAGGCGCGGGGAGGAGCCCGGCTGGCCGCGGGGCACAGGGGCAGCGGGCGGCTCTCCCTATCCCTCCTCCCTCCCGCGATTCCCGGGACGCCCAAGGATGCCCAGGACCCCCTGGCGCCCCGACCGCGTGCCCCTGACCGCGCGCGCGCCTGCGCGCACCCCGCTGTCTATACCTTTACTCTGGGGAGGATTCTGACTCCGGTCCCGGAGGACGTTGATCTGGTAGACGGCTCCGTAAGGCTCAAAAAGTTCTTTCAGCTCCTTTTCCGACCAGGACCGGGGTATCTGTCCGACAAACATCTTAATGGCATCTGGGTCTGGTTGGTCTGAGTGATCCAAAGCGCCGTTCATCTTGTTGGCTGTGCCGTTACTGTCAAAAAGGGAAGCGGGAGCCAGAGTTAGGGCTGCAGGGTGAGGGACAGGAAGACAAAAAATCGGGGGTGGGTGTGGGGGCGGGGAGGCGGAAGGAGGAGGAAGAGGAGCATGGGGCAAAGTGCCTAATGAGTCGTGGAAATGTGATGAACTAAAACAAAGCACAGGCACCATTAGGTTGCTCCTCGGCGGCGCGGGCTCTCACTGCAGGCTGCCGTTCAGCATCGCCGCCTGAGCCCGGGGCAGCGCCCCGCCGGCTGTCACCCGGGGCGTGGACATCTTGAAACCCGGCTCGGGAGGCAGCTGCAAGTTAAGTGCAGGTCTCGCTCGGCGAGGCTGCCATCAACGCATGCATCCGCAGCGCTCCCAACCCCACGCTGGCTCTCGTGTGGAAAGAAAGGCAGGGCTGGATTTCTGCTGGCTTTCCCCCAACCCCCACCCCTTTCGGGAGGTTTTTGGAAACGAGGAGAGAGGTGGTAATAATAAAGTCACATGAAAAGAAAATGAAACACTTGGCAGTCCGTCAGATGACTAACGCAAGATGCTGGTGATGAATTTGCAGAGTGCGCGAGGCATCCATGTGTGCATCAAATTAGTACGTTGTTGCTGTTCGGAAGGGAAAGTGCTCCAGCAATGCGGCTGGGTGCCTCCGATTGGCTGCCCACTCTGGAGAAAAGGGCTCAGGCCGGGAGGGGGCTCCCGCTTAAAAAGCACATTGTTTATGGGACCCGGGCACAAAGGCTTTAATTCAGAGAGGCAAAGACGATCTCAGAATTGCCTGCTTTGTGCCGGGAGGGGAAAAAAAAAAAACAGTCCCAGAAAGTTGAGTTCCTGCTAAAGGACACTGAATATTTCAAATCTTTCACACTCCATAAATTGCTCTCTGTATATCTGACATCCAGATGTTGCACTTGAGTTCTAAACAATCACACGTTTGGGAGAGAAAAGAGGAAAGTCTGCCTTTTCTTCTCCTAGCTTCAGTAAATATTTGGGGATGATAGAAAGAGCAAGACCATAAGCCTTTACACATCAATCTTCCTTAACGCTGTTTTCCAAAACCCTCATTTGAAAGAGAATGCTTGTTTAGAACCTGCAATTCTAGTCACCATCATGTAAAAGGATGATGAAGGCCTTCATGTTCTACTTGGACCCCCTCTCCCATCGCATCTGAGCTGCAGTAAATAGTAAACCAAAACCACATACCTCTGTCCCCCTCTCCCAGCCTAATGCACCCTGAACCCACCCACTCTGCCAAGTCAAAGGCTGAATGTCCTGAGCAACATTCATTTGCAGTACTGTGTTCTTGATTCCCAGCCTGTGAAAATACAGTAAAATGCACTTAAACTCGGCAGACAGAACCTACAGAGCCATGTCCATGACTATCCCTCAACCCCCAGCCTCCAGCCCAGGAGGCAGAAGGAAAGGTCAAGAAAGGGCCACATGGACTAAAACTTGACTGCAAATGGTCATTTCACTGTAGCCTCTGGGTAACAGTAAGAAGGTTCCCAAAGATCTTAAGTAGGCTTCCTTATTTCAATCAGAAGCTATCAGAGCACCTTAAATTTGCTGCAAAACTAGGCTAGTCCTGAGCCCCAGGTGGCGGCGGGGGGGGGGGGGGGGGGGACACAGGACACGACACTGATGGCTAAAAACCAAACAATAACAGTAAAACCTATGGAAAGGAGAAATCCTGAATTCAATTTAATCCTGAGAGGAAAATGATGGCAAATACTCTTCACTAGGTCCTGGCTTCAATTTCTACTTCTTATCCCCCAATTTACCACTCTATTTTTTTTATCCTTGAGATAAACAATCAGGCTGTCTAACTTGAAGCACTTTCAGAGCTTTCTCTAATCAACCTTATTGTTATAAAAAATGTTCTGCTGAATACAATATTGAGCACAAAATCTTCCTTCAACAATTTAGGTGTAATGTAATGCTTGTTTATATTAGAGCTTGAGCGTTTATCTTGTTTCTGTGCACCTCTACTGCTTCTCAAATCACCCTCTGGGAACTCAATAAACACTTTAACCCCGTGGAGCCGGCTCGGGCAGCGTGGAGATGGCAAAGCCCCACGCAGAACAGAATGTAGCGTTCACAGCTCGTTGAGAGCTGAGAGTGTGGCAAGACTTATTTCTGGGACAGGAAGGGCTTGTGGTTACTGCTGTTGACAATCAGCTAGAGTGAAAAGAGGAAGGCGCTGCCACAGGTCCCAGCTAACAGAGAACGGAAGTTCAAAAAATGGGGCTCCTGCACTTGTCTGTACAGAGCACAATTACTACCAGGAGGGATCAGGCAGCAGCACACAGGTCCTAATATCTAAACTTAGAATCCTAGAGCAATTACTCCTCACGTGGCTACAAGTGAGGGGCCATTTTTTTACTTTCTCAAAAAATACACAGTCACCGAGGTACATAAAGGAAGGGAAACTGAGAAGAGAGCTTACACCTTAACCCTCTGGTCTTTCTGTTGGTGGGTACGTATTTATAATCCCTGTCCCTCCAGTCATCCTTCACAGATGCTCTTGTATCCTGAGGCAGGGGGATGTTGGGGCTCAGGGTCTGACGCCTGGCACTACCACTTCCTAACTGTGCCGCTCTGGGCCTCAGACTCTTCATCTGTAAAATGGGGACAATGGACTCCACCTCATGCAGTCATGTGCTTAGTACCGGACGTGGCCCTGAGTAAGTGTCTCATAAGTTGTTAGCTGTTTCCACTGTTAATCTTTTCTGTGCACTTGTGATGTACTAGAAATGAGTGAGCATCACAAGTCTACTTTTCAACCTAAGTTTTTTCATAGTATGAACTCAAACACAATTCACATCCTAAGTAATAATAACAGGCATCTTTCAGCGAGCACTTGTATGTCAGATACCACGCTAGGTGCTTCACATACATTATTTCTAAGCCTTATAATATCTCTATGAGAAAGTATTTTTTCTAGATGCAAACATCTAAGAAATAAATTCCTTTTCTAAGACTAGCAGCTTATACCTTGTAGAAGTAGAATTCTAACCTGGGCCCAATGGGTTCCAAAGCACAGAACAGTTCCACACTGCCATGTGGCCAAGCGTTGTTTCAGGTCTGCTTTGGGCTGAGAGTGAACACCTTATGGTAAATCTACGAGAAGACCAGATCAAGAGCAAGACCTACTGGTTCCCTGGAATCACACTGCCAAATAATAGGCAGCACTAACAGAAACACATATACACATCTTTCCTCTTTCTGTGTGTGGGAATTAGGGTGCAAAGTATTGAACGTAAGAGTCCACAAAGACTACCTTACAGCCCGCTTTTCCCCATAATCATATAAGGTGTCTCCATCTTCAGAGACTGCCTCCCTCTATTCTCACCGGATCGTATCGATGAGCACATCTCCTCCATATCTGCATCCTTTCCCAACTACCTGCCCATCTTGCAAACAAATGTTCCAAATATTTGTATCAAAGGCTAAGAGCATGACAATCCCCTCAGTAAGTCTGACAACATCTAGTTGTTAAACAAATTCACAACAGAAGCACATCTTCCTGATCGAAGCATCAGTGGTTCTACCCCACTGATGACCCCTGTGTTGCTGAACCCCAGGCCCTGGAGCCTGGTGGCATCGCAGCAGCCTGGGTAACTTTGTTCTAATGCGCGCGGGCTCCTCCTCCTCTGGACGCCCAATCTTCTTCCCAGCTGATACTCATTTCTATCGGATACTTACTGACTTCTTTTGCCCTCATGGGACTGTAAGTGCTGAAACTTCTAAGGAAGCCAGAAATCATGTGTCCAACAGTTAAACCTTTCGGAGTACTTGCCAGAGGCTACAGCAAACCAATGCAATCTACACAGGGGGGTAATTATGGGAACAGATACCCCAACTCTCAGTAAGATCTTCTATTTACTGGAATCTGATCTCGGGCTTAGAAAATTAGACTAGCTCCCTCCCCTGTACTCCCTAGTCATCCTTGGCCTCCAGGACAGAGCCGGAATTATTTAAATTCAAGTATTTATTGAGAGCCTACTTTTTGCCAGAAAACTTTGCCAGGTACAAGACATACAGCATCACGACAGCTCCACGAAGATGAAATTATTATCCCCATTTTGGAAATGAAGCAATCGAGAGTCACAGAGGTAAAGTGACTTTTCCAATGCCACACCCCTAAGAAGAGGTGTCTGCAAAATTCAGACAGTATAAAATAAAGGCCAGTGGTTACTGCTTAATATCCCACAAACTGGGTTTCTCTAGGATGATGTTTTCTGTGGACACAGTGGCCACTCAGAGGGAGACACACCGAGGCACAAGCCATACACCTCTGCTGGCACCTCACCTACCAACTACACTACTATCCTGGATGCCAACTCTGCTTTTGCTCTTGGCAAAGGGCCAACTATAAGGCACCTCCGGACAGATGCCATGTGGAATTGGACCATGAGTTACAGAGCACTAAGCCAGCGGGCACTGGTGGTATTAGTCTCAAAGCCAAGACGAATATATAATGATGCTGGGGGGAAAATGATAGTGCTTACTCTTTGCTTTAAGCTCTGGCACTGACCTACTTCCCTACTCTATTTTCAAGTAAAGAGAACTAGATCAACAGAGGATGTGCAGAATCTTCCGAGGTTCCTCTAAGCAGCAACATATTACAGGAATTATAATAATTGATTCAATGCATTCTTCTTCTTCTTAATTCCAGGATGCAAGCTTTTATGAGGCCCTGAGAATGCAGGTTTCTTTTTGGAGAATGCAAACCAAACAACTGATATTTCTATCCTTTTACCTTGCTTACTGGACAGCAACTTTCTGCACTGTATCTCCCTTATCTATACGAAAGGAAGAATAACAAACTTATGAAACGGGTGTGAGAAATGCCAACTGGCTATAAATAATTTTACAAAAGCTGGAAAAAAAGGACATAAAATGCCACCTTCAGGAGATATACAAACCTGAAAATAACACAATAAGTTGCCTTGTCTTGGAAAAATGTGGAATAAAGATCACTAATCTCCTTGGTGGTTACTAATCATCTTATTACTCCCACACTTTTTTATCCACCTTACTTTGTTCCTTGGAATATCCTGTATCGGTGCTGCCAACTCTGTGCAATGATGGGAATGTTCTATAACCTGCACAATCCAATATGGGAGCCACGAGTTACATGTGGCTATTACACACTCAAAACGAAGTTAGGGCAACCGAGAAACTGAATTTTAAATTCTATTTTACTTTAATTTTTTTAAGACAAATAGGTTTGGTGTGAGACTCACCAAACATTTCATCAGGAAGTTGTCTTGGGAAAATAGAAATGAGGGGCCAGGAAAATGACATCAATGTTTGAGTCACCCCAGAGCTAGTCAGTGGGCAGTGGACTGCCCAGCCTGGGGTCTCATCTTGGCTCAGCATTAAATTAACTGTGGGATCCCAGGCTAATCATATAAGCACTCTGAACCTCAGTTTCCTCGCTTGTAAAACAAAGAGGCACAACAGTTCCCCTCTGGCTGTTAATTTCTCTAATTCTGTGAGTGGCTGAGTGGCTGGTGGCTCAGGGTTGCTACCAGAGCATCCTCTCTCTCAGTTTGTGCCAATTCTTCCTAGTATCCCAACTGCAGTCCCATCATTGCAGTCAGTGGACAGGCCTCTCTTTCAAAGCGCCCGGGGACCATTTTTTAATATCCCTCGTACTTAAGTAACAGCCCATGAAGAAACAGGCTTTGTGGCAATTACAGGAAACTGTCCAAGGCTGAGCTGCATGAAGCACAAGCAGGAAGAACCTGGCAATGGGCCTGGTGCCTTCTGGCAGGCAATGGGATGGCATGAAATCCAGTAACGTTAACAGCCCTCTACACTGACCGTGCTGCTGTTGCTTATTATTTAAGAGCAGAATTCTCTCTTCGATGGAAGGGCAACATGGTGCGCGGGGTACAGCATCAGCTCTTTCTCACTCCGCTACTCTCTAGGGCAGCGGCCCCCAATCTTTTTGGCACCAGGGACCAGTTTCATGGAAGACAATTTTTCCATGGGGGATGGAGGGGGAGGGGATGGTCCAGGCAGTAATTCGAGAGATGGGGAGTGGCAGATGAAGCTTCTGTTGCTTGCCTGCCGCTCACCTCCTGCTGTGTGGCCCAGTTCCTAATAGGCTGTGGACGGCGGGGCGGGTGGGAACCCCTGCTCTAGGGAACATATCAGAGACAGGCCTCGCTCCAGAGTTGCAAGCTTCTACTCTAAACTTAACCCCTCTCCATTTAGGAAGAGGCATCTGCTGTCATCCAACCTCGAGCTCTGGGAACTGCAGCTCTTTGAAAACACACCACTTCGGGTCACCATGAAGAACACCTCCATCTCCTGTGCCCGCCTTTCAACATGGCACCTTTGCCACTGGGCCAACACAGGTGCATCTCAATCAGCAGAATCCTGGGTGTCTAGAAGATTCTGGTAGACCTAACAAAACTCTCTGGATATCAGTTTTCTCAGCAATCGGATGATGAAACCAAGGCCGTCCCTGTATTTACCTGGAAGACATCAACATTGTTTCTCACGTGCAGCCGAAGCGTAGTGAGTCATGTTTCCACCAGTTACAGAACGGGGCCCCAAACTGGCCCCATCAGTATCAGGTCGGGGCCCTCAATCTTGGAGGGGAGGCTTCTGCAGGTCAGCTGGTGAATTCACAGACCTGAATCGAATAATACTCTAAGTTGCTGAAGAAGGCAAAGCCTTTCCCCAAATGGTCACGTTGTAAATAAATTAGCTTGTGCTCCTCTGAAGAAAAGTTCAAATGTTCTGTAAGTACACACACATGTAATATGTTCATCCTGGGGCTCTGATAAAATTTGAAAAGAAAAAGAATTTATTAAGAATGGAAAGGACGTCGCTCTCATTCACAGATGACCAGGGAAGCACACATGTGTGACGGGTGCTCCGCTGGACGGCTGGATCAATGTAGGATTGCATTTGGATACAGGTGTAAAAACTATACATTCCATCACCAACGTGAAACGTAACCCTGACTCGCAGGAAATCATTCCTGCAGAAAAGGCCGCCCAACACGGGTGTTTGGACATACCAAAGTAAGAGGGAAACCTTATTAGCTTATCTCAAACTTGACTGCTGGTAAAAAGCAGAAAGCTGGAACCCCCCACAAAGAAGTAAATGTGGAGGCATCCGGGGGGGTATCTGGAGTCTGAACACACAACAGCCCTCGCTGGGAAGGCATCAGCTCTGGACAGCCCCCGCCCAGGGAACTCATTTCCTCCCATGATTTATCAGAAATAGTTTGGTGGACTGCAGAGCAGAAGGTGTTTGTACAGGGAGAGTTCTTTAGATGAACTTTTAGAAATGGCAACAGGGAAATAATCATCACGCAGAAGATTTATATCAGGCTTCACCTTTCCCAAGTGCTGCCGGAGCTCACATTAATTCATCCTCCCCCTCCAAGGACTGAGGTCAGTGTTCCTGCCCCCACTGCACAGATAAGCCAGTGGTGGGGAGGGAGGGGGTGCGATGGCTCAGGGCACCCTCCTTCTAGGTGCCCCCCCCACCAGGATGATTCACCTGCCCACTGCTAAACGCTGCAGAATTCACCTGTTTTCTTGGGCAAGTACTTGCAAGTGGCCCTCCTGAAAGATGGAGAAAACACTGGCTTTGTCCTCCACCCACCCGCCATCCATTAACTAAACCATGAATCACTATGCAATGAAGACAGATGTGGAGGAAAACTCAATACTGGCCTGAGCTTCCCAAACCGAGCACTAGTTTTTACCTAAAATCTCTCCCCTATTCACCTTCTGGCAGCGAGTGATGAGAACGAGGGATGCACGTTGAAAGTGACAACACAGCGCCTGGTATCCTTCACCTGGGTTTTAGCAGCTGTGCTTGTCAAGGCAAAGAACTCCTGCTTCCACCACTGGCTACAATATTTTGCCTCGACTTACTTATGCAAGAGAAAGAACGCAATCAGGGTGGATTCACAACACTCTTCACCCCTTGAAGAAATACTGGTGGTGAAAGTAGACAGTTCACCTTTGTGGGATTTCAAACATCACCACTCCCCTCCCCCCCTCAAGGGTTATTTGCACACAAAGCCCTGTTTTTCCCTTCGTTATTACACAGGTATCGGAGACCTGCCTTATGTCAGGCACAGTGCTGGGTCTTAGGAGAGAGAGGTGACACGTACATAACTTATGCCCTTAAGCCACTGAGAAAAACCGGCCATATGCACAATATGTTGGGTTGGCCAAAAAGTTCATTCAGGTTTTTTTATAACATCTTACGGAAAAACCTGAACGAGCTTGTTGGCCAACCCAACAGAGCCAAATCACAGAGCACCAAGGCCCAGAAGAGACCGCCAAAGCGGCGGTTAGCCAGCCGCAAGGAACTCATCTGGCCACGGGGGCTGGTGTTCAGCATCGGAACCACGCTTCATCCTCGTGGTCCAATTTGTTGATGGAATCTGCAGTAATCAGAGTCACAGGATGATAAGCTACACCACTTCCCTGAGTTGGCAATGAGATTGAAAGAAAACCACCAGAGCTGGGGCTGGAGAGAAAGTGGCCTCAGGTACCTCCCCCCACCCTGCCCAGAGCACACACGTGAGATGGGAGACCTGAGCCAGCTGGAGAGTGTCACGTGGATCCTCGGCTGGATGGCGGTCACCTGCACTGCTGACCCTCGACCCATTCATGAAGCCCTTCCAGCTCCACTCTTCACCCTGGCCTCTGGACCAACTCCTCTGGGGTCACTCCCCCACCCACCCCCGCCTCCAGCGTTCCTGTCACTCACTATCGCTCCCCCGGTCTCGTCCAATCAACCCTCCCATCTGACCCTCTCTAGTGACAGCCGGCAGAAGGCTCAGGCATCACTTCGATCTCAGCACCTCTACAAATAATCTCTTCCTGTCTTCTTTTCCTCCAGCTGGGCTTCACGTTCAATTTCCCTGTTTTTCTTACTGCCTGAAACCACCCCCTGCCCCACCCTGGACTGAGACCAGGAGTGATGTCTTACCCAGGACACGCCCATGACACAGAGTGACTGCCGGCCCGCACCCCGCCCCTTCTCTGACTGTTGAACCTACAGAAACCATCGTTAACTGAGCCCCCAATCCGGCACACGGTGCGAATGTGAAAGTCCTGATGACAGGATGTCTTCATCATTCCCTCAGTACGCATTTCTGAAGTGACCCAACCATTTAGGTATTATTCAAGGTGCTGGGGATAGAACACGGAATCAAATCAGGTAAAACTGCCTTTATGGAGCTTCTATCCTAGAGTAAGGCACGAAATGAGCAAACAGTAAATCTTCTAAGAGATCATTTCAATGGAGAAAAAATAAAGCAGGAAAGGGAGATGGGGAGGGTTGGGTGCCGGGATGCAATTCTAAATAGAGTGTTCAGAGAAGGCCAGCTTGGTGCCCTGAATTCAGTCTCAGTATAATCTTAACGTGTATTTTCTGGATGAACAGATTTAATACAGCGAGAAGCCTTAAAAGTTGTCAGCATCAAATCACACACACCCAATTCACCACTGCCATCATAAAGAACCACGTTATTCCACCTGGAACTGCTGTATTGAATCTGGGGGTCAATACACCTATTATCAACGAGGTACTGAGTCAAGCCTGTTTTCCCCGAAATGCCCGCTGGGTCCACTTGTCCTGGTGCAGGCACTGTCCTAATTCTGACTATCCTCATGATAAAATCATTGCAAAACCGTTCAGGGGGCTCTCCTACTTTGGACTGAAGGACAAAGACTTCACTGACCTTTGTGCTTGCCCGGCACTCAGAACTCTATCTACCCTTCCGTTAAATATTGATCATCTGTCCATTCATTATTCATTTCATCATTTATCAATGGCAAAATTTAATCTCAGCCTGCTCTTTCCTCAACCTGCTTCTGGCCTACCTTCCTCTGTCATAAATGATGTGTAATCAAGGAATACAACTTAAACTGAATGCCAGCCTCAGGGATGCAGCCAGCAGTAGAAACTTGGAGGATAAATGCAGAGGACATCAGTAATGCTGCTGTTTCCTTCCACTGATCTGGAAAATCAAAAGCTGACAGTTAATGAGAACTAATTACATCATATTCATGACTGTAGTGAGATCAGAAAGCAGAGTCCATTTGTGAAGAAAGATGTGTATTTCTGTGTACTTGCCATTTATGAGGTTCAGATGTATTTTTTTTTTCAACTCATATGACTGTGAAGTGCCAAAAACAGAAAAAAAAAAAAAAAATACATCAGGGCTTCCCTGGTGGCACAGTGGTTAAGATTACGCTTGTCAATGCAGGGGAGACTGGTTTGAGCCCTGGTCTGGGAAGATCCCACGTGCCACAAAGCAACTAAGCCCATGTGCCACCACTACGGAGCCTGTGCTCTAGTGCCCATGAGACACAACTACTGAGCTCACGCGCCACAACTACTAAAGCCTGAGCACCTAGAGCCCATGCTCTGCAACAAGAGAAGTCACCACATGGAGAAGCCTGCTGCAATGAGGAGTAGCCCCTGCTCTCTGCAACTACAGAAAGCCTGTGTGTGGAAATGAAGACCCAACACAGCCAATAAATAAAATAAATAAAAATTAAAAAAAAAAATTAAAAAAAAAACAAGGAAATATATAACTTATTGTTAAGAGAATTCCTTCCAAATAAGAAAGAGAATCACTGCCCTCAAGGATAAGCTTTCTACTTCTACTACAAACTTAGCTAATTAGACTGACTCCCTCCCAGGTAGCTCCAGGGAGCTCAGATTTTACTTCCTCAATCTAACACGGCTGCAAGCAACAAAGTTCAAGATCTGCAGACCACCTAATTTGCTGTTGTCACAGGCAGTGACGGGGTGGGGAGTGTTCATTTTTATTAAGTATTCTGCTCGATTTCTACCTGCCTGTTTTTGGCTTGGAGAAGTGAGAGAGGTGGGTGGGGACTGGGGCAGAGATGAGTCGTTTCCCTTGTGGGAGTTGGTTTTTCCAAGGTGAATAATGTCTGCTCTCTGATCAAGCAGCCAACTTCAATTCTTTCTTTTCAAGACATCACAAAACATGTTTGAGGTTTGAAAACTGGAAATAAAGTGCCCATATAACAGATGACTGTGATACCATTCATGGGACTAACCATGAATTTTCTAGAATCTTTCTGTCCCAACGTAAGAAAAGGTGATGGGAGGTTTTAGAGGGATTGCACTAAATTCCTAGATAGTAATCCAAAATATTTGCCTCTCTGATAGTCTGCTTAAAGCAATGGAAAAAGAGCATTGCCAAGTTTGTGTAATTAGTCGAAGACGACCTCCAGAATTGTACGCATGTCAGCTCTTTGTGTATGTTTCCCTATGAGACAAACATGCTCGCCTGTCATGCTACAAAACTCCATTTCAAAAGACAAAGTCCAAATGACATTCTACTCTGCTAGTTTTTAAATCCCTAAATCACATCTTAGGATGAAATCAATACCAAACACCATATTCTGATTCGGAAACCTACAGGCCTTCTCTCTCTCTCTCTCTCTCTCAGCATGTCATAAGTTCCATTTAGCATCTTAAATCACCAATTAAAATAGGCTCTGACATTTAATTTGCTCATTTAAAAAAAAAGAAAAAAAGCACACCATCAGCTCTAATCCCCTAAACAAATAAGAACAGAAATAGGATTACGTACAAAATTATAAAGGCTGTTATTCCATGAGCCTGAATATCATCATATCAAAATTCCCCATAGCTGATTTTTTAAAAAGTCATTTCTTCATTTTTTGACACTACATCTGGCACAATGCATACAGATGATCATTTGTTTATATATCTGTCTAACTGCCTTTCCCAAACACAGCCAGATGGAGTCTTTCAGAATCAAATTAATTCCAGATTAATTCACTCTGGACCCACTCCAGTTCCGTGACTCCTTGTTTTGAGGCACCAAGCAAACTGAAGGGAAGTCATGAACTGAAAAGAGCACAGGTTCCTCGATATCAAGGGGGGAACACGACACAAGGTTGCAGTTGTCACCCCCTGCCCAGAAAGCTATCCATTCGGGCACCACAAGCTGCTGGGGTGAGGCCTGGCCAACTCTGCACAGTGTCAAAAGCATCCAACAAGAATTTCCTCTTGGATCCAAAGAGGATCACAGTTAATTTTACATCCAATATTCATAACGCCTTGAGAGGATGCCAGTCAAAATGACTGACCTAATTACTAACACGAGAACCAGGGAGGTCACAATAAACTTGCCCACCCACGCAGAGCCAGGTGGGACATGGGACGCAGGAGAGTGAATCCTCAATGCCCCAAGTGCAGAATCTCTATCTCGAGCTGTAGCTACTGAAGGAACCATCACCAAACGTCACCACGCTCTGCTTGCTGTCAATCTCAGCGGATGCCTTTATGATCGTACTTGTTTCGATTGCAATTTGGGTTTCCATGGAGACACAACAGTCAGCTCTAGAAAATTATAAGATAAATGTCAGGCAGTGATAACGGTGTTAATGAAGCTTCGGTGACAAGCAGCTTTGCGCTTCAAATAATAAGCTTATTTCTATTAGCATATGTATAACCTGTCAAAAAACCTGGGCGAGAATATTAAAAATTAAATATCGATCTGTCTACATTTAGGAGAGAGTGGGGAGAGACCCCTCTGGAGTGGCTTAAGTTTGGTGGGTCAACTTGAACAAGAGAAAAAGAAGCAGGCACTGCTTTCTTGGGAAAATGAGGCACCAGCCACAGCTCTCAATGATGCTTTAGCTGACAACCAGAAATGCCTTACTTCGTCCAGCAGTGGAGAGAATGTTTTCTTCTAATGTGGTTAAAGTAATCCCTTTTGTTTCTGGAAGCTAAGAGCTCAACTCACTAAGTCTGACTGTGACAGACTGTGAGCTTCAGAGACATAAACGCTACAAGCAACCTCATGGTACCTGGATGGGTGCAACCCCCCTCCTGCCCCCCTCCCTCGGTTGCTGGATAACTATAATTGGATTGCTAGAACTCAGAATCCAGAACCATCCTCGATTAGTCTACGCCACACCCGCGCCTCTGAAATTTTTACCAGGAAGTATCTGTCAGATAAAAAAAAAAAAAAAAAAAAAAAAAAAAGGGACAACTATGGATTTATGTAAGCTGGATGCATTCCGAATACACAAGTTGATACAGTGAGATGGTGAACAACAGCACAGTTCAAGGTAAGATTCTATAAAAAGAAACAGAAGGAAAGACAAGTTTCCTTTTATTTGGAAAAGATGATTTAAGAATGGAACAAAAGTATGTTTTCTTCACGAACATGACCCTGAAAAGTTAAGGGCGACCATTCTGTGAATCAAAGTCTTCCCAGGAAGACATAAGAAAGACCTGTACATATAAACTTCTCCTTCACAGTTCATGCTTATGAAATAAAAATGGGCCATAGTGCCCATTTTTATTTCATTCTTTCCACCATAGTTTTCTTCATTTATTTAACCGCCTGTGTATCAAATACCAGGCACTGTGTTCAGAACACAGTGATGACTAAGACACTGTCCCTGCCCTCGCATTTCTCATTGTTTAGTAGCTCATACAACCAAATATCCAAGGTTTTAAAGGAGTCATCATGTTTTCTCATGTCTGAAGTTTGGACCTTTTTGAAGGGACTACATGCTTTTCTTGGGTGAGGCAACTCTTTTTGCTACACCTCTGCGCTGGGAACAGCTGGCCGCTCACACCTTCTTCTGCCCACCCTGTCTTTGTCTGGATCACCGTAACAAAAATACCATAAACTGGGTGGTTGATAAACATTTACACTTTTCACAGTTCTGAAGGCTGGAAGTCCAAGATTAAAGTACTGGCAGATTCGGAATGTCATGAGAGCCTGCTTCCTAGTTCCTAGACAGCCATCTTCTCCCTGTATCCTCACCTGGAGGAAGGGGTGAGGAAGCTCTCTGGGGTCTCTTCTATAAGGGCACTAATCCCATCATGGGGGATCCACCCTCATGACTTCATCACCCCACCAAGGGCCTCACCTACTTCTTAACAACACCATCTTGATCCATAGGTTTCAACTATGTGAATTTTCGGAAGACACAAACATTCAGTCCACAGCACACTTGCTGCCACTCATAACTCCTTTCCCCCAACTCCACACTTCAGGAGGAAAATTAATGGGGTCAAACCCAAGGTCTAGGATATAACTGGACCATGGTGCTAGAGCAGGAAGTTTTGGTGTAGGTTTTGAAGAAGCTACACATTCCTGTTTCCCCATAAAGCATTTCTTTTTCTCTTTGGAATGCTCCCTTGTAACTCCATATGACTGGTGTTGAAGGCACTAGGACTGCCTCCCACTCTGAGGGGTGGATGTCTCCCCCATCTTTGCAAGGTCAGCAAGGCAGATCCAGGAACGGCTTAAGCCAGATGCTCTGGTTTTAAGCAGAAAGGCTAAACTGACTTTCCTGAGAGCCTTCCCTACTTTCTTTCCTCCTTGACTGAATTCATCATGAGGATGTGAAGACCCAGGGATTCAAATTAGGGTCTGGTCCAGAAGAAACAGCTCCAGGCCTCCTTTTAGGTTAAGGCTTAGCTCACAAGGCACTAAGATCTTTCAACTCTCTTGCAGCCAAGCTGGTTCTCCGAGCCAAGGGTCCCACACCATGGCTCATGGCCATACACAGTGTCCCCCAGGCATCCGTCACAGTACATCTGCAGGAGTGTTAAAGCTGACAGAGGATTCCAGAGCTCAAAAGCCTCTCTACCTCACTCCACTGCAAAGAATTAATGTATCCTTACCTCAAGGCAAAATAATGCAAAACAAGCCCAAAACTGTCAACCACAACGAAAGTCTGTAATATCATGACATATTCTCATTCTCCCTGGTTTCTTTTCCTGTTATCCCACCCATAGAAAAGATATGAAAGGAAAAAACAACCCAAGAGCACACAAAACCCAAGGCACTAGCAATATGATTGCTTACTAGGGCCAAAGTGGTCCTCTGAATCCAGGGCATACACGGGAAAAGCCATGAGGTTTAAATTTAATAACTCAGCTTGGACTGTGGGACTTGGGATTGAAAACTTTTCAATTGTATATCAAGCCCAATACTATGTTACTAAAAACTGGGTGAGGAAACATCTGTGGTCATGGAAACAGAGATGATAAACAGCCTTTGTCTCATCAGTTAAATATCCTTATCCTGTTAGGGTTCATGATTAGGGCTCCTCACTTACTTTTCCCCCCGTTAAAACTTTTTCTGACGTCACATCACTCCTATAAGGTCATGGGGAGTCACAGAGAGAAGCTGAAAAGTCACCTGCAATGATTATTGTGGGTATTTTTAAATTGTTGAAATAATTACTCTTATCTTTAATAACAACACAAGGCATATTACGATAGTTCTTCAATTTTAAAATGACAGCTCTAAACGGGGGCAACCAAAATTACAATCATAATTTTCCAGAATTGACAATATTTGCTAAATAGACTCCTTGAGGAGAAGCAGGTTATACACACGGGAAATAAATAGGAAATAGTAATTTGAGCGTGGTGCAACTTTAAAAGTGAGTTCAGAACTGGATGCTGAATACAAATCTCTGCCTAGGTTTTTTTGTTTATTTTCTTCTTGTTGAATGTTGAAAGGTTTGACTACATTCAGGCGGTTATCTTTTAGATTCTAAAGTTGTATTTTTTTTTTTTTTTATAGACAATGGCATAAGGACGGTCAAATCCAATGAACTGAAGAGGAATTCCCGTTATCAATGGAATCATTAAAATATGACCAAGAAAGAAGCCTTTCCAACAACTCAGAATGGACAGTAAGTTCCTCCTAGGACTTGGGATGACAAGGTTCATGTTCATATGAAAATGGACACACTTACTAGGCTGGAAACACACACAGAGTTAGTAACGGTGCCACAACAATAAAGAGGACAACAACGGAAGGTGTGATTTCTGGGATCTGGCTTTTAGCTCCATGTTTACTTTGAAAAATCACGATCTCTTGGTTTGTTTGTTTCTGTAAGACGGATTGAGGGAAAGCAAGACTACTTGGAGAGATTTATGTCTTATGTTACCAAAACCGACAACGAAATAGAAACAGTACCGATACTGAAACCCAAAAATGCATCAAGGGCAAGAAGATTCAGAAATATTAAAAACAACCAGCCAAATGGCTCTGAAAACAATTTTAACTTCCCTCCCTGGGTCATATGGTACCAATTCTGGAAATCACATTTTCCCTGGGAAACAGAACTGTGTGAGGTTTCGTGTGTCCACAGTATTATCAATATACTGAACAGGAGAAAGGCAATCGTTTGCTTGGAAATCAGCTGACTAGAGAGTATACACCTGAGTGAATGGACACCTTAGGCTGGAGGGTATTCACATGGTTGGGGAGGGGGCGGAGAACCAAGATGATAAGGAAAGTTTCTAATTATGTACCTACAACTCCACACATGCCTTGACAGCACCTTGTTTTGAGACTTCCACACAGAGGTTTCATTAGCAACCCGACGCGTCGTGAAGTCAGTGGACAGTCCAGCAATGTTCCACCCCATTACACAAGGGACCGTGTAAGGGGGTGGAACATTCACGGTTCAAGGGTGGAACAGAGCATAGAAAGATCCAGAGATAATGGGAATGCCAGAGGTGTCCTGAAGCCACAGTGAGAAAGGACAAAGCCTTGGTGTTCATTTCAGACACTGCATTCAGAAATGCCACGTCCTCTGGCCATGGGGCTCATCTTCATGTGTACTGTATTTATAGAAAGGATTTGTCCCTGGGGAATTTCCACCTAGATGCCCCAAAACCACAACATCTGTGGGTTCAGCTGTGTGGGAAAGTTAAACTGCACCCGCTGATGAAGGCGCATGTTAATAATTTAGGTGTGGCTGGGAGGGACTGGAAATCAGTAGAGGGGTCCCTCTGGTCAATGGCTCACTTGTGATAAATGGATTCCAGCTAGGAGTCAGTTCACCTTTGAACCTGGAACGATGGGATTTACCAAGCTAGTTTTTAATTTGCTAACTGGTCATTACTGACAGGTTCCTAGGGCTGTCTGGGTTTTTTTTTTTTTTTTTTTAAAGGTAACAATCGCTAACAGCAAGGGCAACTGGCTTCACTGGCTGCAGGGAAATACTGCCTTTTCCCCTCTTCTTAATTAACAATAACATTCAAAACCCTGACAGAGAATAATGGTGAAATAAATTATGGAATCACTTACGTATGAAACCATACATTATTAAAACTACTCTAAATGGGTCCTTAATCTAAATAAAGATGGCCATTTTAGGAAGCCAAGCATCTCAGGAATTAGAAAGGACACACTGTTATTCTGACCCAAGATACCAAAGGTGTATCATTTTGCCACTCCGCCAAAGTATCAACTGTCCTTCTCTTATTAAAATTCACGCATGTCTCTTCTGCTAGATGAGTCTCAGCTTCAATTATTTACAGCCCTATATTTCTGTTGGTTAAAGACAGGAGAAAGAAGCAGATTGGGCAAAATCCACTTCTAATACTTACACCTCACCTACTCTGACCAGTCAGCTAAAGCAACTCCATCTGTTCTATGCTGTGTAAATGAGTTCGACGATCACCTTTGGCAAAATCTGAATAAAGCACAATGCATCACAGTACAGGGTTCTCTTCGATGCTAAAAATATCAGTTTGGGGATGGTGGGAATGCCTTTCACTCTATTAGTTTTAATACAGGGGATCTCAATGAACACTAAGAAAAAGAACCAGAACCTCTCAATAAACCAAGGGCTTGCCATACCAGTTCTAGCCTCACTGCTGCTTAACTTATGCAAATAAACAAGAACAGGTGTGTTTTGGCAGCTCCCATGGTGCTAAGCCCTAATCCTCCTTTAACGTAAAATTTATTTGAACCTAACATCTGTATACTATTTCTGACACTGTCAGGCCAATTGTCCTTCTGATGTGTGGCTCTTGACAGGAAAAGAAGCCACTTGGTTGCCACTGTGACCACCTCCCTGGCTGGGAGGAAGGACATCTCGCCACGTGTGACACCCCGGGCATGGCTCTACGTGGCAGTTTTACACATTGTGGTCAGGTGTTCATAAAAATAAATTTTCAAGTGATGCAGTAACTTGAACTCTCCATCTCTGCCACGGAGATGAAGACACTCAGAGCAATTTCTTTCTAATAAAATCAGCAAACAGTGATTATATATGTTTCTGTAACTTAAAAGTCTACACTCCATGCAAGAGAAATGCACTTCCTCGCATCTCTTGCCATGTGATTATGAAACACCGAGCTCAATGGTTCTAACAGGCTTACCCTACTTAATTAACAAAGACATCCTGGTTTGTATGCACGGGGGCCAGCCACGTTCAAAAGAGGCTTATGGGGACAAGCTTTGCACAAGCATTTTACTTTTTAATGACTACAGAAGCTCTTGGGGTCCATTGTATTAAAAGAAACAGAAAAGGAGGGAAGTAGCGTTGGTTTTTAATTACTTCTACCTCTGAAGCTAACAACCTCAAAACGAGAGCTCTTTAAACATGCAGCAACCAACTAAACGGCGACCTTTCTGACTTGGCTGGCCACCAGTTTTCTGCCGGTACCACTACTGCCAGCATCATGATGATTCCTCACTAAAACCTATAAGACCGGAGCAAATGAAAAGTGGGGAGAGGAATCACAAAGGTATCAACCTTCACAAAAACAAAAACCTGAAAGTCCCAAGTACGCGTTTCACTTGAATCCATCACCTCCTCTTCATTCCTACGGCTGTCACCCTAGCGTATCTCTGTGCTTAAGCAACGAGCCTTGTGCATACAAGGAATCTGCAAGCGGATGCATGGAGGGATGGAGGGATGAAGGGATGGATGGAGGGGTGGTGGGACGAGCAACTAGCATACAGTAATCTGTTCAGGTACTCACCTCAACTTCTAATGACTTCTAGTAACATATATTAAGGCACCATTCAAATCTGAATACCAATTTGTAAAGCTACATCTACCATGTGGGGTCCACTTTTTTCTTTTAAATAAACACATCCAATCTAGTTCTGACTTCACGTGCCATGGCCTTGGGCTGGCTGCGAAACTGCCTTATTTTTTTCACCTAAGCGATGTCAGGGAGATCAGGAAAAGAGAACACTACAAGGACCAACTTGCTTCGGGTTGCAGCTGTGGATTGTAAAAGGGAGATGAGCTACCTATTGACATGGAGAACCAGGTGCCTCTGGCCTAAGAAGGAAAGAATCCTGAAAAGACCTCATCAATGACAGGGAAGATTCTATCATGCAGGAACATCAAGAGCAACAATCCAGCGGCAGGGCACGTGAGCACGTGGCCAGTGGGGAACAATGGAAAGTGGTTCACAGAGCCGGACATTCTTCTCCAACCCACTCTGTGCATCATTTCCCTCGCCGGCTAAGGATGCATTTGTGGCCCAGTGGATACCCAGACTGCACAAGGGATAATAATAAAGCGGAAAGGGAAAACAAACCAAGTTCCTTGTCTAGATTGTAACAAAAATGTTTCCTCCCTATGAACCCATGTAAAACACTATTTAATAAGATACGGTAGACACCGTTATCTGAATCATTCATTCATTCATAATTGATTGTTTTACTTAGTGCCTATAAAATACTACAAAACATTTCTAAGAAGCATAATCAGTGGAAAAGAGGTAGGGTTTGATGCTAGCCAGACTCAAGTTCAAATTCCAGTTCTGTAGCCTTCTAGCTACATAGTCCTGGGGAAGTTACCCCAAGTCCAAGCCCTTCAGCTAGAGAATGAACACAACAGGGCCTGTGTGCTGTTGTGAGGATTAAGTGAGCTGTTTTAAACATTAAACCACACTTGGAAAGAGTGTAGATGCTTTCTCATAGTTCTTTGATTTTTAAGTAATATCTGAAAAATGGAAAACTGCTTAAATAAGGAATAGCTGTTTCTCATACAAAGTGAAGAGCAGTATAGGAAAGCCAGGACACCCCAAGCACCCAGAATGCTAAATATAACTTAACTAATACTGACAATGATGCTAAAGGAAGAAAAGTAAACAACTTCTTTTACTGTATAGAGGCCTGCCTGGATTTTCTACTTGGTTTAGCTGTGGTTGTTCCACTTTTAGGTTAAGGGGAGTTTGCTGTTTACCACCCTGTCTCTGCAGTCACCATGCATCTCCCCACAGCTCACTTCCTCTCTCTATTTCCTGCCTCAGCGTCCCCACCCTTCTTCAGTAACTGATTTGAGAATACAGATTTCCCCGAGCAATTCTAGCCTTTAATATCTCCTCCCCACCAATTGGTTCTGGGCGAACAATTCTACCTGATCCTCATATTAAATGTAATCACTCACCAGGCAATGGCGCTTGCAAACGTGGGAGGCCTACGTACAACCTGCCACTGTTTGCTTGGTCAGCACAAAATGCAGTGCAGCGCTGCTTCTGCATCCTGATGCCCTTGCAAACCTATGTGAAGCGCAGCCAGCTCTTTCAATGGTACATAAAAGTATCTCTGCCACACAGATGCCGGAGACTCATTTATGGACCAATTATAGGACTGGGGCAGCAGCAATGTTTTACATTTGTTCTGTTTTGTATTTTTAGCCCGGGCTTTTTTCCTTTCGTGGACTATGGTAAATACAACATTTGCCTCCAGAATGTGGGACTTGCTAGGATCATAAAGGAAAGTGCCTGACAAGCAGATTACCTTGGGCTACTGCATTGTGGGGATGCAGACAGTTACGCTAAGTGGCTGGATTTAGTCATGTTTAAGTTCTATGAAGCTGCCTTGGTTTCAACACAGAAATCAAGGTAGTGTATTTCCAACTCTGCCCCCAATCAGCACATCCCTATGAAGGCCTCACAGTGAGGCAGGATTGAGAAGAACCTCCGAGGGAAAAAAAAAAAATACAATCAACGTTTCTGTACATTTGTTCCTGAAGTTTTTTTCCTTTGCAAATTGCTTGCTCAAGATCAAACTAATAAAGGAGTGTGGAGAACAACGTGAAATAAGCAGGATGATTCCGTTGGAAACTACATACTGCCCTTTTGTGGAGCCAACGCGTAAACATTCTGTATGTAGCACTCTGTTCTGCCCTGAGCAGGCGACATCCCACAGCTAAATCTATTAATGTGACATCAAACTACAAGTTGCATATTCTGCCTCCTTGCCCAAGTACACAAATCACTATGAGCCTGGGGGACAGATGTTTTTTCTTCTTCTCTTACTCACACGCCTGCTGCTTTTCCGACCTTGCCATAAACGAGCAAGATAGTGAGCTGTAAACCCAGAGCTGAGAACGTCTTTCAAAAGCAATGACACTGAAACTTTGTTCCAGCATCAGGAAATGTGGCATTTTCTCAAGATAACCTCCATATGAAACACACCAACCAGAGGCCCAGAGAGTGAACTTGAGAATGAAA
The DNA here is from genome assembly GCF_030028045.1 of Hippopotamus amphibius kiboko. Lineage (NCBI taxonomy): Eukaryota > Metazoa > Chordata > Mammalia > Artiodactyla > Hippopotamidae > Hippopotamus > Hippopotamus amphibius. The sequence continues at coordinate 115,713,474 of NC_080189.1, read as the reverse complement.
ATGTAACACATGGCCGGACATTAACCCCGGAAATGCTGTAAGCAGCTCCCCCCATCCACACAGGGATGCCGCTGGCATGTGGCGGTGCCGTGACTACGCAGCATCATTCGAAGAGCTGACCCCTGCATGTCTGTGCATTTTATTTAATCGTTTCCCTTTTTTTGAGGAGTAAGGTAAAGACATTCCACCCCAACTCTGGTTTTGTTTTTAAGTCAGGGGTAGCCTTTGAAGAGAAATACAGTTGAAAAATAGATGACCATACCTGCAAAGCTATTTTTAGAGACATCCAAACATAAAGAGATGTTCGACAGAGCACTGAAAATGTTAAGGAAAGACCTAGATTGGTGCCTTCGGTGGGGATTTTGAACTTGGGAATAAACAGCATGAAATACTGCTGGGTATGTGCGGGGCTAAAGTAACCATTGTGAGGGATGCAAGAGATTAGAAATAAGGGAAGAAGAGAAAAAAGTGGCACACGCATTAGAAAACTTTCACCTGATTCATCTGGGGTGAAAATCATTCCAAATGCTGATATCCTAAGTGCTGATGAAGGTAGCCCCATAGTAAAGTCAAGAATTATCTGGCTGGAGGGTGTCAGCCAGGCCAACAGGTAATGTGAAGAGAAAGGAAAAAGTATTGAGATCTCAAGCTGCAGTGGCAGGGTCCCCAGGACCTGGAAAGAAACAAATGTGTTTTTCTCCAAGTCTCTAGCATTTCAAGGATCTGAAAAATATCACAAGGTCCACATCGGAGATATTGCAATAAAGTGAGTCACACGAAATTTTTGGCTTCCTAGTGTGTATAAAAATTCTGTTTACACTATATCTATTAGTCTATTGACTGTGCAATAGCATTACGTCTTAAAAAAACAAGGTACATACCTTAATAAAAAAATAATATATTGCTAAAAAAATGCTAACTGTCATTTGACAACACGGGGTTGCCACAAATCTTCAATTTCTAAAGAAATGCATTATCTGCAAAGTGCAATAAAATGAGGTAAGCCTATGCTGGAATCATAATAATTAAAAAGCAGCAAGATAGTTTATTGAACTAGATGTCAGGATTATGAAAAAGTGACAGAAAGAACCACCCAGGAATCGGCGGGCTAAGGCGAAATCTCTTTATCACCTCAAACACAGAAGAAACAAATACAGAGGAAAGCACAAGCGACAATTAGCGGCACACGAGACAGAGAAGAAATGAAGATGCAGGTGGGAGGACGTTCTCCCCGGGGAGGGAGGACACGCCTTGGCTTTACTGTAACCTCTTCCTAAACTACCTGACCTTCTATGTCACCTGCCCATTCATTCCATGCACCACTGCCAAGGTCTTTTTTCCTCTAAGCCCCTGAGGTCACCACTCCCTCAGGAGAGCCCATATACTTTTTTTTTTTTTTCAAAATTTTTCAACTTTATTTTATTTTTTTTTATTATTTTTTTGGGGGGTACACCAGGTTCAATCATCTGTTTTTATACACATATCCCCGTATTCCCTCCCTTTCTTGACTCCCCCCGCCTCGAGTCCCCCCCTCCCTCCCCGCCCCAGTCCTCTAAGGCATCTTCCATCCTCGAGTTGGACTCCCTTTGTTATACAACAAATTCCCACTGACTATTTTACAGTTGGTAGTATATATATGTCTGTGCTACTCTCTCACTTCATCTCAGTTTCCCCTTCACCCCCCGCCCCCTCCCATACCTCGAGTTCTCCAGTCCATTCTCTGTATCTGCATCCTTGTTCTTGTCACTGAGTTCATCAGTACCATTTTTAGATTCTGTATATGTGAGTTAGCATACAATATTTGTCTTTCTCTTTCTGACTTACTTCACTCTGTATGACAGATTGTAGTTCTATCCACCTCATTACATATAGCTCCATCTCATCCCTTTTTATAGCTGAGTAATATTCCATTGTATATATACGCCACATCTTCTGTATCCATTCATTTGTTGATGGGCATTTAGGTTGCTTCCATGTCCTGGCTATTGTAAATAGTGCTACAATAAACATTATGGTACAAGTTTCTTTTGGGATTAAGGTTTTCTTTGGGTATATGCCCAGTAGTGGGATTACTGGATCATATGGTAGTTCTATTTGTAGTTTTTTAAGGAACCTCCAAATTGTTTTCCATAGTGAGCCCATATACTTTTAACCCTGACATTCAAATTCTTCACCATTGGCTCCAACTGAAGATTCCAGTTCTTTCCCTATTTCCCCTACAAGAACCCTCAGGCGCCTTTTCTAACCTGTCGTCTGCCTCTGCTCCTTTCTTCATTCACTTCTGCACCCCAGAATTAGCGTCCTACTCCAGAAAAAACCAAATTACCATTCAAGACATAGAGTAATTAATTCCTCTCCAAACTCACCACACAGTCCTTTTCTACATAAGCTGTCTGATGAATAATCACATTTTATATATTTCATATATTTTCATCTTATTAGGTGATGAATAAGGTAACTAGTTAATTCATTAGTTAATGAATTCATACCTTAATGAACAGGTAACATTAGTTACCTAATTATTGGATTATTATTGATTATTTAAATACTGCGGTGGGTGTAGTGGCAAGATCTAACGCTAGGTGGCCAAAGACCTGGACTGGAGTTGGAGCTTCACTGCTTCCAAATAGGGCCACGGAACATGGGTAAATCTGGGGTACAGTCTTTCACTAATAAAATGTATAATGTCATAGATCACAGTTGTTTCAAGGCTCAAAAGACAAAGCAGATATGAGAGTCCTCTGCAAATGATCAAAACACTCTATACCATACATTATGTGAGCATCTTTCTTTCTCATTTGACTCTAAATGTCTTGAAGGCAGGAACCAGGTCCAACAGATCTTTGGATTCTCAACTTCATCTATCAAGGCATATTGGGATCTAAATAAATGCATCAGGAACTAAATACATATGCAACAATTATTTTGCACTTCAAAGTCAACAGCAAAGGGCCCATTGTTCCTGTATCCCCCACACTGCAGGGCTGTCCAGTCTGGACCACAGTCATTCAATCTCCACTTGGCTCCCAGAGGGATCTTTCAAGGATGTGAATTTGCCTCTGTTGCTCCAGCTCCTTTAGATAATCTTCAAACTCTTTGGGATGATCAAAGCTTTTTAGGAGTTGGTCTGCGGCTAATTCCAGAGCCTTGCTGTCACCACTCTGCCTCTCAAAGTTTGCTTCAGACCCGCTGGTCCCATATAGACCAAACTCACTCTTCCACTGTCCTCCAGCTTCATTCATTTAGCCAAATCCTAATCTGCCTTTGACACACTCCTCAGGGAACTCTTCTCTCCTACTCAGGTCCCTAAATCCTGAACAGATTAGGAAGGACTGTGCTCTGTGCCACACACCACACGCATGACCCTGAGGGCAGGCGGCTTCCCTGCAAAGGGGTCAGGCCCTTGGACTTGCATTCCCAGAGTGCAGCACAGTGCCTGGAACAAGGTGAGGGCAGACAGTTTGTACTGAATGAATGACTATGGATGAATTTAAAAAACAAAGTTAGCAACTCTGTTTTTAATGGAAATAAGCGATGGGCATTACTCTAGAAAATTATTGTAATTGAACACACGCAAAGACATTAGATGTCAAAGAGCTACATCTTTGTGACAAAAGAACTTAGTATTCTGTACATTTTGGCAACATATCAAAATATTTCTTAAGATTAAAAATACGTTCTCATACAATGAAATGCATCTTGTCAAAGTGAATATAACCACTGACGAAGAGACTTGCCTGATGCTAAATGGTAGACCAGGGCAGAAGGGAAGGCTATTCCACGTCCACAGTATTTCATGGACACGCGTACTTGGCAGCAGAAAGGGGCCCCTCAGCAGAACTCTGAAACATAAAAATGTGATTCCTGTCCTTTTGGGTTCCTATAACTGGGGAAGAGTGAAAACCTACCAACTAGATTTCTTTTAAGTCAAGTTTAGTTACTGTTCAGCAATTTTGATTCAGCAGTGAGGCTGTTTTCCAAAATACCTTAGGCTCACCATCCTATAAAAACTGGAAATGTCTGTTTTTCTTTCTACTTTAAGTAAAATCCCAAGACACCACGTCTGACTTTAACCTCCTAAAAAAGAATGCTGATGAGAAATTGAAGGTGGTGAGGAGGAGATGTAATTAGAGAGGTGGGTGGAAGGATTTACTGAGTGACTGCTGTGTATGACTTGAAAGGGGGCTTGTTGAATAAAACATAATTGAATCATGAGGTCTAATTTGGGGGGCTGAGAATGGAAAGGGGGGGAGGAAAGAATAGGCACTTGAATGGAATTTCCAGAATAAGGAACCAGATGTGGGGGATGGGAGGAGAGAGAAGAGGAAAGAGAAACAAGGTAAAGATTTGACATGTTTCATAACCTAGAAGACTCAGGATTCCTCTGAGCTCTCCCATGGAGTCCTTGCACCCTAAAGAAGCTACTAGAATAACAATGGGAAAACACATATACGAATTGCACTGAAATAACTTACAAACTCTGGTGATTGGAAGTTCTTCCCCGTAGATTCCCCCTTTACATAAAAATCACATAATCTGCATGAAAGTTTCATCCTTAAAAAGCAACTGAAATATTTATAAGGAAACATTAATGTGGCCCCTTTTAGCACATAATGCCATTAATATTAATGTAAGGTTTTAGTCATTTAAAAATATTCCTCAAAAAACAGATTAATGGTTCAAAAATAATCCTGAATTTTAACAGTTTCTTGTCTCACTCTTTTTAAACTATTTTAAACTATGGTTTGCCAAGATAAGCTTTTCAGAAATGTAATTTCTATAATTTAAAAATTTACCATTAAAATGAAAGGGTAGGTTCATAAAATATACAAAAGGATTTAAAGGTAACGGTGAGCTACACAATTCTGGTAATTTTCTTTCATTGTTTAAAACTGTACTGATTTCAGTGTAAACTCTGCATTTATTCATTTCAGTTTCTTTACATGTAATATTCCCAGAAGCATTACTGTTTCTGTAGATACTTTATATGGGGTGGTTGAAAAATTCTCAGTGTGATGATGGTAATTCATTTTCATGACAAGTAATTGAGCCTATCTTTAGAGTTATTAATTATAATTACATTACACTGTATTTCCAAAGGAAAACAGAATAAACAGGTCACAATGACTATAACCATACTGTAAAAAACAGTAATTACGTATTAATTCCCATCAGTTCAGTCACATACCACCGCACTTAATGCCTTCAATACGTTCCAGGCTCAAGTTACATGATAAGCACTGCCTTTCACTTAGACTTGATAATTTACGGCCTTTTCTCAACCACAGCACCCAAAGTTCCACCTTAAATCACTATAGATTGTTTAGGAGGGAGAACATGGCTCTGTTTAACACTCTCAAGAGATGGTCTGAACACATTTTAGTATTTTGGTGCCCTAAAGAAAAACAACAAGGTTTGGATATACATTCACCAAAGGCAGTTCAGGACACCTGCCCACATCTTTTTAAAATAGAAAGCTGGAAGCATGTATTCAGGCGACTGTCTTCCATTAGATTATAAATTCTTTGAGGGTCAGGTTCGTTTTGGCAACCACCATGCACCCAGCACAATCCTGAACATGCTATGCTCTTGGAACATGTGTCTGTAGAGTGAATAAAGTCTCTCCAGGAAGAAACACGGGACAAGCATGTGAGCGTTATGTGGCTTTTACCTGCCCTAACTTCTCAGAAGTTCCCTGTGCTTCAGCTCAAAGTTGGGCCTGGCTGGTTGAGAGCTGCAGCTGGTCGACCTAGGAAATGTCATCCAGAATGGCCAGGTCCCCTCTGGGTCCCAGGCCTGAGCCTCAGAACAAAGGTGATTCCATCCTGTGTGTCAGTTTATTTTTTAGCAATGTTCTAACACTGAATATGTAAACAGCTCTAAGAAACCCCAGCTGCTGGGAAGCGAAAATGCCATCAACGTTACTGTCAGTATTGCCAGGCCTCTTTTATGGGAATCGTTACATTCTGTTTTAGGACAGCTTCACGTGCTAATTTTGTTCCGGTCATTTTTATCATCCTAAATTGAGCACCTACTGATGGGTATATGCACTACATGTTACTAAATAATGCATCTGTAAAGTCACTCCCTACTTTGGGTACAGATGACAGGCAACACATTTGCAGCTTGCCTCCACAATTTCAAGATTCTGGATAACTTAAAAAATATGGCTAATTTCATTTTAAAAAGTTTTCCTACCTGCTGAAAGACACGTAGAACTGGTTGTTGAAAAAGGCCAATGTATTATTTTGTAGAACCTAATGTGTCTTACTTTTTAAAGAAAGGCAAATAAATAAATACACAGTGGATTCTTCCAACAAACAATAAATTATGACAACAATAATCCGAGCTCATAGTTCTTGAGAGCTTATTTTATGCCAGGCCTTAGGGTAAAGGTTTAACACCTATTAACATATTTAGTATCTTCTAAATCCCTATTAGATAGGTACTGTAATTCAGGCCCTTTTATAGATGAGAAAACTGAGTGTAAAAATTTAAGTCCCACGGCCACAACAGAAAAGGGAGGGAGCTTGACATGAACCGTCTGACTCTAAAAACAAAGTATTAAACTTCTACACTGATACAGCTTCCGCCCTCCAGGATTTATAAGCATCCAACTCCCCAAAATGTGCCTTAAATTCGGGGTACTTAAATCACAGCAAGGCCATCCCAGGAGAGCTAACTGGAGGGTATTACATAGAACATTTCTAACTCACTCTAAACTACAGGCCTCTTCAAAATTCTCAAGAGAGGATAGTCCAGTTTCCTCTGCAAAGCCAACCTGTAGCAATCTCTAATACCTCAAATGATCAAAAAAGTTCTTACATCATAACTTTCAGTTGAGTTAATGTATTCTGGAAATATGTATTTTCCAAGCCTGTCTTTTCTCCTCTAATTTTTCCTATGTGTGTATGTGTATATATACATAGGTATGTGTATATATACACACACACTCTCATACAAATATGCCACGTGTATGTATATATACACATATTCAAACTAGGTAGCATTTTGAAAACCAAAAATGCCTATTTTATCTGAGTATCTCTACATAATTAGATAATTAACCTTTGCTTTATAGCTGGATAATGTTAAGTCAGCAGGATGATTTGAAGAAGCAGCCCGTTTCAAAAATACCAAATATTTTAAGAGTGACGTTAAATATTATACATTCACATTTTTTAAAGAATTCTAGAAGTAGGATGGAGGAAAATCCAAATGGAAGGAAACGCAGAGGAAAAAGTGTGACACTTAAGACAGCAATGGTTATTGTTAGCACAGCTCACTTAGCGATTAATCACGCACTAAATGATAGTTTCTTTGTAGAAGTGAATTAATCGACTCCTCTTCTATTATTTAACTTTTCATACATCGTTCTCCCAACCAGTCTAGAAGCTCCTCAAAGCTCTCCCCATCACCTTAAGCGCTTAGTACAGTGCCTTTCCCCTAGAAACCGGATAAACATTGGTTAATTGGCTGACTGACTGAACATGTCAGCTCCAGGTTTTGAGGCATCTCTCTGAACCTCACCATCCAAGGCCATGTCACATTTCTAACAAGTATAAAGCGGCACGTTCGGGCTCCAGTCCGTTTTTGTGCATCTTCCTAGTCCCAGGATTTAGGGAAGTGCCTGCTACATTACAGACCTTAATGAATATCTGCTGAATGGATCTGTTCTCAAAGGGCCAAGTATCACTTGAGAGCTTGGTAGAAGTGCAAAATACCAGGCTCCACTCCCAAAGAGTCTGACTCTATAGATCTGGGGAGAGATCCTGGAACCTGCATACCCCTGCCCCAAGGGATGCTGGTACTTGGAAACCTGAGACCAAATGTCGACAAGCACCAACATTATTATCCAGCTGCTGCCAGGTTTCTGCAAAAGGTCTTCGGTCAGGGGAACCCATGCTGTTTGACCAAAATGCAGGGGAGCAGGCTAATGATGGATTTGATAAAGGAAAGGCAAATGAGAACGTTTAGAAGTACACAGCAGCTTAGAGAGCCCTTCACTCTGTGGCATAAAGTTTTATTTTCCCTTGAGAAGGAGTTAAAAATGACTATGGATGTTTGTAACATTTCTTGGAAAGGCAAGGGTCCTTCTTGTAGCACATTTCTTGGGCACTGATAAAATTATTTTCATTTCAGAAAATCTGTTTGCTAAGTTGTGAGCTATAGTGGAGTCAAGTTGGAAGAAATGACCTTTTAATACATAAGAGTCCAATTTTTTTTTTTTTTTTTGACAAACCAAAAGAAACATAATGTACAAGCCATGCGCTTGGTCCAGGCTCCTAACCTCCACTATTTCATGTCATGTACCCAAAAAAGATATGTCAGGGAAGGGAGAAATTGCTAAAAGAGTAAGTATGCAGGTTAATATACAAGCTATATATAAATTATTTTGAAACAAGCACGGAGACAGCAAGGGCATTGTGAGAGAAGAACATAGGCAGTATTTCATGTTAAGAGACGGTGTAAAATAATGTCACAGCACATTATACCAGAACTGGTTGGTGTAGAAAAGTGCCCAGGAGTCAGGACCAGGGAATCCAGCCCTCAAAGCATCAGTCTATATAAATGCCTAACCTATTAGAATTCTGCAAAGCTGCAAAAATTAGCATTTGAGAATCACATGAGAATGCAGGAGTCCCAACAGCACTGATGCTAGGCATTGTGATTTCGGTTATATCCTCTGGCCAATAACTGGCCAAAGTTATTTCAATTACTTAAAAGGAAATTGTTTCACTTCAATTACAGACACACATCCCTCTTAGGTTTACCAGGTCGCCCCACCTTCTCCCAGCAGGACAACTCTTTCTGCACGGCTGGGGACTCTGAGGAAGGACACATTACCCATGTGTTCCCAATTCTCTCCTCCTGCTCTACTTTTCAGATCCCACTGCCAACAGAAGCACAAAAACTCAGAAACAAGTGTTCACTGGGTGGGTCCTCAGCAGGCATCTACTGGAGGTCTGCAAGAGCAGGCACACAGCCCCTCGCGTGGAGGACTGGCTTGCCTGTGGGTGACTCTGGGAATGAGAGATGCTGGAAGGGAAAAGCCCATGATGCCACAGTGATGCCCAATCAAACCACTGCCCCACACCTTTGGTCAGGTAAGAACCAGTTCTATTGAAAGCCTTCCTGTGGTACTCTCCAATTCCCAAGGTGACGCAAGTTTAGAGGCAACACTTGACTACCTGCTCTTCTGGCACTGGTGCTTCCAGAGCACCCACAGCTCTCTGAATAGTACCTGTAGACTTCTCAGGGAAAGGGCAGAGGCAAAAGCTGTCCTGCAGGGGAGCACCTTTGCATTTGGTTTCAGTGTTGGGCTTGACTGCAACATGCCCTTCATTTAGGCAGGAGAGAGGGAAGGAGAATGGTATTCATCTCTCTTTAGACGGGTAACTGACATTCTTAGCCAAACACGTGCAAGTATCGCTATGCTAGTAATTCTACGCTCTCCAGAAAATATCCAATAACATACAATTGTAACCAGAAAATACACAGAGAACCTAAATGAGACAGGCAACTGTGAAAATACATGATTTGTTGTGCAAATATTGAATTTTTCAGCCTCTGCTCAACACTTGCTAACCTGGGGAGGGGGCATTCTTTAAAGATTTCAATGTCCTTTGCAGGTTCAGCCCAAAGGAATTACTCCTCTTCTCCTGTGAGGAGGCTGTGTCTTTTACTGAACCCCCAGGGAAAAGACACTGGGTGTATGAAGACAAAATTGAAGGCTGGGACAGATATTACAGGTGGGGCAGGTGCTACAGGGTGGGAAATTATCAGCACAGAAGTTACCTGGCCCTTCTGAGATTCAGATTTCCTCTACAAAGCAGCGTTAATGATACTCACTGGATCACAGTGATATAAATACCTCTTGGGGTAGCCTAATACACTTACTTCCTTTTTGCTTTTTAAGGAATGTGATGTTTGCTCTTCTGTTCAGACACTTATAACATATCCTACATCTTGTGCATATATATACAAAAACGTTCCTTCACAGTGACCATTATCCTCACCTTCAATTACAGCATCACTGCACAGGCCTCTAAACTGTGACATGGGACAAACCTTGTATTTTTATTGTTCTTCTTGGTCCCAAAGTGGAAGCTGTTGGATCAAAGAATCAGTATTTCAATGATGAGAAAGGTCAACGTTTGAATCGTGGGTCAGTATTTGAATGAGGGGATCAATACTTGAAGGAAGGGCACTGCACGGCTCTAGCTTTCAAGATTCTGATAGTTTAAAGAAATCTAGGTTCTTGACCTCTGCCAATTCAAGGCTCCAAAAACCTGTTATTTTATCTGACTGTCCTCTTCTTCCCCGGATCCTTGTGTACTCAAGGATCTCCTTAGGGGAAATGAGATGTGCTCGCCTTCTTCTCTAGACTTTTAGTTCCTTCTTTCCTACTTGATGATGGAAAGCTCTCTGAAACTCTAGAAGAGAGCACACACGGGAGCCCAGCTGTCTTCTTTAAGCTCCTTCCAGTTTTATACTTTCAAATGTAATGGCATTACTTAACTAATGGCACTTTCATCACTCATGTGGCCCAACATTTCTGCCACTGCCTTCAACATATCGAGCGTTTGATTCAAGGAACCACCGGTACCACCTCTGAGATTATTCAGAACCCTCATCTGTCTTCTTGTGAGGCTGAGAAACTCTGCTGGTGCCTGAACAAAGCACATGTCACTGTACAGATGACCAATATTTTGGATGCACTGATTCACAAAGACCTAAAGGTTCCCTTGATGGCCCTGTTCATCTGTGTTCTATGACACCCCCTGGACATGGGACTAGCTGAGACCATGTCACGTTTTCTCCTAGGCAGGCAGTTAGGACTGCTTTCCATTGCACTCTTTTGCTGGTGGAGTGACTTTGCTGCTGTCAGACCGCATTATGGATATTAGCTCTTGAATGAGCTATAACTTCTGCAATTGAAAATTTATAACACAAAAGACGATTTCATTGGGCCCTGTCGCTGTTTAATACACACTCCTGTGAGTCTTCAGGATGGTGTGGCTAAGATACTACCTGGACTGCCCACGTTTGCTGAATGATGAAGGCGGTTTATTTTCCTTCCTTGGCCGTGCTCTTGAGCCAATTCAGCCTCACTGTGATGAAAGTATGTCCGTATTTCCTTCTCTTGATATTCTACCCTCTTATATACCAGGCCTTTGCCCTCCTAAAAGCATAATGTGCTTATAAAAACTGGTACAAGTAGAGAAATAAGATATTAAAATCTACCTAGCAGCTTATATTAAATATTAGATCTTCAGCAACAAGTTCATCTTTTGTAAGAAGTAACGTGCATCATCTTTCCTTTTTCTTTCTTGTTCTTGACTATACAATGATGGATGTGTTTAACTGGCAGCGAAATTCCTAAAAACAAAGCAGGAAGAAGGGAAGTAACCTGGATAAAACAGGATAACCTGAGCAGAACTAAACTGGACAGAGATCTGCACATGGATATAAACTGTACCTTCTATTAAAAAAAAAAAGTTTGAATAGTCACAAGTCTTCCACTTGTTTAAAAAATTAGAGTTTTGTCAACAAACACAAGGCTTAAAACTCAATATCCATCCAAAATACTACTCCAAATCTGTTCTAAGTTTTATCTATGACTTAAGAGAAAGCCAATGCTTTCTTCGAGAGTCCCGGCTTCTATCACTAACTAGCTACAAAACTAGATTGTTGGACCAACCCTTTAAATCACTGTCTTGCTTTCACCACGGAGCCTTCTCTTTCCCTGAAAAAATCACCAAGGTCAACTGACTATTGAGCTACAACTAGCTGCAAAGGTAGCCCATGTGTAACATTTTATGCTACGTCGACATAGCTGAGAGCATCTCATCCTGTTTCATGGGTCCGTGTTAACCCAGGACAAAGATGATGTGGGGAAGGAGGCCTGAGCTGCAAGAATGGTGAAAGATTCTTGGTCCACAAAATTTGTGCTGGTGGTTTCTGGATATTTTTGGACTTTACAAACCAGTTATGAAGACTGGGAATCCAAGTCAGCTTTCAGAACAGGTCTGTTAGGTGCAGATAACCCCCGGCAGCTGGGATGATGAATCTGAGAACTTAAAATTGGGCAGAAGTCCTGAAAAAATGTCATGATACTCTTTCTTCTGTGACCAAGTATACAATGTCCATGATGAGCCCCAGGGGTCCTCACGCTTCTTGGTACAGCACATCCTCCGTGAAGCTCAGCAAATGAGAGCTGGCTTTCTTCAGGACATGCTTAAAGGGCATTGTGATCTTCAAAACTGTCTTCTTGTCCTTGGGCTTTTAAGGTATCGTGTCAACATTATACGCAACTCAATCACTCAATTACTGTCCTGCCAAGTTTTCAAAGAAGTCAAATATCCAAACTTTCAAGTTGTTATATTGTTTTCAGTGGAACTACAATCTGACTGAAAGTTCTTTTCATTTATTCTACATTATTTTTTGGTTTAATACCATAATGCGCAGGTAATGATGGCTGAGTTCTTCCTGGGTTTCGATGCCTATTTCTCTGCTAATAAGCAAATGCACTAAAATGCAGTTTTAGGGATTTGTCCCATTTCTAATATTGGATGGGTCACCTTATTCTGAGTTTCAACATCTAGCTTGTACAGAATAGCAGTGAGAGGGCAGAGCAGAAAGAAGGAACTCTGACATTTAGTGGACTAACAAAGTAGGTTTCGGTAATACTCATTCAGCCAACAACTATTTGTTAAGCATTTACAAATACAAACACCCACACGCAAACACATACACACAAACACACATATAAAAATGCATACATGTATACAGATACACACAGACAACGCACACACATATACATAAACATATAAGATGATTCTAGTAATGCCGTAAAAAAAAAAAAAAGACTGCACTCTCAAAATACGTAATCTGGTTAGAAATCTGAAAATTATTTACACTTCAGAATTCAAGGCCATTCATACAAATACATATGTTACCTATACATATATGAAGAGATATATACATATATATTAAATATACTTCAGATCTCTCTACTTTTAATACAAAGTAGACAGTGATCAATGCCTTAGAAGAATAAAGTGCTGAGGGGCATCAGATTAAGGAAACACGACTTCCAGGTGAGTGAGGAGTGATGGGTACCCTACTTCCTCTGTCACCTCGTGAGACAGTTTTGCTTCCCTAATGGTTTAAGCATCAGGAAAACTCTGAGCTGTAGCAACACTGGCATAAAGTAAGTGTTTGTGGAAAGATGGCTGCAAGTATGAATGAGCACTGATACTGAGGAGAATGTTCCCTGGGGTATGAAATAAACTGAAGGCAAATGCTCAGATGATTAGAAGGCTGCAGGAAATGCAAAAATGCTAACTGCCAACAACGTGCACATCACGGAATTCACCAAACCTCAAAGACTCCTCAGATAGGAAGAGAATGGAAGAAAATGGTCCTAACACATTCCATTTTACGTATCAACATCATCGATCTTCACACAACTCTGTGTAAAGACTATTAATTAGCTGGAACCAAAATTAACCACGGGAAAGAATTTTTTTTTAATACACATCACCAATGTTTCCTTTTTTTTTTTCCAGAAAATAGTTGAAAAGATGATCCCTGTATATAACTACAAATACATATACACATGTTCGCATATCTAGCTGTATGTATCAAGCCATCTTGCAAATTTCTGGAGACATGCCAAACTCCTCTTGGTCTCTCAGCTTGCTTAATACTATAAACCCAGTCTGCAAGGGCTGAATTGATATTTTTCTAAATAAACTATTGGTCCACTGCTCACCTCCTGAAACATACGTGTGGTCATGTGAGAGAGCAAAAGCAAGTGCTTCACAGATGCAGGGGGGGGACACAGAGCTCTGGAAAGATTCGAGATTCCTTGGTTATTAGAAAAAGCTGTGAAGGATGATGGATACAAATACAGGAGGGGGAACTGGAAATTTAGGTACAGGTATTCCTTTCTTTCGAGACATGGGTCACCATCGGTGGATGGTCCTTCCACCTAGTGTTTTCTCAACAGTACAGTACGTTCTGGTTACTCTGAGGCTCCTGTAAAGTGGCTCAAGAGCCAGAGCTCTAGAGTTCCCATTTTCTGTCCAATGGCCAGAAAGATCTTATTCTGAGTGATGGAAGGAAAATTTGAGGAAATATACTGAGAACTGTAAACGGGCATTGACAAAGGAATGAGATGAACGGTCTGCGTTGGTAGAAGTTGCATGAACCCAGCAAAGGCTGCGATTTAAAAAACAGGAAATTATAGTCAGCGCCAAGTGTGACTCCATTTGAAAAAGAGCAGACGTATAAATTAAGTTGCCAAGGAAGACATCAGAAACAAACAGTATAGATGAGTTTTAGGAGACAAGTCGACACTTTAATGGGGGCAGCAGGGATTTAAGGCTATAGTGACAAAGTAAGGAGGTGGGACAGCAAAACTGAGAGGCGACAGGCAGGATGAGAAAACGCTGCCATTGCTATGTGAACAGCATCCACTCCGGACCATTTTACAGCAACCCGAAATGGAGAAGGCACGTTATTACATAATAGATCATCGGTTTATTAAAAAAGGGAGTGAGTGGAGAACTCATCCCTCACCAGAGGAGTCTTCAAAACTGAGTTGTGAAGGCTGAGTTATCCTCTCTCAGCCGCTGGGTTCCTTGTGTGAAACTCTCATGTCCTTCACCAAATTATCCATCCTAAAGCTGCCTCTTTTGTATCCATGTCGCCTACTCAGGGGCTTTCCCCTATGGCCACATTATACATAACAAAGGTCATTAAATCATCCCAATTCCTGGCTCACAGAAGTTTAGATGTATGGCCAAGCAAATTAATTTTACAGCTAACAAGAGATAGGACCCTCCTTCCCCGCCCTGAGCCTCTCTGCTCAGAGGTCGGTTTGCACAGAACCTGCTGTTTCATGGTCTGTGCTCAGCTGGGGCCTGGAGGTCCTCACCCCACGTTTGTGTATGTTCTTGGTCATTTCCACCACCCATCAGGTCAATTTTGAGAGAGAGCCTGTTGAACCTGAAACCATCCTCCTTAAGGGTCCAGCTAAGTGGTTCCTATTAGAAAAGAAGCCATTTATAGACTCAAGTAACTTGTAAAACGATCTCAGGCAACACGTGGGCGAAATTCCACCCTATGCTTCTCTGGGATCTACTTATTTTTCCAAGAAAAAGAAGTTCCATCAGCATTTTCCTCCTCCACCCTGGTCTACAAGAAACCACCTCACACTTTTCTTTTAAAATGCACATGAGGGAATCCAAGGGAAATATGACGTTGTCCAAAGCTACAGAAAGTAACTAGGAGAGAAATTTATGAAGATGTATCAAAGGGATTTTCAAGCCGTTGAACATCTTTTGAAACTTCATATACAGTGACAGGTGTACGGTCCATAAGAGCAGGGACCAAGTGTGTCACAGCAACCATGATATACCCAGAACCTACCACACTGTCTGACCCAGAGCAGGCATCCACAAAGCCTTGAATAAATGAATGAATAAAGGAGTGACAATGGTTTATCACATTTCCTATACGCCTGACATAAATGATCACTAAATTTTGGAAAATTTTTAAACACTGTCTTTTCAACGTCACATTTTAAAATGCTGAATCAGTTTCTGTTCTAGATCTGTAAGCATCTGAAGAGAATTACATGCATATTTGTACTGCAACTTATTTTCAGCGGAGCAACCTTTATCCCAACACATTTCCATCTTTATTAGGAATAAAGAAGCTAAGTGATACCACCTTTTTCTCAAACAGGCACAAAAACAGTTGGAACCAATCGCATTTCACAGGAAAGTCATCAAGGATAACAGGCATGACCACATGAGGTGTGTGTAGGTGTGTGTATACATAGAAATCTCTAATCTTTCAGCACTGGGAGTGAGAGGGGGAAGGTAGGAGGGCGGGAAGGGGAAGGGAGAGAAGACACATCTTCAGGTTGGTGTATATATTAGCTTCCTAATTTTTTCCATGTCTTTTAGCCTTGTCAGAAGTACTTTATGAGAGATTAAGGTCTGGCAGAGGTACATCCAGACTGAGATCTATCACTGTCCTCATCACTTGAGAAGGCTGGCCACTGTCTCGCATGACAGAAGTGGCTGGTTCTTCTCCACGAAGAGCAAGCATCCCCTACACTATTGAGGAATTGCCCCAATACGGTTCTCAGCACCAGAGACATCACTGAGTGTGCCTGCCAACCTCTTATCCTTCACCACCAGTCAAAACCCAGCCTCCCAGGCTGGGCTCCCCAACCTGCCAGGTCTGTCTTGGAGTCACAGTTCTGTTTTCTCAGGACTAGAACTCTCAACTCCATGTTTACATCTGATGGTGGATGGATTTTATAGTTGCTGCACGAGGAAAACAGGAACAGTGTTTGGAATCAGAAAGGTGAAAGGCTGATCAAAAATGCTTGAAGATGGAAAGCATGGTCCACAAAGCCTTGGCGACTTGTATGGAGGTGTGTGGCCTTGAAACGGCCCATTTCATGCACCTGAAGGTGGCCTTGTAGAATGTCCTTATGGACAAGGACACTGTGGGGACCATGGATCTTCCTGGTTGTGGAAGATGCCTCCTCCCTTCATATCTGTTACTTTCACTCTACCATCCAGAGCTGGAACTCGGGGAACAGGGTAAAATGGGAAACTCCAGAGGTCAAATGTATCTGCCCTTGTTTTTCTTCTTTTTCTCAGCCACTCGAGGGACTGACATTCAAAGTTGTACATTTCAGCCCCAGAACTTCCAACCATGCTCCTAGGTCTTAGGACAGATGCACCAATGCCCCCTACCCCCACCCCCCTCTACTGGCTCAGAAGCCCTGCTGTCAGCACCCACAGATCAGTTATTTACTTCTATGCCAGCAATTTCCAACTCTAAACTACCTTCTTGTGTTTGTGTCCAAGACTAAGTTTCCTGGGGACAAAAATTACATTTTGTGAGCTACTGAGCTTGGCTATCGTCCGTACTTGATATACACAAATAAAGCTTTAACACATCTGCACAAGATAATTTTTCCCCACAACTGCTTGATTTTAAGGAACCATTCCTCATGGTTTCAGACGAGCAAATCTAAGAGGAGGGAAAGAGGGGGCCCTGATCGCACCCACAAGTTATCAAGTTAGGAAGGTTCTGGAACAGTACTACTTTCTGAAGACATCTGGCACCACAACTCGGTGGCTTTCGGCAGTCACTGTTTGGAGGGGACAGCTGGTTGCAAACCGGCACAAAGAGTCAATTGATTCTACCACTCAGTTTTCTGACTTTGTCTAACAGGCAATTTCTGAACATCATAAAAGCCTTCTTAATTTGGCTCCATATTGTGTAAAGCAGCTGTCCTTGGTTACTAAACTGATTAGTAAGTGGTTTATATTATTCTAATGGTTGCCATCGTTATTGAAAAAAAAAAAGTTGAGTGAGTAAGGCTGCAAAACAAGGCTGTCATGCCTAGTACTGGGATGACAGGATGTCGCATTCAGAAAGGAACCAGGTCTACAGCCCAGGCCTTGCTGCAGAGATCCACCTTCCAAAGACCCTGTTCCAAATGCTGAACAATGCTATGCTTTAAAAAATGCACGTTCCACTCAGTTGCTTTCTTAAAAAAGATGACAGAAGGCAGGGTGAAACCAAGGGCAGTTCCTGGAGATGCCATAATCGCCTGGACTATCTCACCTGGATGTGAAACACACCAGACCTTTTAAACTGGGCCCACTTTCTGCCACCATGCTCAGCCATTCGGTTATCGGGCAAATACGGACAAAACACTCCCTCCCCCATCAGTCTGTGCGAGCCCTTCCTTGAGAAGTCAATTTTCTCATTCAAAGGCATAATAATTTCCATGAAAGGCATCCCTGTCATCAGAGCATTTCTCTTAGCCTGCTGTGTTCTACGCACTCAGAATAAGACCTCCTGAAAGATGGTGTTGGAAAAGCCCTTCATTCAGAAACAAACAGCGCAATCATTTTTCCCCACGTGAAAAATGAAAGGCAGCAAGGAAAGACGAACCTCTCAGCACTGGGCACGTTTTCTTCATGGCGCTCATTGGAATTTGTAATTTATGCAGATTTCTGTGGTTATTTGGCTAATGTCTGCCTCTCGATTTGACCATCAGCTCCTAGTGAGCACAAACCAGCTTTGTTTTCATCTATTTTTACATCCTCAGCAAAGCATGGAGTCTGGCACTTAGTAGGGCCTCAAACATTTGTTGAGGGAGAACGAGAAGGAATAGGAGGGGGAGCTAGAGGAAGGAATGATGGGGACCCCAAGTGAGAAAATGCTGCTTCACAGCTGGCATTCTAGAATGTACCTAATTCCTTTCACACGAATAGCCCAGACCTACAAATATGCAAACATCTGACATGTGTATATATTCACAAGCCCACAGAGAGGGGCCAGCCTCAGAAAACGCTAAGATAGGTCTTAAAATTTTATTTCAACCATGTAATTGGACCCATCAAGGGAGAAATTGGTTTTCTATGCTTGGAAATTGGTGGGAATTTTATTATTTCTGAATTTGCAAAAATAGCATTGAGTTGAAAAATCCAATTGTGTCGACCTCACAACTTCTCGAGCCAGATCTGGATGTACGTCGGCAATTTCTGTCCCCGATAGCAACACGCCTTGGCAGCGAAGTCACAGAAGCCATACAGACTCTGAACTCATATACAAGCGGCACGGCTACCTGCAAGCTCTCGGTGTCTCTGCAGATGGACACGCTTAAAAGCTGTTGATTCGAGAGGCTCTGGTTGGCCAATCTGTGCGCTGTTTGAACTGTACCTTGCAGTAATTTTGCACTTCAAGGACTGCAGGCTTCAGACAGGAGCGCCAGTGAAGGATCTGTAAGGGCCTTGGAGCTCTCTCTAGTGCTGCTGCAGGGCTGGCTACGGCCCTTTTCCTTTTCCAGATAGTCATCTAGGAAATCAAGAGCCCACCCACCAGAGCGGATGGAAGTGTTGGACAGGGTGGAGAGGGGTTGGGGTGCTGGATGATGAATCAAGAGGCCCCAGAGGCAGGAAGGGTGAGAGCACAGCCTCTTCCAATCTCCTGGGTGAATGGAGATTTCCCATTTGCCTTTCCGCTTTTTGAAGAGTGGTAGTTGGTACTTGGAGGTGGGTCTTTGGAGATGCTTGTTATTTACAGGAATGCCAATTTCAAAGACCGTGGTGGTAAGAGTGTCTTTAAACACCATGAAGGACGTCTGAAGTCTGATTTTCTCTGGGTAAATTTCCTCTTACTCAAAATGATGAAACTGTGGAAATGAAATCCTGTTAGAACGTGGAGAATCTACAGCAAAACCCAGTAGAGTTTTTCTTCTTCTCGAAGGGAGTAGCACAGGGAGTGTGGACAGTCTGGCCCCTTGAGGAATCTTGCTCCCTGGCACTAATAAGCAGATATCCTTTCCTTCAAAAGGTGTAAATTAACAGCTGAATACGCACACGTTCTCCCTGCAATGGCTTACAGTTTTAGGTACAGAAACTCCATGAACTCAGTGTCCCCACCAACTGGCAAAAGTCCCTGACACACAAGGGCTCAAAGGATGCTTGCTGACTTGAACAAACCTCTCCCTTGGTCTATAGAATCAGCACCATACCCGGCTTCAACCAAATTCTGCGCGGTCGGGAAAATTAGCTGGTGAACGGCAGCATAAAAAAGGAATGAAATGGATTGGGGCAGTGTTACAAGACTGTGTACAATGATCCAAATTCATTAAACTGAACTGCATGTAAACAATGCCTTAATAAACAAAAAAGGGGAGAGAAAAAATCCCACAGCCAAGGAAGTACTGCAGTCAGAATTTGTACCCAGATATATCCATCCTGTTTGATTTTTACAGAGGGTGAAAGCAGTTTCATTCCATCTATGAGCCATTGGCATTTCTTCTTCTGTGAAAGGCCTATTTGTATCCCTTCCCCATTTCTTTCCTGGGGCTTTGGATTTTTAAAATGTAATTTATGGAAGATTTTAAAATATTAAAATATATTAACTTTGTCAATAAAAAGAAACTAAAGATTTATAGTACAAACATGACATTTCTGAACATGACATTTCTCCTGAAATTGATAGAATAAGTTATTAATGGTTTGACTATGAGAGAGGGAACCATAAATTTGATTGGTGTTATAATAGAATTTTTTTTCTCTTAAACAATTTTTTAAAAGCGCTATGAAAGGGTCCATGAAGAAAGTGCCTGTCACATGCTTTCACAAGAAATTATGGATGCTGTCCTGAACCAAAGGAAATCTCCTAGCTTGCTCTGAGGTGGCTGGTTGATAGCCACTGCTCCTCAAGGAAGATGGATGGAGGTTAAGTAAAACCTGACTTTTAGGAAGCACATCCACTGAATTGGCCCAAGTCAATTTATTGCCCTATTTTATCAGACCCTCCTAAATTTACCTGTTCAAGTTTACTTGAGATATCTAAAGTTTCAGGGGTAAAAAAAAACACACCTCTGGACCATCATACCTCCATTAACCCAGGGAGATGGAAGGTGTCACGGTTATGACTCTGCCGTTCTGGCACATCTTTTTTGAAAAAATTATGAGTCCCCATCTAGCTTCAGCCTCGCTTCTGTATCTGGTCAACCGGAAGGCTACCCAGGAAAGTGCCTTGAGCAGCCCGTTCTGTCTGAGCATCTCCACTCACCTTTCCTGATAAAGTCACCCTCGGAGAAAGGCAAGTGACCAGAGCTCCTCCATCCTCATTTCACAGAGAGTGACAGAGCAGTTAAGTGACTTGCGAAAGGTCAACCAACCAGTCGCCGGTCAGGACCAAAATAGAATTGGGGTTTGCTGACCTCCCTGTCTCCTGCTCAAGTGATTCAAGGACAAGAGAAGTGACTCCTGAACTGTAAAATAACATGACAGGCTTTTGATCTTCTTATCCTCACACAGGATGAGCTAAGGCATGGAGCTAGTTTAACGATGCTCTTGGACATACAGATGAAAGCCTCTGAACCGGCCAAGAATCCAAAGGTGGGTAACTTCAGCTTTCCCACCGGCTAGCTCTAATGTTATGCAAAAATCTGGGGCTGCTGTACCTCAATTTTTCTCTCTATGAAATAGGGACACTGCAAACTACTCCTCGAATATACTGATCTTTTAACACAGTACCTTATCTTTTTTTAAAAATTTATTTATTTATTTAATTTATTTATTGGCTGCGTTGTGTCTTCATTGCTGCACACAGGCTTTCTCTAGTTGATGCAAACAGGGACTACTCTTCACTGTGATGTGCGGGCTCCTCATTGTAGTGGCTCTTCTTGTTACAGAGCACAGGCTCCAGGCATGTAGGCTTCAATAGTTGCAGCACATGGGCTGGACAGCTGTGGCTCATGGGCTCCAGAGCACAGGCTCAACAATTGTGGTGCATGGGCTTAGTTGCTCTGTGGCATGTGGAATCTTCCCAGAGCAGGGCTCAAACCCATGTCCCCTGCACTGGCAGGTGGATTCTTAACCACTGCGCCACTTAGGAAGTCCAACACAGTACCGTATCTTAGGAGTGCTGAGATTCAAAGCTTTGGGAATGAAAGAGATGAATATGGTTTTGGGGGCATGACACTTATGGTGAAAACAAGAAGAGAAGGCAACATCCTGAAAACACTACACTGCATCTTGGATTGAGACTGAGAAGAGGAACAAGGAGGAAGCACACATTTATTTAAATGGGGCCCACTTATCATGCATTTGGGCCACAAGCCCTTGGTTTGGGTGCTGCTAAAACACATCCCCCTTTGCTGCGCACACTGGGCTTGACACAGGACCTTATTTCATTCACAGACATGCTTATACTTCTGCAAAACCACAAAAAAAGCGCTTTTAATTACTATTTGTAGAGCACTGAAGACAATTAAGTGCCTGTGATTACCCTTTTGTTTTTTAAAAACATAGAGCCAGAGAGTAAACATTTCTACACAGCCATTAGAGCAAAATGCCTTTTGAGGCAGAATGCTCTGAATACGTTCTGCCTTATAAAATATGTATAAAAGGATAGCACAGAAAAAGGCTGTGAGGCGCGACACGGCCCCATCATGTTGTGCATGCCTGAGTCAGCTGGTACAAAGATCAGAACCAGAAGCAGAGGTGAATCCTAGTCAACCAGAGCCCGAGGCTGGGGGGGGTCCAGCATCACATCACTTGGGGTCCATGGTGGGGCCGTTCCAAGGTACCCTCTCTGGAGAGCCACCCAATTTAAAAACATGTGAGCCAACGTGTTCTTTATCCCCTGGAGTGGAGACTCTGTTCCCCATTTTAATGTGAACAGGGATCATGTTCATGTCATGATACCATCACATCCACAGTCTTTGTTCTGATAATATGAAAAAGTTAACTATACACCCCCAAAGGTTGTACAGCATCACCTCAAATGACACCTAGGTCTCGAGGCGGCCTCCAGAGAACTGCCAGGGAGTAACAGGAAAGCTGGGAATCCAGGAAAAGAGCAAGACCCCCCTGGGCACTGCCGTCATGGGACCACCACTGGCCTTTGGGAATGATGCCTATAGCCCATTGCTATAGCGCTTTGCATTCACAGAACATTCTGACTTTCATGACACCATTGTACCCATCTGGCAAATGAAAGTGACTCAGGTGACTCTCCCCAAGCCATATGGTTAGTGGATGTCAGCATTCAAAGACAGGTGTTCTAAACCAGCACGCTTGGCGTTCAGCAAAATTTCATAATGGTCTTAAGATGTGAGTAGAGAAATGATATAAAGGAATAAAATACATTAGGTTAGAAGGACTCTATCACTGGTTGTCAATGAGATTCACAAATCACGCCTTGTGTGACTTGGAGGAAGCATGGCTTAGTGGGTTGAGCTGGGAGTCTTAAGCCAGACCACCCAGATTCAAGTCCAAGTTCTGCCATTACAAGCTGTGTGATCCCGGACAAGTACTCAATTCTCTGGGCCTGAGTTTCCTTACATTTAAAATGAAGGTGATGAGACTACCTACCTCATGTGACTATTACACATATTAAGTTAATTTTTGTAAAGTGTTTGAATAACATCTGCCATATAATTAATGCTGTATACGTATTGGTTAAATCAGTCATTCTACCATGATGTTGCATGTTCTCCAACTGGCATGAACAACTTACTGATGATTTTTTAATAAAGAGACATTGCCTCCCTCATATCTTGTTAAAAGTTTCCTTGGACTCATCTCGATACCCTTCTTTTTTTTTCTTTAGAACTTTTATTGAGATACAGTTAACATACAACAAACTGCATATATTTAGAGTGTACAATTTGGTATCCCAATCTCCCAATTCATTCCCCCCCAACTCTCCCCGCTTTCCCCACTTGGAGTTCAAATGTTTGTTCTCTACATCTGCGTCTCTATTTCTGCCTTGCAAACAGGTTGATTTGTACCATTTTTCTATAGTCCACATATATGTGTTAATATACGGTATTTGTTTTTCTCTTTCTGACTCACTTCACTCTGTATGACAGTCTCCAAGTCCATCCATGTCTCTAGAAATGTCCCAGTTTCCTTGCTTTTTACAGCTGAGTAATATTCCATTGTATATATGTACCACATCTTTCTTATCCATTCATCTGTTGATGGACATTTAGGTGGCTTCTATGTCCTGGCTATTGTAAATGGTGCTGCAACAAACATGGGAGTGCATGTGTTTTTCTGAATTATGGTGTTCTCTGGGTATATGGCCAGCAGTGGGATTGCTGGGTAATATGGTAACTCTATTTTTAGTTTTGCAAGGAACCTCCATACTTTTCTCCACAGTGGCTGTATCAATTTACATTCCCACCAACAGTGCAAGAGTGTTCCCTTTTCTTCACACCCTCTCCAGCATTTACTGTTTGCAGATTTTCTGATGATGCCCATTCTGACCAGTGTGAGGTGATACCTCATTGTCGTTTTGATTTGCATCTCTCTAATCATTAGTGATGTTGAGCAGCTTTTCATGTGCCTCTTGGCCATCCGTATGTCTTCTTTGGAGAAATGTCTATTTAGGTCTTCTGCCCATTTTTTGATTGGGTTGCTTGTTTTTTTGATATTGAGCTGGATGAACTGTTTATATATTTTGGAGATTAGTCCTTTGTCTATTGATTCGTTTGCAAATATTTTCTCCCATTCTGAGGGTTGTCTTTTCATCTTGCTTATAGTTTCCTTTGCTGTGCAGAAGCTTTGAAGTTTCATTAGGTCCCACTTATTTATTTTTGGTTTTATTTCCATTACTCTAGGGGGTGGATCAAAAAAGATCTTGCTGTTATTTACATCGAAGAGTGTTCCTCCTATGTTTTCCTCTAGCAGTTTTATAGTGTCTGGCCTTACATTTAGGTCTTTAATCCATTTGGAGTTTATTTTTGTGTATGGTGTTAGGCAGTGTTCTAATCTCATTCTTTTTCATGTAGCTGTCCAGTTTTCCCAGCACCATTCATTGAAGTGGCTGCCTTTTTTCCATTGTATATCCTTGGCTCCTTTGTCATAGATTAGTTGACCGTAGTTTATCTCTGGGCTTTCTATTTTGTTCCATTGATCTATATTTCTATTTTTGTGCCAGTACCATACTGTCTTGATCACTGTAGCCTTGTAGTATAGCCTGAAGTCAGGAAGCCTGATTCCACCAACTCCGTCTTTCCTTCTCAAGATTGTTTTGGCTATTCGGGGTCTTTTGCGTTTCCATACAAATCGTAAAATTTCTTGTTCTAGTTCTGTGAAAAATGACATTGGTAATTTGATTGGATTGCATTGAATCTGTAAATTGCTTTGGGTAGCATAGCCATTTTCGCAATGTTGATTCTTCCAATCCAAGAACATGGTATGTCCCTCCATCTGTTTGTATCGTCTTTGATTTCTTTCATAAGTGTCTTATAGTCTTCTGAGTACAGGTCTTTTACCTCCTTGGTTAGGTTTATTCCTAGGTATTTTACTCTTTTTGTTGCAATGGTGAATGCGACTGTTTCCTTAATTTCTCTTTCTGATCTTTCATTGTTAGTGTATAGAAATGCAAGAGATTTCTGTGTGTTAATTTTGTATCCTGCAACTTTACCAAATTCATTGATTAGCTCAAGTAGTTTTCTGGTGGCATCTTTAGGGTTTTTTATGTATAATATCATGTCATCTGCGAACAGTGACAGTTTTACTTCTACTTTTCCAATCTGGATTCCTTCTATTTCTTTTTCTTCTCTGATTGCTGTGGCAAGGACTTCCAAAACTGTTGAATAGTAGTGGTGAGAGTGGACATCCTTGTCTTGTTCCT
Organism: Hippopotamus amphibius kiboko; assembly: GCF_030028045.1. Lineage (NCBI taxonomy): Eukaryota > Metazoa > Chordata > Mammalia > Artiodactyla > Hippopotamidae > Hippopotamus > Hippopotamus amphibius. Next base: position 115,688,256 of record NC_080189.1, on the reverse strand, counting down.
GATCTTAGAGGGAATGCTTCCAGTTTTTCACCATTGAGAATGATGTTTGCTGTGGGTTTATCATATATGGCCTTTATTATGTTGAGGTAGGTTCCCTCTATGCCCACCTTCTGGAGAGTTTTTATCATAAATAGGTGTTGAATTTTGTCAAAAGCTTTTTCTGCATCTATTGAGATGATCATGTGGTTTTTATCCTTCAGTTTGTTAATGTGGTGTATCACAATGATTGATTTGCATATATTGAAGAATCCTTGCATTCCAAGGATAAACTCCACTTGCTCATGGTGTATGATCCTTTTAATGTGTTGTTGGATTCTGTTGGCTAGTATTTTGTTGAGGATTTTTGCATCTAAATTCGTCAGTGACATTGGTCTGTAGTTTTCTTTTTTTGTAGTATCTTTGTCTGGTTTTGGTATCAGGGTGATGGTGGCCTCATAAAATGAGTTTGGGAATGTTCCTTCCTCTGCAATGTTTTGGAAGAGTTTGAGAAGGATGGGTGTTAGCTCTTCTCTAAATGTTTGATAAAATTCACCTGTGAATCCATCTGGTCCTGGACTTTTGTTTGTTGGGAGATTTTTATTCACAGTTTCAATTTCATTACTTTTGATTGGTCTGTTCATATTTTCTGTGTCTTCCTTAGGAAGGTTATACCTTTCTAAGAATCTGTCCATGTCATCCAGGTTGTCCATTTTATTGGCATATAGTTGCTTGTAGTAGTCTCTCATGGTGCTTTTTATTTCTGTGGTGTCCGTTGTAACTTCTCCTGTGTCATTTCTAATTTTATTGATTTGAGTCCTCTCCCTCTTTTTCTTGATGAGTCGTGCTAAAGGTTTATCAATTTTATTTTTCTTCTCAAAGAACCAGCTTTTAGTTTTATTGATTTTTGCTATTGTTTTCATTGTTTCTATTTCATTTATTTCTGCTCTGATCTTTATGATTTCTCTGTGTCTACTAACTTTGGGTTTTGTTTGCTCTTCTTCTCTAGTTTCTTTAGGTGTAAGGTTAGATTGTTTATTTGGGATGTTTCTTGTTTCTTGAGGTAGGATTGTATTGCTATAAACTTCCCTCTTAGAACTGCCTTTGATGCATCCCATAGGTTTTGGATCGCTGTGTTTTCATTGTCATTTGTTTCTAGGTACTTTTTAATTTCCTCTTTGATTTCTTCAGTGAACTGTTGGTTATTTAGTAGTGTATTATTTAGCCTCCATGTGTTTATGTTTTTTACAGTTTTTTTCCTATAACTGATTTCTAATCTCATAGCCTTGTGGTCAGAAAAGATGCTTGATATGATTTCAATTTTCTTGAATTTACCAAGGCTTTATTTATGACCCAAAATGTGATCCTGGAGAATGTTCCATGTGCACTGGAGAAGAATGTGTAATCTACTGTTTTTGGAGGTAATGTCCTATAGATATCTATTAAATCCAGCTGATTTATTGTGTCATTTAAAGCTTGTGTTTCCTTATTAATTTTCTGTGTGGATGATCTGTCCATTGGTGTCTGTGGGGTATTAAAGTCCCCCACTATGATTGTGTTACTGTCAATTTCCTCTTTCATAGTTGTTACCATTTGCCTTATGTATTGAGGTGCTCCTATATTGGGTGCATATATATTTATAATTGTTATCTCTTCTTCTTGGATTGATCCTTCAATCTTTATGTAGTGTCCTTTCTTGTCTCTTGTAACATTTTTTTATTTTAAAGTCTATTTTATCTGATATGAGTATTGCTACTCCAGCTTTCTTTTGATTTCCATTTGCATGGAATATCTTTTTCCATCCCCTCACTTTCAGTCTGTATGTGTCCCTAGGTCTGAAGTGAGTCTCTTGGAGACAGCATATATATGGGTCTTGTTGTTGTATCCGTTCAGCCAGTCTGTGTCTTCTGGTTGGTGCATTTAGTCCATTTACATTCAAGGTAATTATCGATATGTATGTTCCTAGTACCATTTTCTTAATTGTTTTGTTTATGTTTCTGTAGGTCCTTTTCTTCTCTTATGTTTCCCACTTAGAGAAGTTCCTTTAGCATTTATTGTAGGGCTGGTTTGGTGGTGCTGAATTCTCTTAGCTGTCGCTTGTCTGTAAAGCTTTTGATTTCTCCCTTGAATCTGAATGAGATCCTTGCTGGGTAGAGGATTCTTGGTTGTAGGTTCTTCCCTTTCATCACTTGAAGTATATCACGCCAGTCCCTTCTGGCTTGCACAGTTTCTGCTGAGAAATCAGCTGTTAACCTGATGGGAGTTCCCTTGTATGTTATCTGTCATTTTTTCCTTATTGCTTTTAATAACTTTTCTCTGTCTTTAATTTTTGTCAGGTTGACTACTATATGTCTTGGTGTGTTTCTCCTTGGGTTTATCCTGCCTGGGACTCTCTGCACTTCCTGCACTTGGGTAGCTATTTCCTTTCCCATGTTAGGGAAGTTTTCAACTATAATTTCTTCCAATATTTTCTCGGGTCCTTTCTCTCTCTCTTCTCCTCCTGGGACCCCTATAATGAGAATGTTGGTGTGTTTAACATTGTCCCAGAGGTCTCTTAGGCTGTCTTCAGTTCTTTTCATTCTTTTTTCCTTATTCTTTTCCACATCAGTGATTATCACCATTCTGTCTTCCAGGTCACCTACTCGCCCTTCTGCCTCAGTTAACCTGCTACTGGTTCCTTCTAGTGTATTTTTCTTTTCAGTTATTGTGTTGCATATCTCTGTGTGCTCTTTAATTCTTCGAGGTCTTTGTTAAACTTTTCAATCTTTGCATCCAGTCTTTTTTCAAAGTCCTGGATCATCTTCACTATCACTAATGTGAATTCTTTTTCTGGAAGGGTGCCTACCTCCTCTTCATTTAGTTGTTTTTCTGGGGTTTTAGCTTGTCCCTTCATCTGGTACAAAGTCCTCTGCTTTTTCATTTTCTCTATCTTTCTGTGGCTGTGGTTTTCAGTTCCACAGAAGGAAATACTGCTGATACTGCTTGATACTGCTGTCTGTCCTCTTGTGGAGGAAGCTATTTAGGAGGCTGGAATGTGCTTCCTGATGGGAGGGACTGATGGTGGGTAGGGCTGGGTGGGCGGAGCTCAGTAAGACTTTAATCCGATTTGGTGGGCAGAGATCAGTAAAACTTTAATCTGCTTGTCTGCCAGTGGGTGGGGCTGTGTTTCCACCTTGTTTGATGTTTAGCTTGAGGCTACCTAGCAGTGGAGCTTACAGGCTCTTTAGTGGGGCTAATGGCGGACTCTGGGAGGGCTCACGCTAGTGAGCACTTCCCAGAACCCCTGCCCCCTGTGCCCCTGTCTCCTCAGTGAGCCACAGCTGCCCCCCACCTCTGTCAGTAACCCTCCAACACCAGCAGGTAGGTCTGATTCAGTCTCCTATGGAGTCACTGCTCCTTCCCCCTGGGTCCTGGTGAGCACACTTTTTTGTGTGCCCTGCAAGAGTGGAGTCTCCGTTTCCCCCAGTCCTGTGGAGGTCCTGCAATCAAATACTGCTGGCTTTCAAAGTCTGATTCTCTGGGGATTCTTCCCCTGGTTGCTGGACTCCCAGGTTGGGAAGCCTGACGTGGGGCTCAGAACCCTCACTTTAGTGGGTGGACTTTCGCAGTATAACTGTTCTCCAGTTTGTGAGTCACCCATCCAGCATTTATGGGATTTGACTGTAACGCGATTGCGCCCCTCCTACCATCTCATTGCAGCTTCTCCTTTGTCTGTGGATGTGGGGTTTCTTTTTTGGTGAGTTCCAGTGTCTTTCTGTCGATGATTGTTCAGCAGTTAGTTGTAATTCCAGTGCTCTTGCAAGAGGGAGTGAGCGCATGTCCTCCTACTCCACCATCTTTATTTAATCCCCCCCCCCATACCTTTCTTGACGAGATGATTGACAGGGACACAGAGCCTCTTTCCCAAGTGATTTTCAAAACCATCACGACTCAGCATCCAACCTGTTCCCCAGACTCACCAGGGTCACTCTTCTCCCCACACAGCTCAGAAAACCACTGATGAATTTTCATCAAATAATTACATGTACTGATCCAAGAAAGACACTTGTTCCGCCAAAGCGGGCACCCCGCCACCTGCTGTGCTAGTGCATCGTGGTCTGAAACCTACAACCCTGCCAGTCAGTCTTTGGTTATAGACCCTGAAACCTCGGAGGCCTCATATGTATAGTATGTAAGTGAATAAACACAGATTCCTTGCTAACAAGCCTGACTCATCAGAGGAAATCGCTGCATCTTAAAAATCATCAAGCCTCAAAAAGTAATTCAAAGAACAGTGCTGAAAAGGATCTGCTTTGGAGATCCGGCCGTTTACTACCAGTTAAAATTGCATACAGCCTGGTCCTTTGATCTTGTGAAGGATGATCTATAAATTTCTGTAGTCTCCAGTTCTTGCAGAGAAGCAATTCAAATACATTAATGTACAGCCTTCAATTAAAAGGATTTTATCTGAGAAATGACTGATACCATTCCATAGGATTATGGCCATTTTAAAAATTACTTGCTTTTTCCCTGTGTTTATCTTTTGGAGGTTAGGATGTACTAGCGCCCTGCCAGCTGCTATAGGGAAAAAGGTCCTTCCTGCTTTGTCTTCATACACTGTCAGAGCACAAATGTCAGGTATACTTCAAAGGAGGGTGGTATAAGATGTGGAAAATCAACCAATTTTTCACTCCATGATATGATGAAGAGACTTACATAAAATCGCTTCCTATGAAAATTCTAGTTTTAATCCCACTGACAGCACTGAACTGGATTAACAGTGGTGAGGAGTTAACTTGAATCTACCTGTATTTTCATCACGCGTTTCGGGGTTTTGTTTCTTAGGTCGATTGTTTTTCCTCTGGAGCTCAGCTGACTGTCAGCTCTGACTTTTTGAGCAGCTTTGAGTAATGGGATCAGCTAATGTTCTGTACATGAAGAAATTTCATATCATTCACTTCTCTAAAAATACTGCTGCCTGCCACCGGAGCCAATCAACGGTGATGAATAGCTAAAGGGACAAGTAGGTCTCTGAATGTACTTCCTATCTGACAGCCCTTCAGCAGATACGGAGAATGGATCCCTGTGACTCACAAACCCAGCTCCCTCCTCAGGCAACCAAGCCCTTTCTTTTCCATGTGAGAAAGGGCAAAGATTCTTAATGACCCAATACGGCCCTCCCCCTTCCCCTTTCCAACAACCCAACAAAAATCTGTTCAACGCCTGCAGTCTCTGGTTCTCGGCAGCTGCTGGGATGGATATAAAAAGCGGAATAAGACACACGTCCTTTTAACCTGTTAAAAACCCACTGGTATGTGGCTTCTGACTCTGTCTGAATTAATGTTACTCATCAAAACGAAGCTGAAAAAACCCTGAGTTTGTGTGCACTAGATATATCTCCCTGCTCTAGTTCACACTTCCAGAAAGTCAGGTGGTTTGTTTGCATACTGGGCAATTTGCAACACGTAGATCTCCACACACTGACGTAGCGTTACTTTTACTCTCTAGGTGTGTAACTGGATTCATCCATTCCAAAATGTTTCTTAAGCCTCTATTGTGTGTCAGAAGCTACAGGCTACCTGTTGACAACCCACTGATGATACAAAATGGGCAGCAATACATAAAGTCATTTACCTACTAAACTGATGACCTTAAAGAAAAAACCAAATATACTTTTGATGCAGTTGGTTATATGTTTTGGCTAATCAGAGCTTAAAATTATATGCCTTCTATCAAGATTACTGCATTTTCTGCTGCGGATGTTCAGACTGGGGAACGATCCTTTCAGAGTATAAGCATTTTTGTGAGGTCTAAGACCTTAGGACGCATTTAAATTTGTCAAGACAAAAGAAGGAAAGGGCCATTCCCTACCCATGACAGCCAGACAGTCCCTTAATAAGAACCTTTTTGCTTTTTCAAAACCCACCACCATCATCCACTTGCTCAACTTCACACACGGAGCAGTGCTTGGCTGCAGTGACATTTCATCCATGTGTCTTAACTGCAAGTCCTCTTCTGAGTATGCGTCAATGAGGGTGTAGCTAAGTAAGAGTGTCAACCCGTTTCCAATAGCCATGAAGCGGCTTCTGGCAAATCCAAATCTGGCGTTATCCAAAGATTTGATACAACATCAGACACTGTCAAATTGTCTTCAACATGCCACAGATTTACTGATACTATTAGTTTTCTCAATAACTTCCCTTCTTGTCTGTTTTATCCTGGTATTTTACATAAATATCATTGGCCTACGATGCTTCTGGACACTAAGAAACTAGGATTTTTCATGTTCAACACATTTTTAAAGGTCTTTTTGATCATTGTTCACTCTCCTTTGATTTACTGTGTTTACTCTCAGTATTTTCTGTGCACCAGGCCCCCTCACTAGGCACTAGGACAAGAATGACAAATGAGAAATGGGGAATCCTTAATTGAGTTTTATATCACATTTAAAAAAATTAAGCGAGAGAAACGGAGGAATGTGAAAAGCAGAGCATAGATGCACTTCCCAGAACTGGATTTGTTATGAGCTGTTTTTGCCCAATTACTATTATAATTGAGCCATCTATAATTCCTTCCACTTATATTTTCAGTCTAGAGGAAACCAGACACAAGATGTCACACACAGAGCCAGAAGACTGCGTGTTTTCTGACAGCAGAGATCCCCTAACGTCCATCCAAAGTGCTAGAAGAAAGAAGAAAACAGGAAGCGTTGCTCCTGGAAAACGACACCTGTCAAATCCAGAGCCTTGATTTCAGTTCCAATGTTCCTGGATGGCTGCATGGAGGGGACAAACCAGGACCCCGACTCGGGCACCTCTGCACAAGGGAACCTGGCTGGGAACCCAGTTTGAGACAGACCATCACATTTAAAAAGGGATTCTTGGGACTTTCCTGGTGGCACAGTGGTTGGGAATCCACCTGCCAATGCAGGGGACACAGGTTCGAGCCCTGCTCCAGGGGGATCCCACATGCTGCAGAGCAACTAAGCTCCAACTAAGCCCGTGCACCACAGCTTTTGAGCTTGTGCTCTGGAGCCCATGGGCCACAACTATTGAGCCCATGTGCCACAGCTGCTGAAGCCCAAGCACCTAGAGCCCATGCTCTGCAAAGAGAGAAGCCACCACAATGAAGAGCCCGTGCACCACGAGTAGCCCTCACTCACAACTAGAGAAAGCTCGTGTGCAGCAATGAAGACCCAATGCAGCCAATAAATAAATAAATTAAAAAAAAAGGGATTCTCAAGAATCCATCTCCACCCTTTCTATTTCTGGTTTACAGAACCCCTGCTTCTAACTATTATATATAAGATGACTAAACAAAGTCCTGCCGTCTAGCACAGGGAACTATATTCAATATCCTGTGACAAACCATAATGGAAAAGAATATGAAAAAGAATATACATACTAGGACTTCCCTGATGGTGCAGTGGTTCAGAATCTGCCTGCCAATGCAGGGGATGCGGGTTCGATCCCTGGTCCGGGAAGATCCTACATGCCTTGGAGCTACTAAGCAACTACTGAGCCCACGTGCCACAACTACTGAAGCCCGTGCGCCTAGAGCCCACGCTCTACAACAAGAGAAGCCACCACAATAGGAAAGCTCGCGCACCACAACGAAGAGAAGCCTCCGTTTGCCACAGCCAGAGAAAAAGCCCGCACAGCAACGAAGACCCAATGCAGCCAATAATAAATAAATGTATAAATAAAAAAATATATATACTATGTCTACATATATCTATATATCTCTATCTATCTATATAAAACTGAGTCACTCTGCTGTATGGAAAAAATTAACATAACATTGTAAATCAACTATAGTTCAATAAAATTAAAAAAAAAAAAGAATCCCTGCCTCTGATAGAGGACATTTTTACCATGTAAACATCACTTCCCTGCTTCAGTTTCCATGTCTATTTACAGGCTCGCATAAGGAAGACCATCTCTCCTGCCATGGTTACCTCTACCCCGCTATCCCCAGCATAAATTTAATTAATGAGAAAACTCCATTGGATGGTAGCAACCCTTTTCCTCCACCGTCTGATGTTTCTATATTCCCTTAACAGCCAATTAGTGACAGCATCCAGGAGCACGGAGCCCATCGTGGTCTGTGCCCTCAATTCCCCACGCACCATCTAGTGGTGATAATTATATTAATAGTCGTGATGAGGCTGATTACGCTGTTCTCACTGAATTTAAAACATCTAAAAAGGCCACTGTAACAGTGAGTGGAACAGAACCTTAGTTTTCCTTTTGGAAACACTTCCCAAGACACATCAACTGCTCCTATTACCTTGACAAGACTCACCAGGGCCTAAATTTAGGTTAGTATGCAAGTTAAAACCACCTATGTTTTGAAATAGGAAGGTATTGAATTTGCTGAGCTATTGAAAACTGCATTTCTCTGTTCACTGGCTTTCCAAATACAGGTAGCAAGAAAATAAAGTGTGTTTGCGGTCGGAGCAGAGGCTTCAGACATGGGCCACATGTGGAAATGCGATGCTTTTACTTATTGTGACTCAGTTTCAACACTACCTTCCTTCGCGATTTCGTTTTCACTTGCCTTCTTTTCGTCTGCACATCACTTCTGCTGCCCGGACTTTGCCTGCCTCCCCGACGCCGACAGGAGAGTTGACTACTACTATCGCTTTCCCCCCAACAAACACTGCTGCCATGTGAATTCCTTCTCCTTCAATAAACATAAAGGCATCTCTCTGGCTCTCCACCACATCTACTGCTTCCTCTGCTTTGAAAAAATAATAAACTAACAAAAAAGCGGTAAATACAGCCCATTTCAAAACCTTCACTTCCTTTACCAGTTGGAAAACTGATGAACCAAAAGTCGCATCAACGAACAGCTCTAGTCCTTCTAATTCAAATGTGTGTCGATAAAGTCAGAGTTAGGGACACACACACAGATGTATGTGTACACACACACACCCCTTCACAAGGGAGATCAATTTGGACTCATCTTCCTCCAACTCCTGTAGTCAATTCTCTTCCTCGTATCAAATAATCCATCGTTCTCAAAATCTGTGTGCATCCCTGGTTCATGATTGGATGCTTTCTACTTCCTGCGATACAGCTTAAAGAAACAAACAAACAAAAATTAACTATCCCCATGGCTGAGAGATGATGAAGAACGTGGAAGAGCCTACAAAGCGAGATTTTCTTGAAAGGACATTAACAGCTAATAAAAATGTGGCTTGGAGAGGAGTGTCAGTTCAGAATCTGAGTGGATAGGAGACATTTCTAAAGTTTTGCTATGGTGTTCCATGTATTTTTCAAGGTGCAAATATGGAGGAGGCCCCTTTGAAAGCCAAAAATGGATACAAGAAATAAACAGGTAAGCAGACTTTTAACAAAGCTACTCTGGGGTATCCCCCTAATTCTTAGTGTGTTTGCTTTACAAAAACCAAGCTTACCACACAGGCTGCACTGTGAACAGGTCTCTCCTGCACCATATATTTCATTATTATAAGTCCACCAAGTTCTTAAGATGCAAATTCTACTGCTTTATATGAGAAGTGGCTTTCTAAAATGTATTACCTTCTGAGGTAGTGACTTGTTCTCAAAGTGCCTGTGGAAATACGCTGAGTTCCAGTTTCTCTGCCACAAGCTCAGGACGTTGTGCCTGCCTTTCAGACACAGCCCAGGAAGAGTCATTCCTATGATTCTGATCATTTTTCATCTAATAATCTCTATGACATAAGGTTAGCGACAGAGAGGATGCTTTCACATCAGACAGACAAGCATTTAGAATCCTCTCCAAGCCATAAACCAAGAACAGTTTCCCATTTAAAGAAAAATAAATCCTCTTTATAATTGAAAATAGCTTTCCTTTACAACTCTGTTTGGCTTTGCTGGGAAGAAAAAAATTTTCCTTATTTTTTTTTAATTTTTTAAATTTTTTGGCACACGGGCTTAGCTGCTCCGCGGCATGTGGGATCTTCCTGGAGCTGGGATCAAACCCGTGACCTCCGCATTGGCAGGCAGATTCTTAACCACTGCGCCACCTAGGAAGCCCATTTCCTTATTTTATGAGGCACTGAATGTGGAGCCAAGGAAAACTAAGTTGCTGCTTCTTAGGAATCAGCCTTAACTACACGGACAGACATTCATCATGTACAAAAGAATCATCTGTGGCTACTACCTTTTTAGCTATCATGAGACGACCCTGCTAGCAGATAGGTAAACTGTGTAATAGTTATGTTGGGTCATTTTGCCCACCTTTAACATGGACATTTAGTAAGCAAATAAAACACCCAGCAGAAAGATGAAGACTACTATTAGGAGGCCCAGAAGATTTCTGAGCCCCTAAGGGGAAAAAAATCATTCCATTAATAAATGCTACATATTATTATTTCATCAAAGGACTGCAAATCACTTCCAGATGACAGTTCCCGTTTCAGAGGCAGACTATATCATGGAAATGTTCAGGAGCCTGGGGAGAAGCTGAGCGCTTTCTCTTCGGATCCGCCAGCCCCACTCCCAACACACCTGGCTGTGCATGTGCGGGGCTGTGCTGCATTTCCAAGGGCCACTCTGCCTTATTCGTAGAGGTCAAGGTGCGCAAGCGCTCGGGGGTTACATGATCCGTAAGCCCAGACGTAAAAAAGGCACTTAATGGCAGTCTCCCTTGGGCACGGCTGACTCTGGTATTCTGCAGGATGTGGCCCTCTGTTGGTGCACTGCCGAGAATGGCCGTGACCTCAGAGATCACTGTCAAGATCATACTGGCTGCTTCCTCCCTCACCCAACAGCGAAGTCACCAAGCCTTCCTCTCCCCTCTGATTCTTTGCCTCAGGATGGGATGCTACCTCCCATTCAAGTGCTTCTGTTTCTATTTCATGAAGTAACATTTTTATACACCTAACCCTGCTGAGAGGAGAAACAAAGCGATAATGCAGGAGCCTGAGCTGGGTCTGCCCCAGACTTAGGGAGAAGATGGGGAAACACACAGAGGCTGAATGGCTTCTGACAATCCTTTCTGTTCCAGAACACATTTTTCTGTTCCACTCAATGAAAGAGAGAAAAAAAGAGATTTTCACACAGAGAAAGATATCTTTGTAATCCATCTAAAGACATAGTGCATTTAGGAAGGAATGACAGATTAATTTTTCTGAGGCATTAAAATCGCAAAGCATCAAAACGCCATTCCCATCATCTTTGTTCTCCTGCCTACCTTGCTTCCTAGACCAGCACCAATAAATTTCCTCTTACTACAAAAGGAAGGAAGGAAGGGAGGGAGGGAGGGAACGAGGGAAGGAGGGAGGGAGGAATTTAGAAAAGGAGAGGAAAATACAAAGTATCTGCACCCAGTATTTAAGGGTAATAACCAGCCTACACAGCAAAACTGTTGGTCACTGAATGAGGTCATTAGAAACGTACAAAACTGACAGGCAGGAGTAGAAAGTGAGGCTGAAAACCAACCTGCTTTGCCCCCAGAAAAGGAGGAGGCAGCCTGGGCTAATTCAGAGAACACAGGGCAGTTGGAGGAAACCTGGTCACAGCCCCGCACCTGCCATCGGCACAGGATTCCGAGCACTCTGACCTTGAAATTTCAGACTCTTCATGTAAAAATGAGAACTTGCAGTAGATTACATGTAAAGCCCCTTTCAGCTGTAATATTCTAGATGGAAAATCCAAGTCCATCCCCCAGGTGCATGAGGCACTGGGGTTCCTGGTACCTAAGATGCCCAAGTCTGTCTGCTCTTCTAGAAACAGAATCAGGGTCCTCAAACAGTTCTGGTGTATATGTGGTAACTTGTTACATGATACAGGTAGCAACACAAATTAGAGGGAATTAAATGGATTATTTAGGGGATGGTGTTACAGAAACTAGCTTACCACAGAGAAAATCCAATGGGTCAATATCTCCTCACCCATAAAAACAAAACAAATCCCCCAAATCTCCCCTCCAAATGCTGTCAAGGTCTAGATATGAAGTGCAGCCATGAAGAGAACAGAAACAGCTACTGGAGATTATTCCTGATCACTTGAGATGAGGAAAGACTACTTAAACGTGATTTTTTTTTTTTTTTTCACTCATAAAGCAAAAGGATGGATCTGCCTACAACAAGGGATACCACAGACAAAATTGACAAGCAGTATCTTTCATCTCTAAAGATGAACATAAGATTAATATCCAGACTACACAAGAGATCGAGAAGAAAAAAAAGAAACGCAACAGAAAAATGTGTGTAATGTATGAACAGGCAATTCACAGAAGGATAAATCCAAATGGCTAAGAGGTATATAAAGAGAAGCTCAATCTCACTAGTAATCAGAGAAATGCAAGTTAAAAGGACAGTGATACAGCTACCAGATGACAGCCAGGAAGTCACACAGGGCCATGTGGAGATACGGGGTGACAGCCAGGCTCGTTCACAGCTTTGGGAGGAGGAACCGGATCCGTTCTTCCGGCAAACAATCTCCTGTACTTGGAGAAACAAAGCAGGCATCTGCCCCGCGATCCTGAGAAGAATAACCCACCAGCCACACACACCCCCAGAGCACCATATGAGGACACCTACGTTCACCGGAGCAGGATCTGGAACATCTGGGGACTGGAGACAGCTATGGGTGCCTGGTACTAGGGGAATGAATAAATAAAGCCGTGGAAAGTTTATGGGATGGTACACACCACGTGGCAGCCAGCAGTGAGGAATACGACACACGCACAACCTAAGCAGCTCTAAAAGCTGCACTGACGGCAAGAAACAAAGGAACCTCAATCTATACTCCCGTGGATGTATATTACAAAATTCACTCATGTGAGTAAATATTTTTCAAGGACACATATACATCTAAAGAAATGCTGAGTGCATTACAGTGGGGACCTCTGAAGGGGATGGGGATGGGGGTGAAGGGGGCAAACGGAATGGAAAGAGAGGGTCCTTGAAGGGCCTGATGATGACCGTGACGCACCTCGGACGGTGGGGAATGAGGCTATGAACCACCGCCAGGCACCTGAACGGGGGGGGGGCGGGGGAAGCCAGCTGAGGGGTCTCTTGCCTCTTGTGAAAAGTGGAACGTGGACACGATCAGGGGTGAAGAAGCCAAAACACCAGGCTAAAAGACTCTCCAAAGAGGACATGTGAAAGAAGTGAGATATCTGAACTTCTAGAAACACATGTCTGCTTACAATAGAGTGTGGCATGCAATCAATAAGTATTTAGGAGACGCCTGAGATTGTAGGAAGTTGCAGATTCAATCTAAAACCAGCCCTGCTCTAGATATGCTGAGGTTCCTACAGCCTCTGACAGGCTGGCTGCCTAGACTCACAAACTCACACTCAGAATAGTGAGGTGGCTATCGGCGGCGGCGGGGGGGGGGGGGGGGGTGGGGGGGGTGGGTAGAGATGCTTGAAGGCTCAGAAGTGTGTGTGTGTATTCATCTGTTTTCCTTGTCCTAGGAGTAGCTTGATGACTTGGAACACTTTCCCTGGGAGTAAACCATGGATAAAATGAAAAGTCTGTTTTCGAGAACAAAGCTCACAAGCTGGTGGACCACAGGTTCAATCCAGCTTAGACAATGTTACTGAATTAGCTGCCAGTGTTTAGGTTTTGCATGAAGTCTGGATTCCTGGTTCTCCTGGGAAGCTGGAAAAACCTAAGACAATGGCCCCACACGCCAGTTTTGCCTGAACTGCCCGGGGCTGCCTTCTCACAGCAGCAGGTGTGAGCCCTTGGCTTTGCTGCAGGCCCCACCCAGCCCTGCTGTGCGCCCGCACTGCCGCTGCCAGTCACTCACTTCCAAGCAGGATGGTCTGCTGTGCAGCCACACGGGAAACGGGTCATCATAGGACTTGTGAAAACAATGTCAGTCTGAACTTAAAACAAACAGGAGCCCAATGAAAGGGGCACTTCTGGAGGAGCTGTGTGTCCCACGGAATGGACCAGAACCAGCAGAGGCAATGGGGCAGGGACAGGAAATGTACCCAGTCCTCCTGTGTTTAGAAGATACTCAAGCTGACAAGGTTCCACTCAGCCTGAACTGAGGAGTAGCCTGCACGCTGGGTGGTCACGGTCCCCAAGGGCCAGTCCCCCCTTCAGAGAACATACAACTGTCCGTGCCACTCCTGGTCCCCTCCCAGGTATCACCTGCTTCCACTGAGGAGGAATCATTTTGTTCCACCAAGCATCCCTTCATCCTGTTGTTTCTATTAATTTTCTCATCCTTGCTTAAAACCTTAACTTCACGTGCTCTGAGGATGCTGGGGCCTTGTCCCCCTCCCACAGTTCCACGGAAATGAAGGTAGTGCTTATGTTTAGGACTAATATTAAAAGTGCCAGGATGATTAAGCTCTGAGTTTAAACCTTCTTTCTCACTTAACATCTGCCTTCAAAGTGGCCTTCTCAAAATTATCAGGGCACATCCGCTAAGGTATACATGTGGGACGACAAGGACCTATGTCCATTCTTTGAAATAGAAAGTTTTGGGACCCAGTAACAATGTTCTAACCAAAGAGTTCAGATGCTCCTTGGATATGCTTTGCTTTGAATTTTTTTCCCCATCAAAAAGGATCTGTACACGAACAACATGCTACAGTCAGGCAAAGGTAAGGAATAAGTCTATAAAAGGGTAGGGCTAGAGTGTGACTCAGATGTAATAGTGTAAAGAGGAGTCAAGAAAGACCTAACCTTGGAGAGGAAATCCAAATCAAGGGATGGAGCCCCCAAGCAAAGTGATATCTGGGGAAGAATGCTGCAGGCCAAGGGAAGAGCATGTGCAAAGGCCCTGGGGCAGAGACGTGCTTCAGGTGTTTTCAGAACAGCAAGGTGACCAGTGTGCCAGAGCAGGAAGAGTCAAGAGTGACTTACTGGTAAAGTCATATGGGAAGAAGAGAACATTTAGAGTGGGAAGTGAGAAAATGAATCAGGTTATGGACACAGAGTGGTAAGAGCCCAGAAGCAAATGAAGATTCAACCTTTAGCGGGCAGTTGAAAAATACAACTGGATGTCCAAAAAGGCAGAGGCTGAAGATGTCATCAGAGGTTACTGGCATTTTGGAAGTAAATGATATCCGGGATGACTCATCCTGAAAGGTAACAGCAACAGCATTTCCCACTTCTTCCTCCGTGCCAGGAAACGTGCTACAGTTTTACAAACACATTATCTCACTTAATCTCCACAATGGGCACTTAATGATTCCATTTTACCGATGAAGAAACAGAACCCCAGGAGGTGAACTAATTCAAGCTCACAACTAGGATCTGCAAAGCCAAATTCAAACCCAGATGGCCTGGCTCCAGATTCTGTCTTAATCACCACTGTCCATGGTAAAAAGGACTGTTTTTATTTTCTACCCTCTGGAAATTAGGAGATACCTTGATTCACCTGGACTTAAAGTTTTTACTCCCCATCGCATAACCCAAGTGGATGTGGACTTGCACCCGTGTTTTAATTTTGGTCATCATGAAATCCTAGGGGTTGGAAAGAAAAGGCTTGGTCCCAACTACATTTCAGTTGAACCCGGGTTTTCATTCTTTGTGAACCTGGGTTTTCATTCTTTGATGTGGACCTTCAGAGAAAGCAATCACAAAACTGTTACCAGGAATCAACTGCAGTGTCTCAGAGTCCACAGTCCTAAATCATCTGTGTCTGCCACATGCCACAGAGCCAGTCTAGACACACAGACATACGCCAATGCTAAGGTTCTGAACATCCCATCATTTTCCCAGGAGACTCCCATACTTATCAACCCCAAAGAGCATTATTAGAAAATGCAATGTCACTTGTGTTTAATGGTTTTTTTCCCCTAGTACATTCAGTGAGTTTTTTTCTTAGTTCAAGGTTATTTCTCATCGCTCATATTCCTGGTAAATATGTTATGTTCGTGAGGTCAACCTCATCAAAATATGTTGTGTGTTGCTTTCTGGAAGCTGAAATACAGATTTAAAAAAATTTATCCAAAGATTCTAAAATGTGATCATCCAACAAAGGATTATAGCATGTGGCAAAAGATAAGCAAATAAGTTAGAAATACTAGAATAAACTCTTTAAAAATTTACTTTCCTCCAAGTGTATGGAACTGTATAACTTGACAAATTTACAGCACTTTAAACACGGTACAATATGAACAGCAGTCAAAATCAGTGATAATTGGACTAATGCTGCAGACTAAATGCTAAGAGGGAAAAGGTGACATGGCCCGTATTTATCTAAATATTCCTCATGCTTTGCTGAATAAAAGCAGATGGACCAACTATAAATAGCACAACACAAGTTTCTCACATTTCAGGAGAGGATAAACTTATGGGTTATTAAATTTCACTCATCCAAATTTTAAAATACTTGATAATTTTTCAGCCTTCTAATCACATCTTAGAATAGTTATTTTAAAACTACATTCAAATGTGAATTTACTGCTTCTTACCGATTCGTTGACTATTGACCAGACTTCTACTAAGGACCAGTTATTGGAACCCACAGTCTGGAAGCACCACCACCGCAACAAATAAACATGTATCAGGGACAGTCTTTAACGTGCCAAGTGCTTTATATCATGTATCTTGGGCAATTATGAGCACCCTTTGAGAAAAGTACTGCTATAATTCCCATTTTACAGATAAGCAAAGTGAGGTTCACAGAGGTCACATAACTCGAGCTTCATACTCAGTTCAAGGTGAAATCAGGTTTCAAGCTCAGGTTTATCTGATCCAAAGGCCCGTGCTTTTAAAAAGCACTAGGCTCTAAAGCCTCTTAAAGTTTTGTAAAGTTTTAACAAAAATAGATCAAAAGTGTATTCACTAGAAGCTTATACAATGTCATAGGAAGAGAACAAAGGAAACATTTAGTTCTGAAAGTACGGGAAGCCATCGGGGAACATTATACCTGAACTGAATCTTGAGCAATGAGCATAAGCTTAAAGACGGAAGCATGACGTGGGGTTGGCTGTGACATGATGTGGTTTTTTTCTCAAATCCTGATCAATGGTTTTGTGTAGCCTGGTGAAGCGTGTATGCAAGTTGCCAACCAACAGGTTGAAAAAAGGCAGGTTGAAGCTTCACTGCGAGGTGCCCTTCGGACATGCTAAGAAGCTGAAACTTCATCCAGTCGGCAAAGGGGAGGCACTGGAGAATTTTAAGTAGGGAGTGACATGCTGGGACTAGGTTTTAGTGCAGAAGCAGGGATGGTGGCTGAAGAGATTTCTGCAGTTGTGCAAGGGAGAGAGGGGACTGCCACACATGATGAAGAGAAGGGGACTGACTTTTCAACATGTATTTAGGAAGAAAAACCTGACAGGACTGAGGGTTTCATGAGCTGCAGGGAGTGCGGGAGAAAAAGTTGTTAAGCATGATTCTGATGTATTGCTTGGGTGATTTTTTTTTTTTTTTTTTTTAAGACTTCTAGGGAGAAAGAAATTCAGAGAGGAGTTCCATTTTACCTGGGATTTGACTGCCTGCAGAACAAACAGGTAGAGATTTCCCATAGAAAATTCATGGAAAAACTGGGGCTTGAGATAAAGATTGCGAAATACCCACAGTACGGATGACATCTAAAGCCACAAGCGTGGCTGAAGCTGGGACTGGAGGGGTAAGTGGGCCCAGAGCTTCAGGGACATGTAGCAAACATCGCCCTCCCCCCGCCCCGCCCCCAACTGAGGGGCAACTGCTTCTGAGGCTGGAAGGGAAATCTGTGTATTTCAAAATCTTAAGACTTCTAGTTATAAAATAAGGCTCACAGAAGGAGTAAGAAAGTTCATCTTGGCAAAAAAATCAGTAGCATGCGCCTCTGTTTTATCTTCGGAGACAGCAAAACGTGTTTATACAGAGAAAGCAAAGCTACTCCAGGAACCAAGGTTTGCTGAGATATTTAAAAATTCTTTCCTACCTCATAGCCCCAGAAAAGAGCCAGTGAATGCCTTTTTCTTCCAATCGATGATTTTAAAACTGGCATATTGGGGGAAATGTCCTGCCACCTATTGAGGGTCTATTTTTGTCATGGGCTGGAAAAGCTTTAGTAAACAACCACGGCTATTTTTATGAATTTATTTCTGCTGCTGCAGTGGAGTCACTGGATTATAGTCTGATCTAACAGCGAGCGTCAAACCTTCGAACTCCGAGGCTTCAGTGCGGTAAATAAAACTGAGGGAGGCTCAGCTCTGTTCCTCCACTCAAAACCAGAGCAGCGCCCTCAGCAGTCCTACCATTATAATTAGTTCAATAAAGGGCTCCGCTGCTTCCATGCGGAAGCAAAAACACTTTCAAAAATACATTTATTAAATCTGGACTACTATCACTTCATTAGGGGCATCTGAAGCTTTCTCCCAGGTAACTGCTATAAAATCAGGACACCTCAGCAATAATGATTATTTTCCTGTCATTACGCAAATTGTCAACAAAAGGGAAGATCATTATGATCCCATATGAGATAGAAAGAACGGAGCAATAAACTAGAGCCATTTCCCACAGGATGATATTAAAGCAAAATTATTCCAGGCCGGGGAGACATGATGCTTGGTATGCAGAGGCTGGAAGTTTTTCTCGTGTGTCACTGTGGTAAACATACACCAGTCAGCCAACCAGAAAGGGTGAATCCTTGCTGTGTAGACGGCACAGCTGATTCTTCTGCAAAGCAGTATAGATTAGGATGTTGCCAACAACTGACTAGGCCTGAATTTACAGAGAAAGCCATATGTTTCATTACCGAGGTTGTCAGTTTCTCTGACCTGGAAATGCTCTCCTGTCTTGGGTTCTGTGACAGACACTGTCCTGGAACCACCCCCTCCCCACCTCCCCCCACCTCTTGGGCTCCTCCTTCTCTACCTCCTGTGCAGGCTCATCTTCCTCTTACCAGCTGACGAGTCCTTAGGTGACCTCATCCACATTCACATCTGAAATGATTCCTATGCGCACACAGTCACTATCTGCATCTTCACCCAGGCCTTTCCTGTGCCTTCCAGGTCTGGACATCCAGTCTTCCATCTGACATCTCTACTTGGATGTCTCTAAGTGTTGCAACTTCCTCCATGTACCTAAAAGCTAACCCTACTGATCTTTCCTCCAAAGCGACCAGCTTGCCAACTGGCTACCACAATCTTTTACTCAAGTACACAAGATGCCCTGGGGCCATCATTCATGCCTCCCTCTCTCATCCTCCATCCACAAGCCCCACCCTCCATATGCAACCTATCACAGTGCCTTATCGATTTCCCCTTCTAATTATCTCTCAAACGTCCAGCTGAAAGAATTGCAGGATTCAGAAATAAAATACTGCAGAAACAATAACAAAGCCTCACAATCAAACTAGGCAGCACCAAAGGTGTTTAGTGGTGCAAGTGCCTTCCGTGCCTGGTTTTCCAACACTTTGCAATCTACATCCTAATGTAGATTTTGTTCCATTGAACGAAACCTTTCGTTTCATAGAAGGAAGAGAAGAAAACCAGACAGCTGGTATCTGAGACCTCCTGTTACAACCAACACAGAAGAGTTGGCACTTCCTGCCTCCCTCAAGAGTTCTGGTGGTCAGGTCTGAATGCTTCTGCATGCTAGCAACTTCCCCTGCTCCAAAAAGGCCTCGTGTCATAAAATGCTACGCGACCTCTTTCTGGGCAGAAAAACCCTGTATCTTATTCCATTTGTGGATTTAGATTTGATGTTTAACTGGTCTCGGGGTGTGAAGAATGGAGCACGGGGCTGAATGGAACTTTTCTTGCCAGTATAAGAATGAATTCCACAGACTTCTGGACAGTTCCCATCTCCTGGACAGCATAACCCACCTGGGTTCATTAGGAACTTGATCTGGCCCTGCACAAAGACAGCCCCTTATCACTTAGGAATAACATGCCGACTTCTTAGGAATGGAAAAGAAGAGAGTTTCTACAGTTAGCATCACCCTCGTCTGAGAGTCTACAGCACCAACTTTTTGACCCTGGGCCATTCTGCATTGTAAATACACATTATGTACTGAAAAACGTAGCAACACAGAGTTCCCTTAACAAAGATAACTAGGTAATATAATAAATTCAGAATTCTACCACTGAAAATGGTAGCAACCTACCATTTATAAGAAAGACTTGCAATTTACCACAGCAGTGAAGAGAAATAAGATATTTCACAAAGAAAAGCCAAATATATAGGGATATCAACAGAGGACTGTGTTGGGTTGAGAAATAATTTCCCTTGATCATGAGTAACACTGACTACAAAATTGCAGTAAAATTTAATTGAGTGCAGTGGTGTTAACTCTCTCACTACTTCCCAAAAGCAGAAAGGGAAGGAAATCTGGAATCCTATGCCCATAAGCTAGTCCTTTTTTTTTAATAATTCATCTCTGAAACGTATTTGTCTTAGGCAGAAACCTAGTAAAAAGCCAATGAAAAGAAAAAAAAAAATCGACCCTAAGATAATTTTAAATGAGTAATAAAATCTGGAGGGAAGCCATGCCAGAACTTACTGAAAAACAGATTTTTCTCCTTCAAAAATATTATTAAAAAATACGAATGTTTTTGTGACTTATTGCCAAGTGTATTGTGTAAGCTCTCTGCTCCTCAGATGTACCACACTGTCCAAGGTGAGGGATGGGGTTCTTCATCATTTTTCTTAACGAGCAGAGCCGCCCAGGCTCCATCCTGCTGCTTCAGGGGAGGGTATCCTGAGAGTACATTCGCTTCCTCATCAAGACACACCTCACATAGCCCTTGGTTTTTCAAACAGTTCCTTCTGATTCATACACATGCAGGTCCTATGAGATGGGATGGCTGGTGGCAAAGAGCTGTCACATTGTCCCCAGGAGGACAGTCCCAATTCTCTGGCCAAACTTTCACCTGAAATCGTCCCGGTGTTTCACATAGTACAACCCTATTTACAATTCTGTCCATTATCTGCATTTTAAACTGAAATCAACGTCACATATTCCCTTCCTGGTCTGTTTCTGAACTAAGGGGATGAAAACAGGTGTGGGGAACCTGTCTGCTCTCACGCTTGGCCAGCAGCCCAGGGAATATCACCGTCCCAGGCACCGTCCAG
Organism: Hippopotamus amphibius kiboko; assembly: GCF_030028045.1. Taxonomy (NCBI): domain Eukaryota; kingdom Metazoa; phylum Chordata; class Mammalia; order Artiodactyla; family Hippopotamidae; genus Hippopotamus; species Hippopotamus amphibius. The sequence goes on along the minus strand of NC_080189.1, from coordinate 115,667,330 downwards.
GCTCAGACAAATCAGCTGCCCATCAGTTCAAAAGAATTAACCACTGATGAGTAGATGGAGGCCCCCAACCACTGAAGAGAAAGATCCAACAGTCGACTCTATGAGGAGCCTGTCCTGTTTTCACAGAGAAGACAATATACTCATTATACATATATGTGCCTATCATGAATTATCTGTCTTAAACAGAAAAAAAATAGATGAGAGAGAGCCATTATAACATCTCCTTTCTAAAGGGATAGATGAGGCCTTCAGTGTGTGTCATCCCCTTTTTCATTCTCTTCCTCATCTATTTTTTCCTCTCTTCTCTCCCGTTTCCCTTCCTCTGTAATTCCTGTTTCAAAACTCGATTCTTCATTTCTCTCCAGGACACTGGGGCCTGAGCTGAAGTCCAACTGATCCCGGGGTGAAGGGGGCAGAGCAGAAGGAAGAACCAGACGCACCCCTCTACTTGCTAAGTGGAGCCAAGGTCAAGAGCACGCTGGAACCGGACCCTTCACACTAAGAAAAGGCAATGCTTCCAAGGGTCTGTCTCTGTCCATGGCAAAGGGCATTCTACTCACCACCTTCTTCATCCCGGTCCTACTTGGTGGTCCACTCAATCTAAAATGTAGGCATGTGAAACACACTTCACCCTTCAAAAAGACAAACCTCAAAAGCTCCTCAGTCACTGTCAAAACCTCATCACCTCTGGCAAGTGTTCACCTGAACAACTGAAGCCCCATCACTAAAGGACAACACCCAGCTTTACGCAACTTGGTGTGCTCAAATCTCGTGGTTGGTGGCACGAGGGGTGATGCCCCAGAAGGCCCGGGCCTGGAGGAGACCCATCTGTGGTCAGTCTGCGAAGGCCCATCACAGGCGATGACAGCAGCAGAGTTTATCAGCTGATCAGAGAGCAACCCACTGGGAAGGGGTGTCCCTAGCAGAACACAGTATCAAAACCCCCCCGAGAATCCCAGGTACCCAGCAGGATCCTAAAAGCAGGAATGGAGGAACAAGACATGCTGCACGTGGGTGCCTGGTCACAAAGAAGAGAGGTAGGGACAGATTTCAGAACTGAGGCCAAAGGTCCAAGACAGTGAGTCAAGATGACTTGAGACCTAGCCACTGAATCAGAACACGGGGCCTCCTTCCCATCTCCAGGTCCCGGGATTAAAAGTCCAGCAGAACTTATTACAGTGGGAGTCAACAGCTTCCAGGAAAAGGAACAGAATGAAGTAGGTCATTCTGTTGGGTATTTTCATTTTCCCAGATTTCCATCTCCCATCTCCTCTCTTCTCCTAAAACTTCCCAACTAGAGATCAAAACCTTCTGAATTTTCCTCATCTCTATCAAGATTAGGCAAAGCACTTGAAAAGCAAAAGGAACTTCTTAACGGATATCCAGTCAAAACGATGACACAAACATTTTTAAAGACAAGTTTCCTATATTAATGGTTCGATGAAATAATTCTCTTTTTTTTTTTAATTTTTATTTTTTGGGGGGTACACCAGGTTCAATCATCTGTTTTTATACACATATCCCCATATTCCCTCCCTTCCTTGACTCCCCCCCCTTGAGTCCCCCCCACCCTCCCTGCCCCAGTCCTCTAAGGCATCTTCCATCCTCGAGTTGGACTCCCTTTGTTATACAACTTCCCACTGACTATTTTACAGTTGGTAGTATATATATGTCTGTGCTACTCTCTCGCTTCCTCTCAGTTTCCCCTTCACCCCCCGGAAATAATTCTCTTTATGCTCCTGATTTTTATGACAACACCCACAGGCACATCATGAAAATGAATGGAAAGACCAGCACTGCTTTTGTTGGCATATTTATAGGAGGTATTCTAAATCACTAAATTGCACTGGATAGAAAAATATGGAAATTGCCAAGTTCAAATAGGATCAGGAGAATTGTGTGCAGAACGACAAATAGTCCTCAGACCATGTTTTTTGGAACCAGTGATTAAAAACTCCATTTCACTGTTGGCTTTAAACTCTAGTAGACGGGCATGCATTTGAAGACATAAGCTACTAGGAGTAAAGAAATTCAAGCAGGAAAGGAAGGATTTGGTTGGTAATAAGCTTATTTCAGACCTCTTCAGATTAAGGTCAAGTATAAAATTCTCATTAGTTTCCAGTTTATTTAGAGTAGGGCTGCTGTGATTTGAAAGTCACCTCGAACATCCTGGGCTAAGAAGAAGACTGTGAGTAGATCCTACAGGACCCGATGGAAAGGACTACCTGTGGCTTCCTCATTTCCAAGAGATCCTTAGAACTGCTCAGATCCTGAAGTTGTTTCTGCATCATTTTGGCCTAATTCTTTGCAAAGGGGTTCCACGGAGCAAAGCTTTGCCAAGGCGTTGCCTCCAAATCCAGCTGCCTTCCATTAGCCCAGGAACCAGACTTGCGAGATGGCAGCATTTCCCCCTCTTTGATTGTTAACTGTTTTTATTTTCCATTTTATTTAAGATGCTTAATTTGTTTTTAGTGATTTACTCTTCTTTGTAATTAGATGTAGCGATTAGCGAGCATCTTTTCCTTGGCAAGGCAGCTTTCCTTGAGCAGAAATGAGCTTAAGTCAACAGTACAGGGGCTGCTCCTAAGTACAGGGATTTGCAACAGGGAAAACCACCCACCGGATTCCCTCTCGGGCACTTCAGGGATGCAAATGAGAGGTAAGACAAAGAAAGATGCAATTAGTCGGAGGGAGGCAACAAAATGGATATTTTAAATGCAGCATCCATTCATAACACAGAACTTCTCAAGAGAGCCGTTCTAATAGATTACCTTGCTGAAATGCATTATTTAAGCCTCGGTTGTTTAGAGCCAGAAATAAATGCATCTCCTCTGCATTTGGTGCATTAATGCCTTTCGCATAAATGCAGGTCAATATGAGGCTACTTATTTGTCTGTAAAATCAGATCTGATATCAGCACAAAGGCAAGAGATAAAAGGGGCTGTTAATATCCAAGAGTGTGAGGGTAATGCTTTCATGACATACTTTCATGACAGTATAGACTAAATATGGCAAAATGTGAAAGCACATTGTGATGACCAAGGCAATTTTTTTTTTTTTTAAAGTTTTACTCTGTAAATCAGTTAAAAGATACGCATCCTTTTTCACCAGGGAATTTCACAAGGGGTTTCGTCGTTTTCTTCCCGATTCTAAGTGTTGGTCTCCTGTTCTATTCGAATTTCATTTCCAAGTGTCTCCTGTCCATGATGATGAACTCTGACAGCCCTGTTTCTCCTGTTTGGGAGGATCTTGTGTCTGCCTCTGTCCCTGTCCTTTTCTGGTCTCCAAACAAAAATTCCAGCACCACCTCTTTCAAGCTGAAAGACAATGAGGCCTTTCCCCCAGCTGGGAGGCTGTTTCCAAGTGACAACGCCTTGTCACAGTTAAAATGTGAGCCAAAGACAAGGAGGTTTACATGCCTCTGGTAAACCTCAGCAGCCCCGACCCTCTGCAAGCCATGGATTAAAATGTCCCTGGGCTGCATCCTGGTTACAGGTAAAAACCATCACAAGTGAATGGAGAAAATAAGTGGACACCAGGGAGCGGAAACGTGGGCAAGAGCATCACAGACGGCAGGTCTGACAGTGCAGGGAGATTTCAATCCCAGTGACATAGTCTGGAATCATGCTGCAGACAACCAGACAGTTTGCTGCTTCGCCCCAAAAGCAAGGATTCTCATGTAAATTAAGTCAGAAACCCTGGGCAATAAGTCTGCGTGGGTGAGTGTCCCTGTGTGCACGTGCGTGCTTCTCTTAGGGTCAAGACTCTCAAAGTATTTGGCCCACAAGCGCAGGAAAAATCTCCAATTTGCAAATCCCCTGCGCCAAGTACGACAGGGCACTGTCCCAGGGCCAGTGCCAATCTCATGCAGAATTAGGAAGAGAAACAGAAAATGAATGTAAGTACAATTAAAGACGATAAATGATTGATAGGAATAATAAATCACTGCCAAGATCAACAGCAAGTTGAATCCAGTTATGACTCTACCCCAAATTATCAAAATGTAATTATACTGTTTTCACACATCATTATTTGCCATTTGGGGAAATGAGAACGGACACATTCATTAATGTCCAAAATGATATTCAATTAAAACAAGTGCAGTATATCCTTCAAGGTCTGGCACTAGGATGCGTGCCAGCGTCCCCTGTTCTAGGAGTTTAGACCGGCAAGTCTCACATATGTTTATCTGACGGTTAAGGTTTATCTGCCACGGACAGAGGCTGCTTCGTGAAGATTCAGAAACTATATGACAGACACCCTGGCATGAACGCACTGCAGGCAGGCCTTTCTCACAGTGCTTGAGATGCTCCCTTTTTACCTTCAAAAATCAATCTGCAGATGTATTTAGTACAGAGACTCAGCTCTTGCCTTCCTGGTGCTTTTTTCCCCCTTTCCAGAGAACATGTTTTCAGGCAAAGCCTGGTTGCTATGGAAGCTTTATTGTCGCCCACTTTGGTATCAGAAGGTTGGAAGACATTTAAACAGTCACCTGATCTGCTAAACATCCCCAAGTTCATTATAATAAGAATCAGGATGAGACACACAAGGTGGTTTCAAAAAAACAATGTGGCTCTTTGCTCATAAATGGACGACACAGCTTAGTAACCAGACTCTCCACAACCACGGCTGACAGTGACACACTTTTCTTCCAAAGCTGCTCTTCGAAACGACGGCCTTTTAGAAGAGTAAAACAGAACCGCAGATTTCTAGAATAACACGCGGTTTTTATCCTCGTTATGTACTAAGCATAAAGTGAAAGCTCTGGAATTCTACTGGGTCCGGCTGCTAGGTCTCCAGCAAGTTAATTTGCCAGAAAGACATGTTTTCATAAACAGGAGTACAAATAAAGCACTGGAATCCGCAGAAAGTAGTTCTCCAAACTGGCCTGAAAAAACGAAATGGCCTCCAGTCTACCATTTGGACGTCCAGTCTGAGAACCGCTGGACTATCCTGTGGTCGATAGGCTCTCATCCTAATACCATTAGCAGAAATGAACTGTAACCGATTGTAAGTGGTTACTAATTGCCCATGACAATGATGGAAACTACTGACTCAACCTCGGAAGAGGTCATTTAGTCTGAGGGGTAGAGATGGAGTCCAAGGCCACCACAATTCTATCACAGGTTGACCTTATTAATTCACCATTCTGGTGTTCTAGCTGTAAAACAGGGATCAAGAAATGAGTGGTAAGCTGTGACCACACTGATAGTTTGGGTCAAGTGAACTGAACTGACTGGCCGATTCCGGTGGGGAGAAGAAGAGCCCAGATAATATAAGTAAAAAAGAAACGGTTCCCTAGTAAATTCAAAATTGCTCAGTCGTTTTGTATACGGAGATTATCATTAGCATCAGGTTTGTTTAAAAGTCTGCTTGACACGTCAGAATAGTTTCACTGTGATACCCCAATTTGATGACATGAAGGTAGTGATACGCAAAATCATAAAGTTGAGATATGCACTGTGGCTGTTGGTTTGATTTTGTAACATCTCTGTTACCCTTCTTCCTCCTCTTCCCCCCACTCGCTTTCCCCCACATGCCTGGTTTGTGCAGCACGTGTTTACTGTAACACTGAACTATATTAGAGTTGAATCTAGCATGAGTTTCACGGCACCGTTCTTGAGGACAGAGGAACCTGGAGGTTCAAACAAGTGTTGGTTATCAAGACTTTTAGGACTAAGCTCCGATCCAGGGAAAAGTCCCTTGGAATCTGCACATTGACTAATTCCCAAACACTATAAACTCTTGCCATCTGAGAAGCACAGGCCAAGTGTCCCACAAAATGACTGACAGCAGCATTAACTCCTCCTTCTGTCAAGGAAATGAACACACTGACAGATGCAAAAAAAAAAAAAAAAAAATCTCGAGAGATAGCTACAAGTGGCCGCATCACTTTGCATCTGCTGGCACGCTAATTCCATGACAGAAGAGAAAATCAAGACTGACGCCAATCAGGAGGCATGGCCTTCTGTCACACACACTGAAAGACACGCAACCACACCGGGCAGCATCCAAAAGGCCAGGAAACGCACCTCCTGTTTAATGGAGAAGTGCAAAGTGAGGTTGCAAGTTCAGAGATGGCTGCAACGTAAGATACACAGGTCCCACACACATGCGCGTGTGTGCAGACGCACATGTGTTCAGCTGTGAGGCAGAAGTATTTGTTTATCAGTCCAAGATGGCGTGGCCTGAAATTAGGGTGCAAAAGCCTGAGGAGTGTCCACAGACCCCCTGGCAAGAGCCGGACTCTGTGTTGGTCATCATGACGGCTCTGATGAAGGGAGCTGAACGTTGTATTAATTTCTTAAAACTTTTTAAAAGTTGAGGGGAAAAACTTGAAAACTGTGTGATTAAGAAAAATGACCTAGGATTTCCCCGGTGGCGCAGTGGTTACAAAGCCGCCTGCCAGTGCAGGGACATGGGTTTGATCCCTGGTCCAGGAGGATCCCAAATGCCTCAACTAAGCCCATGCACCACAACTACTGAGCCTGCGCTCTAGAGCCCATGAACCACAACTGTTGAGCCTGAGAGCCACAACTACTGAAACTCGTGCACCTAGAGCCTGTGCTCCCCAACAAGAGAAGCCACTGCAATGAGAAGCCCACGCACCGCAACGAAGAGTAGCCCTCGCTCTCCACGACTAGACAAGGCCTGAGCGCAGCAACGAAGACCCAATGCAGCCAATAAATACATAAATAAATAATCTATCATTCCTGGGTATGTAGGTGGCTCCTGATTTTTCACAGTCATATATAATGTGGTCACTTCATTACTTACCTTTCCAAATCACAAATCCATCTTTCGGTGTTCTGATGACTCTGCCAAAATATCCAAATACGTAACCATATATTTCTTCTTTAACTATTAAATACTAGAAATTCATTTGACATTTTTAACTGGGAGAAGAAAGATAAATTTTAAAAAGAGGAATATCCAGGATAGGACATGATTTACTCTGTATTATTCTGTATTCTGAAGGTCACGAATGATAATTCTCTTAATCTGGAAAGAAAATGCTATTCTTTCAAATTTGTGTGTATATATATGTGTGTTTACATACATGTGTGTGTGTATATGTATATAAATCTTCTCTTCAACGTGTCTCTGAACTAAGCGCTCTGCCCCTTTTCTCCCTCCTTCATCAGAGTTTAATGCTCCACAGGCTACTTCTAGTGCTTCTACCTTCTCACCATCCACTTACAACTCAAGCTTTGGCCACCTGGCTTCTGCATCCACCAGCCACCAAAACTACTCTTGGCAAGATCACAAATTACCACCTCTTCTTACAACTCTTCTCAGCTTCCAGGACAACACTCTCCTGAGTGTACGGCGCCCCCCTGTGGGCTCCTTCTCAACGCGGGGCACCTGACCTCCACACCAGACCCTCTTCCTTGACATTCTTCACCTTCTCCAGTCTGCGGTATCATTCCTATATTTTCAATCACTCTGACCTTTTCACCTCCCAAATCCAATGGGCGCTTCCAACGCAGCGAGTGCAAAACTGACTTAGTCACCTTTGCTGCTGTCAACTGTTACCCTCCGAAGAGGCCGACTGCGTTTCCCAAAGGTGGCTGCAGTCAGCACCCCCGCCCCAGCTGCTCTTCTGCAGTGACCTCGTCACTTTCTCCCACCAGGACTGGGAGATCAGTTCTCTCCCCTTGACTTCTGAGGTGAGGCTGGAGAAGACTGTGCAGCTCTGGCCTGGCTGTACCGGAACATTCCCCTCGACAGAGGCGCTCCCTCCCTCTCTGAACACCCGCAGCCACGCCAACACGCAGGGAGAGGCCAGCTATGTGCTTCCTCTCCAGCTCAGCCTAGTGTCTGAGTAACCCCATCCTACATGTCAGATGGCAAAGAATCTCTCCTGGCCCACACTCCAGCTGGACTCCTCTGAGCCCTTCCTTGACCAGGCTATACCCTGGCCGATAAAGGCTTGAACAAACTCTATGGAGTGTTTCTAACAGCTGAAGACTATGTCCCTAGAAAGGTCAGGGCAGCCAAAAGAATTTGCTATTTGTTTCAGCCAACACCTGAAGATGGGGTCTCTGTGGACACCCCAGCCTCTTTGGGAGGGTAGGAGCCTAACTTCCTAAGGGCCACTTAAGAAGCCCACATGCGTTTCACATGGACCAAAACCCTCCTTCCTGCTCTTTGTAACTTTCACATCCTTGACTCTACCAACCCCCCAACCCACCCTCTCTCCATTCCCACACTCTCACAATACCCAATGAGCTCTGTACAAATCCAAGTAAAGTTCCGTTCATGCTGAACTCTCTTTCCTACTGCAATAGAGTATCACTGATTAAACGCTACCCTGACCACCGTAACCAGTGTCCAGAGTTGTTTATCTTGACGTAGACACATGACTGAAGAAACTGGGGATGATTCTCATCCTCAGCCCACAGGGTCACTCTGTCAGCCATCTGAATCTTTCCAGCTGAGGTCCCAGATGCCATGGAGCAGAAACAAGCCATCATCACTATAACCTGTCCAAACCCACAGATTCCAGAGTGATGTGGTTGTTTTACACCACGAAATTTGGGACAACTTGTTATGCGGCAATAGATAACCGATACACCCACAAGGACCACCAATTCTGTCTTGGCTTCCCCTGCTGCCCAGGGCATTTGTCTTCTCATCTTATCCATTCATACAGCTGAGTCACATATTTGTTTTAAGAGTCTAGCTGAGCAGCAGTACACACATGGGTGCTGCTCCTATGCTCTTCCTTCTCTAATCAATTCTGTCTATTGCTGAATTAATATTAATCTTTTCAAACCAAAGGTCTAACCATGTCATCACCCTGCTACAAACCCTTTAATAGAGCTCCAGTGTGCACGGAGAAAAATCCAAACTCTTTAGCCCAGTGTGCGGAGTCCTCTCTAATTTGGCCTTAACTCACACTCTCTGTCTCATCTCCCAACTTTCATTGCCTTCTCCACCCCAGCTAGACTGGTCACTCTCCTCTCGAGATGCCCACAATTTTTCCATGGCTTTGCCCTGCTCATGCCACTCACCCTGCCTCCGTGTCTTTTCCTCTCACAGGCATGGGTATGAGTTGATGCCTCCTTTAGCGCACAGCTCTGCCTCCCCTGAATATCCTTGGCACCTAGTTGCCACCTATACCCTGGCACAACTTTCGTCCTGCACAAATGTTTGTTTTCACATCCTGTCTTCTCTACTGGACCACCTCATTCATCAAGAGCACAGATCACATCTGGGACATCTCTCTGTCCCAGAGCCTAACACTTCGTCTTGCACATAAAGGGCATTCAGTCTCTCTGTCATTTCTATGACCGTATCAGAAAGACAGACTTTGTTGGCAGGAAGACGTTGAACCATTGGGTCTAGAGATTCTTCTGCCTTAACATTTAATAAATACAAGTAAAGCATAGGCCATGGGAAGGACCACCTCCAGATCCTCCTTGGGACGTTCTGGGACAGCAGAATGACTTCGCTTCAGGTGAGAAGAGAAGCTGAGAGTGAAATTTTAACTTTAGGTGCCTGAAGAAGAAAAGACTTTGGCCAGCATCTGGTTGGTTTAAAAGGCGTCACTATGAGCCCCTGTTTCTGTGGGCACATACTGTTGTGATAGGTCAATTATTCCTACTGACTGAATAATGTGGAGTCAAATCCCATCATAAATGTGATGCATCTCATTCTGGGTCCTGCTGAAATGCACTGGCATTTTGATAATAAAATGATGGACAGGTGGAGCTTGTTGTTACAGGATGATAAAACCATTTCCCAGGTCAACTGTGATGCCTCCAGAAATGTATCATTTAGGAGGGGAAGCTGGGTGCTTATGTCCTTCACCTGGGTGACTTTAGCGAGCCCTCTTTCCAGCACTCAGATACATGTTTTTGCCCCTTGCCAAAGACCTGGAAGTTTTTAGGTTTAAGATAACCTAGTGTCACCTGTTCAAAAAAAGTTACCATTCGTACATTCTCCCAACATGTAGGCAACCCATCTCTTGTCACCCACACACCCTTCTATTACTATTCATCCTGCCTGGTAGCTGGTATCTGAAGAGTGTTCCTGTGGTGACACACAGTCTGGGAACGTAAAGCAGTTAGCCCAACTCAGCAAAAATCCTGAAATCCCAACGTCAACTTCGCAGATACAAGATATCATCCCCATGCTTTCTATTTCTTTCTGCGTATTCTCCCCCAACTCCTTCTAGAGACTAGAACTGCACAATTCTCGCATTTCCTTTGGCCCACGTCTCTCAAACCCACCTCCCAGTGACACACAAGCTCGCCAAGAAAATCACACACACCTGATTCGTTTTAAAAACTCAATCCTTGACGATCAGTTTCTCTTTCAGTGGCTGCTCCCCCATCTCTCCCTGCCCCTTTAAGAAGGGAGAAAACACTTTTCCCTGGAATGTGCAGAAACACATTTTTAGATGAAATTTTATTTTGGGCTCACCATGCAGGAAGCTATTACCCGTCCGCTGTTATCTTTATGTGCGTGATTAGTTATAATAGCTGATTTGTGAAGTTATCTATGACGGGAAATAATCAAGATTAATGAGCCCTGTGGCACTTGCTGAACGCCTCAGGAGATTTATTGCTCAGGCTGGGCGTTTCTCTTGTTGTGTTGGTGCTGTCAGGAGTTTTTTTTTTTTTTTTACACGTGCAAAACAGAGACATGGATTAATTGTGGAAGAGGAGAAAAGCTCTTTCAATGTTACAGAATACCGGGGACTGCTCAGCCCCACCTCCCCCAATGATACCCTTTGTTTTATATAACAATGCTGCCGTCTAGTCCCCATCCCGCTTTAGACCCAGGGAGGCAGTGTTTAGCTCATACCCTCCAGGGTGCGTGGACTGTCCACTAAGAGCCCTGTCCCAAAGTGAAGATTTAACCTAGATGGAGAGGAAGATTTAGGTACTATGGCTGCAAATGCTCAGGGAGTTTCAATCACCTGCTCTAGCAGGGAGTTCCTACTTTCTCCTCCGTGGACCTGCCCTACAGCTACAAGGCTGCTGCAGACGGCAAAACCATGGCTGCGGTGCTGCTGTGCCTCTGTTCTGAATGTCTGGACTGATGCAGGACAGTTCTGTGCCCTATACTTCTCTAAAATAAGTGACCCAGGATCCAAATGAAACTCCAGTGATATAGCCTCAGTATGGTACCAACTTCATAGTTAATAAGAAACTACAGACTGCTTCCTGACACAAGGCAGATGGGAGGCAGGGATAAAAAAGCATCCGGTGACCAGATCCCACTTAGGGGAAGCTGACTGGGGTGCTGAGGGCAAAGGAGTCATTCCCTGCCAGCCTCAGAATCGCAGCTCTGCAACGTGCATCCTCCCGTATGTACACTCTTTGCGCCTCAATAGCCCATCTGTAAACTGGGGAAAACAACAGTACCAACAGCACAGGGTGGTTGTGATGGATTAAATCAATGAATACACATACCGATGTTGAGGAGAACTTTGTAAATGTTAGCTGCTGTTATTATTTTTAAATAACAATTTGTCAGTTGAAATGTACTTGAAATCTCCTGGGCTATTGATCCATCGTGTTCTGATACACTGCTTCAAACATGTTAAGTTTCCAGTCTTGTTTTGGTTTTTTTCCCCCCAATGGACAGAATGTGAGTGTAATGGGTGAACCCCAATTCAGGAGTTAAAAAGCTTGACTTCCAGACACAGATCAGTCAATAACCAATAGGATGATGCTGCCCAGGACACTTTATATCTTCGGGTCTAGTTTTCCTATCATTTAAATATAGAATTGGAAAATGACCTCAAATGTCTTCTGTGATGGTAGCACATAATACTTGGAGGGAGAAACACCCCCAGGTGTAAATGCAAAAATCAATGCAATATACCTGAAATTTTTTCGGATACAAGGAAACCCTAACAAAGATACCTTTGAATATTTAGAAGATTGCTGTGTTGCCAACTATTAAAACCACAGGGTATTTATTTGTAGAAATTTTAAGAACTCAAAGCCTCTAAAAACACACTCTGCAAAATACAGGAATAGCAAAGCATCCCAACAGGATACTTTTAATGTGCTGGAGCTTGCATTTCCATAATGATATTAAGAGGATCATTGGGTTTATTTAAAAGCATATATACGGATGACCTTAGCAGTCAGACGATAATGGCCTTTCGTTGAAGTGGGTTTATACTCTGTAGACCATAATTTATATATTCTCTTGGCGGAACTTCAAAACTATTTTTTTCCTTTTATCTTTTCCCCAGAGACTTGTTAATTAATTATCAGGTAGGGTCTGAGATTTCTACACAAATAGCGAACTGGCTAGTTTTTTAAGCCATATATTGACTTTCAATTTAAAAGCATAAATTACTGCTTGTGAACCGTATTACTCGTAAATTCAAAAGGGTGATTTCTTCCTTTCTCTCTCCCAACCTTACCCTTGACTCCGCCTGTTAACATATTGTCTTTTTTAGGCCTGAGTCAGATTCAGAGACCTCATCCTTAACTTTTCCAAACGACATTCATTTCTCCCTTCTCAGTGCCTCAAAGCTTTCACACTTCTAACGGACCATTCTGCACATCACCCTGAATTGAGGGAGCTACATTCCTTCATTCAGCTCAGTAAGACCCTAAACATGGGCACCACCTCCCGTCCACATGTACTCAAAGACGTAATCAATCATGTGTCTGTGAATTCCTCTATCTGTCCAACAAGATCAAAAACACAACAACTATGTCTTAATTGGTGTTTGTTTCCACCACATACCGTTTGCAAAGCTGCAGCTCAGTTTAAGTCGTAGAATTAAAAACCTTCACTTCCTGGGGTTACATCCAACTAGAAAACGGGCAAGTGGATTCTTCTGGATTCTTCCCTCTCCTGGAGGGAAATGAATCATCCAAGGGGTAATTTCTCCTTGCCAAAAATGATTTGCTCAAACCACAGACAATCAACCCAGACTGGGTCTTCACAGTGGGCTGGTACCTGCTCTGAAGCCCTGATCCTGGGGTTGAGCCCGCTGGACTGAGAGAATCTAAATACAGTCTAAAACAGCTCATATTTTGGTTGTTGAGATTGGCGACGGGAGGCGTGGAGTGAAGATGCGGTTACGGTATGGCAGGCCCTGTTTCAAAGTCCTCTCCATCTAGTCTGATTTAATCCTCCCGATGGCTAAATGAGAAAAGTATTTTTCACCCCCCCTTTTAAGGACTGAGAAACTGAGGTACAGAGACGTTGAGAGGCTTGTCCAAATAAGTGACGGAACCAAGATTCCAATTCCAGCTGTCTGAATCCGAGTCCTGGCTCTTAACCTGGAAACGCTGCCGGGGGGTTGGGGGGCTGCCAGGTGACAAACACACGTCTCACCCACTGCAGGAGAAGCAGAGGCAGGCATGTGGGAAGCAGAAGATGCGCGATGCTACCTTCGTATAAGCTTTCCTGTAAAACCTGAGTTATTTTCTCTCTTCCACAGGCTGGTTATTCTCACTCATGGCAAGAACAGCAATACCCGTCACCAAACCACCCTCCGCGGCCAGGCTCCACTGGCTTCTCCACCTCATTCTTATTGAAACTCAATAACATTTTAAGTTCCGGAGTTCCTGTAAGCCATTCGTGGGCGCGTCGAGACGCGGAAATACACATTTGTTTCCTATTATTAGGAACGTGCCAGCTGGCATAGCCCCCACGTATGGGCATCTGTCAGGATAAGAGTCCTTTCACCAGCTCATTTTTATTTTCCCAACAGAGGTGTCCACTGTCAACAGATCCTGCGGTATGAACAGACGAGTCACTATGACCTCTGACCTCACTGCCAGTCAAGACAGAATAAAAACCACAACCAAAGGAAATGACGCACACAGGGATGGGGCCTGGGGTTGGGATCTGTTCGCTGAGGTGACTCTTCTGTGAAGGGAGAAAGGCGACATTTTTTCTTGTATACGTGGAATTCTTTACCTGGCATCTACGTGGAGACATCAGTAGAAAGTGGAAAACCTCACCCCATTCTAAGTAGCAATAAGACGCTACTGATTTCATAACTGCCAGTTATTACGCACTAAGCTGTACAACACACCATTCAAAGGACGGCAAAGCTCTCATGTATTAGCTTGAAGGTCTGGCTTCTCCTGCCATCCTCACTAAGCATCTTAGAGTCAGCAGGTTTACTGTATCACGGGTGAGACAACCCAGTCTCAAACCATGGAACTATTCGTAGGCTTCATGTGCTTCAGGCCGAGAGTGGAAACAATTCACAGTTTTCAGCTTAAACTTGGAAATGCGAATAAATGCCTTGAGAGATTTGTAATCAGAAAATCACAGCAGTTCTAGAACTGAAAGGGATCTCAGAGCTCATCAAAGTAACCCCTTCATTTTACAGATGAGAGGAGAGAGCCAGGCAGGAGGAGTGATTTACACATAGTTACTCAGACACGCACAGCAAAGTGAAACCTGGAACCCATGTTTCATGACTCCTGGGCCGCCACGTTTTCCATTCTGCGGGGAAACCTAGCACATCGCCCTGCCCACAGCAGCCACCAATACCTTGTAGTTGAATAAATAGCTGAATGATCTGGAAATCTAGAAAAACTGGAGGGAAGAGCGTTTGGAGAGGAATGTCACCATCTGGGCCAGCTCATGAGTTCACCTCTTCCATTATTTCAACAAAAGATAGGCGTTCACTCACTGGTTGCAAGTGCACAGGTTTTCTCCTCTGTTGGGAGGAGCTAAAGGCTATGATTTGGGGATGTGCCTTTGGGAGAGCAGAGTTCTGAATTCTGAGACAGCAATGGGGGTTAAGTGGGGGGGCGGGGGGGGGGTAAGGGGCTGGACAGGACTGGAGTCCAAAATCTGTGTTCCCCTCCTTACACCTCTCCTCCACAGAACCCTGGCTCCAACCAGAAACAACCAGTCCAGAGTTCCAGGCCCCAGTCCACGGGATCCTGACCACTCTGTGATAAACTGGCCAAAGTTAGAGGCAAATCTGAAAGTCCCTCCAGGGAGAGAAAAATAGCCCAGGGTGGTATGCTACTGGCCCCAAAATAAAGCTTGTTTTGTTTTTCTTCTTCTCGATGAGTTAAAAATGTATGGAAGAACTCCAATAAAGAGCTTAAAAAAAAAAAAAAGTATGGAAGAAAGCCCAATATAATGGGGAAGTTAGAATCTAGGGAAAATATGTCAATAAATGACCAACGTGCCCTGAACGTCTTTCATTTTCCAAGAGAAGCACGCTAGAAACCCTTTAGCAATACATTTGCCTGGGGTGCGCAAGAGAACATATCAAGTACTTCAGAGAAAAAGAAAAAAATCAATCAAAATAGCCTTGTTCAAATTTTCATCTATTTTTAAATGAATCCTCCATGAGAACCTTTTTAGAGGTTCCAACATATCAGTTTAATGAATTCTTTTATTTATTCATTCATTCATTCATTTTATCTCAACTCTTCTAGGTTCTGGCTAGTGTTTGAACCAGTGGTGCCAAAATAGTGAAGTGGGGTCCCGATGTAGAATTTGCATCTTTCCTGGGAACAAATTCTATTGGGAATGGGAATGCTCTTGTCCTAACATTCTTTAGCCAGGTCTTTAAACTCGAATTGTCCCAGGTGTGACTTAGACTGATAAATCCAGATAGTGAACTCGGACGCTAGTTCAACTTGAATTTTCAAGAGGCACTTTTTCAATTATGATACTGAGATTGAGATATCTTGACCAGCAAGCTTTCTTCTCCCTTTCCCCCTTGGTCTTTCTGCCAACCTAGTAGACAGGAAATCATTCAGTAAAAGTTATCTTCTTCAAAGCATCTGTCTATCTGATGCTATAACATTACACCAGGCCCCTCCATGTGAAAAAATCACATCTGTAAGAACAAAATTAGTAATTCTTCACTGTACTAAAGAATTTATTACAAGATTGGGCTTGCCCCCTCCTCTAAAATAAGCCCCCTTCTCTAAAATAAGCCCCCTTCAATTTAAAGACATTTTAATTTTTGATAGTTTGATTCCTATGAAATGGATGCTCAAGCAACATGTGAGAAGTTCAACACCCCCCCCCCTTTTCCCCAATTAATACCAGACTAATTCATCTAACAAAGCCAACTTAGAAAATGAAAACAGGAGGATGCTGAAACAGACAGCTATAGCCGCCTGCCTCTAGGAACTGGCAGCTGGCTAGACTTAACTCTAATGACAGCAGACACGGATCAAACCACAGTTCAAACAGTCTTCTTTTCATAAGTGAACATCAGGACATTGATTCCAATGAAAGGCTATCCCAGCAAAGGCTGGTCACCATTCTCCTCCACCTCTGGAGCACTGCCTTCTCCTTATCACATGCTTTAAACTAAGGACATAGATGAGGTTCCCTCTGTAAGACACAACGAAAAAGTCCTCCGATATCAGAGCCAGTGCCATGCACAAATTATCTTTTCACAAAATGAGTGTTTGATGGAGAAGAAGGTAATGGTTAATACATACAGGAACTTCCAAGCCTAATACTGGCTTTGCTTGAAATTTACAAGGGCTGTACATTTCTAGATGCCCGTGTAGGCAGTGAATCCATTTTCTGGGTAATCTTGGGGAAACTGCCAATTCTATATTCCTTGTCTAATAGAGAAAATAATAATGGCCACATCCCACTAAATACATGTAATAATCCACTCACTGTTTCCATGAATATGTCCTGAACCATCATGATGGGTCAGAAACAGGGCCCTTATTAAGAAATTAATCCATTAATGATGTTAGTAGAAAGACCTGTAAACATACAGTTTTATTTAACAAAGGCAGAAAAGGCAAAGGGAACTAACATGAATAGGGTTCCTACTAAGACCGTTTATACATTACGCCACTTAATTCTCATGATGAGCCTACGTTATGTCCGTTTTTGTTTTTGTTTTTGTTTTTTTATCAATAGATGGTTAAATAACTTACGTGGTTAAAGATCTTGTTCCGGTGACACTTAGTAGTGAAGCTAGCATTTGAACTAGTGTCTGACAAGTGCAAACCCTCTTCATTCCACCTTGCCAAATCTCACAAACACAGCCAAGACATCTGTAAACCCAGGAACAATTAACAGTGGTTTATACACTCGACTATTCAGCCAGATTCATTTTTGCTTCATGTTATGAGTCGTACACATGAGCAATTAACTGATCCCACAGTGATCTGGTTTTTATTACTAAATGCTGTTGCTATTTGTACTGTATCATGATAATTCTGACCACATACAATGCAGCCAGGTGACAGCAAAAGCTGACCCAAGAGAGAGGGCTGAGTGACCACTTCTCTTTCTATTTTGAATAGCTAAACCCTACGCATCTGCCATTTCCCCACATTTTTGTTGAGGGGATAGCTGTACATCAAGCCTCAAAGCTGGACATATGGTAAACCCAAAGTCTACAGATGGAATATAAAGAAATTATGGAATAAGAGATCAGTTAGGTGACAGGATTTAATTTTAAGAGTCTAAAAAATATTAAAGAAATCTACATGTTTTTTCCAGATGCCTTCCTCTCCACCCAGTCATTCTGAACAAGTTTAAGAATGCTTTTGTTTTTACTTCTAGTCCAATAAATACAAGGAGTATCCTGAAAATCACAGAGAGGGCAGGGAGGTAAAATAGAGGAGGAAGAGTTGTTTTATACATTCAGTTCATGAAGGACTGCAAAGTTCTCACTCCTCAGCTGTACACACGGAATACAAATAACAGCTGAAAGGGGGTGGCGATCTGCTCAAGTGAATTAACTGTAAAACAACTCTCTTTTGGTCCAAAAATGTTTGGTTATTTAATTCTTTAATCACATCACATTTACACTAAATGTGAGAGGAGTAAGATTCTGAAAGACATGGACATACCCAAGGGCATCATCACTCCCAGATCCTATCTACTGAGCATCCAAGGGTCTACAGTCTTTTCTGCAGAGGTCAAGAATCATAATATGGAAGAGAATACAGAATGGTTTGCGTTACTTTTGTATTTTTGTAGGCAGTGCATGAAGAGACAGAATCACCCACACTTTGGGGATCTGGTACCAGTATGCATGCAGCCAGCTTCTGATGGGTGCCTCACACTGTCCTGTTACATTTCTAAACAACCTTTCCAAGTAGCAAATGTGGGGGGGGGGGGTACGGATTAATTTTGGAAGTTGGAGATTTTAGGGAGGAAGAAGGTTTGCGATAAATGAAGCTGGTGACTCTAGAAATGGGCCAAGCACTCAAGTGAGGCCATCAAAAAAATACATTCAGGCAACCTCTCTCATCCAGGACTCAGGCTCAAGCTAGCCTCTGTGGGCACCTTTATTATACGCAGAACTTGTTCAACTCTGGAAAAGCAGTGAATTCATGCCCTCTGTAGTCATTTTCTCTGAGCAAAGCATAAGTTTATGAAAGGTGAAATTTGCAGCACCCAAGAGGAAAACGCTGAACTCTGTTTCCCACTGCACGCCTTCCCCGCAAACTCCTTCTAGGATAATACAAGAAACAGCAATTACAGAGACACTGGAAGAAGAAATTAAAAGAAAATTTAGGCTGAATGTCTTAAAGAAGCTTTCAAATACCTTGAGCTATTAGACTGTGGAAGTGCCCTCCAAGGGAAAGCATTCAAAACTCACAAGGATGAGACATCAAGGCCTGTAACAGGGGAATGACCTTGAACTAGCAGAAAACGGCCTGCTGAAGTCAACCTAAGCAGGTCATTTCCCAAACTAATTTGTATTTTCCATTCCCTTTGGTATATTTTTCTCAAGGAGTATTTTGGGCTTTGGTTGCAAAACTCCTCAAATGCTTTTGTAAGTGTAATTTATGTCTCAATCCTGATGTAGCGGTTTACAAATCAGACTATTGTCTTCCTCCTACAAATTCTTCTTCTGCTCACACAGTAACCTCTAGAGCTATGGGACTGGAGTCCATAAAAGTGAAATCAGTTTACTGCACGGTAAAGATTATGGGGGAATCGTCCACAATTCACTTGTCAAGAGGCTCACCTGGTCTTTCAATTCTGAAACTGTCAGAATGTTTAACACACTCAGCAATAAATAGCTAACTGTGAAACTAATGACTTTCCAGTTTCAACTTTAAATTCTGCTAACAGAACTAATAACATATTTTTAGAGGGCTCAGAGGACTTGCATCGTTTTCCAGGAGGCAGAAGAATACACACTCACGACTGCATATTTGCAAGACAGAAGCTTCTGATGCCAACAGGTTGACCTAATTACTTTTGATATTTTCCTCTCACTTATGGTGTCAAGTCTCTAGTTATAAAATCCTTAAAGAACATCTTAAAAAATGGACTAATCAGAACTGACCCACTTGGGATGATATACAATTTTTTTTTTTTAGTATTTGTTCAGTTAACCTGAATTTGGCTTTAAAAAGAAAGAGGAAAATAGTGGCAATCATCATCATGGTTAAAAACAAAACTAACAAAGGAGAAGCCTTTTGCTGCTGTACGTTCACACATCACTCCCATCTTCTCATGCACTGTTTCTACAACCATCCTGTACGTTGACAATCTGGTATTTCTAATGCTAGGCATTTTCTGAACTGCCATCACCCAGGAGACATTAACTTGTCTTAGTGGTTTTTTAAAACTGCAAAGGACTTGGGAAATTACCATTTTATAGGCGAGGAAATTGAGGCCCAGAAAAAAATACAGCAACATGCCTAAGGTGACCGAGCCGTGGATGACAGAAAAAGCACATCAAGGCAGATCTGATCTCCAAGCCCAAGACCTCCTGCCCAGACTCTCTTGTTTACTACAGCCTGATTTCTGGAAAGCCCCACACTACCACCAACCAAGTCAGATTTGCAAGGCAAGCTCTCCACTGGTCAATTCCCTTTAAGCCTGAAATTCTACTACTGACGACCAATGCCTTGATGTGTGGGGCTCAAACCAGGCAATTCAAAATCTCCTCAGGCTTAAGGACGCTGAAAACAGATTATGCCTACCATCCAAGCGATGCTTCCTGTCTCATCTACTCTTACTTAATGAATCCATGTCATTTTAGCAAACGCTGAGGGAGAGGCTAAAACACCATTTCAGCTAGAGCAGGGTTCCCTTGAAAGAGAATGCAGGTGCTACATGTTACATCACTAACTCAAACTCTTCTGGTTATCAATCACTACTTTAATTCTGGGTTGCAAAACATTGTTATAAGGCCCTCACCTAAGAAAACACCCAAGTGCTGAGAAGTAGCCGTGGATCCAGACGTGTCTGCAGATATGAAACCAGCACAGCACATTTATAACCCTCAGGCCGCATGTATCCAGCTCCTGCTGTATAATATACCAAGGCCACCTCCTTGCAGGGCAAATGGTCCCTCAGAGCATCTGCCTTTTCTCTTTACTGTCCAAACACAAAATTGGCCCTTGGCCCTTTCTGCTTCTTGCTAAACCTGGACTCTTTTGACTATCTCTGCAGATTCTACGATAAAGGCCCCACACAGCATTCTCAGTACGCGCAAATATTCTTCCTCAGTCAGGAGTCAGCCTGCTTTAGTGAAGCTCAGCCCACATTGTTAACAAGCTCACTCCATTTACAGCAATAAATATTCCGTCTACTTAAGAAAATAAACTTCTGTTTTTTTATGTCTATCAGCAATCTAATGAGACTTTTTTTTTTTTAAACAACAGATCATGACTTTTCTTTCTGAGTAATTCAAAGGTTTATTTTTAAAAACCAATGTTCTGAAATAATCAGGGTTTCCTCACACTAAAAAAGTATGCTGGTGCATCATTTTAAAGAAAGCTTTTAACAAAAATAGGGTGAAAAAGAAAGAATTTTTGCTTTGCTCCTTCTGAGATGTTAATATTAGCAGTAAATTAAAGATTTCAGTCAATGGAGATTTTGCTCTCATGCCAGTTACTTTTTTCTTGCCTAGGAAGTTTCTAGTCACCATTGCACAGAGTATCTGCTTGCCTTTAGCAATATCACTCTTCATTCCTAAGAATTCTTACAGCTTCTCACTCCATTTCATCCTTGCTGTTGGGTGTCATCTGCTTTGCTGCAAATATTTTATCCCCAAATGACAGGTCTCTTAAATGTACATCAAACGGAAACAAAGTAGAGAGAACACACATTCACGTTTTAGAGTCTGGACATCTGAATCATACTCAGGCTCACAGCATTAACCCACTTTTTTTTTGACCCACACAGCAGCCTTCTTCTGAGCTTCTTAAAGCTCTTGGTAGGTCCTGAGGATCAAATTACCATCTCTCTCCAACTTTCCTGATCATGTCTTTCTTATACTCAGCGACTCCACACCTAGTCAACCTTTACTCCTTAATGAGGTATTGTATCATAGAACATAATCCTTCTGTTGAGCAACTCTCACACCAACCTGCATTTACTTTTCTCTTTTTAAGTGTGTGTGTGCGCGTGCACGTGTGCAGGAGAGAGACAGAAGCTGAATGCTGAAGGAATAAGGTGTCGTGGCTTTATGTGCAGGAAGCAGAAATCTCTCTTCAGATGACTTAATGAGCACCCCTTACAAATGCACACGCACCCTGCGGGCTCCCCCCACGCCTCTGCCACTCAGACGTCGTCACCAAGGAAGGAGGGGATGACCACGTGGCACGTGCAAGGGGAAATGTGGTTCAATTCTCAGGCCAGGGGATCACCATAGAGGAACACCTTCCCACAATAATAGCAGCAAACTAAATATTCTCAAAAACAGCTTTCGGTTGGTTCCCTTCTGAGTCCAAAAGGATTTTTTTTTTTTTGTAGCCCAAGGGGGACGCTACCTGGAAACCATTTTCTAGGAGAAACAAAGCTCCAAAATTCAAACGTGCAACTTAAAATGAATGACTGGTTAATGCCACTTCGAGACCATCAGATTGTTTTGCTTTAGATACTTGAACGTAAGAATGACCCACAGTCCTATGGCTGGGCAAGCTCACCAGTGAGTCTTTACTAAAGAAATGGGTGTCTTCCTACGTGGAGGTTCAAACAAAGGGGTGCCCATGTGATCACTCTGGTTTGTGATGAATGATTCACGCCTTTTGGGGGCACAGAACGGCCACTTCTCTCTCAGTTGCATTGGATGTATTTTTGTACTGCATGCTTTGTCTCTGCTTACACTCGTGTTGCTATAACATCGGGTCATAGAGGGAGTGCAGGAAATAGAGGGCATCTTTTCGCCTGTTTCAAAGAATAGCGGGTCCTATTTCCATGCCGAATGTTAGTTAGGGAAACCAAAGAATGCCAACCAGACCTCGGCTGGAAATCTTTCCCTTTAATTCCATGTTGCTCCTAAGGCAGTGCCAGGATATTTTGAGAATGGAGGTATTCATTTCAATGATGACATCTGACTTCAGAACGGAGCTGACATACTTTCCAAGAATGGAGAACTAGCTAGATGCCAAAGTCACTAAGTAATTTCCAGTCTTTGGCTGTTTTGTTTTGTTTTTTTTTTTTTTTTCAAACTCCCTTGCACAGTAATTTCCACCCTTTTCAAACAAATTAAAAAAAATTTTTTTCCTCCCTTATGAGATAACAGTTGAATTTTTGGTACCTGATGACTGAGAATATACAGAAGGATGTAAAGTATTTTGAATTTAGTCATATGTTTCAAAATTTTTTATTTTACTGCTGAAAACAGCAATAACATGGATCGCACAAAGGTTACAGCACACACATATCACATGTACCTTTACAGATAATGCTTGATGTGCTGAAGGATTTTAGAACTTCTGCAAATAACTCTGCAGTCCCCTCAGGGACTTGGGGCACAGAGGCTGGAAATTATTCCTCTAAAATAGTCTTTCAAATCCCAAGCTTCCAAGTTCTATGACTCAAATATACAGAAATATTCTCACTTTGTCTACATTTGTTTTGTACAAGTCCCCCTGCTGGGACATACGCTGATTCCCATCATCAAACTGTGAAGGGCATGACGTTTTGTTGGACCAGGAGCCCAACCCGCTTTATCTCAATGTTACTCCCCAACATGGCCCTATGAGGCTGGGCCACTCCCTCCATGTTACAGATGACAAAACCAAGGTTCAGAGAGGGCCACAGTCAAACACCCGGAAGACGAAGGGCGGGATTCAAATCTTCCAGCCCCGCCGCCTCACGCTTCACACTCCCTGATCTGCCTTCTATGCTACATATCATCTCAGTTAAAACACACTGTCTTTTGGGCTTCCCTGGTGGTGCAGTGGCTAAGAATCTGCCAGCCAATGCAGGGGACACAGATTCGATCCCTGGTCTGGGAAGACTGTACATGGCACGGAGCAACTAAGCCCATGTGCCACAACTACTGGGCCCACATGCCACAATTACTGAAGCCCGTGCGCCTAGTCTGTGCTCTGCAACAAGAGAAGCCACCGCACTGAGAGGCCCACATACCACAACAATGAGTAGCCCCCGCTTGCCGCAATTAGAGAAAGGCTGTGCGCAGCAACAAAGACCCAGTGCAGCCAATAAAAAAATAAATAAGTAAATAAATAAATTTGTAAAAAAAAAAAAAAAAATTAAAAAAAAATTGCCTTTCCATCTGGCTCAGTTTCATCATGCCACTGACTGGTCCAATTAGTCTAAGTGTTTAATCAACGTCTGCTTGCCCGCAAAGCTGTGAAGATCATGTGGGCAGAGCCCCTGTATGAGTTTGACCTCCAGTGCATCCCCCCCAGCACCTGGAATTAAGCAGGGCGCATAGTAGGTTCTCAAGAGGGATCTTAGGGAAATAGATCCCAGCTCACTTCTGTTTTTCTCACCACACTCTGTGAAATAACTGTAATTGTCCACTATTGCTTCATAATTTTATCATTAAGATTATATGTTTTCATTCTCCCCTTCACCCTTCCACCCCTGACTGCATGACCCTTAACAACAGTGAAGGGAATATTTACTAAGTACCTACTGAGGGCAGGTGGTTTACATGTACTGCTCTGTTTGGCTTTGAAATTTTCAACATCTTGCAAAGTGAGTATGAGTGTTTTCATTTTACAGATGGGAAACTGGAATTCAGAAGGTGAACTAGCTTGCCCAAGATCACAGAACCAATAAACAGGAAAAAAAGTGATTCAGATTCATGCCTGATCTGACTCTAAATAACCTGTGATCTACTCCATCCCCTGAAACATACACCAGGGAACCATGTTCTCTTTTCTTTACAAACACCAAGAACATAAAGTTTCTTGCCTTAGCAACAACAGTTACTAGGTGGTATTGTCCAAAGAGCTATGAGTCAATTTAAATCAACAGATTAAAAAACAAAAAGCTTATTTCTGTACAGCTGGTACTCTCCTTACCTTGTGTGTGGAATCTTATGTAAAAGTGGAATATATGCCACACAGGACTGAGAAGCATTTGCATTTTCCTTAGAAAACAGAAAGTCAGCTCTAATATATTAATAAATGTATTAATACCAGCAACAAGCTATAGACCTCACACATCTCACATCCTCAGAAAATTCAGAAAGTCAGCCCCCCAAAGAGGGATTTGCCTTTTACTAGCACCTGAAAAATATATTCCCACTGGCTATCATAATGCTTGTTCCCATAAAATCTAATGGCTTCAAGTAAGCCCCGTGTTTTTAAATCTGTCAAACGTGCACATGTGTACATGCTCTTGAAAAAAGGTTACAACGGCTTCCTCCTTAGAACTTTTTTGGCCTCATACATTTCTATTAGATGCTCGGGCTCTGCCTTACAAAACGCAAAAGAGAATTCATGAGACGACCTTGTTAACAGCCATAAAAAGGTTAGCATGACATTAAGTGACTAACAACAGGATGTGGGAGGGAACTGGGAGTGAACGTCCCTGCGTTGTAATTTCCACCTATGGGCTAGAGTATCTATCACACCACACTATGGTTGCTACAGACCTAAGAAGAGTGTCGCTCTGTTGTGCGTACAGCCCAGCAACATCTACACCAGTGGTCTTGGGGTGCGTGTATGTGTGTGTGGTGGGGTAGGGGGTCCCAGCTTCACCAGGGATTCCATGTTCACTATACACAGATGGGTCTCTGTCCCCTCCCACTCCCACCACCTGGCACGTGGGAAACGATATTATAATGTGGGAGGGGATTGGGGGGGGGGGAGTCAAGGAAGGGAGGGAAGATGGGGATATGTGTATAAAAACGGATGATTGAACCTGGTGTACCCCCCCCCAAAATAAATAAAAAAAAAATAATAATGTGGTAGGGGACTGTAATTTGATTAAATCCCACAGATGACTCTGACAAAAGCAACAATGGCTCCTCCCACAACCTGCAGCAGACACACACACGGCGCTACCCAGGTGTGTACAGACGTTGCCTTGGATGGTCCCTCCGCCAACCTGGTCTGGGGAGCGGAAGGGTGAGGGGGCCTGAGGCTGACGCCTAGGTGGGCTGTGGAACAGCTGGGCTGGGCATGAGGTAGGGCGGGGAGGGCACAGTTGTTCACTGCAGTTAAGAGCCAAGAGTCTGGAGAAACTGCCCGGCCTTGAGCACTGACTCTGTCCCTTGTGAGGCCGAGGGTCCTTGGGCAAGTCCCTTATGCCCTGAGTCTCAGTTCCCTAATCTAGAAAAGGGAGACGAGACCGCCCACTGCTTCAGCTTGTGAGGGTCACAGGGGTTAATCCACACAGAGTGACTGGCAGCTTAGCCACCACAGTAAATGGTAGCTGTCAGTTATAATTTTCAGAAATGAAGGAAGGAGCGCATGGTTCCAGAAAAGATGAAATTTGAGGGAAAAAAAAAAAGTCACTGCCAAACACAGTGAAGCCGGATCAATCACTCCTCAGCGCAAACACCTCCAAAGGCCTTCCACAGAACTCAAGTAAACCACCGTTCGTACAGGCCCGCCAGGCCCTACGTGGTCTGGACCCCTTCACCTCTGTGACCACCCTTAACCCCTAGGCTCTTCCAGCCACAGCAGCTTCTGGATCTTCCTCTACCCCAGCAGGCACACTCCTGCCTTTGCTGGGGATGTACCTTCTGGTCCAGATGGCTCACCCCATGTGACCACCTGGCTGAACTCCTCATACCTCCTTCCTGTGTTTGTTCCAGTATCTCCTCCTTGATGAAACCCACCCTGATATCTGGCTTAAAACTACAAGCCTCCCCCCCAGATTCGGCACCTCCTGAGTCTCCCTGCTCTGCTTTATCTTCCCTCCATGGCACTTACCACCTTCTCATGTAATAAATTACTTGTTACATTTAGCATCTATTTTCTCTTTCCCCCACTGGACTGTAAGCTCCGACAGGGCAGGGAGATTTGTCTGTCCTGTTCGCTGCTGCTCCATAAACATTTATTGAATGAACAAGTCCTGACCTTAATATTTTATATTTCCTCTACTGGTCTGAAGAAGAAAACCTCATCCTTGTTCGTCTTCCTCTGTGACATGAATTTATCAAAAGCAACTACCAAAGCCCCTTATAAATCAAATGATCCCAGAAACCATCACATGAGTTGTTTACCGGGTAGTAAACTAACTGATATACTGAATTTATTTCTCCCCATCTCTTTCCAAAAAGCATCTGACATAGCTTCAGTGGTAAGGAATGACCCTTCAGCAATATAGGAATTTACTGTCAGCTCTACTAGAAGAAAGCTGAAGGGAACAAAAAGATAATCTCACATTTTTGCAGCAGGAATCATCATGATTAGGAAATGCACTCTTGGATACACCATGCAGAGTATTAGTTTCTAGGACAGGTGTAGATGCTCTGGTGACAGCGATGGCTTCTCCAACGTGTGAATACCCCCAAATCCCAGCATACACCGACTGTCTCCAAAGGGGAAACCTTCTTTAACAGAAGGTGTGATTTCCAAATTATGAATAGAAAACCAACCTTAAAGTATGTAAAGCACTTAACTGCTCAAGTCCTTTGATACCAAGGCACTTCACGCTAATAAAAGATGAGCTTGAAAGGATTACCAGGAATAGTCCAGGTGACAAATGATACACATGTCTCAAGAAAGAAATATTTCTGGGATTGCGACCAGGTCCGCATAGCTTCTGCCGTGTTTTTCTGCCTGGGCTAATTTCCGTTGATTCTCTGATCACTGGAGAGTCTGTACTATGCCAGGCTTACCCCGGCTCAAGCAACAGATTTGCATCTCCGTGACTACAGGTCACATTACCTCATGAATGACCTGCTATCTGGGTCACTTAGGAGTCTCTGCCTAGTTGAATGTGCACTTTAACTCTGGCACTCATGCTGTATATCTCAAGATTGTAGATAGTTATTAGGGAGTGGGGAAGAGAGAAAATATTGGTATCAGGATACACAAGGGGCTGTGTTCATTATAATGTTTGAAGCAGAATAGTTCAAAATCCTGAATAATTTCAAGTCTTTCATTTTTTAATGATGGGTTTACTTTTTTAAAAAATTAATTAATTTATTTATTGGCTGTGCTGGGTCTTTGTTGCTGCACACGGGCTTTCTCTAGTTGCAGCAAGGGGGGCTACTCTTCACTGTGGTGCGTGGGCTTCTCATTGTGGTGGCTTCTCTTGTTGCATAGCACAGGCTCCAGGCACATGGGCTTCAGTAGTTGCAGCACATGGGCTCAATAGTTGTAGCTCATGGGCTCTAAAGCACAGGGCTCCAGGTGCATGGGCTTCAGCAGTTGTAGCACATGGACTCAACGGTTGTGGCGCACGGGCTTAGTTGCTCCGCGGCATGTGGGATCTTCCTGGAGCAGGGCTTGAACCCGTATCCTCTGCATTGGTAGGCGGATTCTTAACCGCTGCACCACCAGGGAAGCCCCAATGGATTTACTTTTAAACTGAATCATTATCATTGACTTGACGTCACCTGCTTACCTACTACTTTCTTCCATAGTATTAAACTCTTTTTTTTTAAACTAAGAAATGTTTGATTTTTTTAACTTTAAAGCTTAGGGTTCTAGAAAAATAAAAGCAATGTACTAATTTGGATTTTATAACAGGCAAACAAAAACAATTCCTTGGTTACATGGCCAGTCCTGAGGGGATTGCAGTAGAGAGTAACTTGATGAAAATAGGGAATTAATCCAAAATACTGCACGCGGTGGAGGAGAAACAAAATCTACACGTTAAGAAAAGGCGTCAAGCCCTATGAACGGATTCTGACCACCCAGCCCAGACTCAAGAATTAGGTTAAATAATCAGTGAAATAAAAGGACCCTGTTAGTGGTATGCTCAGACAGTGACAAGACTCAATACACAATCTTTTGCCAGAACCAAGAAACATAAACTCCGGGGCGGGGGACCAAGTCTCTCTCTAGCAGGTGTTGGAATAGAACTTGATACAGAGGAGACCCTCAAAGGATTTGCTGAACAGACTCATGAATGAATGGTTTCCTATACTTCAACTCAGTGATTACAACTCCATGGGATAAACACTTCCTCAGGAGCTGTATTAGATTATCTGCACAGAATGGGAAAGGCACAAATTCTGCTCCCCCACCCCCACACTTAAAAAAAAACCTAATATTCAGGCTCTTACTTTCAGAAAGGCTGACTTAACTGGCCAGAGTGGGACCCTAGTACCAGTGTTTTTAAAGCACGGCCCAGGTGATTGTAACATAGCCAAAAATGCAAACCACTTACCTACACAACACTGAATTCTTAAATCTAAACCTTTTTGTATAATTACCTTTAATTCATATTGACAAGCAAAAAAGAAAAAAATTGTGTCCCTTTTTGAAGACATCTGTCAAATGTCATTTGGTGTGTTTGTAACACACCAAAAGAATCAGAATATTCAAATTTACAATCACTAAGTATATTCTAGAACATTTTATTTACTATCAAGTCAAAAAATAAACCTTAGGTCTATGAGGCTTTAACAAAGTGTGAACCCAAATGACTTTCAAATAGAAATGCCTGGTCCACAGTGACGCTTTCAAATAAAAACTCGTAAGTAAAAACTGATAAATAAAATCCTACAGTTTAAATATTGAGGTTTACACGTCTCTGTGCCTAAATTTTATAGATAAACCGCAAGTGTTACGATGGCTGCCTGGACATCTCAAATCAGCATTTCTCACTGAATGATTTCCAATCACTTCACACATACCAACTGGGAGTAAATATGGAAAAGGCAGCGCCCTTCCCCCCTACATGGAGCACATCCCTAATTATTCTATATCCAGGTACATCCAAGAAGGATGATGTACACTCCAACTCCAGGCAAAGGAGAGCGTTCAAAACAGCAGACCTGAGGCTGTGAAACAGGACATGAAGAAATTTCATTGTATAAAATACATCCAAATTATGCTTTTCCTGAAATTATGTGATTGTAATAACCAAATCTGGCATCGGAGGGCTCTTCACATCTCAGGAGGTGCAAAATGCCCTTTGGGTCATGAAGGTACCGCTTGTCGCGGTAGGAAAATGGCTCCACGGGCCGGTCTATCCTGGAAGCCTTGTGAGGGAGGTTCCCTCTGGACCCAGGGCCTGAATTCAGTTACAAGGTGGATTCCCCAAACTATTACATTTAGAACAAACAACAAGGTCCTAATGTATAGCACAGCCAACTATACTCAATATCCTGTGGTAAACCATGATGGAGAAGAATATAAAAAAAGAATGCATGTGTTATATATATGTCTAACTGAGTCACTATGCTGTACAGAAGAGTTTGGTACAACATTATAAATCAACTATACTTCAACAAAGCAAAACAAAAAAACACCAAGGTGGATGACATCTTATCTAAAGTACTGGAAGAAAGGAAAACCACTGAAGGACTTCCAAGATTCCAGGGCTGTTCAGAGACTTGCTTAGACAAAGCGAAATGTGAGTCATCCAATTCCTGTGCTAGCCCCTTCACAGGCCATCAACAGCCCCTTCCTGAAATGGTCTACATCTCTCTTCTCCTCCTCTTCCATTTTGAGCGCAAGCGTCTCATTTCAAAGGTGAGCATTTCATATAAGCTGTTAAAAAGAAGAGAATCTGAGAAAAAGATCCACGGCCAAGTCCACCGGTTTTGAGTACCTGCGCCGAGCCTCTGAAGGCTGAAACTGGTACTTAATCAGATAAACATAAATAATTTAAATGCAAAGGCTCTCTGCCCTACTTTAGGCAGGCTGTCAGGAGGCAGAAACGTTGCATGTTGGAGGGACATCAGATATTCAATAAAATGGGCTGGGGAGTTCTTGAGGAGTTCAGTTTCCTTAAGTGCAAGTACCACTTGGAGGCTCTTGCTGTGCCCGGGCCAGGCTTCCCTGGGCTGATGGAATTCACTGCCTTTCACTCCTCTGTCCTGACAGCTGTTACCTATAAGGCCACATGCTTATTGCGGTGGCTCAACTCTTTTCTCTGGGCTTCTTGCCTTCTTTTCAAGGTTGAAAATCCTTGATGCAGAGAAATGAAAGCGGTCACGTAGGATGTTTTCACCCTCTCACCCCAGCTCCCCCTCCAACAGGCTCAGCCACAGAAGCAAAACACTTCCCCTCGTGGTGGGAAAGGGCCCACCTTCCCAAGCACCCGCTTAGTATGGGCTCTTAACAATTTACTTTCACTTTAGTAAAATGGCTCCAACCTCCCCCAATTCTTAGGAGGCAGCGCACCTTACTAAGCCCACTATGAAGACCAATAAACTCAAGCACAGGATGGCCATCCTGAAATAGACATTAGATTCACATCAAATCAAATCGTCGGGGGATTAAGGGTCAGAAATCATACTATTTCAGCTGATTCATTAAAACAACATTATCTGTGGTGAAGCCTTGCGATAGAATGGAAAAAGCAGTGGGAGAGGGTCAGAACACCTGGACGGGCAGACCTGACCTTACTGTGCTTCACAGATACTGCATTTTTGCTTTTAACACTTTGAAGGTTTGTGGCAACCTGTATTGAGCAAGTCTTTTGGTGCCATTTTTCCGAAACCATTTGCTCACATCATGGCTCTGTGTCACCTTTTGGCAATTCTTGCAATATTTCAAACTTTGTCATTATTATTCTATCTGTTCTGATGATCCGTGATCAGTGATCTTTGATGTCCCAACTGCGAAAAGATAGACTTGCTAATGCCTCAGAAGATGGTTAGCATTTTTTTAGCAAGAAAGTATTTTTATTTTTTATTTTTATTTTTTGTAAGTAATTAATTTTTTTAATTTATTGGCTGTGTTATGTCTTCGTTGCTGTGCGCAGGCTTTCTCTAGTTGCAGAGAGTGGGGGCTACACTTTACTGTGGTGCATGGGCTGCTTGGTGCAGTGGCTGCTCTTGTTGTGGAGCACCATCTCTAGGGACACGGGCTTCAGTAGTTGTGGCACACGGGCTCAGTAGTTGTGGCTTGTGGGCTTGGTTGCTCCACAGCATGCGGCATCTTCCCAGACCAGTGCTGGAATCCATGTCCCCTGCACTGGCAGGCGGATTCTTAATCACTGCGCACCAGGGAAGCCCCAAGAAAGTGTTTTTAAATGAAGGTACATACATTGCTTTTTTAGACATAATGCTAGCTGCACACTTAACAGACTTTTACTTGCACTGGGAAACCAAGAAATTCATATGACTCGCTTTATTGCCGGGGTCCGGAATTGAACCCGCAACATCTCTGTGCCTGTATCCTAGAGGCGGTTCCATTCCCTGGTGTCGGGCCCTGAAGGCATCATTTCACCTGCCTATAGCTTTCTTTTCTCACACGTGAAATACAGGAAGCAATGCCTCATCCACTGGCTTACATGGATGGCTGAAAAATACTGCTTGATTTATTCTTTAATACAACACATTAACACAGAGCTCTTAAAACCAACTGGAGTAAAGTGGGAAGCAAACATGATGTAACTCACTGCAATGAGGCCTTTAAAACTTTCCGTCAAAGAAACACACAGGAGATCTGGATAGAGTCCATCTGTAGGACAATTTGCCGACAGTACTTAAAATGCTACTACACGGCTGAGCTCAGGCTAACCTGGTCTTGTATTTTATTTACGCACTTTTGCACTGCATCGAAATACTAAAACCTAACTGGGACATGCTGAATTCTCCAGGGGTTCCAGGTGAGAGGGTTTTAACATTAGATCTAGGTATTTTTTTCCTTCAGATAATATAGTCCCATTCGGCTGGGGATAAAGGATTTTCCTTTTGTGTAGTCTCCTTTTGATTCCCAGGCAATCTAAGACCAATACCCAAGAAAGAAGGAAAGAAAAATTCCATTTAAGTTAACCTGTGTCTTGTTAACAGTCAAAAGCTGAATCAGTCTTGCTAAGTACGATTGTTCCTTGTGGGGGACTGCTAGCGAATGACAGGATCTCACTGGATGTCATATCTTAAAATGCATCTTTGTGATAACAGGGGTCAGAGGAATGAGGCTGGGCTCAGGGAAAACAGACAAGAATATAGGCTCCTGGAACAGTATGGAGGTTCTTTAAAAAAGAGAGCTTTAATGTGACCCAGCAATCCTACTCCTGGGCATCTACCCAGGGAAAAACATGGTTCGAAAGGATACATGCACCCCAATGTTCACTGCAGCACTGTTTACAATAGCCAAGACATGGAAGCAGCCTAAATGTCCATCGACAGAGAAATGGATGAAGATGATGTGGTACATGTGTACAATGGAATATTACTCAGCCATAAAAAAGAATAATGCCATTTGCAGCAACATGGATGGACCTGGAGACTATCATACTAAGTAAGTCAGACAGAGACAAATACATCACTTATATGCGGAATCTAAGAAAAAAAGATACGAATGAACTTGTTTACAAAACAAAAACAGACTTAGAGAATGAACTTATGGCTACCAGGGGAAAGGGTGGGGGGAGGAACAGATTGGGAGTTTGGGATTGACATGCACACACGGCTATATTTAAAATAGATAACCAAAAAGGACCTACTGTAGAGCAAAGGGAGCTCTGCTCAATATTGTGTAATAAGCTAAATGGGAAAAGAAATTGAAAAATAATAGATGCATATATAACTGAATCACTTTGCTGTACATCTGAAACTAACACAACATTGTTAATTAACTATGCCCAAGGATAAAATAAAAACGAAAGAAAAACTAAAATACAGGCTCCCGTGTCCCCAAGTAACACCTTGACAATCATTATCCCTAGTGAAGTCCTCATACTTGGAAGCCAACTTCAAGAACGTCATTAGGAAAAAGGAAAAAAAAAAAAAAGAAAAAGGAATACTATTTCAATGGCTTTGAGCACAAAACTAGCATCTGTATCCATAAAGGCCAAGCACTGGTGGATTAACATTTATTCAAATGAAATCCTCCCCCACAAGGCCCTGCCTGGGGCTTCTTTCTAAGAGTTCCGTGGTGAGTAGTCGTTTATCATGCCATTAACTTGTTTTTCCTTTTTCTCTTGTTCTCTCTCTAGATTAACATGTAGCAAAATGAAAATCTCCTCCAGGTAGCTACCTGACTGCATTTCAAGGCATTCACAGAAACTGCTGCTTCCTGCAGAGCAGAATTCTGCTCCCAGAGCATCCCAACTGGGGCAGCAGGGAGGGCTCACCCTGCATCCCCTTCCTGGGTGGGCGGCCCCTCAGGCCGCCTCTCACAGCCCAGCCTTACCAGTCCCAGCCGCATCTCCCAGAAAGTCAGTTCTGGGACCTCTTGTTCTTTCCAGGGCTGGAGCTGCTGCCTCTGGAGATGTGTTTTTCATCGGGGCAGCCCACGGCCCTGTTACCCAGCTGGCACCAGAGCCTCCTGGCGGCGGCTTGCTAACTGTCCGAGCAGGGCCTCCCCGGGGGCCCCCCTGTTGGGATTCAGCTGAGAGCAGAAGACTGATACCTCGCCCAGCGGGTGAGGACACCCCGTCCTCCCCAGGGAGGCCCCCTCCAGAAGGGGTGGTTAGGAGCCTGGCCTTGGGACCTTATTCTACTCCTACAGGCCCCACCCTTCCGTGTATGTAAAATTCCCCTATAAGGACTTGTGGGTTTTTTCCTTTCTCTGTTTCCAAGTTGACAATCATTTCTGATGTCTGTGGCCTTTTAGACGCCTTATCTTTCTTCTTTGATTAGAACACTCTGCTTGACCAGAATGATTTTCTTTTAGTGCTGCCTCTTAGGGTCTTCATCACCTTCTCAGAGATTCGTGGTGTACACGATTTTAATGAAACTGAATCCTCTAACCCTGGTTTCTCTTAGACATTTTGTGATGCTTCTGTCAAGAAATCAATCAGCAGGGACCTCCCTGGTGGTGCAGCGGTTAAGAATGCATCTGCCAATGCAGGGGACATGGGCTCAAGCCCTGGTCTGGGAAGATCCCACGTGCCATGGAGCAACTAAGCCTGTGTGCCACAACTACTGAGCCTGCGCTCTAGAGCCCGTGAGCCACAACAATTGAGCCCATGTGCCACAACTATTGAAGCCCACATGCCTAGGGCCGGTGCTCCACAACAAGAGAACCCACCACAATGAGAAGCCCGCACACCACAACGAGTAGCCCCTGCTTGCCACAACTACAGAACGCCCACGCAGCAAAGAAGACCTGACGCAGCCAAAAAAATAAATAAAATAAAATAAAGAAATCAATCAGCACACTTGGCAAACATTTCATTCTTACTCATGCCATGGATAACCCTTGATTCCCTTCCTGTACAATTCAAATACCTTCCCTCCCTGCATGAGGGGTCCTCAAAGAACCAGCTGCATGCCCTCTCTTCCCCCTACCCTCTCTCTCATTCTGCATCATGAGTCCATTTTATGGAATTTATCTTTATAATCTCACCTTACATTTCTCTTTATCTTGTACAGAGACTGTTATGCATTGAGAAGTTTGAACAGGTGTAATAAACCATTATTACCTGATGGGTTACAAACTACAGCGCATGCTACTAGCCACCCATCTCCAGCTCTGCATTTTAGAAAAGGCAGAAGATCTAACCATTAATTCTAACCATCCATGTCCTATAGGAACAACCAAGCCCCATTTATAGAATAAACATAAAATAATACGGAGTGTGAAAGAGCATATTCTATATGCAAAATAATTTGTTCCTGTGACTATTAAGTGTATTTTAAATAGTGTTATAGAGTTGTGCAATATAAAGTACCATGGTGCACACACATTTCTACCTATAACAAAAATCATCAGTTTCCTACAGTTTTTTTTTTTAAATCTATACAGGAGTTCAGTATGCTCCATTTTCATGGGACAAACATGCTGTAACCAACTCTGCCTAAAACAAACAAAAACTCCTCCTAAATGCATTTCTTGGATTTAGGCCATTGTCACAAAATCACTACTCTTCCAGTGTGGTTGCCCTGGCTGCTTTTAAATCTTTGTTTTCAAATACAAAAGCAGATTTGAGCCTTGCTTCTGGCAAATGCTGTAGATGGGATTTAAATAATACAGCAGTTGGGAATGAAGAGGAACCTTTAGAAGTGGTTGGACAGGGGACACACCAGATGGGGAAAAGGAATGAAAGCGAAAATTCACAGGCCAGAGCTTTCAAGAGGGCGCCTGGCATCTGCCCAGGTTTGTGGAGTCTGCCATGCTTTCTTCTAATGCCATAAAGAGTTTGGGGGAGCAACTGGGATCAAAACTAGGTCAGGTTTAGCAAAAACGCTTTGTTTTTCCTCTCCAGAACCCATTCCAGAGTGTCAGGGTTAGAACAGATCTTAAAAACCTAAGAGCAGCACATCTAACCCACTCGCCCTAACTCAGGGCTCATGGAGGACAAGGAACATTCTGAAAGGAGAAAATGCACTGCGATGAACCGGCCGTATCTGTAACTCCATTAAAACTATGCCATAAAAAAATGATCATGTTTTGTTAGCCAAGTCACTCCCTTTATTGTTCTTTCTTTCGGTTACTCCAATTTGGGAAGTTGTCCTATTTATAAAATGCTCTGATGATGATGAAATGATAGTACTAAACACAGGATAATAAGGGACCAGCATGGACTTTTAAAGACACGTGCAGAGTCTACCTACTTCTTTTCTGTGAATGTGTGTGTATCTTTCAGCTATATTCACTCTGTGCTAATAAAGTATCCAGGGAGGAAAGACAGAAGGAATGAGACTTAACCTCTCCCATCAATACTTTTTTTCAGTTATTCTAGGACACTGGAAATTTGCACAAATGATATATAAACACATGGAATACAGGTTATGTCCATTATGGTAATAGCAACAATTCAATAAATTTCACTATCTACTATACCTAGACCCATGGATTTAGATCTCTCAGACTATGCTAGAAAAGGGAGTTTACAACCTTCTCTTAACAGCCTCTTAACTCTCTCGTTCTGACCTTCATAGTTCACCCAAGCAGTGTTAGCTCACAGAGTTCCCTCCAGTGCATGGTGAAATAAGATCAACAGGACAATATACAGATTTTTCATAAATTGAAATTACGTTAAAAGCCAGTCCTATTACTACACACTGACATTGTCTACTTCTTTTAAAAAATTATGATGAAAGCTGATGAAAGATTTTTTTAATGTCCTTCCTCGTCAAAATAAAATCTTGGCAACCTTATGTGTGTCCCTTCTGGTCTAAGAATCACAGCCCTAAATAGCAACCTCTTCCTAATGATACCTCAGTAACTATGGGACGGTAAAATAAGGAAAGATGAAAGATCAAAGCTTTGGTGAAGAACAGCATCAGTGAAGGAAAGGCATGGCTGTGGACCCCAAGACCATGGCTGTATAAATATGCACCAGCTTCGCAGGAACCACCAAAACTAGCATCTCCTGGACAAGGTCTGTGCTTCAGGCTCTACACTAACTGTTGTACCTACATTATCTCATCATATCGCACAATAGGAGGAGTCAAGTCCAAGAATGTGTTGCTTTCTAAAGATATCAGCATCAAAATTAGCATTACGCATCAAAACTCAGAGTGGCTATGTTTAGGCTATATCAAAATGGGATATTTACTTGTTTTTACTTTCCAAATAATCCAAATGTAGAAGTTCCATTATTTGTAATACTAGTGCTATCAAAAACTATAAACAAAATCGCCAAAAGTAAATTCAGGATGAGCTGATAGAGTGATCAGAGTCCGGATGCACAAATAAACTGGTTCGGTCTTTTATAAACATGTGTTTCTTGGAACAAAAATGATGGAAATTTGTTGATGCCAAAGAAAAACAATTGCGTTAGCCTACAAGTGGAGAGAGACAAGAAAAAGATAACACTGAGATACCTCCTCCTAACCCAGCCACCACACAGTTGAAACTGATTTCGAATGTGATTACATGCATTTTATTTCCTTGGATGTGTCTCAGGTGAAAGAAAGGACCAGCGGTGACTGTAAAGAAAGGACGTGTGAAAATCCTGAACAAGACCGGAGTATTTGTCTACTTAACCGAAAAGATGGCCTAGTGATGAAAAACTAACAGTTGATCCAAGGAACAAAAGAATACTCTTGTGTGACATTTTGTTGAGAGTGACTAACAATAATAATAAATGTCCAGAGAATGTGTCACATAATTATAGTTTGTGGCTGATAATTTAAAGGCACAGATGAAGTGGACTCTTCTGAAGGACTCCTCCAACCACTGAGAACACAACTTACTGTGCTATGGGACCTTGGTTTTCCATAAAATAAAAATCTCTGAAGCAATAAACCCAATACTACAAGATTATATTGAAGAAGGAAAAAAAAAAGTTTTTGGCCACGCCATACAGCGTGAGGGATCTTATTTCCCTGACCAGGGACCGAACCCACATCCCCTGCAGTGGTAGCACAGAGTCTTTTTGTTTCTTGTTTTTTTAATAAGATTTTTTGATGTGGACCATTTTTAAAGTCTTTATTGAGTTTGTTACAATGTTGCTTCTGTTTTTGTTTTGGTTTTTTGGCCCCAAGGCATGTGGGATTTTAGCTCCTTAACCAGGGATCAAACCCGCACCCCCTGCATTGGAAGGCAAAGTCTTAACCACTGGACCGCCAGGGAAGTCCCAAGATGAAAATATTTTTTTTTATTTTTTATTTTTTATTTATTATTTTTTGGGGGGTACACCAAGTTCAATCATCCGTTTTTATACACATACCCCCATATTCCCTCCCTCCCTCAACTCCCCCCCCAACCCTCCCTCGAGTCCCCCCCATCCTCCCTGTCCCAGTCCTCTAAGGCATCTCCAAGAAGAAAATATTAAAAACACAAAAACAAAACTCAGGCTCCATTCAGGAGGGAAGCGGATTAAGATCAGGTGGAATTTCACTCTAAGGACAGTAACCAGCTGTGAAGAGTTAGTATGGAGCGGTCACGTGTCACCATGCGGAAAACACTAGATTCTGATGGCAGATGACTTCAGCTCTGTGACTTTACTAGTCGGACCACCTGGATCCACTTGCTGCATCCTCCTGGGCTGCACTGTCGTCCTGTGAATCTCACTATAACGACAGGACTATCTAATTCATGGAGTTGTTGGTTGGATCAAACAAGATACTGGTTGTGAAAGAGCTTTCTTTGTAAAGGATCCTACAATGTAACTGCCAGAGAAATTTATAAGGGTCCGGAGAAAGAACCACCACCACCAAGATCCGTAAATTATGGTAAGTGAATTATAGTCTACCTGCAGTCAGTTTTTCATTTTTAAATATGGCACCTTTTGGTCCTGGACAGGGTGAAAGTCCCATTCGGTAAAGCCACAGGGCAGCACCCAAGATCCTTGCAATAATGATCATCTTCTGAGAAGGTGCCTCAGTACCTGGCAATCTGGTGATTTCTCAGGTCAAACAACCTGGAGTTTGCTAACAGTATAAAGAAAAGTCTCTCTTAGGTGTCTGGATCAAGTAAGGTGGGATCACAGTAACTAAAAACTAGATTATCTGAACCAAAATTTGCAATGTCTTTGAAAAAAAGGTAATGATCTCTCCTGCTATGTATTCTCCAACTTCCCCTAAATGGTCTACAGACCCAATTTAGCAAAGCAAAAAGCATTAACAGCAGCAGCAGATACACAGACGCAACACACGTGAGAAGAGAAATCTTCAAAGTCCAGGAAGCAGTTAAGGTCATGAAAACTGCACGGTAATCCTGTATAGTAGACAACATGAAGATTTACCTGAGGCTTACACATTGCATCGAGTGAAGCCTGGACCAGCTCCACCCCCAATTAAATTGGATCCCTTGTTTGTCCATCTTAAACTAGCTTGGAATTATATATTTGTGTGATTATTTGACTAATATTTGCCTTCCTCTTAAGTATAAGCTCTAGGGAAGCAATCACCATATCTATCCTGAAACCAAGGCCTGCAGTGTGGTGCTGTCACTTAGTAGGTATTTAATATACACTAAATCAATCAATCAAATGCAGTCACTGATTGGGAAGGCATCGACTGACTTTCAAAACACGTACTGCTAAGGTTATTATCCTGTTTTATCTAAGCCAGCCGAGTTGAAGAGGCAACGCCAAAAGAATATAAGCGAGGA
Source organism: Hippopotamus amphibius kiboko (assembly GCF_030028045.1). Taxonomy (NCBI): domain Eukaryota; kingdom Metazoa; phylum Chordata; class Mammalia; order Artiodactyla; family Hippopotamidae; genus Hippopotamus; species Hippopotamus amphibius. The sequence continues at coordinate 115,628,121 of NC_080189.1, read as the reverse complement.
CCCTGCAGGATTTAAATATTTTCCATAAATAATACATAAATGGGTAATTGAAAGAGAACCGAATACGTTTCAGTTGTTTTCAATATTCAAAATGTAAGTAGGCATTCTGTGTGAAATGAAGCAGAAAGGATGTTTTCGAGACAGTGTCACTTCACTGTGTGGTCCCTATGCAACCCATCACGGGTTTTCTTTTCAAAAGGCTCCAAAAGGCGAACCTTTTCAAGAGGAGTTCTCTTCTTAAGAAAAACTAGAAACCAAAGCCTATGGAGATTTTAGCTCCTTACCACTCCCAGACACCACAGCTCTCGCATTTCAGAAGGTCCCTGTGCTTTAAAGAGGGGGACACTGGATCACAGCGTATGCATTCAGCTTCCATGTGTCCAGGTCTGGCTGCTGAAAGCAGACACGGTCCTGGGAAGCAGGCGAGGTTCTGTGAGGGGGGTGGGGGTAGGGGGGTGGGTGTTGTTCTGAGTGCTAACGGAGGGGTGAGGGCAAGCGCGACAGGGCTGGGAGGAAGCAGGTGGCCTTAAGATGACGGATCCGGCCACCCTGGGGGGAAGGGATTGGGCACAAAGGTCCAGGGACAGAGAGGTGAGGACCGATGGGACACAGGCTCTAAAGAACGACACCCTCAACCCACACAAGAGAAGAAACCAATGGCGCCCTAGGTGTAGATGAAGTGTATGCCAACAGCTGTGAAGCAGCGGAAACAGCCCCCAGCAGCCGATCCAGTCCAGCAGAACCAAATTAGACCCAGCATCCCGGTCTCGAGAAAGGCCAGGTTCTGATAACACAAACGTCTCCTACTCGCCAGTTTCTGCCTCTTTGTCCTGTCAAGTGTCTCATTTATGTCCCAGAAGTGTCTGAACCTCAAGACCCACGTGACAGCCAAACAATGGGCCATGGTGGGTTTTAAACATTGCATTTTCGGGAACCTACATGCACTGCTGATGGGAATGTAAACTGGTACAGCTACTATGGAGAACAGTACAGAGGTTTCTCAAAAAAAATAAAAACAGAGTTACCATATGACCCAGCAATCCCACTCCTGGGCATACATCCAGACAAAACTCTAATTCAAGAAGATACATGCACCCCAGTGTTCATGGCAGCACTATCCACAATAGCCAAGACATGGACGCAACCTAAGTGCCCATCGACAGATGAATGGATAAAGAAGATGTGGTACATATATACAATGGAATACGACTCAGTCATAAAAAAGAATGAAACAATGCCATTTGCAGCAACATGGATGGACCTAGAGATGATCATACTAAGTGAAATAAGTCAAAGACAAATAAAATATGATTATCACTTATATGTGGAACCTGTAATAGGGTACAAATGAATGTATCAGCAAAACACAAACAGACTCACATAGAGAACAGACTTGTGGTTGCCAAGGGCAGGGGAGTAGGGGAGGGAAGGATTGGGAGCCTGGGGTTAGCAGATGCAAATTATCATATACAGAATGGATAACAACAAGGTCCTACTGTGTAGCACTGGGAACTACAGTCAATATCCTGTAATAAACCATAGTGGGAAAGAAAAAAATTAAATGTTGCATTTTCTTTCACCATCCCAATGAGATCCAGGCAGGCAGAATGTTGTTAAGCCCATTCCACTGGATTTCTCTCTGAAAACTGCAGGGACAAAGAGTTCAGGACACAGTCAACGTTCTGTTCTCAGAGAAACACATCTTCTGTGGCTCATGAACGCCTTTCATTCGGGTCTCTGCCCTTATTAGCAGGAGGCCTGTTTGCAGGGAATCTCGGGGGAGCCGCAGCTGCAGCAGCCCCACTGAGCCCCAGGTCCTGAAGCCACCCCTGGAGTGCCGGCTGCCTCTGCAGGCCTCCGAGCTTGGGGCCACCAGTGGCAGGGGGACGGGCCATGGTCATCACAACTCTGTGGGGACGCAGGGCTGCAGACATCCAAAAGGCATCACCCCCCCCCCCATGATATCCTATTCGCCTCCAAACTGCGGGGAGACAGTCTGCGAAGGTTGTCACACTGACCATCTCCCTCCCCCTCATACTCAAGTGCACACAAAAGACAAAGCAAAACAAACAAAAAGCCACCACCTGAAGGAGGCAGAAGAGACCTCATAATGAACCGTTTCTCTAAGGACCTTTGGTACTCTAAATTCTGAGTCCAAGGATGTACTGGAAGCGTGGGATGGTGCGGGGAAAGGAGAGATGCAGAAACAAGATGATCGAGCAAGTTTTATTGTTTTGGAAACAAAAAAGGAGGAGAGCAGGATGAAAGCAAAGGACAAGAGAGACCTGAAAGTATCCAACTGGAAAAAAAAAAGGAAAGGGAATGAGAAGCACCAAATAAAGGCAGTCTGAGCGACCTAGGCTGGGGAAATCCAGAGGTCCAGGCTCACAGCGTTTCCACAGCCTGTGTCCTTAACGTCTCCCCATCTCGTCCTGCCATAAAATGGCTGGATGCAAGCAAAACACACAGATGCGCGTAACCCTACTGACATGAGAATGGGGCAGTGACCAGATGGTGGGACCCAGCACACTGGAGCACACTGTCATCTTCTAGAGAATTAAAATCCCGGTGCAAGTCAAGCTGCTGGGACTCGCCATCCAGGCTCACATCTGCAACCCAACATTTGGGAAGTGGGGGTGGGGGGGGAGGGGAAAGCACACAGAGGGATGCAGTTTCAAAAACAATCAAAAAGGCACACAAACAAGTACAGCTCTCAAAAATAAGGCTGAAGTTTGATTTCTCTTTTTTTTTCCAGCAAGGGAAAAGTAAAGACTTTTTAACAGAACAGTGTGTTCAAGGTTACGTAAGAACATGCAGAAAACAAGAAGTGATTTCCTCCCTGCCAATTTTTCATGGTAATAGGTTACACCCAAGATCCCACTCAATTCTCTACATATTTTGCAGCTCCTCTGGCTTCTAATATAGGAAGACAGCATGCAGAGACAAAGGGCTGTAAAATACCTGATTTCTGTTTTCCTGACAATTCACACGATGTTGTGCTCCCTGTCATTCATTTAAATTAGGTATCCTGTACTTAGAACATTTACAGGCAACACATTTATGGGTGTGTGCGTTCGGGGGTTTTTAACCAGCAAATACATAACACCTACACTCATAATTATACTCTGTGAATAAGAACCAGACTGGCTGCAACAAAAGATGCCAGTGCTCTGTAACAGATCATGTTACAAAGTTTGGACAGCCCCTGGAGAAGAGAGGAAGAAGACCACGTTCTTCACTTCTACCTTCTGTGTTTTACAGGTGTGTTTTCACAGCTCGGTGGATCTTAACAAGTATAATATTGCTGTCAAGTGGGGGTGAGCTAACTATTCCTAGACGCCATCCCTCACATGTGTTGGAGGTGGCGATAAGATAGCAAATTAGGATGGGTGGCACTACAACATTCACTGTCACAGTCACCCTGAAATGAAAAGCTGAATGGCACAAAATAACCGAGACGGCCCTACACTGAGAAAGCCAGGCATCTCTTTATAAAGTCCATGTTTGGTTTCCTCTCTCACCACTTGTCCATACAGGCTCTCACAACAGCTAAGAATGCACATTCTTTTTCATTGCCAATTTTTAAACAGCGGCAATAGCCCAAATGCAAAGGCAAAAAAAGGCGACTTTTCTATTGTCAGTAGTGCTAATAACCTACAGCTATAAACCTCCACTCTTTCCTTTGACAGTGTCTCGGAGATTGATAGCCTCTGAAGCCCAAACTATACTTCCTTGGCATTTTCTAGTGACTGAGAAAATGGGGTGACATTCGGCATACTGCTAACTGGAATCCAGCCTTGGGGGTGTTGGGGGGAGGGTACAGGGAGAACAATGAACTTGGAAGTGTACAAACCGGCAAGAAACAACCCTTACATGTGGACTCCTGGCTTCATCGGTTTGTTTAAACTATGAATGACTGCGTTTCAAATGACTGTTAACTTGATTTTTCCATGATTCGGAACGTTGACATCTGGGAGCAGAGGAAAAAAACATGACCTTTCTGCATGATCTCACCCTACAAGTACATTTAGGGATAGAATTCTGGATGAATTGGGCAGTAGGATTTTGTCTAAATATCAACAATGTAAAATGAAAATTTCTATATTATAGAAAAATTTAACCAGAAATCAGCATTCAGTGTAGGCACTGGGGCCTTAAGTGGTGACAGAATTACTGACAAACAGGATCTCTTTAGTACTGTGCATTTTCTACAGAGAATTAAATTTTTTCCTGCTTCCAAAAGAAACTAAAATTATGTTTCTGGTATCTGCACAGAAAAAGAGCAGCTTTCTATATCCTATATCTCTGATGCTTCTTTAGGAATCAAAGATGATGATACTACACAAGAATTTTTACATAGTACTTCCCAAAGTCTGTTCTAAGTAACACTAATTCCATAAGAAGCTCTACCAAAAGCTCCCATGTTGAAGAGTCTAGAAGCACCCCTCTCCCATATGCATAAGGCCTAAAGCCCATATTAAAGATTAGTCTTGAAAGAACTAAAGATACTTGTTTAACTTTGTTTAAACCTCTGATTGCTAAGCTTTATTTTTGTCACTGAATCCTTTCCATCCATATAATATCCTCCTAGTGTTCCACAGAATCTACTTTGCAAAACATTAATCTAAAACCTGAACTCATGTGTTGACTTAAAGCAAAGAATGAAAATTACACTCAAAAATTCAGTAGAAAAGATATTTAAAGGTCTTTAATATCTTTGCATAGGAGACTCCCCTGTAAGTGGTAACGGGTTCATGGAAACAAACAGATTTTTTTCTATTTTATTGAAGGAAAAGATCATTTTTCTCTAAAATTTGTTGATGTTCAAATAGGACTTTAAAGAATCTGTAAAACCACCCCCTAAAATTCTTTTCTGGTGAAAGAATACCCAAGTGCTTACACTCAGAAAAATGTGAGAAAAATAAACAATGAATTTGGCAATATAATAATTTCAAACAATCCTTCCTCTACAAGTCCAGTTGGTTTTACATCACTTCCCTATAAATCGTTTTCCCCTCCCCAGGGATTCCAGCAAATGTTAGCTTAGTGAAGGCACTTTTGATCAAATTTAAAATTTTAGGAAATGAAGTCACAAGCTAAGGGCTCCAGCTTCGTTAAGGGGGTGGAGGGACCAGTGAAATGAGATGGATGACAAGGGACTTAGAGAAGCTCTTTGGGAGGTAAAAGAATTCTCATGCATGTACTGGTCCTGAGGGTTCCTTCCAATGGCTATGATTAGTGTTCTGTCTAGAGAGACTCAAGAGAGGAAAGGGTAAATGAGGAGAACCTTGGACTAGATGAAAACGACAGCACCTCAGGGACTCAGAAGCCATGAAAATTAGCACTGAGCCCACATGCCCAGGACATAAAAGAAATCAGGACAGTCTTAATGAGAATCAGGCAGGGCGCCTAATGAGAACCTTAATATACTTTATCTTCCTTTTATATTTCATCTTGGTGGCCTCCGATGAAACAAACCAACAAGTAGATTTACTGAGTGCACAGCCTGTGCCCAGCTCCGGGCTGGAGGCCTGGGGAGATCTCCAACCGCCTGTAGTCAGGCTTCACGTCTGATCCTGAGCTGCAGCAGCAGCAGCACCTGGAGCTCGCTATAAATGCAAATTCTCAGCCCCACTTTGGACCCACAGAATCAGAAAGTCTGGGGATGGGCCCAGCTTTCTGGGTTTTCAACAAGCCCTGCAGTGCTTCTGGTGCACGGTTCTGTCTGAGAACCTCAGCGGACAGTCTAGCTGAGGAGGCATGAAATCATTCAACAGCAGCAGTCAATATCAGAACCGAGCCGAAAGTTTGGAGACCTCGGGCAGCCTCCCTGCACAGGCACAGACTCTTCGAGATCAAGTTGTTGCCTTTAAAAACAAACCCGGGCATTTTCAGTTCAGGGTTTACTCTCTCACCGCCACCCCCAGAGGCTTACATTAAGAAGAGGAAGAGAAACTTGTACCATAATGTTTATTGCAGCACTCTTTACAATAGCCAGGACATGGAAGCAACTTAAATGGCCATCAACAAATGAATGGATACAGAAGATGTGGCATATATATACAATGGAATATTACTCAGCTATAAAAAGGGATGAGATGGAGCTATATGTAATGAGGTGGATAGAACTACAATCTGTCATACATAGTGAAGTAAGTCAGAAAGAGAAGGACAAATATTGTATGCTAACTCACATATACGGAATCTAAAAATGGTACTGATGAACTCAGTGACAAGAATAAGGATGCAGATACAGAGAATGGACTGGAGAACTCGAGGTATGGGAGGGGGCGGGGGGTGAAGGGGAAACTGAGACGAAGCGAGAGAGTAGCACAGACATATATATACTACCAACTGTAAAATAGTCAGTGGGAAGTTGTTGTATAACAAAGGGAGTCCAACTCGAGGATGGAAGATGCCTTAGAGGACTGGGGCAGGGAGGGTGGGGGGGACTCGAGGGGGGGGAGTCAAGGAAGGGAGGGAATATGGGGATATGTGTATAAAAACAGATGATTGAACCTGGTGTACCCCCAAAAAAATAAAAAATAAAAATAAATGAATAAATAAAAAAAAAGAAGAGGAAGAGAATGTGAGCTCCCATTATAACAGCTAAATGAGCACGGAAGCTAATAGGTATTCTACGTGTCTTGGCCAGAGTCAGTGCTATAGAAAGATCCATTTTTGTCCCCTAAATAGGCTATAAACATATATGGTACCTTAAGGGGGTCTCTTTCTGTATTATTTTGTTACACTGTGTTTAGCGGCAGCCTGGCTCTCTTTTTCCAGGAGCGGAATGAGATACGGGGCGGGGGGAGCAAAGGGATTGCATCTGCATTTTATTGCCCTATTTAAAGCCCTTTACTACTGTACCTGATATCCTTCAGCAAAGCGATGCTAGAATTACTATTTCTTCAGCCAGTGTGTGCAAATGTTTTAAGATAGTAATAGTACTAATAAGTGCAGTTAACATTTATTGCACATTTTATTACAAGCCGGGTACTTGAAATGAATCATCTCTCTTAATTCTCACACAAGCTCAGGAAGCGGCTACTGTTGCTCATTCCATTCCTACAGGTGAGGAAATCACAGATTAGAAAGAGACAGTCTCATCGGTACATGGCGTGTTCAAGACTCAAACTTAGGTTAACTTGACTGTAAGAGCAAGTTCTTTTCTGCTGCATCACATTCTCTTGAATTATTTAGTCTACTGGAAGGCACTGGAACATTACCTTCACCAAAGTTAATATTAGCCTCACTCATTTCTGGCAATTACATGATATGGGATAAACAGACGAGAGGAAGGCTGGAAGGCACTTGAACAACGTGGAATTTTAGGGAACAATGTGCTACACAGCAAGATGAATGAATTAAACTCTGCATGTTCAGCTTACACACATGGACATACCTTGTCAATATCCTGTTTGGTATCTTATGGTTTAGACAAGATTCTCAATAGAAGATTCTTACCCCTGGATGTTTATTAAAAAACTGCTAGAGCTCTATGCATATATAAGTGAGATCCTTATTAGCAGGAGCACTGTAATAAGATATTATTACATTACAATATTATATCCTAGGGTATTATAATACAAGGCAATTATCACGTACTTGGCTAACAGGGTCCATACTGTTGTAATGTATTAAAACCAGGCTGAGTAATAAAAAATGACAACAATATAATCATAATCTTTGGTACTTGGGGGGAAAACATTTTTCAGAAGAGGTCTCAAAGCACCTGCCTAGCATGCTCGCAAATTTATTTATGAAGGAACTGTGCTACGGAAAGGCCTGCACAAATTTATACACAACTATAGGGAAGTCTTTTTGCAAAACGCAGGAAAGATTAAAAGCTCACCCAACACAGGCTGACAGCAAAATGATTCTGAGAGATGCCAAGAAGAATAAAATAACCTGCTCATTCAACAGTAATTTACTGAGTGCCCAGCACGTGCTAAGTCCGACCTCAGGCTACGAGGATAGAGCAGTAAACCCAAGAATGGAAGTGTCCGCTGTCTCAGACCTTACATTCCAATAGGTAGACAGAAAATAAACAAATAAGCAAATAAACATATACTGGGGTCTCTGGAGGAGAGCTAAGAGCTAGGAGCTGGATGGCTAGAGTAGACCAAGTAGAAAACAGCAGGAACTGAGAGGCGCGGGGCAGTCACAGGCTATAGGACAGTAGAATGATGTTAGATTTCTTTCTAGGTTGGAAAAGATGCCGTTGGAGGGCGCGGTTGACCAGGGGATCTGCAAGATCTTTAGTCCAGTCAGAGAGGATGTCCTTGCAAGATGACGGTGGTTTGGTCAGGGGACCGACAATGAAGCGGCCCTAACAGAAGTGACCATGGGATGAACTGGCAGGATCTGGTGATGAGCTGGATGTGGAGGATGAGAAGTTCAGAAGCATCGGAGGGTTTCTGCCCCGAGCAGCTGGGTACCATTCAGTGACATGGGGAACAGGAAGGGGAGGGGAGCGAGAGTTTGGTTTGGGACAAGTTTGAGATGTTAAGTACACACCCAAGTGGAGACAGGCAAGGAAGCAGCTGGCTATTCAAGGCTAGTGTTCAGAGAAAAGGTTGAGGTTGGAGACACACAACTGGATAATGAGGAAACGAAACGCTCTATTTTTCTGCTGGGGATATAAAAACAGATCAAGTCCAGATTATGTTTTCACATCTGGTTTTCCTAAAACACAGTGTGGCAGAAAAATAGTGACTATGACCAGGAAACACAAGTTCTATCCCTGGCCCTACCGATGACCTTCTGAGAGTGTGACTCTTACCTTCTATATCCCACACTTCTTATCTACAAAATAAACATAACTATGAACGATTCTGCGACAGACAATAACAAAAGTTGGTGAGGCTGTAGAGAAATCAGAACTTCATATGCTAACGGTGGCAAGGCAAAATGGTGCATTCACTTTGGAAAACAGTCTGGCAATTCCTCAAAAAGTTAAGCAAAGGTTGACCCTATGACCCAGCAATTTCACTCCTATTCATATCTCCAAGAGAACTAAAAATACATGTTCACACAAACACTTGTACGTGAATGTTCATAGCAGCCTTATTCATACCAGCCAAAACAACCTAAATGTCCATCAACTGATGAATAAACTGTGGTCTATCCATACAATGGAATACTCCTCAGCCTTAAGAGGAATGAAATACCAATAAAGGCTATGACATGGTGAACCTTGAAAGCATTATGCTGAGTGAAAGAAGCCAGACAGAAAAAGTCCACATATTGCATGATTGCATTCATGTGAAATGTACAGAACGGGCAAATCCACAGACACAGAAAGCAGATGAGTGGTTGCCTAGGGCTCGCAGACTGGGCGGGGGTGCTGGGAGGTGATAACGACGGGTGAGGTAGGGGGTTTCTTTTTGGGGTGATGAAAATTCTGAAAATAGACAGTGATGATGGTTACACAACTTTGTGAATATACTAAAAACCACTGAAGTGCACACTTTAGAAGCGTGACTATCTCAGTAAAACGAAAGCAACCAAAGAAACGAGAATGATACTGGGGGATGCCAGGTGGGGGCGTTGACTGCCAATCACAGTTTCTCAGATAAAAAGAAAACCAGGTTGAAATCTATTGTTAGAAAAACATCAATGTGACACTGTCAGATCATCTACATGCTGGGATGGCCATGGTGCCTGCCAACTGTGTCCTCATTTCCACCCTGACTATGACCCTTGCTTCCCAAGAACCTGGACCTTTGATTTCCCAGTTAAAAGTCGTTCAACCTACAGCAATGTTTTCAGGCTCTCAAAAGCTCTGAATTAAATATAGTGTCTACTGTGGAATAATAACAGAAATATGAAAGGAAAGGTCATAAATATAAAATTTCCCTTTTATCCTCCCAACAGAAATCCAACCTCCTGGTAATTTACCGAAATATCAACTCTGTGCTAAGCCCTCAGCTTTCCTTTTCATTTCATTTTACTAAGGACATTCTGATCATATTTCTGATTAAAATAGTTCACAAATATTCCAGTCTATCCTGCTAACCATGTACCCATAACTGTGTCCCCAAGGAGAAGATGATAATATAATTTTAGTGAAGACCAGAAAGAGGATAACGGAACTGACCTCAGAAAGGTAGAGCTAGGTGTGCACCAAAATGTATGAAAATCCAAATAACCCTGACAGAATTCTTTTTATGTAGAGTAACAGGGCTGTGAAATCCAAATATATCAGCTTACATACTGTAAAATCTCCAGGATGCATTCAATTCCAAAGGGATTTCTGTTATGTCCTGACGGAAGGTTACAGAGATCCCGCTGGGTAAACACCATGGAAAAGGGCCCAGAGAGATCTCTTTACATGAGGTAATTTTGTCAAGAAAATGATCTGGAAAACCGGATGAGAAAAGTTCCTATAACTTGACTGAACAGAAATTAAACATGTGTTAAGAAAACTAAGAAATACGAGTCATACTTTTAATATGAAGCCTTACAATCTCACTACTATCGACACCTGCAATGTTCATGTTCTTTTCTCAGCCTCGTGAAACAAGACAGTCTGGAAACTTTCTCTGGTATGGCTTTCCAAGTGCTCCGGCTACCAAGTTTGAAAGCGAAATCCCCAAAAATGTGTGTTAATAATGAACCACAAAAAATACATATTTATATATAAATATATTTATATATAAATAAAAAATAAAATATAATAAAATATACGGGCCTTGGTGTTACACTATCACCTTCCAAACTCTGCCCCACTTAGCAGTACAGACTGTGGTTGTTCCACCTCTTTTGAATCTGCTTCTATATCTTGGTAGTATCACTATCTCTTATGGATGGAATGTTTGTATCCACCCCTCCAAATTCGTATGTTGAAGCCCTAACTAACATCCAAAGTATCTGGAGGTGGAGCTTCAGGGAGCTAATTAAGTTTAGCTGATATTAGAGGATGGGCGCCCATGACGGGATTAGCACCCTTACAAGAAGAGAAAGAGACATCAGAACTTCTTCTGTCACGTAAGGATGCAGCAAAAAGGCAGTTGTGTGCAAACCAGGAAGAGAGCCCTCCTCAAGACCAAATCTTGCCAGTGCCTTGATCCTGGACTTTCCAATTTCCACAACTGTGGGAAATAATGTCTGTTGCTTACACCACAGTATGTGGTATTTTGCTATAGCAGCCAGGACTAAGACACTGTTGAGGGACAGGTGGCTAGAAGAATAGCAACTAAAACAATCTATCACAGAAATGGAAGTAAACAGCAGGTGCAACACAGCTGGATCATGGAGAACTCTAGGGTAGGAGGTGAAATGGCTGGAAGAAGAGAAGTCACAAAATAGAAGGCAAGTAAAAAAGTATCTTTTCTATGAATGGGGCTACGACGTTGCGGATGCAGGGTTCTCCCAGCACCTAAAGCAGTCCCTGGCACACAGGGAGGCATTTAATAAATAGTTGCGGAGCCAAGAATCAACAATTAAAATCATGGTATAGGGAAAAGGGAGCAACCAACCAGACCAGAATGACAAAAAGCTGCAGCACAATAAGCTACTACACAGGAAATAGAGCATAAAATAGGTTTTTCCTGGTGGCTCAGAGTTCCATTGCTCCATAATTAAAATTCTATACAAATTATACCTTTAAAGTTTCTATAAACTATTGTTACTTTGATTATATGATGCAATTTATCAGATGTGAAAATGTTATAGCAGATTAACCATCAGTTGGTGCACTAACCATCAGCTGGTGTGTTTATATAACAGAACACCTATTTTATTTCTTCTCCAAAACACTGTATCTGAGTCTCCGGAATGCCTGCTTTGAATTATCTCCATCCTGCTGGAGGCAACTCGCGCAGAGAAGGTTGTGAAGACGCAGTTAAGTACAGGAATGCTACTCTTTCCTTCTGCTTTGTACTAGCAACGGATTGCTTTCACTTCCTCCTGTCCCTGTTTCCCTTAGAATCGCCTGGTCCCCTTGCCGATGACATGGCAATGATACATTTTTTCAAAACTTACATTTTCCTAAGAGACACTGAACTCCCAGAAAATGGGAACTCCTCAACTAAAAATCGGTTTCTATTAGCCCGGATATACACTATCAACACATTCTGTTCTTCTCAATCTCTAGAATGTCTTTGACATCCTTTCTGTAGAGATGACATAATAATATTAGCTTCACAAAATTATAATACAGAAGATAACACCACTGTCTTCCTCACCCCAGCCCCCAACATATACTATGTTCTGAAGTCACAAGGGATTTTAAAAAAATCTCTATCTGTATATTTGAATTGGTTGGGCCTGTGGTCTCCTCCAGCGGCACTGGCATAAAAGTGTAAAATGTAGGAAATATATAATTATCCCTTATTCTGTAATGAAACTAGCCTGAAAAACTGGTGTGCAAGTTCCTACTTCGATGACCAGAGTTATGAAACACACTTAAAACCTATTCTCCACTGAGTGGCTTTCAATAAAGCTTTAAAAACAAACTTGTGACTCTTAAAATTTTTTCTTCAATAACATGCATTTAGAAGTTCATAACGCTTACACAAGGAATCGAATGTGCACCTGGACAAACATGGCAAAGTGGAGTCTCTAGAGGTCGATAACTAAGTCCACAGCCACAGCCCTGATGTCCAGTTTCAGGCCCTCAGCTTGGTGCCCTGGGTTGGAAATCAAGGATTTCGGGAAGCGCTGATGCCACTCTGATGACATGCTTTTGTCTGTGTGTCCCACGCCGTGGCCTATGGCAGGAGTTCCAGGAGAATTTGCTTCGTTCTTTTCAACCCTAGCAATGTTAGTTCTCGACCTTTCTTCCTTCTCATGTGATGTGACGCGCCCTCACCTACTCTGAGCTGTATGGAGTTCTAAGTGCTGGGTTTCTGATTTCAGGCGGTGCTACAGTCTACTGGGAGAGACGGAACAGGACTCAGGATGCTGCTGTGAGCACACAGGTACAGGATGCTGAGGGAGCACAGGGGTGCTCGCTGGGGGAAGGTGGGGGGTAGATGGAATGAGAGGGCAAGGCAGTTGGCTTCCCACAGAAGGTGGTACCCCTCCTCCACTTCCAAGATTTTGTAAAGCTTTCCATTTTTAATTCCAAAAATCACATTTAATAATCGAGTTTCATCCCTGCCAGAAATGGTTTAATAAAAATGAACTCAACCTGTATAATTTAGCCTAATTATCTGACTTCAAGCCCATACCTGTGGTTCCAAAAATTAGAAGAGTTTTACATGGGATATTTATACAAAAGGTTATATAGCACACTGAAAAATCATAATCCTTGGGAGTTTGGGATTAGCAGATGCAAACTATTACATATAGGATGGATAAACAGCAAGGTCCTACTGTATAGCACAGGGAACTATATTCAATATCCTCTAATAAACCATAATGGAAAAGAATATGAAAAGGAGTATATATACATATAACTGAATTACTCTGCTGTACAGCAGAAATTAATACATTGTAAATCAACTCTACTTCAATAAAATTTTTTAAAAAACCCATAATTCTTAAGCAAGAGCATTGAACCCCATCTCTGTTTGTAATTTACATATGATCTCTACACTGATGGGTGTAATATGTACAAAATCAGTGCTGCAATGGCTATTCTAAGTTTCACTCCAGAATTCATTTTGATGGCTGCGTACTGCGTAATATTGAACTGATCCCAGAAATTCTGTCAGAATTCCTTCTGTCCCAGCACCATAACTCTTTTAATGCATTTCCGGTAGAAGAGTAATCACTTTCTAATAGGATTATCTTCACACCTTGCCTAAGTTGACAACCCTCCTGTATCAATAACTTAATAAGCCCCACAGTTTGAAAGACCATTCAATTTCACACACCACATACCTCCACCAGCACAACCGGGCAATGTAACGCAGTGCAAATCACCTTCGACACATTCTTTCTAGGAATAGAAGCATTTTTTCCCCCTTAAGAATATAGGCCAGATGCAAGAGGACTTCACAGAGAGAGGCCGGGATGCAGGTGGGGCAGAGGGAAGTCATTTCTCAAATGAGGCTGAAATGGGTTTCCTACCCACCCCCAATCTGACCTAGGCTCCTCCTTGTCCGGTGTGGCTTGGTCCCTCCAGAGGCAGCTACCTCTGGCAGCTGATGGGGACACAGCAATGCGCCTGCCTGCCTTTGGCATCTCTTGCTATCAGAGATGGTACATTTCTAATTTAGCACGGCTATCTACTGGAGGTCTAGGCACTGCCAAGCATATTGACAAAATCCACTAAAAACCACAAACCAACATCACTTTGGTTTTGCTATAAACCTAAATAAGCTCCCCAGTAACGAAGGATTTAATGCTTTTCACGTTGCCCTGCTCATTAACTCAACCTATAGCTTGATTCTTTCTTGCTCTCTACCTTTATCATTTTGTTTTAAATTAAAAGTTTTGGGGCTATGGAAAAGAAGCACATCATGACACGAAAGCCAAGTATCACAGCGGATCTACTTCAAAGAGGTGATGCAAATATCAGTAAGAAATGAAATAGCTTAGGCTGGGCTGGGAGGTAGCTTCATCTTGTGAAATATCAAGTCTAATAAATAAATGAACAAACAACTCATTTTTTTTTTTTCAGTAAACTACCAAACCCTTCCTGAGACTCATAATGCTCTTAATAAACTGTTGAAATGGAACTGCAGTCAACTCGAAGGTTCTCAGGAAGTAGTCATCACTGAGCAGACAGGCTCCAACCACCAGCTTCTGCAACTGACTCAAGCCCAGTCACTGAGGCAGAAAACACCGCTCACCAAAAGACAACCGGAGAGAAACCCAGATCAAACGTTGAGATATAGCTCCCCCACCAGGCTGGACAGGCTAGTTGAGGACATAAACCTTCCAGAAAAGGAAGGTTGAGAATTGACTCGCTGAGAATCAAAGACTGAGTAATGCAAGATGCCTAATATCTAGAAGACACACAATGCATACTTAATGACATAAAAAACCCTAACCATACTGATGCTCCCCTCGGCCACCAGTGGGGAATGAGGCTCATTTTAAATCCCCAGAGAGGCTGTGGGGTAAAAGTAAGAAAGGCACAGGCACTGGGGTAACCATCTTCTCATCAGAAACTGGCCTAAGGAGGCTAAAAAAGATCAAGACACCACCAGATGGCAACACAGAGCCAAACATGCTTCCCACGTATATCTCTGGGATATACAACAACATTGGATCATAGGAATGGCCAATATATCACTGGAATGTCTACTTTTATGTTTAATAAAAGATAAGATTAGAGAAATAAAAATCAGTCCTCACAGAAAGGTAAATATTGAGACTGAAGAAGTTGCTTGTCATTGTACAGAACAGACCCTCAATTACTGCACCTTTGCTGTGCAAATGGCAGGGGAATGTAATTAACAATTAATAGAAGCTGCCCTCAATTTAAAGCCTCCGAGGGAAGTAATTAAATTTGGTAGAAGCTGTAGCCTCTAAACAAAGATACATCATACAAATACAAAAGGAAACACAGATCTGAATAATAAATGCAAATTAGAAACAAGGTTTGACTATAGACAGCAGAGAAATGATCCTAAAATTATTTTTCCTAAGAAATGTTCTCTTGAAGAGACTAGTTTATGAACCTATTTTCATCTGGGCCAAGGTCTGATATGAATCCTGGCTGATGTTTCTTGAGTGTAACCTTGCTTCCAGAGTATTTATGCACGCAGATCAGACAGCTTCCTGCCATCTGAATTAGCGGTACAAGTACATTTCATATCAGTGTGGATGTACTTGATATATACAGTGTCAACATTACTACCAGGGATGGAGCTCGCCAACACTGCTCTGCTTGTTGGTTGTGAAATAAAATTGCCAGGCAGAATGTGTGTCGCTACAGAGGGTAAATTAATGCCGGCAACCTGGTTATCAGCAGTCTTTAGCCTGCCTCTCTAAGCTTCTAACGGAAACATTTAGGGAGCAGAAGCGTTACATCTGGCTACAGCTGCACATTACATGGTCCATTGAGACTCCGATGCTGATGGCTGCACTGAATAACAAACAGCTGGGTATAAAGGTAAAAATCAGGAAATCGATTTTAAGCACACACATTGCACAAATCCTCTGAAGTTCCAGCACCGAAGGAGAAAGGACCAATTAGCATGGAAGAGGGCAAAACAGCATCCCAGAGATTAAAATTCAAAAATATAGGTGGGCACCCTGGGGTCATTATTAATACCTTGGCTGGGCTCTCCTATTTCTGTCTCATCACAGACAGTGTGAGGACAAAGGCTGCACTGTCAGATCATTTTCTGGCTCTGGTCACGCTCTGGTTGAACCTTAACAGAACTGAGCCACCTAGTTGAGCTTTCCAGAATGGGGCAAAGTTATTTCATGAATTTAATGGAGTTGAATGGAAAGGCGGCCTTGTAAATCTGGTCTCAGGGTCCTCAAACACTGAACCCATGGGCTGGGGGAAGGGTGATCAGACAAAGCTGCAGACAGGAATTTCCCAGGACGAGATGTCGCTTAGAAAGAAACATAAATTAATGAGCTAGCCCTTCCCAAGGTGCCCAGCAGGATACTAACATATTAGAAACATCGAGGAAACCTCTGTTCAATTCTGAATAACTTTTCTGTTTATAAGGATTTTGGTAAGGAAATAGGTCAGACAGAGAGGCTGGAAATTGCTTTTTCTGAATGTTTCAAAGCATGCATAACCGTTTTTGTGTAAAGGTTTGGGTTAGTCCTACGTGTAGACTTTTAAAAGTTGGCAAACATGTTTATGTTTAAGCACGCTGGTGATACAGGATCAGACACGAGAAGGGGGGGGGGCCACATAATTTATCATCCAAACTGGGACACTTTTTAGAGTGAGAAGCGGATGCTATTAACGATGACACCAGGACGATAGGTACAAACTGGGAATATCCCAGCAAACCAGGACACACGCAGTCTTGAGTTCCAAACGGAGGTCATATCTGGAGTGCCAGTTAAGTGGCGGCTATGCCACCTGCTTATTTTTACTCTCTATGCCTACTCGTTCTCAAGAGTCTACTGACCGATCTACTGTAAAATCAAGAGTCTGTCTAAGGGAAATTGGGGGAGCAAAAGGTTGGATGAGATTAAAAAAAAAAATCCAGATAAAAACCCAGATTTCTTTGCTTGCACAATTAATTCTGTGGATCACACCTGATCCAATCAGACCTAATGGAGTAGGGAGGGCACTACTACTCTTGCAGCTTTTTTAGATGGGAAAGAACTGTAATATTACAGGTTTTGGTCAATGTTGCTTGCCCCCGTCTCTCAGGCTGCCTGGATTCTACCATCCAAATGGCCAAGATCATAAATGTACGTGCACATCACCACCAAGAGACCACGTTTCCTTCACTTCGTGTTCTTAGTAACAATAATATCTGTAAGGAATCTAGGAAGGATCTAGGTATAGCAAAAATAAATAAATAAATAGATAGATAGATAGATAGATATAGATAAATAATTGATGAGGCAATATCATATTTCCCTCATCTGATCTACAGGATGATGAATGAAGGTCTCCAGAAAGATGTAACAGTTAAATATTTATTTCCCAATAGGAAAATCCTTTACTAATCCAACAGAACCCAAACAGTACAAAGCCTTTCTTCATCTTAAAACAGTGTTTTCCAGAGAAAGAAACATCTGGTTACTCTGAGCTTTTGTCTATCACTTTAACTTAAAACATGAACTACTGTTAACACTAGAAAATTTTCTAACACCTAGGACAGGCAGCAACCATTTCAGTACATTAAGAGACTTCAAATGTTTGTGTTGAGGTTGACACAACACAAGCTGCAACTCTTGTTCACTGGCAGGAATTTTTGAGTTAAAAAAAAAAAAAAACAGATTTCAGTACGGAAAATGTTTAGGTGGTTTCCACAGAAGATCTGATCGATTCAGCCAAATAATAGGTCAGTTGTGACTCATAAATCCTCAACTCCTCAGCTGTCCAACTTAATTTTAACTATTCAATCTGCGGTACAAACTGTACTACGGCCACGTACTTCCTGACTCGCATTCTATTTACTACACCACAGTGGAATCAATTTGCTACTGTAGCAGCAAACAAGAAACCCCGAGAATTAGATAACTTTAAAAGCTAATTTACTTTGGTTCTAGGCTAATTACATTTCTTAAAGTAAGTTGTGCTGATTGGTTAAGAACCCAAGCTATCAAAAGCCCACGCACTTATAGACATAAACACATAATCTGTCAAAAAAAAGTGTGATCATGAAGGAGTGTTTGTATTCACAGAGGGAATTTATGAAATACACAAACTGAGTTGCCCTCATTTATACCTCACCACTGGGCAATGGGCAATTATATTATGAAGACTGGCTCGGTCTAAGAATTTCCACTGCAACAAAAGCAGCAACAGCTGCAACAATCCCTTTACATTTTTAAAAATGAAAAACAAAAAAACAAAACAAAAACACATAAACACTACCCTTGCTGATGTGTTATATTACACAGAAAGCACTTTACTTGGACCCCCAAATGCTCATTTCAGCTCTATGAATTTTAAAAATACTGAACATAACTTTCATATTACAGTATAAAGTGTCCTGTCCAAAATCCAACTGTAAACATGTATGAGTTTATAATTTGTTAGAAAAGGTAACAATATATATATTTGTGTACACACACACACACACACACACACACACACGGGAGCATCCAATTCACCAGGCATACACCAGAACTACATGGATTTCAACTGTCCACATTTTAATTAGGATGTGTTAAACACTTCTTTATGACATGGGGGTCCTACCTATCAGAGCAGAACTCGACAGAATCAAGAAAGTCTGTGGGTTTTCTGAGCAGCCTGACTCAAGTATTTGCTCTGCTCCTTTTTTGGATGAAAGCATCCCAATGATTTTTTTCTTTAGTTTTGCTAAGAGAGTGAACTCTATTAGGGCCTAGAGAGTGAGCTGTGATTTTGTGCACCATCACATAACACGTTTAATACCTTATAAAACAAATGAACAATAACCATGTCACCGTGATTTCTTCCTCCCATTTGCTTTCCACCCAAAACCAAGGAGCATTTTCTGTTTCATGGGTTTCCTGGGTTTTCAGATGCTAATCAACGATGAGAAAAATACTAATGTCAGATTCTCTTTTTTTAAAAAATTCCACATGGTTTAAGCTCTCGCTGAAATTAGACATGCAGTCTTATGTCTAGAAGAGTGAGGTTGGCCAGGATGTTTTCTTGTCCCATGGCCAGGCTCTAGGACCAAGGCAAGAGTCTACTTTGCAGTAGGTCCCTAAGGGGGCCCTTTTTTTTTTTTTTTTTTTAATTGCATCCTAAGCAGGAGGTGATGCTGCTTGAAGACAACATACAGATATGTACAGATATAACAGTATCTGCCCCAGGAAGGTAACAATGTCTAACTCGATCAACTCCCTCAACTGGACCCAACATGCTTGGACCTAAATCAAATTGTGAGTTTCTTGTTTTACATCCTGGAAACAGAGGACTTGCGAGAGGTGCTGTCACCATGACGGATTTGACAATGGAGCCAGCAAAGCGCTAAAAGAGTAATAACATTTCCCTCCCAATTTTATGATTGTCATTGGGAACCCAGCATTTTGACAAAGTGTTCAAACATCAGAGAATGGAGTTGGTATCATGTCATTGAGAACCACGGTATTGGGCCTTATAGTCTGATTTCTGAAAGCCTTATAATGAGGGTGGAGTGGATATACATTCCATTCTTTGGCTGTATTTCTGTTCAACAAAGCCTGCAATTTTCAGTCACTTGAAAATGTAATTATAGATAATGTTTGCATCAGTAGCAAGAATACAATAAGCACACAGGGCACGAAAACTCCACTCCAATCACATCCTCTTAGGTTACGATGCGCGGCTCCTGCCAAGACTAAATGCATTTCGACAAGCTAATATCTGGTATGAAATGGTGTGTGGGTTAGACCAACCCAGGCATGAATTCTACTCAAACTTTTCTATTACCCGTTTCTCTACGCTGGGTATCTACATAGGAAACGCACATCTCTGATTTGCTGAAAACCCAGAGTCCCATCAAATGTTCATGCACTTGAGCAAAATGCTATGGAGAGGTCAAAAGTGTAAATGACATTTGAAAGGGACCAGGCGCCACACCTGAGTTGGTCACAAATGTCAATCACCCAAAATCCACGTGTTATCTTGTTCAGAGACACTTATTCTATCTCTGACTTCTCTGGCCCATTTATGAAGAAGGAGGTAAAGCTGCAAGTAACTATAGAAAGGACACTGCAGAAAGTCACCACGTGAGGGGGACAATGGGGACCAAAAGCCACCTGAGAGCCTTTCTCTAATTCACAAGAAGGCATATGATGGGCTGGAGGTATCCTCTAAATCAGATGCAAAAATCAGGAAGTTGGAAGTAAATGAGGGGGTGGGATGCCTGGTGTCTAATGAAATCCCCCAAAGAAACCTCCTCCTGGAAGACAGGGTTATCCGCAGTGAAGAATAAGGAGCCACCTTAACATTCAATGTTAACTGTTTCCTTATATCAGCTGTAAGTAAGGTCCTGTCTCCGGCATTAAGAGATCTCAACTTTGCTATGGTGCCCTTTCTTCTGACAACTCTTACAACACCCTTGCCTTCTAGACTCAGAAAGCGGTCTGGCTATGAAACAAAATCAAGAAGAAACAATTGATGTGAGAGAGCACATAAAAAGCAGGTTACTATTACCAGGTCACAGCTAAGAAACTATTTCATACTCCAGATCCACGTATTCAGCAGCCAATTCGCCAACATATCTAGAAATTCAACCTGTTTATGGTCATAGAAGGTTCCAGGAATCCCTCAAAAGACAAAGCAACCTTCTGGGCCAGAATGGAAGGTAGCACAGTAGAAAGACCTCAGGCTTTGGAAATGGATACTGACACGCACCTTTACCTTCTGGAACCTCCCTTTCCCCATTTGCAAAATAGGAATACAACTTACCTTGCAAAAGTTTTCTGAAGATTACATAATTTATATAAATCCCTTAGTTTAATGGCTGACCCACAGTATATCCTAAATCAAGAATAGCATGTCATAAAATATTTCAGAAAGCATACCCACAGGAAGCCAACATCCTTTAAAGCGTTAGGAATCAGAATGAGGAGAAACATACTAAAAAGAAGTATTTGGTTGTCAAAGAATTACAGTTTTGTTGACACCAGAAAACATATTTTGGTTTCTGGGTAGACATCATTATTTTATTGAACAGACAACTCAAAATCAATTTGGATCAGAAGGATCACGTTCTGAGTAGACCTGAAAAAAACAAGACACAGTTAGAGGCAAGATCAAGGCCATCCTGTGGCTTCTGAGGCTGACGAGAGTCCAATTTGGGTCACTTTTTACGAGAGCCGGACACAAAATCTTGGCCCAACTGAAAGGCTGCCTACAAAGTTAATCAGATGTCTTTGATGCTAAGATAAAACATGCCAATTACAAAGAACTCATCAATTTGTAGAAAAACATTTGTGGTATCTGTGAGGCAGCCCCTTCTAGAAAGATTCTGCCAGCTTTTATCCACAGATGATCTCAGAACAGCTGTCATCCCTGCCAGTGCCCAAGTCCACCCTAATGCAAAGCGATCTGCTACGGGAGGCAAGGGGTTCTTGGTTTGGGAGGATGTGTTCATGGGTGTCTCACAGGCGACATCACTCTCTTGGCCCAAGTGGGTGCTGCGTGGCCCCTGGCCACCATGGAGGACATCCCTCAGCCAATGGCCTCAGAGGAGGCTCCTGACTTCCCTACTGAACCTGATCACATCTGATCTTAATCAGGTGACATAGCTTTAGGGGCAAACCTTCACACTAGCTGTAGCGGCTCTGGCTTCTTAGGACTTTAAGGGCCCTACTGGCTATGTCAGGAGAAGTAAGGGCCTGGGTATTAGAACAGAAAAACAGAGTAACCATGATGAATCCTCAGGCTGGATACATACCTCCACCCACTGTGCCAACTCCTAAAAACCACTGACTCCTTTTCCAAGTCCTTTCCTCCTTCAGAGACTCTCCTGGCATTCTGAGCCGGCAGGCAGCAGGGTCTACAATACTCGCCTCCACATTCACATCATCCAAACTGTCTTCTTAAGGGTTGGGTTTCTGCAGGGGTTAGGAATCCCATCACGTGAGAACCAGCCTCCCTATCATGCAGCTGAGTCTCCTCCCATAAGAAAATCAAGATCTATTTCAGCTGGTGTAGAGATGGGCCTTTCCAAATGCACCTATGGGGATACTGGATGGAGATACTGCTTTTTGCTTCACCCCATCCCAGAATGCAAGGTCTAATCACGAGTTCACAGTTGGAACACAAACTGTATTTTATTTCTCAATCATCAAACAGAAAGAGGAGAGAGAGAGGAAAAAAAGTCAGTCTTCTTAACGTGGTCTTGGGGACTGAGCATTTTCTGAACGTTTATGTGGAAGCAATACTGCTCTATGGGTCTTTGGCTAAGACTTTAAAGCGTGAATGTTCCGAGGGAGAAAACATTAACTGGTCAGTTGTAATGAAGTTTCCCTGTGTTTCAGTCTCCCAGGAAAAGGCAGGTGACCTTGTGGTCAGTCTTAAGTACCACGAAGCTGTAACATATTTAGGTTATCACTCCTTTCCCGACATTAGCTTCACAGTAATACTGGGACACAGGTAAGAAGCATATATTATCCTTATTTTCTAGATGAGGAATCTTGACAAGTCGCCTGAGACTTCAAGGGGGCATGGGACAAATAAGAAGACAAGCCAGGAGAAGGCAGGAAACTCGTGTTTAGTTAAAGGACCCCTTAGCCTTCAAGGTCAAGGATGACCTTCCAACCCATTGCTGGAGAGCCCCTAAGGCCATGGTGATGCCATTCTACTACACACAGCAGATCCTGACACAGGGCAAGCACGCCCGACAAGCAGACACTATCCAAGGGGAAGTTCTAACTCAAGATTAAAACCCACACACAGCCAACGGAATTAAAATGGTTTCTATATGAAGAACAATCTTTCCTAAAATCTTCCTGAGAGAAAAGAAAATTCTGTGGCAGGGCTCAACTAACGGGAAAAGAAAAAATGCTCTGCCTCTAAGTCTCCTCTTCAACACAGTGCTTTGTGAGGGACCTGGGAACACCAGAAGTAAGTAAAAACCTGCTCTGAAATGCTCTAGTAATACAGAAACAGAAGAAATACTGCCCATCAGTAGATGCTGTCAGCAACTTTCTGCCGTTGAAGAGGAAAAGAGAAGTAGGAAAAAGAGAGGACTATATGGGCTTTTTTATAACAACAAAGCAGCACCCTGACAGGTCGCATTAGAATGTTAAATGAAGGTGACTTAATATTATTGTCTTGAGGCGGAGCTGCCAGTCATGTTAACCAGCCACCAAGCTTTCCAAAAGGCTTGTGTGTTGCCTTTGAATCCTGACACCCAGGCAAGATGGCGGGGTGGACCACGGGAGTCACAAGGAAGGATACTGCTACCAGCACGAACTGAAGGGAATAATTACAGTTGGAGGCCTCCTGGTGACAATATTGAGAAGGCAAACACAGCTGCAGCAGAGCCAAATATAGCAGGCCAAGACACTGACAACCATACAGTTAACCTTTCCGAAATATGCCACCCTCCTGCCCAACCAGAAAACTCAACACCTCTTCTATAGTCCAGGAAGTCAAAATATAGTTTTATGCACAGAAACACGCAGCTGTTCCAGTGGAACCTACTGCAAGTGATGACCAAGGTGTTTGGACACTGTCCTCCCTCCTCAAGGCTGTGCTTCTGAGAACTGTGTTATGGACAGATGTGGCTCCTTCTCTTGAAATTTAGAAAACTGCTCAGAAAAGGGATAAAAGATGGGGCTTAGAGAAGCCCACTGAATCTTAGAGCAGATTCAAATAAAAGAACAGAAAAGATATACATCAGGAAAACCCAGAAAAGGCAGAAAGAAAACTTCAGGAAGAGCTGTTCTGTTAATGACCTAAAGAAGTCTGGGCTGGGGTACAAAGAATCAGGAGCGCTGAGTAAAACAAAAAGCATAACAAAATGAATACCCATTAGTCTGCTACCAAAAGCCTTCCTTCTTTATGCTTTTTCCTAGCATCTTTCATTATTCCCCAAAGATTTTTCTTCCAAGGAGAAAATGAAATGTCAGATTTCAGCCTGCATTTGCTTCACTTGTGTGACACCCAAGGTTTACTCTGGAGATGCACTGAGAAAACAACTGGGCATGAGGTGTGCGTGCACGCTGAAGAAGGTTTACACCAATTTACCCCCTTATAGGTCCATAACTCTTCCGTAACTTTAGCCTTTTTAAGATGTTCAGTCGATGTGCTGGAATTCCACTAGACACAATCAAAATTTCAAGTTCTCCTTTCAACAGTGACAGGAAGCAATGGGATAATTATGGACCACACAAGATGGCGGCAGCAGTCAAGAAGCCCGAGGTGAGGAATCTGGTCTGGGTGGGACCAGCCATGTCTACAGGAGAAAATACAGGTGGAGGGTCTACTGTCAGGCTTCTGTGAAGAGTTTTTCTTCCTGCTCTAAACCTATAAGGTCTTGACAGTAGCAACATCTCAATTACAACTGAGAAACAGAAGGGGGTCCCCAAGTCTGGGGACTCTGGAGCAGGGAGAGAAAGGTCACTCAACTGGATGGGAAGCATCTCAGCTTTTCACCCAGAAGGTATGACAGGACCATCAGAGTGAACCTCTTTTCTGACCTTTAACAGAAGCTACTCTGAGGTTCTGGGCCAGAGAGTCAAAACAGCCCTAAGAACTATTTCTAGCAGTGGTACTAATACGAGATACATCTTTGATCAAGATATTAAACCTTCCTGAATCTCAAACATTTCAGTTATGAAGATAAGAATCCATGAAGCACATGTTACAAGAATTTCATAACTTTTAGAGCCAAAACCTTTAAATGGGAGATATTTTAAGAAAGTGAGGAAGTATGCCCAAGATAATTTTCCATATCTACATACATATACAAATATATATATATGTGTGTGCACATATTTTACATATACATTTACAGCCAGGTGAGTAACAAAATATTTTGCTCTTTTAGCCTAAAGGACGAACTGATTTTGTGTCACAAAGATGTGTTACAACTTTCCTGCTACAGGGGGAGACCAGGAGATAGGAAGACATCATTTAAGGAAAAGGATCTAAAATACCACCTTAAGGACTTCCCTGGTGGTGCAGTGGTTAAGAATCCACCTGCCAATGCAGGGGACACAGGTTCCATCCCTGGTCAGGGAAGATCCCACATGCCTCGGAGCAACTAAGCCTGTGTGCCGTAACTATTGAGCCCGAGAGCCACAACTACTGAGCCCACATGCCTCACCACAACTACTGAAGCCCACGTGCCTACAGCCCAAGCTCGGCAACAAGAGAAGCCACCACAATGAGAAGCCCACGCACCACAACAAAGACCCAATGCAGCCAAATAAACTTATTAAAAAAATAATAAAATACCACCTTAAAATATAATAAGCCCAAGTCCAGCTATGAACTTCTTTCTGAAAAGGCATGAAAATTAAGCCTTTCAGCATAAAAACACAGAATTTTCAATCCTAGTATGGAAACTGAAGAACTATTCATTCCCATGACACACACACAAAAAATTTTTTTTAAAGCTGTGCAAAAATGATGTCAAAATGTAAAAGAAATCAGCTGAAATTAATTGCATTCTCTGAGGAGTGAGTCAGCACCATCATCTGTGAACCTCGGAAATCGTCAGTCCTGTTTGAGCCTATAAATGTCAGACAAAGCAGCTGCTGGGCTGGGGGAACTTGATTTCCATGGTCATGACAGAGCCATAAACAATCTCACAGAGAAAACAAACCTCTGACGTCTTTAATTATTAAGGCTTAAAATCCAAACACTGCATGTGCCCCATTTTTAAAGCACTATCACTATCAAAGGAATCCTGTATCTATCTTACCCTTGTGCTGACGGAAAGGGAGCACAGATCATTCAAACTGAGGTCTCTTTCAAACAGATTTCTTTGTTTAAAATCTGACCTTAAGTAAAAGGCCATAAGAATCTGGCAGAAAAGCTGAGAATAATATACCGAAATGATATTTTAGTCTAATTGTAGCCTAAACTTAATTTACATATATCTTTAGGAGGGAAAATTTTTAAAAATGGGTCTAATAATGTGCCAGCAAGTTGGCTCTGAGGCATTCATTCAAATGGAGTAATTAAAATTTAACCAAAAACCGAATTTGTACTCATCTGTCATTTTGAGAGCCATATGATTACATATTTATTAGCATTCCATTTTAAATCATCAGTCGATTTTAAAGCATCACTCTAAGTATCTGAACATAATATACAATCTGCAGTTCATAAAACAGACTGTTCATAAAACTCCAGGGGTAGCACTGTGAAAGCGTAAATCTCAAATACGCTCACAAGGCATTTCAACCACATAAGCGGAATTGTATTTCTATAAAACTAGTTGGAGTAATCACTTTCTGTCGTGATTTAGAACAAGCAGAAAGAGTGAAGCTGTTGAAAATCCTCTGTATGTTTCCCCCTTTCTAAAGTCCTTTCGGAAGAGTCTAAAGCTCACAGTAAATGAAAAAGATATTCCCAGGAGGAGATGGGGGTTTCCATCCCTTCACATCTAGATTCAGAGCATGAGAATATTGGATG
The DNA here is from genome assembly GCF_030028045.1 of Hippopotamus amphibius kiboko. Lineage (NCBI taxonomy): Eukaryota > Metazoa > Chordata > Mammalia > Artiodactyla > Hippopotamidae > Hippopotamus > Hippopotamus amphibius. The sequence goes on along the minus strand of NC_080189.1, from coordinate 115,601,498 downwards.
GCACAATTAGACAGTGATGATGCTAAAGGGGAATAATTATTTTACAATTACCTGCGAGCATCACATTTACCGCGCTAATTAGTTTTTGTTTCCCACCAAGGTTTTTCCAGGAATGTGCAGCTCCGTTTCCCTTAAAGTTCAGCAAGAGCTTTTTCTTAAGGAAAAATAACAATGCATTTTCTGCACTGCTACACAAGTAGCACAGCACCGAGGCTGGCTTCCTTCTATCACTCGCACCTCTCTGACAGTGGAAACACACACAAGGGCACGAGAACGGGAACGGGGAGGTGCTCATGAACTGGAAATCATTTGTACTTTTCAAACCCTCCCTCTACAGTTTTGTAGAACACATATGACACTGAGAAATAACGAACTCTTTGTGATGGCCTAATTCACACAAAGCAAAAATCTGAGCCTCCCCTGAAAAAACAAAACCCTCCGGTATTAATACTCTACATTGGAAATAAAGACTTCTTAAGTGTGGGTGAGGTTCAGCATAGGAAGTGAAAGACATCCATGACTTCCTGATTTATCCCTGGGCTCCTTGCAATGTGAAAATATCCAAGTTTCCCAATGAAATGCAAATGAGAGATGCTGGGAGCATAAACAGCTGTGAGGTCTGCTGGTTGCTACCGTGACATTGGACCCCCATCTATAATCCATGTCTAGATATAAGCCTCAACCATGATCAAGTTTATCAGATTATTACCCGTCTTTTCATGAGAAGGGAATGAGTGTTGAATTCATAAGAAAACCCCAAGGAAGGAGTAAGAAGAAAGGAAAAGTCCAGGGATTTATGTAAAAAGGGGAAGGAGACTGCAGTCTTTTATCAGAGGCCAAATATACTATTATTATAGTGGTGGGGGCGGGTGGAGGGGGCGTGGGGGGGACGACACACCACTCTGAGATGGAAAACATTCTTACTGATCCCATGAAATCTTAATCACTAGGTTCATATCTGAAAACCTTATCTTCTTTTCATCTTGTTTTGCAAGGTTCTTATTCCTCCTAGCTCACCAGCATCTTATCAACAGATGCCAGAGTAATCTCAATTCAGCAAATTACAATTAAACAGCAATACTCAACAGTTAAAATAATACCTCTAACCCAGATCAAAGATAGCATTAGTGTTCTAAAATGCCAATGTGGGAGGAGTTTTCGGTTTCAGGAAACAGCTGATACTGAAATAGGCACTGAGAAATCCCACCTGGAAATACTTCGTTAAAAATTTCCTTAAAGAACCATATACACAGCTCTTCTTTTAGAATCTTCGCGTTTTAATTTCCTCACATGTCTATTAAGGAATCAGGTGACAAATCTCAGTGCTGTATTTTATTATTGGTAATGGCATTTTCCAAATACACTTTAAATGCCGTCTAGACAAAAAAAAAAGAGAACTCAATGCCTTTGACCTTCATCTTGCTGGTACTCAGTAAACAAAAATAGTTTTTAATTAAAATATATTCTCTTTAGTTCATTAGCACATGGAATAACAGTGTGAATTTGAATCAAGGGTGATCAATCCACTAATATGAATCAAATTAGAGAGTCAATCCTGAATAGGTGATATGTATTTCCTATAATCCTCCATCATTCTCAAGTGACAATTTTGGTTTCCCAACAAAAACACATAAACGTGCATTTATATAATACACATACACAAGCAAACCACAGCTGTGCCATTTACTGCCTACACAGCATGCACAAGAATATCATCTTCTTAAGCATCATCTGCAAAATGGGCGCAATACCCAGGGTAGGGGGAAGCAGTAATTACACTGTCTTCTTGGACTGGTCCCATTGCCCCTCTAATAGTTTCTTCATCTATAAAAGAAGGAGATCTGGTAAGATGGTTTCCAAAGCCTCTCTCAACTTTAACAATGACGTCCCTAGAACTGCCATCCAGTTTAATTAGACCCTGATAGCCATCTTTCAGGTTATCAAAACTTGGGAGGACTCAACAAAAAGGTTAATGCACCAAGCTGACTCAGGATAACTTTTTCTCCTTACTAGGTTACTCACTGCATGTGGAAAAAAAAAAAAGATTTCATTTTAATTTACCGGTAGCTTCTCCTCAGCATCTTATTCTAACATCACAAATCTGAACCAATACCTTTAAAGTGTATTCATAGATTTTTCCATCCGTAATTTCTCAATTCCAAGATAGCATTTCTTAGATTTTCTGTTTGAAATTTGTTTAAAAATTCAAAAACATTAAAAAAAAAAACCCAGTGCATACATACGATCATTCAAAAGGTGAAACAAAGACACTTATCCGCAACTCCAATCCAAAACCAGCTGCCCCAGTTTAAAACAAAATTTTTAAAATATCAGTTGTTTTTATTTTCATTATGCTTTGTTGCAAATGACATTCTATAGCAACAAAGACAACAAAACTGATAGTTAAGATTATTTAAAGCGTCCATTTCCATGTACAGTTTTGATGTTGAACATTTAAAAGCCCAAGACTTTGAAGCCTATGTCATAACAATTCTATACCCACTACAGAGCCTTCAACGATCTGGGCTCTTTAAACACTTGACGGCTCGTGGGGCTATCAAGCGTAATCATTTACCTCAAAAGCTATTTGCTGATCTGCCTTGAGGACTCAAACATATTACATCTTGCAAACTTATCTAATATATTCTTGTGGGAAAAAGCCATTGAGAATATGTTCTACTGCTTTCGAAAATCAACACCAGAAAAGCCCCGTGCATTAAGTTCCTTTTAGGAACAGGCCAATATCTAGCTGATGGCAATTCAGTCCAAATGGCAATATACCATAAATGACTACCAGTCCAGAAAACAAACCCGCATAACTGTCACCTCCTCAACTGTTTGAACATCGTGACAAGGTATACTTCGAGGGGGGTTTCAAGCATTTTCAACCCCTCATATTCCTTCCCACGCACCCCTATTTCCCAAAGACAGTCTCTAATGTGAGTTAATTACAAACTCTCTTGGAAAACATGCTACAGTATTCTCAGGGCTAAGGAGACATAAAATCATTATCTTGGAAACAAATAATAAAATTATCATTTACCAATCCTCTACTTTTCTTTTTTCTAGGTTCAATTAAGCAAGACTTGACAAACACTGAAAACAATCTGAGTTGCATTCCAAAATAACTAACACATGGAAAAGAAGTGGACAGACGTTATATTAGGACTCATCATCGCTAAGACAAAAAAAAAAAAAAAAGGCTCTATTCAGAGCAAATAGTTTGAATGAGCCATATTCATCTACCAAATGAAAAGGACAAATTAAACTTCCATAATTAATAATTTAACTGACAAGAGATAGCATCTTTCCGAGGCCATTAACACTTTACATTCAGAAAGTATTCTTAGCAGGTGACCATCAATTCAAAATCATGATCAAGCCAATTCTTTGGTCCGGCCCGACACTCTTACAGAGGAGAAAACAAACAGAACTTTCAAACTAGCTAATGTGCAAACACGTATTAAACGCCTATACAGATAGCTATTTGGGGGGGTGGGAGGGAGGGGAAGAGAACAGAGATCTCTCAAAACAAATATCATGGGAACGGTACTAATCAAGATTACTTTCACAGAGAAAACTGCCAAAAAGAAATTCAATATTTTAATTTACATTATCTGATTATCTTAGTTGGGACAATGAACCCGATCATGTGTAAAAGCAAGTTAATATCGACTAGAAGGACAATTCACATTTAACAGATTTTCACCCTTCATCCCAGCTTTTTTTTCTCTCCCTCTCTCCTAAATCCTATGGGCTCAAATAATTGGCCACTGCGGAGTTTCTCAAGAATCTCTCAGCTCATAACATTTAACATCCTAGAAAAAGAATCTAGCACCGTAGGGGAAAGTTAGTTGCCAGGGAAATGGATCATAAAGCTCAGAATGGCCTGAAAATTGCAAAAGGATATACAGCAAAGTGCCAGGAAGAATGTGAATGTTATCTCAGGGTGTGTACAATAGGAAACATTTTATACGTACTCTTACCAAGGATGGCAGTCCCTTTTTCACTCGATTAATTGTAGCCTAGATTCACTATCGCATTTCTTGCCTGATAAGAGACAGCTGTATGCAGTCCAAGTCTGAAATTGACACAGACCTTTCAGATCCACTCCTGGCAACCTCCTAGGCTGCCCTTTCAAACACGCCTGAAATACAAGCAGATCCTATTGCCTTCAGAGTGCCCCAGATGATAAGAGAAACTTTCCTATAAAGACTAACGAGCCCGAGAAAAATTCGGCATACTTTCCTTTCCTCAGGAATCCCTGCTCTTGACTTCTCCCAATAAACTCTCCAGTTTGACGACGTGTAAAACAACCAGAATCACATTAATTATTAAATTATAGACTGCATATCAGACAAACCATCGTGATCACGTAAACATTACCTCTAGTTTCTGCAACAGAGTACACCTGGCTATTTTTACGCTTTATCATTATCTCCCCCTCCCCCTCTTTTCTTTCTCTCCCCTGTTTCCACTCTCCCACCCTAAGAAAGGAATCTTTGCAAAGGGTAAGTCAGAGGAGCGAGCAATTTGGTAAGAAGGGATCTTTAGATGGGCCACGAGAGCTCCAGCAGCCCCGAATTTCAAATGACACGCGCGTGCACGCGCGCACCCCACCCTGGGACGCCGCGCCCCGCTCGCCGATCCCCGCGCCCAGACCCCGCGCCCCGGTCCCCGCTCGCCGGTCCCCACGCCCAGACCCCGCGCCCCGCCGCTCCCACAGACACGCTCCCACCTCCCCGCGTCCAGCGCCGGCTCCGAACCCCAGGGCGCGGCCGAAATGGAGCCGCCCCCCGCGTCCCCGGGGCGCAGGAGTGCCGCCGCCCGCCGTCTCCCTCGGCCGGGCTCCGGGCCCGCGACCCGGGCGGCCGCACTCACATTCTGTCGGGAACGAGCAGGCGGCCCTCGACCATCATGTCCGGGAGGAAATCCAGCTTGAAGGCAGAAGTCATGTTCGCGGCGCGCGCTCTGCGCTCGGGCGCGGGGGGCGGCGGTGCGCGCGGCCGAGCGGCGCGGACGGGCAGGGACAGGTGCGCGCGGCCTCCCCGCGGCGGCCGCCCGAGCCGGCACTTGTCACATTCTCTGCCCGCCGCTCTCCGCCAATCCCCGCCGACACCCAGCGCCGGGGCCGCGGGCCGCCGAGCGCCAGGTGCGGCGAGCGGGGGCGGAGCTCCGCGCCCGCCGCGCCGCCGCTTAACCCCTGCGGGCCCGCGCGCCCGGCCCCCGGGGGGAGGAGGCGGCGGAGGGACCGCCCCCTGGACACCTCGCCGCCCGGCCTAAGGTCCCCGGCGTCCAGGCAGGCACCCTCGTCCCCCGCGCTGGCGGCCGGGTCCCCTGTTGCCAGGCGCCTGGCACGAGGCCCGAGTCACCGCTTGTCGTGGGTTGAGTGCCACCGTACTGCCCAAGCCCGGTACGCTCCACGAGCGCACCCAAACTCCCCGACAGAAGGAGGCCACGGGAGACGAATCATGAGGGGTTTGTTTAAATGCTCCTCAGTGGGCTGTGCTTGCCAGTGTATCAATTCACAATATTAACTGAAATAGCATTCGTGGCTGAGCCAAAGTAAATATCAGGTAAACGGCCCAACGTGACATTTGGGGACTTTTCAGTGCTTTCGGGAGAAAGATGCATCCATCTCGGCACGATTATATTTCCTTTTGTATCTTCTGGAAAACATGAAGTATACGGGACTGAAAATAAGAAAGTGATAGATCACGTTTTCTTTTAAAACAATACATCCCGAATTGGTCACTTCCAGGTATTTAATACAATGATTAAAAACCAACAGGGTGGCTTATGAAAGAGTGTTAGGTGCATAATGGCCATGAAGCTTAAATACTCATTTAAGATCTATGACTCATTTACTAATAGGAATTGAGAAATAGGGCAGAACTCTCACGAAGACAAGAAAGGAGTTTAATTTTCCCAAGTGATCTGTGAAAATTCTTAAGAGATAAGTATTTATATGGTGATATTCTAATTCGGCGTTCTCATCGTTTTGTTGCTTGGTTGTTTAGATGAAACTTAAATTTTCACAATGTTGCAAGTCTGTAAAACTTCCTTGTGGCCTATTTCACATTCTAAAGCAACCTCATAAATTGCATATCAGAAGTCTTACAGTTTGCCTCTTTTCGTAATCATCACTTTAAATTTTATTTTGAAATGACATATCACACCTGGGGGTGCAGTCACGGTAGCCAGAGGGTTAAACTAAGTCAGGTGGAGTTAATTGTATCACGTGGGGTTAAATGTATCAGACACCATAATATGGAGAAAAAAATTTTTTTTATCTTTTCTCACCAACTTCTTGTGTTATAATGAGAATTGATCATCTTTAGAGGTTATGAAGGAAAATGGATATTTACATACCAATATTAAACCCACCTATCAATTGTAAATCCAGGCTTGCTGCATTGAGCAATTTGGAATAACAGGCCTGGTGTTTTCAATTAAATCCATACCTACTTCCTTGCCTCGATCTCCTTCTTCAGCTGAACAATATATCTGGCTTTTGACCAAGATCATTCTAATTCCAAGACAGATGTAAGCTAGGACTAACCTTCAGTTTAAAATATTGCCTTTCTGAGGAACCAGGCCTAGGTTCATAAAGAACTGAAAAACAGATGCAGTAAAATGATTCTTATACCCCAAATGCCCCAACTTTTCCTAATAATACTAAGCTACATTTTTTCCCTACGGTAGCTACTGCAGGCTGCTTTTGAAATTATAACAATTTTGTTGGTCTTTCAGTAACCTTAATAAAGTAATTAGCCAGATAAATGAGACAAACCTTGACAGTTCCTGATTTTCTAGATATTATTTACATAACTCAAACGAACAGAACTGGCCTCCAGGACAGAAGCAAAACACAACTGCATTAATCAAAAAGGAAAATATTTTTTTCCAAATCTGCTATGGAATGAAGCTCCATGTACATCTACATTCTATAAGGTAGAAAAAGCTTCATTAACACGTACACTTCTGAAATATTTATTTTCTCTTTAATTGCATGTGAATTAGTTGGGAGATCCTGTAGGGAAGGCCTCTTACTGACTTAAGCCTTCTCAGCAGTTTGTTAAATTCTAGGCTCAAATCCCTTGAGGCAATAGTGGATTCAAAGCAGCTTTTAATCATACTATAAGGAGGGTGAGGAAGTATGTAAGTAGGTCATAGAGAAAGAATTACGAGTGCATAGGTTACTGCCTTATTTAACAACTACAGTGTGTCCCAGAGTTTTCAAAGCACATTTGCTTTTGCCGGTTAAAGTTAGAAGCAAAACCGGGGTCAGATAAAGAAGAAAACTCGCTCTTACATGAAATACAGTGACGACGGGAACCAAGGAAAGCTTCTGCATGTAGCTGAGCTAAAATAGTTTGGCTGCCAAATACATAAATAATAGCGATTGCATAGGCACTTAATATAGGTGCCAAAGAGAAACAAAATCCACACACACACACCCTATGTAAGGTTTTGTTTCCATGATCACAGCACCTACACAATCGCCGTTTTAAAAAAATACAAATTTCAAAAGCCCTTGAGCTTAAAAACAAAACCAAAACAAAAACACCCAACCAAATACCACCTGATGAAAAACTTCAATTTCTCATTTTACTGCTCTGGCAGAAGGAAAAAAAAAAAGTCTAAAACAACTCCACGGGGCCCCCTTTTTAATTTTCACGCCTTAACGAACCGTCAGGTATCATGTTTTGGCAGCTGGAATTATTTCGCAGAGAGCTCGGCTGGGCTGCTGCTAAACACGCAGGTTCAGTGAAGCTATTTTATAGCCAAGGATCTTACCAACAGCAGTGAAAGGGGGTGAGGCCATGAGGGAGCCCCCCTCCTGGACCTGACCTGGTGGGTGACACCTCTGTGTACTGATATCCCTGGGGACCGGGCTGCTGGGAACAATGCTGTTTCCTCACCCTTTTAGCTTCACTGTAGAAAAACCTTAAGCTCTTCCCTAAGCCCATCCCCCTACGTTCCCTAATTATCTATTTTTTTTAATCAACTTGCTATTCATTTCCCAAACAAAAGGCAATTCAAGAATTGGAAGCCCTTCAAGGGAAAGTTTCTGAATGACCTCATTTTATATGAGGCCTTCCAAGGCAATCGGGTGCACTGTGCTGTTTCAGCAACCCCCCCACCCCCCATGCCTCATCTCAAACTGCGTTTTCTCCAATAGTCATTGTTTGAGCACTGAATTATCACTGGCACTAAAAAAAAAAAAAAAAAAAAAAAAAAACCAAGAAACCAAAAAAGTCCAACCAAATCTCTCAATAGAGACAGAGTGCTAATAAATGCGTTTGTAAATGGAGTACACACTGCTGGAACGGAAAGTATCCTTTTCCTGTCCCACAGCCTCCATCAGTGAACCAGGATAGAGCTCCCTGCCTATAGATCTTTCCACATTTTTGCACAAAGTTTATACCGTAACTTAGAGGCTGGGGCCTGATAGTGATGGATGTTTATAACCCAACAGTTAATTTCCTTCTCCTGCGGACAACCCTGTATAGCTTATGACAAATTTCCATTTTTTAATTATTCCTATGCATAACATCACGGGTTGCAATCTCTTTAAAAGCAGTAGACGGTCAGCCATGCAACTACAGATGTACCAATACTGCTCCATCTCCTCAAACAGTCACCTTCCCAAAAGGGTTTTTCTCCTCTCACTTCTGGCTCTTTATTACAAACAAGAATTCAAAACATCTTTCCCCGTCGCATTTTCAAATTCAAATTTTATTAACATAGCTTTTTCTTTTGTTTTTTTTTAAAGCCCAATGTACTGAGAGCCACTTGCAGCAAGAAAGATGGCCCGGGGGGGGGGGGGGCAGTTCACATCATTGGGGGTCTTCCAGCCAATAAATTTGAAACCCACATGAATTTTAAGTAGCTGGGAAAGTATCTGATTTGGGGGCCATGTGTTTGTTCTTGGCTTATTCCAGTTTCATCAGCAACTTGCAAAAATAAACAAATAAAAAATCCCCATATAGATCCTTTCGTGATGCATTATAAATATATATTCTCTTAGCTCCATAAATGTATCCCTTAAAAAAAAATACATGTATCACCAATCCTAAGTTTAAAATGACCTTACCATCCCCCCCCCCCCCCCATTTTGAAAGCTTCTGGAATGGTGATTTTATCACATTCCTAAGACGACTTCAGTAAAATCATATGCCAAGAAAGATGGAATCGTTATTAAACTCTTATTTTACATTTTTACAAGAATTTTAAGCCGTCGCTCTCCCTCGAGAACAGCTGCTACTGGCTTTTTGCAATCTTGTGTTTTTCTAAATCTGTTTTCAATAGAGCCAAAAGACATAATGGTGAATCTCTCTCCCTTCCGAAGAGACCCTCCAACGGAAGAGGAGTTCTTTGTATACGTACCTTCGCGCTCGGAAATGAGATGCCCCTCTAGGGTTTCCAGAAGCTTCCATTCCAAGGGGATGAAATGCTAACACTGTGGACCTGTCAGACCCAGAGCCCAACCAGCTCATCACTTCCCTCTCGGACTTGCCTTTGCCTTTTCCTCCTTTCTCCATTACCCCTGCTGTTGTCTTATTTCCCTCCCCCCTCAGCTTTCTCTTTCTTTCTCCCTCTTCCTCAAACGGAAGCCAGACAATGCCAGACACTTTCCTCCACAGCTGCGGGTCTGAGGAGGCAGGTGACCACAAAAGTGAAGAGTCTTCGTGGCTCATCTGTCAGGGAAATCAAGTTTGCCTCTACCAAGGCTTTCTCGACTAGGAACAGCTGTCTCTGGGGTGATTCCTTTCCAGACATCATCACAGGGTGGAGGGGGAGGATGGAAGACCACATCCCATGAAGTGAGAAAACAGGATATGAAAACTGGGAAGGAGAAGACTGGAGAAAGTGCGCGGAGGAGAAAAAGGCCAGCCTGGTGATGTGTACACGAAGGCACTCAGAGAAAACAACCTCTGAAGGAACGTCCCAGCGGCCTCTTGAAGATGCTGAGATTTTTCAAACTGTATCAGGTACTTTATCTGGTGCCAGCCTGGCGGCGGGAATAAAATGAATACCTATCAGAATGGGGTTTTGAGTTCCCTGGCAATCTGCCCTCAAACACCCCCCACCCCCACAAAATGTTCTCCCCAATTGGCCAGAAGGTCTCATCTTACTGTCACGTGCTGTAAATTTCAAAAAGAGAAACTACTCTTTGATAAAACACAACAGCTGAGCAGCGACAGCTGGGTGGCTATAGCAGCAGGCATAACATTAGGTCCAGAGAGAAAGCAGCAACAGGTGGGGGCGGAAGAAAAAGAAAGGGAAAGGAAGTTTTAAGCCTCAGTGAGAGGGGGTAGTTGTCTGAGGCTGATCTTGGCGAGAATCAAAAGCTGGACTTGAGAGGGACTCTCAGGAGGCATGAGAGCCCCACTGGCTTCAGTGTCTCTCCTTTTTCTGAACAAATACACCTTGAAGGAGAGGAAGCATTAAAGAGACCAAATGCTGGGATTGCATGTAAAACAAAACACATGAATCTGCTTTACCGACAGTGATGATGAATTCCCATCAAAGAGCTTTTCCTTCCAAGCATCAGAAGTCACCTGATACAGTGCATGCAGATCGGACTCTTTAAGACAAATACTATTGGCAAGAGGAGTGAAAAAGATGATAAAATTTAAGAACCAAACCTGCTGGATTCTACACGTGATGCTGTCAAAGAATGGATTGACACTGGGAACACGTCATTTAACTTTCTGACTCATCATCCAGACCTTTGCACATGCGTGGCCATCATTTCCTCGTAGGGATGGATGGCTGAAAAATCAAAGTCTACCATGATCCTCAGATGAGAGGTGCAATGTGTTAACCTAATTATTACTACAGCAATTATATAACCAAGCTATTAAAGTAACATGTAGGTTGAAAACACATTCAGGTTTTGAGCACAGGAAAATTTTTTTTCCTTTATAATATGGTCCAAATCTCTAACTAATTTTAGCTTATGGTAGAGGTTTTTGAAAATCCCAAATGACTTTAAATTTGCTTTTGATGCTCATTCCCATGAAGTCCATTAGGGGAAAAAAATATTTTTTTTTCTTTCTCTTAAAAGAACTACCCAAAATCTTCATGGAAAAGTGGTGTGGCGATCTACCCGAGCTAAGTGTAAATGTGTTATCTTGTCTTATCTCTATGGCTGGGTGTAAACCTTTATGTTACCCAATCACTTAGTCTCTCAATACTCTCTGGTGGAGGCTAATAGCTACATTTGCACTATTTCATTGGAATACGGCAAAGTGAGAGAGGAGGAGAGATGTGAATGACTTTGGGGTCTGAGGAAGAAAAGTGATGAAGTTCAGGATTTTGTTTGGCTTTGTTTTAATAACAAAGACGACTCCAGGGTGTTCTAAGGACAAGTTCCCTTTCCTGTTCCCTCCTCCATCCTTCAGGGCCCCCTCCCCTGCATTATGCACCACTTGATACCTTCTTACCCACTGTTCCCTCTCTGTCTCATGACTGTCATGAGCTTCTTCATGGCTGAGACTATGTCACATAGTCTAGCTGTTGCCTCGTTGGTTCTGATTATAGTATGATACATTTTGGCCCCTTATGCAAATTAAAAGTCACATTTCAATTTCATTATGCTTCACACTTCTGTTATCCCTTCCAACATGTGTTCCCATTATACAGATTAAAGCCTGAGAAAGAAATTCAAAGACCTTAGGAGCTATGAGCGGAACCAGTGAGGAAACGCAGGGGAGCAGTAAGAACTCGGAAGAAAAAACGACTGTGGTTTTTTCCCTTTCTTACTGTACAGCTGGCTCGGTAAAAAACTAGAAGCCACATACAAATCAAAGTGCACCGTGGAAATGTGGCACCAGAGGAAAATATGACTTTCAGGTGTCAAATATCCAACAGCTATACTTTCAAGTTGGCCAGGGAAGGAGTTTGCCTGAGTCCTGACTTAGAATCCCTTCTGCCGTGAGCTGCGTGTCTAGGGGCCTATTACTTTCCCTCTCTTGGTCTCAGTTTTTTCATCTTTGAAATGGGAACAACATAATTACCACTAACACTTGGATATCTGTGAGGATTAAATTATACAAGATGAAGAGATCACCTATTGCCAGGTAGAGAGTAGACTGTCAATAAATTTTGGATTTATTCCTTACTTCAATCCTGACACTCCCACCCCCTGAACTTTGTTTAAATCTGGAACTGGCAGATGGAAAGGAAAAGAGAAAGCCGGTCCTAATCCTATTGTTCTTGCAGCATTAAATTTTCACTGATACTTCTAAGGCCATCAGCCTAACTGAGAGGGGAGAGGAAGGATACAGTTTATACAGGGCAGGCACTGAGCATCCCGGGGCTTCAGATGAGGGCTCCATCCCTTTTGATCAAGTCAGTTTCCAAAGCAAAAGTTAAAATGAACCCTAACTGCCTCCACCAGGAACTCATGCCACCCATCACCAACTCAGTGCGTTTTCATTCACAGAGATGCCTCCTGAATCATCTCTGAATGAATGGAGAAGCCATCTCACAGAACCCAAAAGACAGCTGGGGTCCCTGACCAAGATATTAAAAAAGCAAGGCATGATGAAGACGACAACACCACAGGAGGACCTGCAGCCCCTGTATCCCTGAGATGGGCAGCTTTACAGGAACAATGACAAGCATCTGATTCATTCCTGCATCAGGTGCCATGGTGCCCCTTCGCTCCAGTTCACACATCAGTTGGAAGCCAGCGATGCCATCCGTAACTTTCAACACAGAGTTTTTACCAATTGCAGCTGCAACCTTTCTCAACCCAGGAATTCAAAAAAGCCACGGATATTGAAGGTGTATCAGCCTTACAACTTTAAACCTCATGCTCTTCTTGTCCATGACAACAAGTTTGTTACACTGAATGATTATGCAGGAAAATTCTGAGTTGTGTTTTCCTCTGAGGGCATGCTGGCACGTCCTGCTAGTTCCTGAACTGCAGTGATTCATCACAACCCTAGGCAGCCAATCAGGGGTGGGTCAACGTGGAAGGGGGCGAGGGAGCCGCTGAGCTGCCCTGCTAAAACATGTCACTTTGGGCGGCTGTCAGCCTCCCCCCACAGACGCCATCCCCCGTTAACTGTGACAGTCTTGACATACAAGAAAATGTGCTGGGATCTGTCACAGTCAGAAGAAAGCTATGGATCAGATAAACACACCTGCACAGAACAGCCCCTAATGACACCGCACGAAGCAGAAGGCCGCGTCTGGGAACAAAGGGTAGCTCGTCCCAAATCAGGGGTAACCAGCACATTTCTGAGTTGAGTGCAGGTTCAAACACACACACACACACACACTTACATGCACACCTAGCTTCCATCTCAGTCCAACCTCTGGAGATGGGTAACCACGGGATCAGCAATGTGCTTCAGCTCTAGGACACTTCATTTCAATTCTTAATGGGCTACAACACTGAAACCTCACATACGCTTTCCTTCCTCTGACACCCTCTTCCCCATGTCAGTTAAGTGAAATGTCATGGATCTTAATCCTCTCCAAAAACCATTGCCTCTTTTTTCCTACAGAATAAAAGTCACTGTGAGTTCAGAAAAATTCCCAAAGCCAATAATAACCAAGAGAAAGCAATCAATAGTTTGATGAAAGGAGAACACTCCCCCCTCCCCCCAACAAATCCCCCAGGAATTACCAAAATGTAGAAAGAAATTCAAGGAAGGCTAATGAAGGTGATCTAAGATGCTACTGCACCTGAGTGGGATACACCTGTCACCACTGGAAGAAGGGCACAGAATTGCTGCGGAGCCACAGGAGATGCTTCTTAAATGCATTCTGTTAATGACTTTTACTGAAATCTCTACACCAGAAACTAAGTTGGATATTTCTAGTTTCCTCACTGCCACGATTATACCAAATGAAGGTATGTTTTTCATCGACAGATTCTGACCCCTTAAATACAGAGTGATCATTCCCACATAACACTCTTGCTTTTGTATTTTATCTTCTTTTCATCAACCTAGGTGTTTCCAGGGCTGCAAGCAATGAACTTTCCATCAGCCACATTTTCACCTAATTAACTGCCCTGATTACAATAATTAGTATTGATTCACTCTTCGAATGACTTCCTAGGTGTCCCAGCACAATCTGCACTTGCTCTAAAGTTCTAGATATGAATATTAATCAAATGCCTTTCTTTGTTTTTCAGCCCCAAAGGGATATTTCGCAACTGTACACACTCATATTTTGAAAAAGAAAAACTGAGGATTCATTTTCACAAATAAAGGACTATTAATATGTCGAGGTTACAGATCTCTGCCTGTGGTCTGCTGAACACAGCGATGTATTTCCGAGGCTCCAGTGTGAAGGGACGCGGGGTGCAACCGCGACTCTATTGAAAGAAGCCATTTTCCCAGTTTGACTCTTTTGCTATTCCTTTTCTGCAAGTCTGGGTTTAGAATTAAACTTCACTTTGACATTTGTTTAGGTCACCTTGGAAGGGAATCATCCCACATAGAAGCTGATGATAGCAGGATACAGATTACATATGTTGTTACTGTTGTGGAAATAGATGTAGACAAGTTTGCCAACTTCCGGCCATCTCCTACTTCCCCATCAGGCTAAAGCAAAAGAGAGCTGCGCGTCAGACACTGGAATGGGGGTCTCGGAATTCTGAAAGCTGCTGATGGGTCAAAGCACAAGTGGGAAGGGACTTCCCTTGTTCTTGGACCTAATATGATCACCCAGGAATTAAAGTGACTAGATCGCAGTAAATGATTATAATTTAGTCAAAAATTTAACATGGAGGTTTCCAAGATATTTCTTTATTTCAGTGTGCTTCTGACAGGCAGCTGGGGAACACAGGACACTGCTTTTTCCCCCAAACCACAAAAAAATTGCTTTGTGACCTTTGTTTTGGAATAAAAATTTCCCCTGAAAGCAGAATCTAGGTGTGCTGGTAACAGTGGGACAGTTTCAGATATAAAGCGTCACCAATTACCTTTTATGAGCTCATCCTAAAAGCAATTACTGGCATACCCAATGGAATGAGCAGTTCAGATCCCTTTGGAAGTAAGAGAACATAATCATAAAATCCACTTTACTCACAATGGATAACTTTAAAAATATTATTATCCTACAGATATGTTTTGGGTCCAGCCAGGTTCTGAAAATATTGTCAACAGAAAATCTTTGTTCCAGAAGGCAATTTTTTGAGCTTGCAACATTAATTTTCATAATTCTGAATTAAATATAACATTTCAACTTAAGTTTAAAAAATTGAAATGCATGTCCAAACTCTAAAAAATAGTTAATGTTTCATAACTGTTTTTATAAGGAATACATCTTGTTCCTTGTTTACTGTGAACATCACTGATTTCAACACAAAATAATCCAACAAGAAATATTTGTAACTGAATTTATCTATTTTGTAAAATTTGCTCTTTAAAATGATTTCTGTTCTGTTTTTAAAAATTAGGTCCTTAATCTCTATAAATTTACTAATATTTTTCAATATACGGCTCTGGCATAAACAGCTAATTAAAGCAATACCCAAAAATGTTAGAAAAGATATATTCTTTATGGAAACGAACCTCAGTGACATGATTTTCATGTAGATTGATTACCATTTAAAATTCTAGGATCAGTTCTTTTATATCTAATGTGAGCATAAAAATGTTTTTACTATTGGAGAAGTCTGAAACAGATTTTTCCATTTTCTCTTTGTGAAGTCTCACTGTTTTCACCTGAAAAACCAATGCTTATAAAAGGAAAGATTTTTGAAGATGTGAGAAATGTTTGCCTTGCATAGAAATGCATTTTATGAGCACATTATCATAGATCAAAAATCAATATATTCCGTAGAGACCTTTAACTTCACAGTTTAACAGGCTAGATGATAAGGATAGTTTGTGACCAAAATTAGAAGGGCAAAAGTTCTTACTTGTCCTTGAATTTCTAAACTGTTTATCTACCTGGATGCCAAAAGAGGAGGCAGGCACTAAAAATTATAATTCACTTAAACATTAGAAATATACCTCTTAACTTCTCTTTCATGCTATGTTCCGTAAGTCCACCAAATAGGCAAATTTTAAATCCACAAGCATTAAATACTGTAGAGGCATGTCTGATAACAAGGTATTTGCCAGAATGATAACAGTACTACAAGCAGTCTCAATCAATGAGTTTCTTTCTGTAGTTAACAGAGAGGTAAGCAATAAATCTCTAACTTAATCAAACCAACATAGCTGCAAAATACAAAAAGCCCTATGAATGGCAGATATTAAATTTTTTAAAAGCACAAAACCACAAACAAGCAGTCCTAAAAGCTCTTCAATCTGTATAGTCTATACAAACAAGATTAAAGCTGATAAAAAGGGTGTTGAGAAAGAGAGGAAAAAAAAAAAAGCCCCAGACATGCATTAAGCTAGTTTGACAGCTCCATTGTTCAATGGGTCCCATTGTCAGACCCATAGATGTATTCAGTGCTACAATGTCTGCTAGCAAATAAACAAAAGACTACATTTTTCAAAGCAGGATGCCAATTCTATCATAATTCTTTCTCTGCTTCCCAAAAGGTGGCTCATTCTTGGTAAGCGGTAGGACCCTAACACAGATGCAGGAAACAAATATTTGCTTTCAATACAGAGGGACCCAGGACGCCATGCATGAATAGAGGTCTTTAAACAGGTACACATTTTGGCAAACAGGATAAAGTGATCCAAACCTGGTAACACAGAAGGACTATTTAGGTAGGCTAAGTCCAGATTAGAGCGGTATCTGGAACGCAAGTCTAATATGGAGTCTCCTTAGCTCCTTGCTCGCTGAGTATTCCATGCAGAGTGCATAATAATGAAAGAGGCTTAGACATTGCAAAGGAAAAGACAAACCCAGAGCCAGATTCAGAGCCTTTAAAATTATCCACTGGCCACGCACAAATAGCAGCGAGCAAATACATGATAAGCTTGCAAAAGGCAACTCCTGCAAATATAACTCGTCCACAGGAGTCCTTTTCCTTTCTCTCGCCTGCTCTTTCTCCCCATCTCTGGGTCTCGATTTCGTTTCCCTCTCTCCTCTCTCTCTCTCTAGATTCCTTTTTTTTTTTTTTTTTTTCTTCCTTCTAAGATAAGGAAGCTACTTGATTCAGAGCATGATGACTGTCTCAGCCAGCTCTGGAAACTAGCAAGGCATACATTAAAACAAAGAACCCAGCAACATACCTTAAAAGCAGCTCTTCATTTCTCATAGTAACAGCGGATTTGGGACAGCGCATGCTTTCTGCACAGATACACTGATAGTCTCAACAAAAGCCAGTTCAGAAGTGCGCTCCAACATCAATGCCACAGTAGCTGTTCACTAATGTGCGCTCCCCCTCTCTCTCCCTCCCTCTCCCTCTCTCCCTCTTCCTCTTTCCCCACTCTCTTCTCTAGTCAAATTCTGAATGGTAGAGCAAAGGGGCTCCTGCAGATCCACTAAGTAGAAATAATCCTCTCTGACAAGTTATGTTGTCTAAGCATATTTTTACATTAATACACTGTGCTGCCTATAGGGGTCTTGCTTGCATTCGCTCGAGCCTGGCTGGTGTGAGTTCTCCGAATTACCATCTTAAGAAACTGGAAAGAAAAATAAGTAACTCATTTACCTCTTTGTCCTATACATTTCATAGCAAAACCAAGTTCACGTTTTCTCTTTGCCATCCACTGTCAGCAAGCATCGCAGATGACTCACAGAAGATGTGGGTGGGTCAGGGTGCTAAAAAGGATTTTTGCTTCTCTTTTCTGGGACACTGAATTCACAGTTGAATTCATCTCTTC
Source organism: Hippopotamus amphibius kiboko (assembly GCF_030028045.1). Classification (NCBI taxonomy): domain Eukaryota; kingdom Metazoa; phylum Chordata; class Mammalia; order Artiodactyla; family Hippopotamidae; genus Hippopotamus; species Hippopotamus amphibius. Next base: position 115,583,730 of record NC_080189.1, on the reverse strand, counting down.
TTCTCCCCTTGTCCTCAGGAAGAGTGACAAGGTCAAGACCCTTAGCCCCACCCTGGGTTGAGGATGCAGAGGATAGAGATTGAGGGACTTGGAAAGATTTTAACTCTGAGCACCAGAGTTCTTGGAGGTCAGGGCATAGTTCACCTGAAGCACGTCTAAAGGAGGTAGGCAACGTGAAGATTGTTTGGTCATGCTGCAATCCTAACAGACACTGGAGCAGCAGCCTCAAAAGACCAATTAGATGCCCTTTTAAAAATTAAGAAAAAAATCCGCTTCCCTACTTCATTATCCACACTGGACTTGGCATATATAGTTAGCCAAAGAAATCTACACTGTACTTCTGGTTATTGGAATTAGAAGAATTCCATGCAGATAAGCCAAGTAAAACATCAAGTTAAACCCACACAGAAAAGACGAGATGCTATGGATGGAATAGTCAGTTGTCCAAAACTGCAAATTAAGGCATCGCTCCAGGGGGTGTGTGCTGACGGGAAGCCAAGAATGCTCTCAGCTTGGATGGGAACAAGGCAGAACACAGCCCGAAACAGATCCGGATCACTGGATACTGGTCTCCTCACTCCCAGGTTCAAAATGCTTCACCTGTCCTCACTGGCACAACCGTGCATCTCAGCAATAATCTGGAGTTAAGATATTTGTGGGAGTAATAGTGGGGTGGGGAAAATAATGGCGTGCCCCATGACCCTCCCATTTGGAGATGTGGAATATACCCCAATATCTTGCTAGATCTCTGACCTCTGAGCTTCGTCTTGGCCCACAGCTAAGAAAATGGAGATGTTCTGGATGGTGAGGAAGGTGCTTTCAGGGTTACTGCACAGGAACCGCCCTTAGTTTATGACCACAAGCAACGGTGACTGAAAGCAGTCCTTATTCCCATTTCTAGATGGCAAGAAGACCCCAGAATAACTTGACTGGGTCAAATAATGAAGCTAGAGCTCTGTCCTTAAAACAAGCACGTTTTTACATTGCCTTGCTTCACGACAGCATCTGGAAGTTAGAGAGTGAATATATAAAAATGAATGACCTTGCCAGGGAAAGATACTGTATACAAGCGAAGGTGTCCTTTTATGTTTTTTTTTTTTTAATGTATCCGTTTACGGCTTTTTTTTTTTTTTTTTTTTTGGCTGCATGGCATGTGGGATCCCAAGACCCCACAGAGAGAAAAAGAATTTGAGCCACTTCCCTAGTGACTTGTGCTGAGGCAGGAGTCACCTCACCTCTCTGGAGCTCTCTCTGCCCAGCAGTTAAATGGAGGTGACAAATGCTCATTTATTTTCAAGCCCTGGAAGCACATGTAATGAAACTGGGTGTTTCCGTCGGTGCAAATATTAACGAAAAGTGGAATGAGTGGCCTCACACAGGCCATGGTGTTGTCCACCAGAGAAAAGTAAAAATATGCTGTTCTGACATGAAGCCCTTTTTTGAAACTTCCATCCAATTTCCAACGGGGCTAAACTACGAGGCGAGTACTAACACGTAGCACTAACGCATTTGCTAATCTACAAATAGATCCTTGGTGCTGGGACCCAGGGCTGCAGTACTTGGGGCCCTGCAGCCCCAAACGAAAGGAATAATGGGTCCCCAGCAGTAAGGACTGGGACAGAATCAGACCATTAAATATTCTATATTCCTTCCACTTTCGTTTGAGTCTAGGGACGTAAATAATGGGAAAGATATTGAGGTAAGAGTTTAGTACTTGTCCAAACACCAGCAGGATGACAGATCAGGGGTCTTACGTCCACCAGTTGCCTGTGCTCAACGTGGGGATGGAAAGATGAGTGAATATAACGCAGGTGTGTCATACTGTATAGGAATTCTCTGACTCCAAATCCACACTGGATCAGTCTTTGTATTCTTAATCCACCCAACAGAATAACCTTCCTTTAGCTGATCCTGAATACATATTTGTTAAATAAAGGAATACATTTGTTTTTAACTTTTGGGACTTAGGGGAGGAGACTCTGATTTTCAGTATTCCTTTATGTAGTTTCCTTAACAAACATGGGCAGGGGAGACACTTCTAACTCTAATTCAGGCATTCTACTGGCACAGCTCACGGCACTGAGAAGTCCCTCCCTGCCGTTGTGTTTCAAGACCTTTTCACATTTTGCTGATGAATCCCCACAATGCTGTGGGGTGGGCACAGCTGGTACTGTTACCTGATCAGCTTTAAAAGTTCAAGTGCAGAAACAATGAGCAACTTGCCCACAGAAGGTGGATAATGACAGAGCTTGAGAACTCAGTCTGCCAACCCTGGGCCTGTGTTCTTTCCACTGCACTGCAGGGAGACCCAGCAGCCCCACTCTGCTCAGGGGTGACAGACACACCCGGGAAGGCATGGCTTTTAAGCAGTGTTTATTGTACACTTTTCTAGCATGATACTAATAACCTTAGGGGATAGATAGTAAATGAATAAAAAACTGATTCACAGGTAATGTCTGGGCTGCTAGTATTTATCAATTCCTTTCAAGACTTCATTTCAAATACAGTTTGAGTTGACACTGGGCAGATTAAACACTTTTGGAGACCCATTTTTTTGAGGTCATCTACAATAGGAATTAATTTTTAATAACCTTGATTATTATTAAGTTTGTCTTGTCGGGGAAAGTTTTTAAGAGGATAAGGATTACAGCGGTAATTAGCAAAGAACAGCAAGGAAAACTTAGTTTATTTCAATGCCCTCTATCTCCAAAAAGATTGTTTTTAACTGTAGAAATTCAACGTTGAGCTAATAATGCAAATTTGGTGAGGTGAAAACTGGAGGTATGGAAGTATGGGGGTGAGCTGAGAATCAGCCAGATTGCAGGACCTTCCTAGATTTGAGCTTCCTGAAAAGAATTTTAAAGGTATATTATATGTGCGTTTCTTTATGTTGTAGATCATTTCTGGGATAAAAAGCTAAATTTCCAAATGCAACCATAACTGCTCCAAATTTTTTCTGCCTTCTATGCCTTGTCTTTGCCTTTGAATGTGTACACTGCAAAAGCAGTGGAAAATGCCATTTCAGTGGACGTGTACAATATGAAGTATGTTAGAGATTAGGGCCTGGTGGTACAGAATCCTTTGATAAAATGGATGGGACGCTTAAAATATCTAGTCTGCCTCTCTGATTCCCATAGTAAAAGAACCATCTTGAAACCTGGAGGCACTGAGGATGTTAAATCTAGTAAGTTGCTAGTTTCAGATACTGCCTTAATTAGTCCATTCAGGCTGCTAAAGCAAAATACCACAGACTTGGGGGCCTTATAGGCAACAACTATTTGTTTCTCACGGTTCTGCAGGCTGGGAAGTCCTGGATCAGGGCATCGGCCCTGTCAAGTTCTGGTGAGGGCCCTCATCCTGGTTCAGAGCTGGCACCTCCTTGCTGTGTCCTCACGTGGCGGAAGGGACGAGGGATCTCTGGGGGTCTCTTTTATAAGAACAGAATCCCATGCATGAAGGCCCCACCCTCACGACCTAATCCAGAGACCCCGCCACCTAATACCACTTCATTGGTCACTAGGCTTCAAGATACGAACTTGGTTGTGGGGGTCACAAACATTCAGCTCACAGCAGGTACCAAGAGTCGCCAGGTTTAACTAAGAAACAGAGCACATTGCTGTGAAAGATGGAAAGCACACACTGAGTCTGTGAAGTGAATGTGAAGCGATGACCAAGGTCTACAAGAAATGGGTTTGCAGCAAACTCCACCCACGACATGCAGGAGGTGCTCAGTAAAGTGGAAAGTCCGAGTGTGAGGAGGTGGATTTCCCTCCAGGGCTGATGTCAAGCGGAAGATACAAAGTTCCCCCGATCAGCTCTGTCAGCCTTGGAGGAGGGTCTCCACAGGCAGAATGAGGCAAAGCAGTGAAATCTGCACACAGGAGCCAGAACAAATGGAACATGGAACAACCATGTGCTTCTAGTCCCATGCTCCTGCCTGACGTGAGGGGAAAGACCTCCAAAGTCCCAAGGATATAAGTATCACAAATCACTACCCGAAACATAAAACTGATGGTTGGTTTCAAGTAAAACCTCAGCAGCCTTAGCAAAGAAAGGATTTGATGGTAATCTGAGGATCTATGTAACCGGAGTTCCTCTCACTTTAGGGCTCAAAAAGTACCTCCAAGTCATGCTTTAGAAGTGGGAGGCAGCTATCCCTGTAACCAACCCAAGGGCCCTACACTCCACGCGGACATTCCTTCTCCAAGCTGTGGGATGACTAACTCGTTTGCAAAATGGAGATGTTTTGCTAGAAGTGGGGCGTGGGGTTGAGTCATTGGCAAAAATAATTGTAAAGATAATTGTAAAGCCCCTTAAAATGATCAAGTGTCATATTTATCAATGGTAGGTGTAAATAATAAGCCAGAAAGTACAGCTCCAAGAAGCCACTTGAAAACAGGTCCTCCATAAATTTAAGAGACATTATTATTACAAAGAGTAATAATAACTTGCCTTCTATAGACAAGAGGGGCTATGAAAACAGATACCATGAAGCGGGTTTGGAGATCTATTTCTGCAGAGGTAGGTTTGAAAGTTCTGTTGCAGACAAAGAGAAGAAAGTCAGGGATCGCCCATGAAAACAGGACTAACGTGAGTAGCTTCGTTGATAAAATAACTAACTTTGGCCTGTGAACTCATATGGCTTCATAAATGACATGTACACAACTGAGTGGTCATTTCTGGCCTAATGTTTTGGCAAGAGCCACCCTCGGGTAAATGGGAAATCTTGAGAAGGTTACAGGTGAATACATGTATGTTAGGCATTAACACTTGCATGGAAAATGGGCCACATTTATTATTGCTATTTTTAAAGACAGACACACTCGCATACAACCACCTTTCTGTCTGCTCGGGCTGCCATGTCCCAGAGATTCTGTAACTTGGCTGTTATCCGTGAGTCTTTGATGGCCATGCAGAGTTTGCACTTGAGGATTTGTCTTTCTTAGCGGTTCTGATCCGAGGAGTGAACAGCACAAGCGTAATGAAGACTGAGGTGAAGCAGGTAGCCTTCCTGACAGGAAGGTGAGTCCAAGATGGGGATTCACGTGATTCTATGACAGAGACGAAACAGAAACCCAGATGGTCTGGGAAAGACGGTTTTGAAACGACCACAACAGCTCCCAAAGAATATGCAGGTGCTTTAAATGTTACGTTTCTTTATCACTCTCTGAAATGAAATTAATCTGCTTATTTACTTGTTTATTATCTGTTTCCTCCAACTGAACCCAAGATGCATTAAAGCAAGAACTCACTCCATTTTTATCACCACTTTAAGCCAATGTGTGGCATATGGTAGATACTTAGTAAACGTTTGTTCTACGGCTGAATTTTTTTGTTAAGCATTCTTATTGAGTGACCCAATCTCAGTGGCTTACAGCTACATGACATGACTTGTGAAATGCGCACCACATTCAACTGTGAGCAGTCACTGGGCTAGATCCTGAGAGGGACAGAAAGATGCAGAAGTCTGTGTTTCTGACTTTAAGAAAGTGATACATTTGTTGAGATGGAATGATCAGCTTGGTGTTTTAATTTTTTTTAAACTTTCAGGCAGCATTTATATGTGTGCATAGAAAATAAAGTGATAAGTGACACATTTCCTTTATTACTTTCCGTCATGTGCTGAAGTTTGAGAGCTGACAAAGTGCAGGCAGCTAGGACCAGGCATTGAGGATGAAATGAGTAGACAAGACTTTCAAAATTAAGAGCAGTGGGAGCTGGAGGGTGGTCTGCAGGATGTCTTGGTAAAACCAAGTGTCTTCATGGGCAGGGAGTAAGCATCAGGAGTCAGTCTAATTTCTGCTTCATTCATTTTCAGTCAAATTTCCCATATTTAACTCTTTCTATATGTTGGTAAGTCATCCCCTTTGCCCAGTGTAGTCCTGCCTTACTTGCCTCTCAGCTCACTGAAATCCCCAGGGATTTACAGCACGTGATCCCCTTATTAAGTTTCCTCCTCCGCTTGCTATTAAAAACAAAACAGTAAATGCTATTAAAGGCCACACACACATTCTCAAGACAGTTCCTAATGAGACATCTCCCTACTTTCAAAAGTGTATTAATTCGATTTTGTTTTATGTTGCATAGATTGACACAAAATGCGACACTGACCTCTCTATTCCTGTTACGGCGATTAAATGTTGTTATAGTGGGTACTGGAAACACACTAAGAGCATGACTAGGTTGTGATTGTTAAAGGAAAGTTCACAGAGGCCAAAGGGGTAATGAGGATGCGGCAGAGAGTGGCCCCAAGCCAAGGGAGGAAGGACACAGCATCCCGACTCAAACCTGGCCATCGGAAGCCACGAAAGATTTTAAATGGCTCTGGCTCTTGAAAGATGGCTCTGGTTTCAATGTGAAGCGTGACCCCAAAAAACAGAGAAAAGTGTGGAGTCAGGCAGTCAGCGGGGGAGCCGCTGTACAGCTAAGAGGCCATGTGCCCTGTGAGATGGGTCTTCTATTCATGGACCACTGCCTATTGGTTGGGCTTGAGATCCTCCATATAAGATGAAATCTCTCAATTACCAGAGCAATTCAGTAAATTGCCACTATTAACCACATCACGCAAATGAGGACACTGGAGCCTGAGAGGTCGAGAGAGGCCCAAGCCAACAAGTGCAGGGACACTAGCAGAGATGGGGGGAGGCCCAGCTCTTTTCACTGTCCTACATGGTCCAGGCAGTAAGTATCTAGAGAGAAGAAGGAGTAAAAAGATATTTTAGCGGTAGAATCCCTATAGGGACACGCGAATGGGTGGAATGCAGAAAACAGCTGAGTTAAAGATAATTCTAACCCAGACAATTTGGCAAATGATGACACTGCTAAGTGAATGGAAACCCCCCCAAAAAAACAAAACAAGGTAAATGGGGAAGATAACTGATTCCACTGGGTATAATTTGAGCTGGAAATGCCTACAGGCAGGTCTTCCCAGCAGAGGAGGCAGTTAGAACCACTGCAGTGGATGAAACTGGCCAGGAGGAGTATTGAAGGCTTCTGACTAAGCCCAGAACCCCAGGCAAACCAAAATTTGAGGAGGAGGCAAATAAAGATGCTCCAGTGAAAGGAAGAGGACTAAACCCATCACCAAGGAGCTCAAACCCAGCTGGAGAGAGAAAACATATGCATATGGGGTTTTCAGTTTCCTTGTATCATGAATTATTTGTTTAGATGTTAAATGAAAAAGCAGGGCAGTGCAAATCAGAGGCAGGAACATTCATAAAGTTTTAGGAATCAGTTGGGAACTGGGGCAGTAACTCTAAAAGGCACCCTGGTTTGAAATTAAGGAAGCAGGTTGCTTCCACACCTGCATACTTGCTGGAAATGGAGGCAGGGGTGCGATGGGGAGGGAAAGATCCAAGAGGTTCTGGATCAAGTCCTGCTTGCTCCAGCCTGACTCTAGCCGAACATTCAGCTACTTGCCCTGACTTTGAGATGGCAGTGAAAAGTGCCCTGATGTTTGTCACCGCCTCCTTGAAGGCACAACTAAAAAACCAGGAAGGGAGCAGAGGGGGCATGGGGCTGCATCCAGCTTTCAGAGCAGGAAAGCAACCATGCAGAACAAACTTCCACAGGCTGGCTGGATCCAATAGTTCAAAAAGGCAACAGCAAAAGTCATTTTTGAACATGGCTGTGCACTTGGCCGGATTAGGATTCCAAAAGTTATAAGGAACTGTGAACTCTAGACTTGGAGAGCATATTCTGGGGTCAATGGTTTCAAACTTTGGAGTGAAGTTTAAACTTTTGGGTCCACACTTAGAGGAGAGGACCTAGAGTGCTCCCTGAATATTCACAGAGTGAATAGATCCAATGCAGTTAAACCCAGTTTCAACTAAACCTTGTGTCCGTTTTTAATTCCATAACCAAAGCATGACTAGATGAATATAAATATACAGGAATGAAAAGTCTTGTGAGTAAAAGCTGCCAGGGAGATAGTGAGTCAACTGAACAAGGCTTTCTCTAAAACCCACCTACTTAGCACCATCTACGCGTTCCTAATTTTGGCTCTCCCAGTTCTTAAGGAATCTCTGATCCACGCTCTACAATTTAGCAGAGTTGAGTCTCTAATACCAACATATGCTCCTTAGTTGCCCCCAGCTTAGAACCCATCAGAGCTTTCCCCCTGCCCCTGTGATGAAGTCCAAGCCACACAGTACAGTTCACAAGGCCCACCCACATCTCCAGCCTCATCTCACGGGTTTTTGTCAGCGGACACACAATACTCTTTGCACCGTGAACTTCTTTCTAGTCCTCATATATATGATTTCTCTTGCCTCTGCTCCATTGTTCATGCTGTTTCCTACACGTGCAAAACTCTCCTAGTTATCCCCACCCCCTCACCAGGTTTGTTTCTGCATATCCTTCCGGACTTAGCTTTATCAAATGCTGAGCACAAAAATAGAGACTCAAAAAAAAAAAAAAAAATACCTGTTGGCTGGCTGGCTAAATCCATGAATAAGGCGAGGACATCATCTCAATAGCAAAGGAAACACACAGATGTCATAATATGGTCCCAATTTTTTAAAAAACCCAACATTGTGATGAAATAAACCAATCACACTTTTTGTTTTTGAGGGACTAACATGTATGTTAGCTATCTAACACTGAATTCAAAAGAGGTACCAGTCATGGCCCTTGTCCTCAGGGAATGTATAATCATGTTAGAAAGACAGTACTTACTTATACAAAACAAAGAACAGTATCACGTCTACTGCTGTGATGTTTCACGAGCCATAAGAGTTCCAAGGAAGGAGAGGTAGGAGTTGGCTGGAGTGACCTGAGAGTCTTTCACAGAGGAATAAGACTTGAGGGCATCTTGAAGAATCCGCTTGCTTTTGGGGAGGATGTGGAGACAAAGGGTGAGGATGCCCCTAGCAGAGTGAACCAGTGTGAGAAGAATTTGTGTAGGAGACAGTGATGAGAGTCTGACTAGATGAGCACACTGACAAATGTGGGGAAATAAAAGAAACAAGGAAGGAGCAGGCCAGCCTGTGAATCTTGTCAGTGAAGCAAAGGAATCTGTATTCCGCATCATAAGAAATGAAGATTCAATGTAATTTCTGGAACAAGAAATGAGCATGCTTTTTCAAATATGCCAATGAGAAAGTGAAAAACAACTCCAGCAGCTGGTAGCTGACAGGTATGCCATGATGTTTCCAACTAAACATAAACAACTCTTAAGACAGAATATAAAAATAATCAGACTTTGAGATCATGGTGGAACAAGAGAAAAACAAAGACACTGTAAGTACAAAAATAACAAAAGATCCCCATTTGGAAGTCGGGGCATCTTCCAACTGCTTATGTACCAGTGACGACTGAGCTCTGCTTTAATCTCCCTACTCTCTGGATGAGATGCCAAGATGCCTGTATCAGTCGGCTTGGGCTGCCATAAGAAAATACTACAGACCAGTGGGCGTAAACAACAGAAATCAATTTTCTCACAGTTCTGGGGGCTGGGTGTCCAAGATCAAAGTGTGAGCAGGTTTGGTTTCTCCTGAGGTCTCTTCTCTTGGCTTGTGGACGGCCACCTTCTCACTGTCCTCACGTGGCCTTTCCTTTGTGCATCCCTGGTGTCTCTTCTTCTTCTAAAGACACCAGTGCTATTGGATGCAACGCTTATGACCTCATTAACCTTCATTACCTGCTTAAAGGCCTCCTCTCCAAATGCAGTCACATTTTGAGAGACTGGGGGTTAGGACTTCAATCCATGAATGTGTGTGTGTGTGTGGGGGGGGGGGTGGTGAGGGGAATTCAGTCCATAACAATACCCAATAATTCCGGAAAACACCCAGTCCAGAACTGGCTTCCATTACCTTAACACCTCCTCAGTATGTGCATAAGCCCTATTTTTATAAAAAAAACCCTTCCGACCTCCTTTTCCTGAGATGCTCCATCACACCCTTGGTGTGCATTCTCCTTTGCTGTTGCAAGTTCAATAAACCCAGTGTGGACTGTGGGTATGTTCCTGGTGGTTTTGGCTTCCACACCAGAATCTTCCATATACCAGAGTCTTAGCTCTCTCGTGCTTTGTGTCTGCCTCAATTGCCGTTCCTCTTTCCTGGGTAACTCCTGCTCATCCTTAAAGATTCAGTTCAAACGTCGCCTACCATGAAAGCATTTGCTAATTCACTCTGTCCAGCAGTGGAATTAGATTTCCCTTGTGATGGCTCTGTAATGTGTCGACTCGGCTAGGCTGACCTACATTTCCCGGAATTCACTTCTTTTTTTCCCTTTAAATCTATCTATCTATCTATCTATCTATCTATCTATCTATCTATCTATTGGTTGTGTTGGGTCTTCATTGCTGTGCACGGGCTTTCTCTAGTTGCAGGCAAGTGGGGGCTTCTCTTTGTTGCAGCACGTGGGCTCAGTAGTTGTGGCTCTTCGACTCCACAGTGAAGGCTCAGTAGTTGTGGCGCAAGGGCTTAGTTGCTCCATGGCATGTGGGATCTTCCCCGACCAGGGCTCGAACCCATGTCCCCTGCATTGGCAGGCGGATTCTTAACCACTGTGCCACCGGGGAAGTCCCTACTTCTTTCTTTTTTAAATAAAATGTTTCTGGCTGGAGTGAGCTACGAGGAAGAGTCTTGGGAGACATGAAGGCTGGAAGGGAAGCAGCAGTCGTGCAGCTTGCACACATGGGTGCTGATGTCCTGACTCGCCTCCTTGGTGAGAAGCAGCTGCTCTGCCTTCCCAATGCTCCTGAGCATCCCTGACCTCTGGGCCAGGTGTATGTGTTTACCTCTGTCACCAAGGTCCCCAAGGCAGCGGCAACAAGAACTGACGTGTTTCAGTCCATCCTTGAATACAAAAATGTAGTGTGTAGTGTTTGTGGGTTCTAGCCTGCCCTTGGTTGCTCCAACTTTACACGCATTTTCCCTTCTTACTGCTTGTCCTGTGGACGTCAAGTTCCAGCATCAGATGCAGAAAAGCCTTACAGAAAATGCTTAACCTACTGCCACAACTACACAAAGTCAAATCCCTGTAACAGCTATGTACCTATGTATCTAGCTACCATCTAGGTATCATCTATGTACTTATCAGTCTACTCATCTTTCTTTTTCTTTACTTTCCTTTTCCTGCTTTCCTTCCTTCCACCCATCCACCCACCCATCATCCACCTATCTGTCTATCTATCTATCTACCTATCTTCTATCTATCCATCCTACTGGCTCTGCTTCTCTGGTTGAACCCAGACTGATGTGCCCCTCCTCTGACACATTTCTCTCTATATATACTTCCTCTACACCTTGAATATACTTCTCTTATACTATTACTTTAATGTCATGCCATGCCCTCCCTCTATCATGTGACCTTGTAGTGCACTAGAGAGGGTAAAATATATTTCCCCACTCCACTGACATTAGGCTTGACCATGTGACTTGCCTCAGCTATTGAAACGTTAGCCAGCATTATATTAAACATACTCGTGTGGTGTAGTTTGCGTGCTGACGCTCTGCGGCCTGCCATGAGAAAAGCATGTCCCTGGGAATCTGCTGCCCCTTCCATCTCAGCCTGAGAACAAACATACATGGAGAAGATCTGAACCCAACTCACAGTCTGGAGCCAAGCATAGCTGAAGAACATCCTGAAAAAGAGCCACCCAACCAACAACTGCCAAGCTACAGCTGACCTGCAGGCTCATAGTGCAAGAAGAAACGTGTATTGTTGCAAACCACTGTAATGAGGAATCATCTGCATGCAACCTTATTGCAGCAACTGACTAGTAAATTACTTTTCATTGGGTCCTTGAGACTAGGGACCATGATGATAATTTCCATTTCTCTAGTGCCTACTAAGATGCCTGATAGATAGTAGGTGCTCGACAAATGTTCTCTGAACCCTAGAATAAATAAACAAATGATTAGATGATCAAAGAACCAGAATGGAGAGAGGCATGGCACAAGGGGTGTGCCGTGGAAGGAGAAACTAATAGAGGTGGACAGGATGGAAAGGAGGGAGTGAGTGTGGAAGCAAGTATCAGCCTCACGTGGTCCACGCACAATCATGCCATACAAAGTTAGCTGCCTTTTATTTTCAGCTGATCAAATGTTCAACCAGCCACAGAGGTTCCATGTGACTCCAGTATCTCTGAAGAACATTTTTTCTACTCTGAACTCTCATGAGTCTCTAGGGGCAGCTGGCAATAAAAGCCACAGTGCCTGTCTGCAGCCACATATAGTAGGGAAATTGACAAAAGATGAAAAGCCTGAACCAGCTCCAAAAAAAAAAAAAAAAATCAAGAAAAAATTACTGGGAAGTAAAACTTTCCTATTCTTCCTTCAGGTACCTTGTCTCTATATAATCATCTAATCTGATGCAGTCAGTTTATAGACCCCTGGCCCATCGATCATTTTTGATTTTTGTTACTGCTGCAAGGCTGGTGTGACATCATATCGGAAGCTCTCAGCCTGGTTGGCAGAGGTCTTTGCAGCCTGGGCCAGCACACCTGGGCGATGAAAGCACGTCTCCACAGCCGCAGTCCTCCCACGGAGACCGCTGTCACATTCCCACAGGGTGTGTGGCATAGGCCTGCCAGCAGAATTGCTCCTTGCGAGACAGATTTTGAAGGATGCCAAATGCATTAGTCTGCAGTTGGACTTTTCAAATCTTTTTCTTCCTTTGAGCAAACCACACCCACAGACGCACACACATACACACACGTGCACGCGTGCACATCCAACACAGACACACACGGACACATTCCGCTGTGTTTTGGAGAACAAAGAGCTAGTCTGCTTTTTGTTTGGTGTCAATCAGAAGGTGAGATTAAAGCTGCTATTTTATGCATTCGAAAGTCATACTCGCCAAACTCACGCCTCTCTGCCTAAGCTCGGAACTTCAAAAGGAATATTTCATAGGAAAACACACGCACACACCTGAACAGCACACACGCACGACAAAACACCACATACATACCTCAAAAAAATGCCATAAGCACCTGAATGCATCTCATCCCCATTTCTCTAGAGGAAAGCTCAATACCAGAGCACCCGCAAGCCCATCAGGGTTGTACAAAGCCACTGGCAACACAAGCTGCCCCAAATAAAACCCAAACCGGGATGACATACAGAAGGAAGCCTGTCAGTCGCGCAGTGTGTGAGCATCTTATTGAATCCCACTTCCAGGCTGTTTCAGGCTGAAACCAAACTTGTTTTGTAACAATTATTTATCTATCTCAGGGAAATAATTGCCTTTTTTAAAGCCTATATTTAGCATATTGCTACAAATGATACTTATCAATATACTGAATTCCCACTGAGTGTGTAACATTATACTATTAGAACTTTAGTATTAAAATGTTCTTCATTCAGATGGCATTAACTCAGATTTAGGGATAACTTGGACATCGAATGTGATTCTTTTAAAAATAACATTTATTGTTTTTAATGATTATAAAAGCAATTCATGTTCACAATATTGCCCGGGAATATAGAAAAATATAAAGAAGAAAAATTATCACCTAAATCTGCTAGAAAAAAATAATTAACTCTTGGTATGTTTCCTTTCAGTTATTTTCAATACATATAGTACTTCATCCTTTTATATACAAATGGGGGTGTATGGATCATATAATTTTTAATCCTTTTTTAAAACATGAGCTATTTTTCTCCCATAAGTAATAATTTTTTTTTTTTGGCCGTGCCACGTGGTCTGTGGGGTCCTAGTTCCCCGACCAGGGATCAAACCTAGGTCCCTGGCAGCGAGTCCTAACCACTGGACTGCCTGCCAGGGAATTCCCCAATAATTTTTTTTTCCCAATAATTTTTGAAAAAATGTTTTCCAAGGATTTTATGTCATTTTGTTTTACTGATGCCTCACAATTTAACCACTTCCGTAGATTAGATATCAGCATTGTTTCTGAGTTTTCACTTTTATACATAACATTTAAATGAAAATTCTGAAACACGAATGTTTGTGGGCATTTCTGATTTTCTTCTGAGAGGTGAAAACTAAATTAAGCCTTAACACAAATTTCCAAATTGTTTCACAGAAGATTTCCAACAGTTGATACTTGACCACAAGACAAGAGTTCTTGGTTTGCCAATCTCTCAAACACACTGACTCTTATTTAAAGTCTGCAAATGTGATGAGTGAAGCAGATTACGTCACTAATTTGTGTTTCTTTCTAATGAAGATAAATATTTTCCCCAAAGTTTACTGTCATTTGTCTTCTGAAAGATCAATTTCTGTGCCTCAGTCATAAACTGGTGATTTTTGAATAGAGCTGTAGCACTTCTCTATACATTTCTGTATTTTAATTCTTTTAAAAAAGGATTTATAAATTTTTCCCAGATTATCATTTACTTTGCTTTCAGTCAAAAAAATCTGGGGTACTGAATTAAATTTTTTATATAATTATTTCAATAATTTCCCTTACACTTTTATTTTTTACATAAAAAGTCTTTCTTGCCCTGAAAGTAGGTTAAACTTTTTACCTTCGTATTTTGTTGGTTTTTATTTTTACTCTTTTATTCATCCAGAATTATTTTGGAGAGTAAACTCCAACCTGAGTTTTCCCTCTTTTACAAATACGTAGTTTTACCTCTATCATTTATTATGTGATTCATTCTTTTCCCAGTGGTTTTTGGGGTATGATGCATGTGTTGATATACTAGATTACTGCTATTGAATCTCTCATTTCTTACATTGGTACCTCATTGTTTTAAGCTGGAACACTTGGTAGGTGTGTTTTATAACAGGTGAAACACCAACTACTCTAATTATTACTCTTTTGCAAAGGGAAATTCAAGTTGAACTTTAGAATAATCTTGTCTACTCAAAAAAAAAACTTCTACTGATATTTTGATGGGTATTTGAACTGAACCCTTAGATTTCTTTGGGAAAACTTAACATCTTTACAGAACTTGCTCTGTCCACTTGGAAACAAGGGTAAACTCTAAATTTACTAAAATCTTAATTTCTTTCCCTCTCAGGAAGAACTTAATGTTTTCTTCGAATAGTTTCCACATGTGTTTCTACTGATTTTTGGGAAAGTTATTGATTTAAAACATTTCTTACCACATTCTCCTTAAATTCTTACAGATTTTTAGTTGATTATCTTGTCTTTTCATGATCATAGTCATAAACGTGCATATCATGCGCAAATGACATATTTTTTTATCTTTCTGTTTCCAACTGGCATATCAGTATTTCAGTTCCATGTCTTATTGCTATAATCCAACCTTCCAAAACATTACTTAATGAATGATAATAATTTGCACCTTTGCTCATCTCTCATTCAAGGACTGATTTAAGATAGCTGTCTTTTATTAAGCTTTAAAAGTTCCTTTGCAGGGACTTCCCTGGTGGCGGTTAAGAATCTACCTGCCAATGCAGGCGACATGGGTTCAATCCCTGGTCTGGGAAGATCCCACAGGCCACTGAGCAACTAAGCCTGTGCGCCATAACTACTGAGCGGAGAGCCACAACTACTGAGCCCACATGCTGCAACTACTAAAGCCTGCGCAACTTGACTAGAGCCCATGCTCCACAACGAGAAGCCACTGCACTGAGAAACCTATGCATCACAACAAAGAGTAGCCCCTGCTTGCCACAACTTGAGAAAGCCCACACGCAGTAATGAAGACCCAATGTAGCCAACAAATAAGTAAAAAGTTCCACAACACAGGGAGATCAACTCTATGATTGGTGATGACCTAGGTGATGGGATAGGGAGAGTGGGAGGGATGCTCAAGAGGGAGGGGATATGGGGATATATGTATAAATACGGCTGATTCACTTTGTTGTACAGCACAAACTGGCACAACAGTGTAAAGCAATTATACTCCAATAAAGAGCTGAAAAAAACAAATAGGAAAAAAAAGCTCCTTTGCATCCCTGGTTTTCTCACAGTCCCCACCCCCTACCCCTACTGCCTACCCCCTACCCCCAACCCACCCACTTCAGGAATAAAGGTTTAATTTTACTGACTATCTTTTGAGATCACTTTTTTCTGACTGACCTACTGAGATGATGTGTTATAGTAACAGATTTTCCTAAAACAAAAACATCTTTTTATTCTTGGCACAAACAATAACTGCTTGTGGAGGATGATTTTTTTTTTTCATGTACTCTATCTTTGAATGATGTCAAGGGCTGTAAGTCAAAACACCATCTTAACTAGAAATCCCAAAGAATACGTAATTCTTTAATATACAATTTTAAAAAGTAAACAATGTAACTTGATATTTTAAAGTTTAGAAAATACATGTAGTCTAGCCTTGTAACATATTTGTTTTCATTTAACATAACTAAGTAGTATATGTATGCTTTTGTTTCATATAATATTTGCAAAAATAGTTTATTTGAAAAATTCTTCAATTTTAGGAAGGACTGTTTTGAATTAGTGAGGTTTTAGCACACTATCAGAAATGGAAAAAAATATCTCTGAAGACCGGTTATGTTTTCACTACTGACTGACCAGACGTTTTAAAGTTGTCAGCCATTTTGCTGCCTGCTTTCTGCAATCAGGAGTCTCTATGGCCTTGCCAATCTTAATTTCCTTCATTAATACCTTGAAACATGTTTCAAACAGCAGAATCAAATTGAGGTGGCGGGATCTGAAAATTAAAGATCACCACTGCCAAGAAGGCTGTCCATGGCTGACCTTCAGAAAACCTCTCTGTGACTTTTAGCTTCTTCCCATAAAATAAACAATTTATACACTTCCACAGCATTCTCTTAACGTTTTCATCAATTACGGCTTGGGTTTGTGCCTTCCTACTACTGTGGAGAGTCCACAGGGCGGGGGGCCTGCTCTGAGTGCAGTGCTCCCTCTTCAATACACTCATATA
Source organism: Hippopotamus amphibius kiboko (assembly GCF_030028045.1). Classification (NCBI taxonomy): domain Eukaryota; kingdom Metazoa; phylum Chordata; class Mammalia; order Artiodactyla; family Hippopotamidae; genus Hippopotamus; species Hippopotamus amphibius. The sequence goes on along the minus strand of NC_080189.1, from coordinate 115,566,934 downwards.
GACCCGTTATACCTGGCAATGGGCGAGCACGACCACTGTGATTCTAAAGCTAACACTTCCCACGTGCCTCCCAGCTATGCTGCAGGGAGGCTGGAGAGACTGGTTGAACCATCCACTACAGTTGTGCCATGGTCACTTCAGGTGTGGTCTGAAATCCTTGAACTCATTAATTCAATTTAATTTTAAAAAATCACTGAATATCTGCTGTGTGCATGGAACTATTCTACAGTTTAAAGATAGTCTGATTATACAAGACTCTTCTCCTTCCTAGTTAAAGTAAATTTTAATTTCTACCATTTGGGTACCAATATCTAACTCATTTCAATAATTTTAAAATTACTTAAAAATCACCCATCGTTCTTTTTCATGTCTAATGCCATGCATTTATCTCACATGCAATCCTATAAAATCTATGAATTAAATAATAGTAGGAAGCAGATAAATCTTTATGAGCTTAGTCAGACTCACATAAAACTTGCTTACGTCCATATTATAAAATATCTTTCTTAGATATTACAGGGGAGAAACCTTATTGGTATTTTTACCTATCTCAGAATCTAGCAAATTATATAGAGAGGAATCTTTTGATTGTTTGCTTTTTCCATAGTTTAAATATAGAGAACACACTCTTTTTTAAGGTTTACACTAAATGGATAAATTTCATTGTTATTGTACGGTGTAAGGAAATAAAGAAAAGTGGAACTTAATCAATTACCTATGAAATTTTTGTTTCATCTGAGAAAAAATTATATATCAATAATTAGAATTGCCTCTCAAATTTAGTTATGTTTCTGTATTTTAATCTAAACACAGAAACTCTTTTAACTGGAATTTCTGGATGGTCCACAAATTTCCTGGGGTTGGAAGTGTGGAAGGAAGAGTCCACATTTTACACACAAACATAGACCACATACTTCTTCTATGGTTTGACAGGATAAGGTCAATGCCCATTGGCTGCCCAGGAATGGGGGTCCATCCCCTGAGCCCCCACCCTCCACATCTGTGCAGCCATCGTCATGGTAACATTGAGTCCTAGCCTCATGAGCACACATTCATCAGTCTTTAGAGAGATGAAGGAAAAGGAAAAGTAGAGAGAAAATGAGGAATCTGGACTTTCAAAGTGGAAAGCTCTAACTCTTTATTTATTATAACAATGGCAAAGAGAAAGGTTTAAAGGCCGCTGCTAATTCCAAATTTCACCAAGGACACTGCTTCTAGCATGAACCAACTCCCACACACAGCTTCGAAATCCTCACAAAAGGCTACTTGTAAAAGATGATTACCAAGCACATATATGGAGACAATGTGTTCTCTGTGATCAATTAAAATGCAAGAATAGTCTGTAGTGGGATGTCTTACAAAGGAGCCCTTTCTTTTCAGTACTTTAAAAAAGGCAGATCTATCAAACTTATGATAATGCATTGCCATGCTGATTTAATTGTCAATTACAAATTACTTAAGTGTACTTTAATGATCTATATAAAGCCTTATTTTTTTTTTTTTACCTCTAATAGCTATTAATGGTTGTTAAAGAAAATGAAACCACTTTACTGAAATGTAATGTGAGGGTCTATTAAGAATAAGTTTTTAAAATGATCAAATATTATCACAAAAGTGTGAACCTCTGTACATTTTAATATTCCTGAGTAGGTCAACCCTCATGACACTGAAAGAATATTTCCTTCAAATTGCACACAATTACAGTTTAAACATCTTCACTTATATTACAGGTAGAATAAATTTTACCTAATTCCCAGTCAAAATGCTCCTTCAGAAGTTGGGAAACGAGTCGGGGCAACATATTTTCATATCTCCTCCCGAAGTGGTAGAAGATTTGAAATATTGGCCATTAGGATAAACCTCGGTGAACTTACACCCGTATTTCTGTTCATCTCTGTACTGGTCCCTATTTGCTCTTAAAATTGTTAAAAGGATGCACAAGATCACATAGGAGAAGTGTTTTGTGCTTTATGTAAGGACAAACATTCGAGCAATTCAAGATACAGATGTGCCTCACTTAGGATAAAAGATACATTTCTAAAAAGAAGTGCAATTCACATTCATATATTAAAATAATTCTTTTTAGATTTTGAAAACCTGAAGTATAGGTGATGTACAATGTTGTGTTAGTTTCTGCTGTACAGCAAAGTGATTCAGTTGTGTGTGTGTGTGTGTGTGTATACACACACATTCTTTTTGGTATTCTTTTCCACTATGGTTTATCACAGGACACTGAATACAGTTCCCTGTGCTCTACAGCAGGATCTTATTGTTTATAAAATAACACTTTAAATATACTTACTAATTAAATGACATTTGTGGTGAATTTCTTTAAGAGAGAAGAATTGTTTTATAAGCAAACAATTACTTCCTAGTGTATTTGTTTGTAAGCCTGACTTTTCTGAACAGAATTTCTTTAAAGGGGGACATTACTTGTCTGCGCTAAGGACTACTAAACACACACAGCCGAAGACATCCTCAAAAATGTACCTTTCCCTCTCCTCCAGTATACCCACTAGACAAAGAGCTATCAGGGATATGAAATTAAATATAATTAGAGTCAGAATAAAACTATGTCAGCCTTATGTCCACATAACCCAAAGTAATTTAGAGACTTTACAATTATCCATTTAACTCGTAACTGTAGACAGTTAAATAAGCCAAATAGTCAAACCAAAATAGCTATTTTAGACTCATAATTATTCTATTTGGCTGCCTGTATTGATCATATTACAAAGCTATCAAAACTTTATTTAATTTTATATTTTATGATTGGACACGAAATGTACCAGTAAGAAGACAGGTTTTAGAGTAAGAAAGAGTTTGCAGTCAAATTCTGACTCAGTGACCGTCTGTCGGTTTTCTTGAGCAAGTCTCTTATCTGAACCTATTTCCTCATCTGTAAAATGGGGATAAAGAACATTGCAAAGACAAAGTAATTGAACAGATGTCAAGAACCTATCACACAGTATACTCCATAAGTGTTAATGTTCCTTGCCATAATGTCTTCTACCCTGAGGTCCCAAAAAAGAATCAAACTCCCAGAAGTGAGTCTTCCATTCTCCACTTGAGTTCAGTAATTGATCTCAGTGGTTACATGCAAAATGAAATGCTGATTTTTAAATCATTGAGGGCAAGATTCAAAAGCTACACGAAAACATATGTATCTTCAATAATACTTACCACAGCACAGGGCCTCTATAGACACTCCGCAAAAACTGGAGATTGAATTGTTGAGTCCAGTAGAAGAACCATGTGTTTGTTCTTTGGTTCTCAAGGCTAATTTCATTTTTTCACAGTCCCTAATCAAGTCAGCCACGTAAACCATTAGGTTAGGGAGGATGTGTCAACTTAGGTACAGGTTACCTACTGAATACCACCCCCCAAACACCCTTTGTTTATTTTGCTAGGATGTGTGTACTTAATGCTACGTGGGAATGCATGATATTTAAGTAAAAAATACCTCATTCCAATGTATCACTAATTTTATTTCATAATTTCACCTTGTACAGGCCCATGTGCCTGAATATGCCTTCTGAAAAACCAGAAAAAAATAACTTTGAAAAGGCCTTAAATCAGTTAAAAAATTAATCCTTGAGCTAACCTGCTGGGTTACGATGCAGCCCTCAAGTCAGCAAAGGGTTAATAACCCCATCAATACAGCAAAACTGCTTAGGTAAGGGACTTCTTCAGCACAGGATGACATACCTTCTGACAGTTTAAATGAATAAATCTAGAAGCACAGTATTCCCATAAAATTTCAAACTTGAAAAAAATTGAGGAAAGCTCTAGTGAACCAAGAGAAATGAAAGTCACTTCAAAACCAAAGGCATTTTAGAAATTGAAGCTTTGGGGTAGTTCTGAACAAGAATGGGAAAAGTGGCAAGTGCTTGATAAATTAATCAGCTTTCAAATAGCTGTGGGAAAATGTAATCCTCAAGTTGCCTGGATGAATATGCCTGAGGTCATAAAATGAATCTGGTCTGGACACAGAACTGACTTCTTCCCTCCAGATCAAAGCTGAAAGCACAGGGCAGTAAGAAGGTGTTTGATAAGCTTTCTTATCCTCTGACTGGATGAGAAGCTCTCGCTGGTCCTTCTTGCTCTGGCCTCACCCCCTCCCTCTTAGGCCTCTAGCCTGGCAGGGCTGGGTTCTGTCCTCCCACCCCTTCTTCAGGGGACCCACATGCTGCTTGATTAACCTCAGCTGTGCCCCCAAGATGGCCAGGTTCAGACACTTCTGTAGCAGCTAATGACTGGTTTCCCAAGTGAGTTTGGATACTGGGTTTCTTTTTTCAGTTTAGAAATATAACATCAGGCACACGCATGAGAAGGGAGGGTGATTCTGGGTCATTGTAAGACCTCCTACACCTCTACCTATGATTTCTATGTGACCCCAGGTGTGGGGGAGTTTTGGTGGCCAGGGTGCCAGGAAGTAGAGGAGGTCACCTACAAAGCAGTCAGAAGCAGAGGCTCAGAGGTGTGACAGACCACAGTTTAAATCCTGAGAGGTCCCTCTAAATCTCAGTTTTCTCATTTCTTTTTTTTTTTTATTTAATTTTTTAACGTATTTACTTATTTATTTGGCTGTACTGGGTCCTTGTTGCTACACGGGCTTTCTCTAGTTGCAGTGAGCAGGGGCTACTCTTCATTGCGGTGTGCAGGCTTCTCATTGCTGTGGCTTCTCTTGTGCAGCATGGGCTCTAGGCTCGTGGGCTTCAGTAGTTGTGGCACATGGGCTCAGTAGTTGTGGCTCATGGGCTCTAGAGCTCAGTAGTTGCGGCACATGGGCTTACTTGCTCCGGGCACGTAGGATCTTCCAGTACCAGAGATCGAACCTGTTTCCCCTGCATTGGCAGGCAGATTCTTAACCACTGTACCACCAGGGAAGTCTCTGTTTTCTCATTTCTAAGATGAGAGGAATATAATTTTATCTGCCTAATAGAGAGGATTAAATGAGTAAATTCATGAGAAAGGCCTTGTCACAATGCCTGGCACACAGACTGTGCACAAAAATGTTAGCTAGTCTTATTATTTCTATATCTCAGTGGGAAAGGGTTAGTGTAAAATATAATAAAATCAGTGATGTCTTAGAAAGGGGAGTAGCTACAGCCAGCACTGTTCAAAATACCTACTTTTTCTAAAGTATAATATTTATATTATAAAATATAAATAACAAATATCTTTGTTATTTATAAAATAGGTAGAGAAACTTGGTATTTAAAAAACACAGATGCCAACCTCTGAAGTACTCATGAACTTGTGGAAATTACTGTAGGTGCCGATTCTCCAACCTTGAACATATTAGACGATATGCATCCTACTTCTTCTGGCTATTACTCTTCAGTGCTCTCAAAATGCATCAGTAGAGGATTGCTAAGTGCAAGGTAAAAGCCAGTAAATATTTTGACGGGTGAAGTTTAAGGAGCTCATACTCTGTTCCAGCAGCTATACTGACTACATCGTTCCATTGTTCCAACAGCTACACTGACTACAGAGAAAAAAATCTTTGATGAGAGGTATTTTACAGAAGTCTATATCATAAAGTAGAATCCCAATGAGAAGAAGGAAATAAAACACGTGGGAAGCATTCGTTCATTCAGCAATACTTATTGGACACCTGATATATATCAGCTCTGGGAATTCAGCTGACGTGTCATGAAGGCCCTGGTGTGCCACTAACCCACAGCCCCTGTGTGCTACTAGTTCAGGGTTTTGTGACCATCTTTGTTGTAAAAACGGGGTGGGGGTTGGGGGGAGGGAGAGAGAGAAAGAGAGATGAAGGAGCGAGTAAATACAGATTCCGAGTCTAGTTGGTGGTTTTTGAGAACCGTCCAGATGGTCAGCACAGCTGAGCAGAGGAAGCTAAGTAATAAGTAAGAGAACAAGGCCACAGAGAATGTGGACTTGGTAGGACACAGTCCAAATAAAGAGACACCAGAGTCGAAGATCCAAGAAGGCCTTTGAAGATAACATTCCTTGTAAAACAAGATGGATGCTGTCTTGGGAGCAAAAGGGAAAAAGACACAGTTTCTTTTAAATAAACAGGCACATCTATAAAGATAAAACTCAACGATTTGGGAAGAGAAACCGGAAAGTACAACAAAATAGAGCCACCAGCAGAGACATTGGCAAAAGTAGAAAATAAAATGGAAACCAGGCTTGATGTCATCCTATGTGTCTATTTTTGCTTTTGTTGCCTGTGCCTTTGGTATCATGTTCATGAAATCATTGCCAAGACCAACGTCATGAAACTTTTCCCCCTATGTTTTCTTCCAGGAGTTTCACCATTTCAGGTGCCATGTTTAAGTCTGAAAGCCATTTTGAGTTGGCTTTCATGTGTGGTGTAAGATAAAAGCCCACAAATTTCTGCACAGCCAAGGACACAATCAACAGAATGAAAAAGCAACCTACACAATGGGAGAAAATATTTGCAAACCATGTATCTGATAAGGGGTTAGTTTCCAAAATATAGAAGGAACTCCTACAACTCAATAGCAAAACAAAAACTAACAGCTGGATTAAAACATGGACTAAAGAGTTAGACATTTCTCCAAAGAAAACATAGAACAAATATTCAACAGGTACATGAAAGGATGCTCAGCATCACTAATCACCAGGAAAATGCAAATCAAAAAATGAGGTATCACCTCTCACCTTTTAGGAGGCTAGTATCAAGAAAACAAAAGACAATGGTAAGGATGAGTCCCTTAAGTGATGGTAAGGATGTGGAGAAAGTGGAATCCTTGTACAGTATAGCTGGGAATGGAAAAAGGCACAGCGGCTATGAAAAACAGGGGTTCCTAAAGAAATTAAAAATAGAACTACCATATGATCCAACAAGCCCACTTCTGGGTATGTATCCAAAAGAACTGAAATTAGGATTTTAATGAAATATCTGTACTCCCATGTTCACTGCAGTATTACTCACAATAGCCAAGATGTGGAAACACACTAAATGTCCGTTGATGCATGAATGGGTAAAGAAAACACACAATACACACACACACAATGGAATATTACTCAGCCTAAAAAGAATCCTGCAATATGTGACAACATGCATGAACCTAGAGGACATTATGTGACGTGAAATAAGCCAGTGATGGAAGGACAGATACTGTGTGATTACACTTATAGATGGAGGTGTCTAAAATAGTCAAACTCAAGGAAGGAGAGAGGAGAATTGTGGTTGTCAGGGACTCAGGGGAGGAGGAAATGGCAAGTTGCTATTCATAGGGTATAATTTCAGTCATGCAAGATGAATAACTTCTAAAAACCTGCTGTACAACACTGTGCCTATAGTTATCAATATTGTATGTACACTTAAAAATCTGTTAAGTGGGGACTTCCCTGGTGGCGCAGTGGTTAATACTCTGAGCTCCCAATGCAGGGGGCCCAGCGGGGTCAGGGAACTAGCAACTAAGAGTTCACATGCCAAAACTAAGGAGCAGGTGAGCCGCAACTAAGGAGCCTGTGAGCCGCAACTGAGAAGCCCTCCTGCTGCAACTAAGACCTGGTGCAACCAAATAAATAAATAAATATTTAAAAAAAATCTGTTCAGTGTAATCTGGACTGCTCCACTACTTTACTGTTCTTTCACATTTGAAGCTATTACAATTTCTCTTTCTCTCCCTCTCTCTCTCTCTCTCCTTGTATTCTTCTCTCTTTCCCCTGTTTTTAGCAACTTATCAGAAAAAAAAAGTCAGACGTCTTTTTGTTGAGTTATGGAACCAGGGTCCTGGTTTGCCAAGTGCTTACTTATTTATTACCTTTCACTTTACCTCTACAAGTGCTTTCAATGTTCTCCTTAAAAACAATGCCCTTTCACTTTCTTAAAAAAATCCCCTTTTATCAAAAAGGGACCCAAACATAGTTACTAAAATCTTTGCAATTGTATGATTTTCCTCTTTTCATTTATTATTATCAATCTTCCATTTTGCCCACATTCCAGTAGTTTTACCAAAAACATTATGATGTAGTCGTGCTTTTCCAGGCATCACAAAGTTTGATTTGCTCTTTAGCGGACAACTTGGCAAATTGTAAAGTTACACTCCCACATGCTTTCTGTGATAACTGTTATTATCCTCAGCGATTATTTAAGCAATTCCTGCAGCTCTCCCCTAAAGCACCTTCTTGGATTTACAACTTGCAGTTTGCTCATCAGTGACTCTCTGGGCCTCACCTTATCTGAACAGTTGGAAGGGGCCTGCCTGGAGCCAAGAGAAGAGAAATGGTCAATGTAGCAAAACGTGGGTGTGGAGGCAGGACCCCAAATACGCTCCATCCTGGTCTCTCCTTGCTCTCAGGCTGCTGTGTTTCAGCCACTTTTTCTTCTGGAAAATGGTGGCCAAACCTGGGGCCGGAAAGTGAGCAGAAAAACTTCAAAGGCAAAGAACTGGCTACAACCTGCAAGCTGAAGGACAGTTTCCAGGTTTGGAAAATAAGAAGCCTGAAGTCCTGGATATGGGCTACATGGTAATCAGGAACTGCGTCCTGCCAAGGAGCCAAAACTGTTGGGTTCCTGACTTCCCAAAAGGCATGAAACATGCTTACATAAGGCTCTCTTTGCTCATGAATATTTTTGTTAATTTTCCTCATATGCATCAGCAATGCTGACACTGCATGGACACTGGGCTTTTGAAATGATCCCTTTCTCTTTTCATAACTCTTTTTTCTCCTCTTTTCATATTCAGCTTCCAGGCTGAGGATAACAGTCTCCCACATCACCAGTAGCTATTGAGTCCTGTCGATTTCTTCCTGCCCGCCTCTTCCTAGGCAATTGCTAGATATGCCTCTCGTCTTCCCATTCGCAAGCTACTGTAATATTCGCAATTGTTTTTATTGCATTCATGGCATGTAGGGTACAACTTCTGAGTTTGAATTCAGTCAATCATTCTGGTCACTGATTAACTTGCAATTGCCAATCACCTTCATGTCTTGAAAATACACAAGCCCCCTCAGAGACCTATAAGAAAAGCTATTAGGAATGCTTCAGTGCTTGCCTTCCTAATTTGCTACTCATCGAGGTCATCAATAAAAGCATAAATATAAACAAAAAATCCTGAGCTAGGCTACTTTTTAACACAGCTTTTTAAAAAGAAGCAAATCATGTCTGATTAGCATTTGATAATTTCCCCCCCTAGACTTACACTATCAGAACTGCAAGCAGGAGGTGAAATGGTTAAAGTATGATATATGGATTTTGCAAAGCATTAGGCTCCAACTGGATATTTGTTTTCTGAATAACTGAACAATGGTGTAAAACCGGTACCTCAGGAAGCCTGGAAATGTTTCGAGAGCTGTTCTTCTGTTTTGATTTTTGAGTCATATAATTTCAATAGGAGTCAAGTATGGTGATTTCATAGAAACATTTTTGTAAATCTATTATCAACTTCAAAAAAGACTCATTTAATGTTAACCACCTTTCTCTGGGGAAAAAAAAAACCCCACAAAAAACACTTACACCTTCCTTGGTACATCTACTTCCATGTAATAACAATAGCAGCTAACATTTATTGAGCGTTTACTGCACAGAAACTGGTTTTAACTCTTTGTAGGCAAGATACTCATTCCTACAAAAATCCTAGGAGATGAGGAACAATTGATACCTCCATTTTATAGAGGAAGACTCTGAGCCCTGAGGAATCAGATACCATGTTCAAGGTCATATAGCTATGAAGCAGTGGGGGCAGAATTTGAACCCAATCTAATTCCAGTGAACTGTCAAGTAGTCAATGAGGTATCCAAATAAGCTCAGCAAAGACAGTGGACAAAATTCTTAAATCTCCCTTTAAAAAAACTGCAAAGTTTTCCCCCAATAATTTCGGAAGAGGATGACATTCAGTATAAGGCTTTCTTTCCATTTTTGTGCTTCAGAAATATCCAAATCAACTCACTCCTAATCTTAAAAATTTGTACATTTTCACACCAGGAAAGATAGTCAGAGGAGGGAACATTTTATTCCCAAGTGACATTCTGGGTCTAAATATCCTTTGCAACAGTTTTGTTTTGAAAGATTTCAGTGGTTACATATGAACCAGCCAGATGTCAACGATGAGTCTACCATGTACAATATTCCCTGGAGACTAAAAATAGTCCTTGCTGATAGAGCATTTGTAAATACCACACAAACACCGTTGGACCTGTCGCATCCCTAAGTGTCTGTGTCAATGTATCAGAAACAACAGATGTTTTAGGCTCTTGCTGTTCCCTTTGAATAACAAAATGACTCGTGGGGAGCTGAGGTTCCCCTCACTTTTCCACAACAGTTTCTGGAAGAATCCATGAGTTTTCCTCCTCACTTAAACTTTCAAAAGAAGCAAAAGAACCTGTGCAGGTTCTGGAATCCACTTGTGGCTCCCTGCAGGTTTCTGCAGGTGTTTGCCCTAGGAAGCTGTCAAGAGGTGGTGCAAATCAGGGCAATGCTCCTGAGAGAAGGAAATTAACTGGCAGGGACTTTTTAGGTGCCAGGATACCTTTATGGGACACAGATAGGTAGGTGGAATCTGCACTCAAAAATAACTCGGTATACTGTAAAGCAATTATACGCCAATAAAGAGGGGGAAGAAAAACCTCCAAAACCTCAGTGAAGGGTCCACTTAAGATTTCTACACTATATTGTATGCAAACTTTAGCTCAAAACTCAAAAATAAGAGAGAAACATAAATAAAAATTAAATTAAGGGGGAAAAAAAACCAACTCAGTGACGGGGACTGCAGAAAGACTATGGCTGAGCAGAGCAGGCAGAAGAACAATTTCCTAGAAAATGCACAGCAAAGGATAAGAATGGACACATACATGATGGGGGTCCAGAGAGAGACCCAGGGTTGCATTTTGAATTCCCTCAAGGGAAGAGAGGGGGCATTTCCAGAAGCCAGATCCTACAAGGCAAGGGAAAAGGCCATTCAATATCAATGAATATGGAACTGGGGCTTGAACTGCAAGGCTAGCCATTATGCTGGTGATTGTCAATACCTACGTCTACAAGTGCTTTGCAATTTCCAAAGCTTCACTAAGGGCACTGTGTCATCTGGCCAATTAGGAACTTAGGACTAGAAAGCAGAACCAGGTTGAACCCAGAAAAGAGAATAGAAGAAAAAGGAAACAAAAATGAAAGGTGCTTTCAAGTCCTCCTCCCTGAAACCAAAGACGTGGGAAAGGAGAAGGGTAAAACAGCTTAAAGTAAAAAAGAATCCCCAAGCCTGACATGAGATAGGACACCATGAAGATAAATTCAGACACAAACTCTGTCTGCCACATCGCCTTGCAATGTTCAGAAGAAGCATTAGATGGTAGGCGGAAGGCCCACATTCTAGACATGGCTCAATCAGTCAGCAACTGGGTACCTTTGGGCATGTCATTTACCACCAGGAGCCCACGTTCCCTTATATGCAAAACAGAGTTTGGGATCTGCCTTCTGTGATAGACTCAAATGCATGTATGGTATTGGCTTGGCATTTAGGAAGTTTGCAAAAATGTTAGCTTAAAATGACATCAGATTCCTCTTCGTCAATCACCTATGAATGTTTCTTGGCACAATAAATTCATGTCCAGGATCTCCATGAGTTACATATTGTTCCCACTCTAAAGGTAAGGAAAATTGAAATTGAGTGCTCAGTTTGTGGACCTGCTGTTAGAGAACAGGTCTTTGAACTTCTGGTCCCTGAACCTTTTCCTTGGGGAAAATAAAAAACAATGTGTCCCGGACTTCCTAGGTGGTGCAGTGGGTAAGAATCCACCTGCCAATGCAGGGGACACGGGTTTGATCCCTGCCCCAGGAAGGTACCACATGCTGTGGAGCAACTAAGCCCGTGCGCCACAACTATTGAGCCCATGTGCCACAACTACTGAAGCCCACACGCCTAGAGCCCATGCTCTGCAACAAGAGAGGCCACCGCAATGAGAAGCCTGCGTACCACAATGAAGAGTAGTCCCCGCTCGCTGCAACTGGAGAAAGCCCATATGCAGCAATGAAGACCCAACACAGCCAATTAAATAAATAAATAAATAAATTTATAAAACAAAACAAAAAAAACAACGTGTCCCATGTCACACAGCTAGAAAGGAGGTAATAAAAGCACCATCGTGCTTTTATTACCCGCGAAAACTAAAAAGGGCTGGCTTTCTTCTTCACCCTCTATCCACTGTTGATCACAAGTGACTAGCACTCATTTTCAGATAAATATCAACAGAGTTCTGCCAATATAGGAAGATAAATTTTTGAATCAGAGCACTGTTAAGATCATTACCTGCTTTTCCTTTATGGTAAAAACAGAAGTTCGACTCTACACTGTGATCTGGAAATTAATTTCAGTCTTGGTTCCTGAGCATCTGACTAGGCAGGGCCCACTGTTCCTTTAAGATGGTATAACTTAGGTGGTATAACTAACTCAACTTAGATACCATAGTTGAGAGATGGGACCAGGGAAAACAACAATTCAGCAAGCATTTCTTCTCCTTTCACTGACAGAAAATTGCTATATATAATCATATAGCCGGAGGGCAGAGCTTAGTACACTAAGCTGCAGGTTTGCTATGCCTAGGCTGCTTAAAGCCTCAAGTTCAAATCCCAGCGGAGTCTGTATGACTCTTCATCTCCTTGAGTTTGATCAATTACCTTTCATAGATTTTTATTATGTGAGACTCAAATAAGGCTTTATAACCCAAATCCGTTTATCTTAGGGAGACTGTAAATACCTTGTAGCTTTTATTTATCTAAGTATTGAATTTCAGGCTTACTCTAACACCTTGCCAGCACTTAGGAAATTATGTGAAAACTTTTAATGAAGATAAGAATATTTTAGTGAAGTCACGAGCTATATTATTTATATAATTGATCTGCCAGTACTGGTGAAGGAATGGGTGCAGAAGAAATCCAGTTGGAAAAACAAAGACGAATTCAATGTACGAAGCGAGCGTGACCACCACTCAGTGAATGACCGCCACTGCCTGGCACTTAATGTGAATTATCTCATTCAACCCTCACAGCTCCCCTAGAAGGTAGGTATTTTTATACCCAGTTGACAGAGAATTCTCAATGTCCTACCCAAAGTCACAAGAGCTGGAACAGGAGAGCTGGAACTTAAATACAGGTGTGTCTGATCCCAAGTTCACAAAGTTCCCTTTATCTAGCCTGCCCTATAATCACTGTATGCCTTGTTATAAAATAAGAATGGCATGCGTGGAAGGCACTAAAAATGGAGTTGAAAAGTGAAAGGCCAAATTAGGAAGGCAGCAGGACCCAAGGACTCAAGAAGAAAACTTGGGTCAAACTGTCCTAATTTTATATCAAGATTGTCCTTAAAGAGCTGGTGACGGATCTTCCCACTCATGCTGGGCCTCTTCCACATGGTGAGTAGGCAGGCTTACAGGCACAGTCTCCAGACGAGCTCAGCGGGGGTGGCTGCCAGGATTTAATACCCTTTAAAAATGTCACAGGCAAAGTTCTTCCCCTTAGTGGAATGACGCCATGCGAAGACGTATGGCCTGAGGCGCTGGGGGCCCAGAAGTCATATTGCCATCTGGGAGTATGTTCTGTGGTCTTCTCCTTTGTCCAGCCATCTCCCTAGGTTCCTGTATTCTTTGCCATTAAAGAAACTCTCCAACTTCTGTTCACAGCTTTCCATCACGTGATCTTCCTGCTGGGACAGTCTTGTACTGCACACTGAATTGGGAGAAAGCCACAGGCAAAACTGGCTCTGCTCCTATGTTTTCCAGTGAGGGGGACCCTATTGGTGTCATTCACTGATACCATATAGTCAGGGACCAAAACAGGTCAAAAATGAGGGGTGCGTGTGGACATAATCATATTGATTGGAGATATGTTGAGTTTGAATTGCCTGAATAGCATCAAGGTGAAGAAAGGATCTAGAAACATCCAGGTGGAGATGTAGGATAGAAACTTGGATATATGGGTCTGAAGTACATGGGACGTTCAGAACTGGAGACCTAGATTGGGACTCATCAGTATATAGGAGATACTTAAAACCACAGAGAGGACAAGCTCACCAAGGAGAGAACAGATGGAAAGAAGAGTAATGGGTCCAAGGAGAATGCTAGGAAATGAGAGAGAGACAGAGAGAAAAGAGAGAGAGAGAGAGAGAGAAAGAGGAGGACAGTCTTAAGAGATTCAGAGAATCAGGAAAGAACAGTAATGGGGAATCAAGTTTGAGGGGTAGCATTTCCCAAAGGGTATCCCTGGTATTATACTAAGATGAGTTTTACAGATTAGCACTGGCTTGCTAATTTTCAGTATGAGTCTTTAAAGAAGATAATACTGTGTAGAGCTTTCTAAAATGATTTGACCATGGAACTCTTCATTTTACATAAAACCTATTCATATTCCCCAAAACTAATGTTCCTTGGAGCATACTTTGAGGAAATCTAGAGTGAGTTTCCCCAAACAAGAAATTGCCCGTGATATCAGTACCACAGAGAGATTCGATATATGGGGACTCAAGGCTACATTTCGACACGTAGCAAGTCATTGATTACCTTTATCAGAGCAATTTTAGTGGAACGGTAAGGACGGGGCAAGGCAAGAAAGAACTAATACATAAGATGTGAGGATGTAAAAACAGTGTATGTTGATGACTCTTTCAAGAGACTTGGATTTGAAAGGAAAGACACACAGGACAGGAATACAGCATCAACAGGACATTTCAGGATGAGAGAACTTTGTACAAATTTATAGGCTGAAAGGAAAAAAAAACAGAGAGAGAAGCCAAAAATATATGGGGTATGAGAATGGGGTAGAAGGGATGAGCTGGAGCAAGGGACTGAAGATCTGGAAAGGAACTAGACGTAATCTAGAATATGGAAAGGGTTCACATAAAAGTAGCTGTCTCAGAGAAGACAGAGGAGGAAGAGCTCAGTACTGACTGGGAGGACCAGGACTGGGCAAGACACCTTATAAGAGGTAGCATTTGACTTGGGGCTGGAAGGAGCAGGAGAGAGCAGAGAAGAGAGGCATGCAGGAAATGAAAGCCATTCCAAGGAGCCAGAAGAAAAGGCGTGGAAGCACTAAAGGACAGAGTGCACCCAAGGAAGAACATTTGGGATTGAAATCCTAGCACTCTTCGTTTTCAGCTAATTCTCTTCTCATTGGATGTCACTGGTTCCATGGAATGGGATGTCAAATAGACTACAGGATCCTTAATAGACTACCTGCTCCATCCATCTATTCATTTGTAATTTGGGGCCCCATTTTATTATTTGATTCCTAAGCTTTAAAGTGACATACCTCAAATTTTCTATTAAAAAGAAATGAAGAGTGAAGAAACTCAGAGTTGCCTTTTGGTGAACTGAAGAGTGTAAGCAGACAAAACCAACCTAAATCTCGTGAGTGAAAAAACTGCATGTGGTTCATTTTGCTAATCTGGAACTAAGAGTTGAGTCAAATGATTGATGCAAGGACAGAATCTGGGGACTTCCCTAGCGGCGCAGTGTTTAAGAATCCATGTGGCAATGCAGGGGACATGGGTTCGATCCCTGGGCCAGGAAGATCCCACATGTCGCAAAGCAACTAAGCCCATGTGCCACAACTACTGAGCCTGCGCTCTAGAGCGCAAAAGCCACAACTATTGAGCCTATGTGCCTCAACTACTGAAGCCCGCAAGCCTAGAGCCCGTGCTCCACAACGAGAGAAGCCACTGCAATAAGAAGCCTGTGCACCGCAATGAAGAGTAGCCCCCACTCTCCGCAACTACAGAAAGCCTGCATACAGCAATGAAGACTCAATGAAGCCAAAAAAAAAAAAAAAAAAAAGGAAACAAAACAAAAAAACCAGAATCTGGAAAGAGAAGTGTGTCATAGACCTGAACAAGAGGAGAGTTTCCACCTTGTTGGAAGGACATCTTTTTCTAGATAAGAAGATGGGTATGTTCTTGGTGATTACTGTCTACCAACTAAAAGTATGAAATAATTGGTATTTTGGGTCATAGTTTGAAAAACAATTATTTTTAAGAGGTTTTCTTGTCTGTGCAGTTCGAACCAAGAACTCACTAGCTATCTCCTGTTTTTAGAGAAGGCATGGATACTGGGGTTTGGATGTATTCAGAAGACATTTTGGCAAAGCATTTTTGTTCTAAGCAGACGGAGTAAACAGAAACTTCTCAGCTGTTTTCCTCTAAACATTACATTTCAATTCTTTAGCTAAAGTCATATTAAAAATAAAAACAGAAATGGAAATGATTGTGTTCTAGAGATGTTGCTTTAATCAGAAGGCTGCCCCACTCCGTTGCTTGATGAAATCTCATTGACAGTCTGTGTTAGCAGCTGGGGAAAGTTGTTCCTGGCCCCAAACTAGTATTTAAAAGACAATTATTAGGTGGCAATTTGGTAACCTATGACACGAGCTTCAGCCAACACCCTACTGAAAACAGGACCATTAAGCAGATATATCTTTCATTGCCACAGTTAAGCTAATCCAAGGATAAATGTCTCCATTTATGTGGGAGAAGCTTATATACATAGACCTCAAATAACTACACATTACTTCAGATGTATAACTGTAGGGAATGAATCTCTATTTGACATATATTCTGTGTGAGAGACCACTGCTTCCTTTTTGTACAAAGTGAAGCAAAGAATGTGCCTGTAAGTGTGTGTGTGTGTGTGTATGTGAGAGAGAGAGACAGACAGACACAGCATGAAATACTGCGTGTGTTTTGTATGTGCAGCAAAATAAGACTGTTTGTAGTTTGTTCCTGACTATCATGTAAACCAAGAGTATAGACTGGCTGATCTACAGGCCATGACTTGCTCGCCTTAATGGCCAAACCTCCGTTTCACATAAGATAACGCACCTTCCTGAAATCCTGGAAGCCCCTCGGAGTCACAGATCTTAGAAACACCTCACTGTTTCTGTGCTCTTGAATGCCCACCCCTAGGCTGCAACTTACTAGAATTCACTTCGTGCCTTTTGGGGTCCGCCCAAGTCACTCATTTAAACTGTCCCTGAATCCGTCATCATAATGGATCATGTCAACATCCTCACAATCTTAGCTGTTCCTCCTCTCAGAAAAACCAAGTTCTTTGTTAATCTCCTTTGTGTATTATTAGAGCTAGCTAATGTACTTTCAGTCTGAACGAGGGAAAAAAAAGGTTCTTTTATTCTTAGAGTCATTATCTTGCTATTAACTTGAACTCCAGTCATTAGAAGTGTATCTCCTTAACCTTACAACTGGCAACTTTATCAGTTACCATAGGGGTCTGACCTGTAGTCTATGTATTCTTTACCAAGAAAAGTAATACTGGACAGTAAGCAACTGCCCCATTCTGATGCCGGAATGGCTTTTAATCACTTTTTAAGCAAAATCCGTGGACAGGTTGTCATTTAGTGACACAGTCTTTTCAGCCTAAAAGAACAGGGAGTGAAGTGTCCTACAATTAGGAGACAATGTGTGTGCACCATCACGGGAACCTTCGCATCAGTTAAGCTCTTCAAAAGTTATCTCAAAAGAAATCCTGCTCTCCGTGCACCCACACCTCTCACAAACAGCATCAGAAATACCATACCCGTCGGGTTTTGAAAACTGTAACTCCTCATTTCTGCAACTCAACATCTGAGGACACAGAAAGTGAATTATTTACATAATTATAAATACAGCACGCTACGTGTATATTTAACTTTGGGAACATCGCTAGGTGGCAGCTGGTATTCTAAACATCATCGTGCATTCCACCCAGTGGAATGGAACACAGATTATTTATAAAATGAAAAATTAGGTGCTCCACATGTAAAGGCCAAGATCCTTTTTTCTAGGTCAAAAGAATGAAAATTTTAGCAATCAAAAAAAAAAAAAACCACACACACAACAAAAAAACAACATGCGTGGCCAATTCTTGACTATGAAGCAGCAATTATTCAGTTGGTGCTTTTTCCAGCCCTCCCCTCCCCCCTCCCTTCCCCCCTCCCCCGGCTGCCAGCTCTATGGCATTTTGTTGCCCTTTCATTAAGCACTGAGAGAAAAATGAGGCCAAGACAGATCATTTTGCTCCTCTTACCAGCTCTTAAGACCAGTCCGGAGGGACAGACAGGCTGAAGCTGTAGGCTTAAAGTAAAATTTTCAAATCGTGGCAGCTTTTAATGGTCTCTGCTCTCTACTTTCGAAGTATTGAAGATAATGACTTTTTTTCTTTTCTTTCTTTTTTTTTGGGGGGGGGCTTTAATAACTGATATCACATCATTTCCATCGCAAAGCACAACTTCTCACTGACCCAGGACGCTCTGTCTATTGGCTTCTGTGGAGGAAATGCACTTGGCAGACGGCCCACAAAGACAGAGGCCACAAGTGACCAAGGGTCCCCAGCTGCCGGGCTCTGAAATCCATCAGCAAGGGTGCTCCAGATCACGGGTCCTACTGCCTGCTCCCAGCCGTGGACTGAGCACAGAAGGGATGTTAAAGCAGGTCTGTTCTGGGAGACACAGGATGGCTCTGGGGGTCAAGTTCATTCAAGCCCCCACCCACCCACCCACCCAGAGCTTCCACTTGGATCTGGGACGCTTCCACCAACCTAGCCCTCCCTCAGGGTCAGACATGCATCGCAGTCTGGCTGCTCTCTCAGCCTTTTCTGGCTCCATCCCATTTTCTCCTAATGAAACCCTGGCATGTTTATTTCCCTTTTGGTGCCTCCTTCTCAAAGTATCCAGGCTCTCCTATGGTCTAAACTTCTTTGCAAAGTTAGGTGTAAGAAAGTATGAATCGGTCATCAACGAAATCCATTCACACATTACACTCTGTGTGTATGTGTGTGTGTTTACTCAGGAATTCCCTGGTTCAAAAATGGCCAAATGGAATATCTATTCTGGTTCACCCCAAACAATGCCAGGCAGGAGGCTAGAGGAAATACTCTTTCTTTCTGATTTGCCACTAATGATGACTTTCTTCCACTCCTTACCCCCTAAATGACAGGAGACCCGCTGTCCTCTGGGGCCCCGTGCAGGTTCTGAGGTGGTTCTTGCAGTGATACAGGGTGACAGGACTGATGCTAACTCAGGGAAGCACTACCTGGGCCTGCCTCTGGTTACCTGGTCCTGTCCTCTGTCCATTTCCTCAATTCCCTAATCCCAGACTTCCTTCTTTCTCCACGTAGAACACCTGCCTAGCTCCAGGTGATGTGGGTTTTCCCCTGAAATGTCGGTGAATGGGTGGCTCCCAAAACATCTTTATCAGCTGTATGTCCTTTGTAAATCCGAGTAAGAAAAAGAGAAAGGACGCATTGAGGATAGAGCAGGAAACCTACAGGAGAAGGAGAGAGAGGGAGCAGAGCTATAGTGGAAGGTGCTGAAATATCTAAGCAGATCTGTCCACTGCTGGACCTCTGGAAGCAAAGACAGGGATTATGAAAAAAAGGTCCAGAAGTATCCTCAGTGGTTTATACCACACAATGGACTTGGAATGCTCCCTGGACTCTTCAGCCCCACTGTGCTGTGCTCACTGACCCAGCTGTGGAAGAAAGGCACCATCAGCTCCCCCATCCCCGGCCCGTGTCACTGCCTGGCTGACAAAATGAGGACGGCAAATGGAATCCCTGAGTCAGCTGCAGTTGGAGATGGGGCTATACCCATAATGCTGTGCATAGTGGCCATCACCTGGATGGACCAAAGAAACTCAACATGTCCAAAACAGTATGTCCACCTCCTTCCTCTCTGCTCTTCTTCGGGTACCCTATTCAGTCGGTGGTGATATAAACCTGTACATCCTAAACTTGTCCCCTTAGAAACCCAGGATTAGGACCCGTGGTACTCTTAGAACTATCTTTGGGTGAATTACGAGTTAGACATTTGTTACCCTTGTTTCTCACCATTCTTCTATGGCAAAACACATTCTGAGTTCCAAACAACAGACGCCAGATGAACTGTGGACTGTGATCCATTCATAAGTTGGGTAATAGCTGTGCTAATGATGTGGGATCCATCCTTATTTAGAAAATTATCATTATCATTAATCAGTTGGAGTTATTCATTCATAGCCTGATATATTTGGAGCTCAGCTTGATTTCTTTCAGGTTTTTTAACTTGTGGGTTTAGCAATGGGTTCCTTGACTACTTTTGTTTCTATGAATAACTTTGCTTTGTGCTCTTAACTTCCACTTAGACATTGGTAGAGATCTTAAATGTCATCAAATACACTTTGGAGGAGACTTTAAATCTGAATCTAATGCAATGATCCTCAAAGTGTGGTCTCCGGACCTGTAGCCTCAGCATCACCTGGGAATTATTAGAAATGCAAATTAGCAGCCTGACTCCATACCTCCTAAATCAGAATCTCTGGGGGTGGGGCCCAGAATTGTGTTTTAACAAGCCCTCCAGGTGATTCTGATCTGTGTTCAAGTTTGGAAACCACTGATCTCCTCTATCTACCATCTTTAGGCTGGGATTATATCAATCACGGGTCAATTAAGCTGTTTTAAGTGTCCTATACATAATAATCCCTGTGGAGAGTATAAAAATAGCTCCAAAAATGAGTTTTGTCTTTCAAGAGTTTTCAATTAAATCAGGGAAACTCACAAACATGAAATTAACAGAAAACTAATAGGACAATAAATCATTAAATGTGTGCAAATCAAATGGCACAAAAAGCTATCAAGAGAAGGGGACCAGAAATCAATACAACACTGTAAAGAAACTATACTTCAATTAAAAAAAAGAAAAAAAAAAACAACCCAGGGGAAGGTGGGGTGAGGAAGGGACGGATTGGGAGTTTGGGGTTAGCAGATGCAAACTGGTATGTACAGATGGGCAAACAACAAGGTCCTACTGTAGAGCACAGGGAACTACATTCAATATCCTGTGATAAACCATAGTGGAAAAGAATATGAAAAAGAATGTGTATATATAAATATTATATACATGTATAACTGAATCAGTTTGCTGTACAGCAAAAATTAACACAACATTGTAAATCAACTATACGTCAATAAAATAAATTTTAAAAAAGGGGGAGCATATTTATTGTACTTTCTATTGGATATGATTCAAAATATTCCCCTTATGCATATATAATTAATATTGATAGAAAGGTGGGATGTTCTTCGAGTAACGAGAAAAAAGTAGCAAAGGCTTTTTTCCTGGACCCCAAGAATCGGCATAGAGGCAAGCTTAATCGTGTCTTTAAGTGTGCTTTGCTTTCATCATCAGAGATAATGATGGCTCCACAGGCTTTCGCAGTAAACCATGCTAGCATCTCACCACTGTGAAAGCTGAGCGTTTTTTCATGCCCAGCTAAAAATTTTTCCTTATTGACCAGAAAAATAAAAAAGCTCTTCATAGCTAATTCATAACTGACATCGTGAGATAGTGGGATGGGAAAGTATTTTGTAAAGTCTGAAACGTTATATGAAAGGTAGACATCGGTTATTATTGTAATTATTACTATTGTTTGATGTAAAGAGTTGCACTGCTTCTCCAGGAGAGGCTTAATGATTTTGTTAATTCTCAAATGACAATATGAGAAGGGAAGGTTCACATTCAGCCTAAAATTTTAAAAATTCTATTTTCTTATTCCTTCTGTAGATGTGTCTGAAAATGTAAAACAGACAAATCAAAAGCCCCAGGCTTTCTTTTGCTCTTCAGATGATATTTTTTTAAGTCGCTGAAATGACATAAAATCAAATCCCTTTGAAAGGTGCATGGCTTCACATATAATTCTATAGACCTGATCCTAAAACTGAAAAAGGAGTAATTTGCTCACTTTTGATGGTCATTAATTCTTTTAAGTTATAAAAGTACCATTTAGTAAATCATCTTTTCCAGGGCACCAAATGACATCATAAAGGTTTGAAATGTTAAGTTACTTTCAAAAAGTGGTCAGTTTACCCCCTAATCACTTGATGACATCAGTCCAAATAGCTTCAATTTCTTTAGTGCTAGAGTCTGATTAAACATAAATCACTTTTATAGGCATTGTTAACTTTATTCCTAACACCATAGTTAGGGTGGCAGAAGGGGTGCCCCAAAGAAAGACTTCAGAATTTCCCTAGTAAGGTAAATGAATGATAGAGTATTCAAATTTTTAAATTATAAATCTCTCCAATAGCTGCAAGTCATATTATCCAAATGTTGCTATTTCTTTTTTATTGGCCGTGCTTTAGGATGTTAAGGAAGATATCTCATCTAATATCTCCTTGACTCTAATTTATGCTTTCAGGCTGAGTGGGAGCATATGGTGTTAGAATTTAGATTTTGATCTAGGGGAGAACCTTGTTGAATTTTTTTCCACAACTGTGAGCATGCTGAAGTCAACAGCCTTGTTCACGAGGGGTCTGCAGGGGTAGGTGTGTGTACTAGAATGGGAAAGGTTGAGAACTCGCGGCTGCACTGCGATTGGGCTCACCATGGTCAGAGTGACAACGTGAGGAGGATAAACCCCTTTCTTCACCTTCAATGGGCACCTTTACCTCTTCATGGGACCTTCACTCTGACTTCACTTAAGCACTCTTACCCAAAAGTCATAAATTACGTCCAGGTCACAAGCTACCTTATCATTTTCCAACAAACGAAAGACTAAAACGCTTTCCCAAGAGTAATAGTTCATCATTAAAAACACACATAAGAATATAATGGACCTGTAATTACAGATCCACAGCTAGAGGAACCATGCAGAGACCTCCCACTGTCAGGCAAAAGCTAGCCAGAGTGGGCTCTCCTCTGATCCTTCACATAAGTTTCTCCAGTTTTCAGCCTCGTGGATTGCTGGTATGTACACCTTTGACAATTTCAAGGAAAAGCTCTAACCCTCATTGGCGAGAAATGTTAAAGACCCCATAAAAGGGACAAAGTAAAAGATGACAACTTCAAGGGTGAAAGGGAAGGGACACGGTTTTTCAATGTAGACTAAAACAGAATTTACTTACTGAGGAGGTTAATCCACTTGACTGACCGAGATGATGTTTCAGATGTGATTTAGACGTGACACCTGGAACGCAGGGATCGAAGGCCAGGGAACAGCGAGGAGCAGCCTTTGGCAGGAGCTGAGGGTTTGCATGACCTTTGGAGGGCTTGGAACAAACACTAAATTTTGTCTGCTCTTCCTCTATCATCTCCCTCCTCCTTCCACCCCCTCATTTTAGCTGTTGAAAGAGATTTCTTGTCAAGGTATACTTTCTCTGCTACTTCAAGTACAGAATGATGGGCCTATCCTACAGCAATCAGTGGTTCCGAAAGCTCTTCAGAGCCTTGTGTGTGACGATAGAAAGAGGCGGCAGAGCAGGGTGGTGGGAGTGGTACCCGGACCCCACCTGGTTTCTCCTGGAACCTCCATCATGTGGTTCCATGCGGCTTGTGGGTTAAGAATGGGGGAGAAGAAAGAGCCTGTTCTAATTTTAGATTAAATTTTTGTTTTTCATCCATATTTGATTGAAAAAAAGATCTGAGGGGAGAAAAAGAGAAAAAAAGTATATCCGAGAAAGCAGTGAAACATTAACTTAAAAGG
The DNA here is from genome assembly GCF_030028045.1 of Hippopotamus amphibius kiboko. Taxonomy (NCBI): domain Eukaryota; kingdom Metazoa; phylum Chordata; class Mammalia; order Artiodactyla; family Hippopotamidae; genus Hippopotamus; species Hippopotamus amphibius. The sequence goes on along the minus strand of NC_080189.1, from coordinate 115,543,499 downwards.
CCCAAGTTGGATAACGTGGAAAATTTTTCAAATGCCTTAAAAAAAAAAAAAAAACCCAACAAAACCCAAAACAAAATACTAAATCTTTGGTGTTACTGGCACCATTGCTTAGTCACATGAAGAAATTTACCTGGATGGGAATGTCACTGTTCCTTCTTTAACATGGCAACATTCTCCCAATATATTTTTAGTTTTTCTCTTCAAGAAGTCAATATCACAAACTATAAATACACAGTGTAATCTTCTGCCAATAAAATGAGGTCAGGTTTCCTTTGGGTCTCCTTTAAATCTGGAGATCATTATCTCTCCTACTCCAAATCCCCTCACCTACTTAAAGAACTTACCTCTTCTCTCTCTCTTTTTTTTTAAAAGGGAAAAGAACAGAGGCTTTTCAATTCCAAATTAACTCTTTGGCTTTCCTCGGGTCTTAAAAAATTGCTTGTAAGAAGGATCGTTTTGGAATTCAGACCCCATTGAGCAGCTGTGGGCTGTGCTCAAGAAATAGGTAGAGATATTACAGCAATGAAAGAGATTCCTTTAATCCCATTAGCCAAAGTGAAGGCTGAACTTTGAGAAATTTAGGAGCAGCTAGTTGTCTGTCTGAGGGCACAACGAGATACAATGCATCCCTCTAAAATGTGCCTATTGTATTTAAATCTATTAAGCTAGTGAAAAAGAAAAAGAAAGCAGAGTCTAACTCACGCCTATTAGGTTCCCTATAAAAAATAGAATCACCTAACTCTGCCTTGAGCAAAACAACCAGCCACATGTAACAAGAAGTCTCTGCTAGGAAATGCGTTTGTGTCAAATCAAACACTCAGCTTAATAGAGTATTACCCAAAATACTAGGTATGTGTTACCAATTTGCAAGATACAGAACACAATAAAACACACAACACTAAAACAACACTGAATGTATTTTAATCTTTCTCTGATGATTCAAGGCAATTCAGAATATTTCATTGCCTCCCAGTCACCATTCTGAACCTCAACTTTCACTATGCCCAGTGAAGCATGGTTATATCAATTAATCCATTTGACAGGATGTTCTAATGACTAGCTTGAACAATGGGCGTATCTCGGAGATACTGTGGGTTCGGTTCCAGACCACTGCAATAAAAGGAGTATTGCAGTAAAGTGAGTCCCACGAATGTTCTGGTTTCCTAGTGCATATAAAAGTTATGTTTATACGACCCTCATCTATTAAGTGTATAATAGCATTATGTCTTAAAAACAAACAATGCACACACCTTAATTTAAAAATACTTTACTGCTAGAAAACACTAACCATCATCTGACAAGTTGCCATAAACCTTCATTCTGTAAAAGACTGCAGAATAAAGCAACATGTAAAAAAAGGAGGTCTGCCTGTATACTGTTTCTACTGAGTGGGTACTAGACCAAACACGAATTCCAATCAGCTGGATTTTCTGCATTGCATGGCAGTCCGTTGGTTCATTGCCTCAAAGGGTATCAGTTTCAAGTGGTTTAAATGATAAAGGTTTGGGGAAAGAAGACTCAGAAGCTACACATGGGGAAGAATGGGGAGAGAAGGACAAGTTCCTTCAGTTCGTTCTTCCACCATTGCTCTTGCAGCCCTCTTACTAGAGAGCTTTCCAGCTGTAAACATCCCATGTCTCTAGAGCCTCAGGATCCCCGGGGAGGGATATGCCACCAGCTGAAAAGTCTGCTAAGAATTCAGCATCTGGCTATGAAATCCAACTACAGTTTAAAGCCATCCTGAGTGGCTGGAGAGTTTTGGAGCCTGTAGCCGGAATCCTGACAGCTTCATGCACATGCTGACAATCACTGTGTTGGAAGAGAAGCACATAGATGCTAATCTTTTTTCAGTTTGGGTCACACAAGGGGACAGCTCCTGGTGCTAACTGAAAAGGAAAACGATAATTCAATGCTACAACAGTTTGTACCTACCTCGTGCTTTTTCATCCAGGAAACATTTTTTTTTCACAGAGGAAAACAATCTAAGGTAACTTCCGCTCGGGTCTGGGGTTATTCTGTCTCTGAAAAGGCCAGGCAATACCTATGTGATGACAGCACCTTCTGCACACGGACCAGAAAAACCCAAGAAGGAAAAATGTAATATTCAATCTTAGGAAGATGGTAGGACTGCCCTGAAATAACACAGGCTGAAAATTCAAGAATATTCCTATAATCCCAGCCTGGTTCTCCATGTTGGACAGATCACCTGATTGAAGCCTTATCTGTCTCCCTGGTAAAATGCATGTAATAATTTTTTTTAAAAAACATTTGTTTTCTTCTGAGCAGAACTCAAAGTATTTTAAATGTTCGGTAAATATTTATGTAAGATGATCACAGTCTCCCAACTCCAATGAAAAGTACAACGTCGTACAGGAAATAGTGGGCCAGGGACTTCCCTGGTGGCGCAGTGGTTAAGAATCCGCCTGCCAACGCAGGGGACACAGGTTCAATCCCTGGGCCACGAAGATCCCACGTGCCGCGGAGCAACAAAGCCTGTGCACCACAACTACTAAGCCTGTGCTCTAGAGCCTGTGAGCCACAACTCTTGAGCCCACATGCCACAACTACTGAAGCCTGCACACCTAGAGCCCATGTTCCACGACAAGACAAGCTGCCACGAGAAGCCTGTGCACCACAACGAAGAGTAGCCCCCACTCAGTGCAACTAGAGAAAGCCCTCGCGCAGCAATAAAGACCCAATGCAGCCAATAAATAAATAAATATTAAAAAAAAAAAGAAACTAGTGGGCCATGATGAAATAGGTGACTTGGATGACTGACAGGCAGAAGGCCACAGCTGTGAAGTACATCTGTCTTAGTCAGCTTGCGCTGCTATAACAAAAACACCAGAGACTGCGTAGCTTAAACAACAAGCACTTATTTCTCGCAGTTCTAGAGGCTGGAAGTCTGAGATTAGGGTGCCCACAGGGCCTGGTTCATGGTGAGGGTCCTCTTCCTGGTTTGTAGAGGGCTGTCTTCTTACTGTGTCCCCACATGGCTGAGCAAGATCCTCTCTCTCCTGTCTCTTCTTTTTTTTTTAAATAACAAATGTTATTTTTTTAAATTAATTAATTAATTAATTTATTTATTGGCAGTGTCGGGTCTTCGTTGCTGCACACAGGCTTTCTCTAGGTGCGGCGAGTGAGGGCTACTCTTCTTTGCGGTGCACAGGCTTCTCATTGCCATGGCTACTCTTGTTGTGAAGCACAGGCTTTAGGCACATGGGCTTCAGTAGTTGTGGCTCATGGGCTCTAAAGCACAGGCTCAACAGTTGTGGTGCATGGGCTTAGTTGCTCTGTGGCATGTAGGATCTTCCTGGAACAGGGCTCAAACCCGTGTCCCCCGCACTGGCAGGCGGATTCTTAACCACTGCGCCACCAGGGAAACCCTCTCCTGTCTCTTCTTATAAGGACATTAATCTTGTTCATGAGGGCTCCACCCTCATGACCTAATCACTTCCCAAAGGCTTCGACCTCCATGTACCTTCACCTTGGGGGTTAGGAGTTCAACACACAAATTTTAGAGCGGGACATAAACATTCAGTCCATGGCAGCATTAAACTGAATTTGGGACTTCTTGGTGTGGAAAGATGTGTTGGCTTTGTCTTTGGTAGGCCAACCAAGCACAGTACATACACACACAGTGGTGATACTGTGGCCTCTTTGTTTGTTTGTTTCCTAACAGATTTGAAAGGCAGAGCAGTGAAATGACACTTCAAAATGAAAGCCAGGGCAGTTCCGAATCAGAGGCGCTCTGCCACAGCTGTGCCAAGTTGCTCCACGTTCCACGTGCTTGCTCCAGAGAGCCTCAGGCTGGGGCGCAAAGCATCTCGGGCGGATGGCTGGGTTTCTCACGTCTAGCACCCTGGCTCCACTGTTTGTTCTATGTTCCCCCTTTAAAATGTGGTTCCTTCTAGAAGCAGATGAGTCGGTACACATGGTACTTCTGAGGATAAATCCCTGAGACGTCAGCTGCAAAGCCCAGGAGAAGCACTATCGCTGGGAAGACGCCAAGCACAGATTTCAGTGAAACATTTTCCTCATGCTTGAACAAGTTTTCCTTTCTTGTTGAACTTGCTCAAGTCCCTCTGTACGCCCTCCTCTCTATAGACAGATGGACAAGAGAGGAAGACACATGCTTCTTTTGGTCTAAACACGTCTCTGATGAAGAAATGTTTTAGCCAGGCTCAATTACTGACTCCTAAAGAATCATTCACATTTAATCTGTTTACTTCATCCCAGCCCACTGAACACTTCATAAACATTCCTGAAGTCCTAACGCTCCTCTGAGACAAAAAACCAAGACAGCAACACAAACAATTCAGTGGGGCCCTCCAACTGTATCCTCCATAGTCTCAGGTTCCTCATCTGCAGATTCAACCAACCACAGATGGAAAAGACTAGGAAAAAAAATTTCCAGAACATTCCATAAAGCAAAACTTGAATTTGTCACATGCCAGCAACTATTTACACAGCACTGACACTGTAGTAGATATCATAAGCAACCTAGAGATGATTTAAAGTATACAGGAGGGTTGCATAGGTTATATGCAAATACTTTTTCTATAAGGGACTTGAGCATCTGTGGATTCTGGTACCTGCAGGGGAGGGGGGAGGTACTGGAACCAAGCCTCCAAGGATATTGAGGGAGGACTGTGATAGCATGATTTTCTTCTGAACAACTTGAAGTGATTCTAGTGTTTAGCCTCATACAATATCAATCCAGCATGGTGTGAAGAAGACCTCACTGAGGAAAATGGGAAAGGCTAAAGGAACACACAGTCCATTTGTGAGTAAAGAGCTACTTTTGTCTGCTCCAAACTCCAAACCAGTTTCTATCTTCTAGCTACCAACTCTTTTGCTGAATCATAGTACTGAGAATAGTGAAAAGCTAGACAATTCAGGCAATTATCAGTCACTTTACTGAGGCAGGGAGAGCAGAAGTCATCACATAAAGTATTCCCCAGGTAAGAGGTCACTCACTGACCTTGACCTGTCTCGTTCCTTTCTGGGAAGGGACACACACACAAGGACTATTCTACGATCCACTAGGCCTGAGCGGTTGTTGAAAGCACAACCTGGTTAATTCCAATGGGTTTCTTCTGGCCTTAACTCATACTGCCTCACAGGTGAATCAATCCATCCTTTTACATTCAAACAAAAAGCATTCTGGGATAATCTTTCAGTGAGTGAGTGAGTCCCTGATACATACACGCAAAAAGAATGCTAATTCTATCCCGGCACTAATGTACCATTACTAGTAGTACCCTTCTTTCAATAAATTACCCAGGACCTTAGATCACAGCAAATACATAAACAAGTTTGAGTGAATCAGTAGAAAAATTGGTTAAATGATAAAGAGACCAAGAATTATCAAAGTCAAAACTCCAGAGTGCTGAAGCAAGGGGAGGATTCGGGGGAAAGGTGGCTGCTTTTAAATGCTTTGGGAGCTGCCCTGCAGAGGATTCTATCCTTGATCCTGAATGCTCAGAGAAGAGAGCTGGGTCATTGAGATATAAGGAGGCAGTGTGTCTCATTATAAGAGGATCTGAGATGTAAGCTACATCTAGTACGTGTGGGCCACTCTGGTGAGCACCTTCACAAATGGTGGTTCACTGAACCACCTCCTTCAAAGTCCTGTCCAATAGATATTATTTAACACTGTGGTGCAGAAGTTTAACAACCGAGGTTCAGAGGGGTTAAGACTTGCTTCCAGTCACACTGGGTAGAAGAGGCGGGAATAGGATTTGATCAAAGTGTGGGCTCCTCCCAAGGTCTTGCCCATTTGACAGCCGCCATCCGGGGTGGGGTGGGGGTGGGGGAACCTCTAAAATGGGAGAGAAATATGCAAGTAAAAAGATCCCTGGAACCATTTTCTGCTCGTGACAGGAAAGCATTTTCTCTTAAAAGAATTTTAAGCCCTAAAACTTTGATGATGGGCTTCTCTTGAAGAAATAGAGTGGAGAGACCATAAGCTTTCATTCTTCTTTCTTTCACTTTTTATTAAGGGCAGTTTTGTGGCAGCAATAAAGTAAAATAACTCGGTATTGATGTTTGGTAAGCTCCCCATCAAACATAGAGGGGGAAAAAAAAGGAAGAAGGATGTTGCTATAAAAATATCTATAAACTGATCCATCCACAGAAGACAACTTTAAAAGCCAGGGCAAATGGATTCTCAGTTGCCCTTTCTTTCCCATTTCTTTCTAACAAGTGTAATCTTTCCTAACTTAAGTCTGGGCAATTCCAAATGATGACTTGATTTGCAGTGATGGACACAGAAGGAAGCAGAGACTTCTGTTGAGTGTTTAAACTATCATGATCCTTTGCCTCCCTGAGTTTCGGTTTCCTGATGAGTAACAGGAAGGAAGCCCTGTGGTCCCTTTCACCGCAGTCCACACATACACCATCATGGCCCCACAACAACATCCCAATGTCTTATGATGGCAATTACTGGATATGAGCACAGTATGTGGCTGAGAATGCAGCATAACAGATCAGAGCCCAGGAGCCAGACTACTTGGCCTTAAATCTCAGCCCCCACCCCATCACTAGCCCTGTGACCGCGGCAGATTATTTAACCTCTTGCTCTAAGCCCAAGCTTCTGCATCTGTGAAATGGGACAGTACCTATTTTACATGGTTGTCTGGGGATGAAACAATTGAATGCGGGCAGTGGTTCTGAAGCTCCGTGTTATCAGGCTCATCCAAAGAACTTTGAAAAGCCCACATGTAAAGGTTCTATTCCAGAGGGTCAGCCAAGGAAGCTGCAAAGTCCGTGGGGGACCCTGATGCACAGAATTTCATCATTTCATGTGAAATGCGAATGGCGATGCTTGCTCAGCCTGGCTGAATGAGAAGCACACACAAGCTTTAGGCTCAGACAGACTTGGGTTCAAACCCTGGCTTTGCAATTTCTCAGCCACATGACCTTGAGGCAGTTACTTACCTTCTCTGAGTCTCAGTTTTCTCATCTATTAAAAAGAGAAAATATCTTTCTGAAAGTGTTGCTCTGAGGTTTAAAGAGAGATCTATGGAAGCTCTAGCAGGCAATCAATAAATGATGCCTAAAGTCTAAAAAATGTAGACTTACCCTTACAGGGATTGCTCAAACCAGAAGGAAAAATAGAAATGGAAGAAATGCTGAATATTTGGTGCCTTTGGAACAACAGCTAATCTTCTAAGAAATGAGAAAGATGATTTATCTTTTTAAAACAAATACATGTCTGTTTTTTCCCTTTTGAACAAACAGATTTATGTACTCTTTGCTACATATTGCTGCTTTTTTTTTAAACTTAACAATATAACTTGAGGATTTTTCCAAATCAGTACATAAAGAACATCCTCATTTTTATTCTACAGAAACACTGCTGCACTGGATTGATGTCTCATAATTTAACCTGCTCCCCACTGAGGGGCGTTTAGGTTGTTTTTGTGCATTTTCTTTTACAAACAATGCAGGAATGGGTAACTTTTAAATAAATCTCTTCACACAAATGTATCTATAGGATAAATTCCTAGCAGTGGAATAGCTGGATCAGACGGTTTGCACATTTGTCATTTTGTTAGAAATTGCTGAACTGTCCTCCACAGATTTTGTACCAATTTATACTCCAATCAACAACGGGAGAGAGCCTGTTTCTCATGCCCTCATTGACAAATCCTCTCCTCCAACTTTATGATCTTGCCAATCTGATAATCAAAAAGTGCTATCTCACTGCAGTTTAATTGGCATTTACCTTAGAGTTGAGTTGGACATATTTTCATATGTTTTAGGAAAATGTGAATCCCCTTTTCTTGGAAATGATTGTTCACATCCTTGCTATTTCTCCATTGGTTTGTTGGACTTTGTCATTTTGATTTATAGCAGCTCTTTACATATTTGAGATAGCAGGCCTTGGTCTGTGATATGAATTGCAAATTTTTTTTTCTAGCTTGTCATTTATTTTTTGACTTTGCATATTGCTGTTTTGGTCTGTTTTTGTCAGTTTGCCATGCAGATTTTTTTTTTTTGAGTTGAATTTATCTAATATTTCTTTTATAGCTTTTGGGTTTGGTATCATGGTTTTAAAAACGCTTTCCCACTCTGATGTTATCGAGAAATGCTCCCATGATTTTTTCTGATACATTTATTGCTTTATATTTTGCATTTAAATCTTGGATCCCTTTGAAATGTATCCCAGTGTAAGGTATGGAACTAACTCTTTTTTAATTGGCTGAATTCTATTTATTACATTGAACGAACAATTTATAAGACATGATGTGTAGGGTAAGAAAAAAATAGCCTTGAAGATTTCAAGCAAAGAGAAAATGAACAATTATTCTTGTTCGATAACTTTAACAGCTGACTTTCTTCCAGTTTTCCTGGTGTGAAAGCATATTCAATATTCTTCTCCCTCTTTTCAACAGTTGTCACTCACTTACTAAAAATATTAACCTTCACAGTGAATTGAGTTCAAAATTACAGATGGTAACAGTAAGTGAAAATCTCTGAAGATGGCATGAGCCACGGGGCCATATCTTCCCCCCTTTCAGAGGATTCTTCTTTTGTGGGCATCGAATCTCCTTTATCACCAATGCTTTAAATGCCTCCGTGCAATAACAGTATGATCATAAAAGCTAATTAGTAAAGATTTTGTGTCTTGTTAATGATGTACAATTGATTATGGCTGGAGGACAGAACCAGACGAACCACTCATCCGTGATGAGCATTGCATTTATCTTCCCACAGTATGAAGGTGATGGCATTTTTATTACTGTTTTTCTATTATGTAGACAATCTGAACCCACTCATCCATCTGTTTTTCTCCAGCATCCTCTTTTACGACCACCAAACCTGAACACTTTAAGAATGTAGGGATCATTCTGGATGCCTGATTACAGGAAGAATGAGCAAACGTAATTACACGTGGACCAAATGGGGAACAAGCATCAGAGCGTCCTTCCTCCACTCTGTCTTGGCTTAATTTTTTAAACTATAGTTTTCTCCCATAAAGCCACAGGCCATAATTACATTGTACAAATGTCTGATTAAATCTAACTTTAAAGTAGCCACTTAAATAACTAATCCTTTTTTTTTCTGGACCATCTCATAATCATTAATTATTTATAAATAGAGGTAGCTAGATACAGATATACAGATAAGTGTTCAGACATTTATGTAGAAAACAGAAAAGTATGCAGAGACTCTGGGACTACTCTGCAAAGGTCACTTCTCAGGGGTTCGTGTCCTGCCACCTTTCTCCTGAGTGCAACTCCTATCTTTGTCTCCCCTGTCTTCCTTCTGTTAATGATTTCCTTCTCCACAAAGCCGTGTGCAATAGTAGCTTCTTTCTTTGGGGTGTACAGAAGCAAAACTTGCCACCCCTACATGTTTCTTTGGCATGTTGGTTCTTTTAAGCTGAAAACAACCAAGGCTCAAAAGACTCAGGAAGAACCTTTGACCTTCCCCCTAACTGCCTAAAACAACGCAGATAGAGGACCTGGTCCAGAAAGGGAGCATCACCATAGATCACTAGGTGTGCAGACAGGGAGGCGCCTAGCTTAGTCTGTTTGTTAAAACTCCCCTCTGTGTAGCATTGTCTCTGCAGGCCCAGCAAACATTTGTTTACCAAACATTTGCTTTTCCACCTCCATGTGATCTACCTTCCTCCTCTTTGAAGTCCCAAGCCCCTACCCCCAACATCCTCTTATGTCTTTAGTGGAAGATGGTATTTAAGGTGAGGGTTTCAGCCATTTTGGTGAGGGACTCTGTTTTCCTGGGTCTCTCCCATGTATACATGTTATTAAACACTTCTTTGACTTTCTCCTGTTAATCTGTCTCATGTCAGTTTACTTTTCAGACCAGCCAGAAGAACCTAGAGGGGGAGAGGAAAATTTCTTCTCAACAGGGGTATGGTCCAACACCTAAGTTTTCAAAGGGATGGGAGTCTGGCTTTTTTCTGAGCCAAACAACTCGGTCTCGAGCACACAACTGTGATGGGAAAAGTACACAGCAGCTGAACTTCGACAGGTGAGGATTAAGAGCTTGTTACGACATGCTCTTCGCTCAGAACGTACAACCAAGACAGTAATTCTGGCAGGGTGATTCCCCGTTGCTATTTCCTGACATTTGAAAATGTCCAAAGACAGTCTTCTTGGGGGCCCCCACACTCCCCGCATGATTCACGATACGGCCCTGGCTCTGAGCAACCCGGTTCTACGCGCCCTCCACTCTCCCTCCTTTCCTCGCACAGTGGGGCTGCAGGTGCCCTGTGGCTGATGGGACAACCCCAGAAGCCCGAAGTGCAGAAGGACAAGGGGGACTCTGTCAGCAGAAGACGCTCTTGCCACTTTGAAGACTGGCCCTCGACACCTCTTCGTGCAGAATGCCCTTCCTCTCTGGTGCTAGTCCATTGCCTTGACCATGGCTTTACTACATCTGGGCTGCTGCACCGAAGGGAAAAGGTGCAGGATTTGAGGGTTGGCGGGGGGGATGATAGAACAGGAGACAATCTCTTCATTTCCCCTCCCGCCCTTTTTAGGGGACTAGAGTATGATTTACAGGGAAAAGCGTGAGCTCTCTTCTTTCCTCTTTGTCCAGGGAGGAAAATGAAAAGGGCTGGCATTAAGCAGGGGACACTAGCTGAACTGGAAACACTGAACAGAAGGCATGGGACCAGGGAGAGCCGTGGTCTTCACCATTCAAAGTTAGTGTCCTCGGAGGAATGAAACAACACAGAGCCATGCTCACCCACCCACTCACCCTTCTCTTAGCTGGCTGCTGTTCACTGAATAGAAACTTCTTAACATCAAGGCTTGAATATTTGGAGCTACAAGAAAGGAGGATGATACTGAAGAGGAGTTCCCAGTCGGCTTGTTCTGACGGCTCTGGTAACTGGCTTTTACGGACACCAAGCGTGTCGCGAAATAGCAGATCAGGAAACAGAGAGGCTCGTCCATGGCACACGAGCTATGTTCACGAGTGACCATGATGCGACTGCAAAAGTACCCACTGCAACGTACACACCTCACCAAGCGAAAACCTAACTAGCCTCAAATTTGACTTACAGAGTGTTTTTCATGGAAATTCTGCTTTCGTTTGGCACAGGCCCAGATGGTAGGACACCACGTGTGACCCACCTCGTAAGATGCATTGAACAGTAGATATTTTCATACATTCTGATAGCTGCTGCTGTTCTGTCTTAAAGACTTTAACGGAACTTTTATGTTTCGTACTTGTGCCCTGAGGCAATGTAATCACAAGATTTACAATTTTATACGCAAAAATGATAAATAAGTAAATGGTCTCCAACTTCCTAAAGAGGGTGGCAGCAGTGGAAAATCAGAAACAGTCACTCGTCATATCCCGCTTCTGAGAACCCGGTAATTCTTCCATTCTTCCCCGAGCAGGGCAGCCTCTGGTGGCATCCCATTATTGAAGGAATCATACATCTACCCCTTCCCCCCATAAAATGAAGAGAATATTAAGGACCATCCCCATCTCCTCTCGCAGTGGCTACTGTTGAAGGGAACAGCATGTGGTTCCTTTGGCCCTTTGTCCAGGCCACTATCTGAAATCCTGACTAGTTTAAGGCACGTGCCCCGTTGGCTCAGATCCAGTGTTTGCTGGGACCCCAGACAGAACAGCCGGTCCTAAAGGGCCGTGAGTCACCATGCTCCCACTCGTGACCTCTTTCCTGTCTTCCCTCCTAGTAATGTGCAGATCACGGCCCTTCCCAGCTCAAGCTTCTGGCCTGGCTCAAGAACACAAAAGGCTGGCAGAGGCACACACAGCCTGCAAACCAATTCAGTGGCACAAGTGTGGCCAAAGACCCACCCCCAGGCCTCCCCCACCCCCTCCCATAGCCACGGGATGGACTCAGGGATGAGGGAATGGAGGCAATCACAGAAGACCCTCAAGCAGGCCAGGGTCAGAAACGGGACAAATGCTCTGTGGGCATTAAAAAAAGTCAACGATCTGTCAACCTGAAGAATGTGACTCTTCCGTAGACTAGGCAAGAAACGGGTCCTCATAGCATGAACTGAGTCTGAGTTTCTAGATGGGATTTATAAAACCACACAATCAACAGCAATCCTGCAGGAGGACCCTCCTGCCATCCCCCCATCCACACTGTCCTGTCCTCCACTTTGTCCCCCAGGGTCCCCACTCTGTCCGCACAGTGAAACGAGGCTTGGGAGAGACCCCATGGAGTCACAGCCCACTTGGGACACCGTGTAGTCAACACGACACACGCAAGGTTTGGGGACTGGTGGGTTGTTTCAGAAAATGCAGGGGCTTTGGGAGTGAGGCAGAGCTTAAAGGAGAGAGGCGGGGGGGATACGGGAGGAGATGAAGTTGGAGAAGGCTGGACGGGACAGGCTTCCAGAAGGAGGGAACACGCCAGGAGCACCCTCAGACTCTAGGAAGGGGGCTTCTCATGCTGTCTTAGTCTTCTTGGGCTGCTGTAATGAAAAATCACGGACGGGGTGGCTTACAAACAACAGGAATTTATATTTCACAGCTCTGGAGGCTGGAAGTCCAAGATCAAGGTGCCAGCGTCACATTCTCACGAAGTGCCTCTTCCTGGCTCACGGCTGGCACCTTGTTCCTCTATCCTCACAGGACAGCAGGGGCCAGGGGGCTCTCCGGAGCCTCTTTTATAAAAGCACTCATCTCATTCATAGGCCTGCACCTTCGCGACTCAAGTAGCTCACAAAGGCCCCACCTCCTAACACCACCACCTCTGGGGGTTAGGATTTCAACATGTGGAATTTGGGGGACACAGGCATTCAGACTATATAGCACATGCCAAATACTTCTCAGCCCAGATTTCCTTCTCCTTCCCCAAGATTGTGCCCCCCTCCCGCTCCCCCTGGTGGGGTAAATATCAGCCCTACCTACTCTGTGTGTGTGTGCGTGTGTGTGTGTGTGTGAGTGTGTGCGTGAAGGCAGTATCTGAGACACACAAAGGACGTGCTGCCCCTTCGCTATGCCCAGCACCAGGCCCTGCATCTTTCATATGAGCACAGTGGTGACTAAGCATATCTGCTGGAAGCCAGAGCCCGCCAGTATCTGGGGCGGAGTGAGTCTGAACAGGGGTTTGACCGCAGTAAGAAGGACCGTGGAGAGTGTGCAGGAGTCCATGATTTAGAAAGTAAAAAAGTGATGGCCTTGGGCTTCCCTGGTGGCACAGTGGTTAGGAATCCACCTGCCACTGTGGGGGACAGGGGTTCAAGCCCTGGGCCGGGAAGATCCCACATGCCACAGAGCAACTAAGCCTGCGAGCCACAACTACTGAGCCCAAGGACCACAATTACAGAAGCCCCTGCGCCTAGAGCCCGGGCTCCCCGACAAGAGAAGCCTCTACAATGAGAAGCCCGCGCACCACAACAACGAGCAGCCCCTGCTCACGGCAACTAGAGAAAGCCCATGCATAGCAATGAAGACCCAATGCAGCCAATGAATAAATAAATAATAAATAAATAAATTTATTTTAAAAAAGTGGTGGCTTCTGTGTGAGGGAGCTTGCTCGTCTTAGGGATGTGGGCAGGCAGAGTGCAGAGGATGAAGTTCTCCCACTGAAGACCCAGTAGCCACATTCAGCCTTGGCTTCTTGGACAGCCTTGAACACCTCATCTCACTCACCTTCCCTCAGGGTTCTGGTCATTGCTGTCTCCTCCATCGTCACCTCCATGGAGGTGACCCTGGGCTCAGTCACTCCCACCCACACCTCTCCAACTCCCAAGCGTGCAGTTTACACTCCCCTACGTCCTATCCCAGCACACGCAACCGGGCAGCTTCCCCTCCCACAGCCGCTCTTCCTCCTGACCCCCAGTTCTCCCAGTTCAGATTTTTAGTTGTAACTCAATCTTCCTTTTTTTGTCCTCCTTCAAATAACTCTGATTCCTCTAAATTATGCCCCTATGACATCTCTTCTTTCCAGTCCCACTGCTGCCATCTTCGTTCAGCTTCCCTTCCTCTGGACAATTCTGATGGCCTCTCAAGAGCTCACCTTGCTCCCAGGCTCACCCCTCATGATGGACTCTTGGAGCTCAACCCTGACAAAGGCTGTGAGCTCTGCTTCAAAACCTTCAACCGTCCCTCACTGTCTGGTGTACCGGACACAAATGCCCCAGCTTGGCAGTCACGTGCCCACCGTATGTCAAAATCTGTCCCAGCTTCATCATCCCCTTTATCACCCGTACATGCCTCACACTCCAAGGCAGGTGACGTGTGAACTTCCTACCAGATCCCACTCATCCTTGCCTCCTGTTCCTAAAGTCCCACCGAGCCTCTCCCGGCTTTCTCCAATACCCTCTCCATGAAGATTTCCTTACTCCGCCAAGCCTTTTCCCTCTCCTCTAAATGCCGTATGTCTCTTATGCATTTTTGCTACAGATGTGTATATCTGTCCCATTATATTATTTATGATCTTGAAAGCAGAAAGTTGAAGATATTGTGGAATGACTTCAGATATCTAAAGGGAGTATTCTAAGTGCCAGGTGCTCACTTACTAATTTCCTTATTCCGTACACACTGAAAGCCGGGCACTGCTCTAGGCACCGAGGACACAAAGGCAGTAAGATACCACTCCCCTCTCCAATATGCTTGTTAGGTATGCCACACAACATGAAATAACGTACAAATTACAGGCGTGGTAACCTGACCATCCTCACTTAACAGTCATGTTTCCCGCTTCCTTCCATCCCTGCCCGCATAAATCAAGGTAATTGCTTGGCAATCTGGCTAAGCCTTGTAAGGCAAAAGAGCTGTTCATGTCTTGTGTCAAACGGTGAACAGGGAGGGGGAGGAAAAGCGTGAATTACCCTGCCTCCCATCTGTGCCCGATCAGCTCTAAATCTCCAGGAAAGATGTGCTCTGGATTGCCAAAGAAAGACCTTTCCAACAGTGCATCCCAAAGTAGGGTTTTAAGCTGTACGTAAGGGGCTGGCTATAGTAAGTATGTACGCGTAACTGAAACTTTGTGTTGATCTTCTGTGTCTGAAATAGAGTGTGTGCATGTCTAGTGGATTTCAGTGGGTACCTCATCTCCCCTGACTGTACACAGAGCAAGCAGAGCAGAGCTCTGAAGGTCTCCCTGGGACACGTACTGCACATGTTAAAGATGCCTCATGAAATGGAAACACCACTGTCTGCTCAAGTTCAAGTGCCATCCTGTTAATCTTACCCACCATCAATGCAGTGACATCTAGCACGCTAAGACTGTAAAATGTATTCTCACCTAGAAAGACGAGACAAATGAATAGTATAAATGCCCCTTGAAACTGAAAATGAACAACATGTGTGAAGGGTGGTCAGTATACAGTCAGGAGCCTCTGGAGCAAGTCTGCTGGGGCAGGATTCCCAACTCCGTCACTTCCTAATTGTGTGACCTTCGATGAGTCACTTACCCTCCTCGTGCTTCAGCCCTAAACAGAGATAATAACGATCCTTAAAAGTGTTACTGTAGTAACAGAGTGAATATTTATAAGATGCTTAGGACAGTGCCAGGCAATAATTAGCACCATATAAGTGTTTATTAAATTAAAAAAAATTTTTTAGACTTCATCTTGTTTAAAAAACTTCATCATTTTAAGAAAAAAAAATGGGACTTGTGGGCCCATCAGTGACCTCACACAGCATCCCTATATGGCCTCATCATTATTTGGAGTTGACTCCAGATTTCCCACTGTCTACTGGGAAGTCAACATTATTTGTCGGAAAAGGAAGGGGGTACATTTCATCATATACAGTATATTTTTATACTCACTACTCTCTTAAATGGAAGAAAATCATCCAAAGAGGAAAAAAAAAACTTTCCCAAATGAAACTTGAAAAAACCCAAAGAAATGAAAGCACCGTAGGTAACATAACCCTTTGGATAGAGCGGCAGAGATGCTACACCGTTAATGAGAATCTCGTGCAATCCTGTGGAGGGCGAGAAATTCCCCCAGTCGGCCCTCTTTTTCCTTGTTTCCTCCTTTATGTGCAATTTCATCTTTCTAGGGCTGGTATAAATCTTTCTCCTCCTGTATTATCTTCCCATTAGGAGCACGCGGCCATAATGACAGCCACCTGTTTTAATGACAGAGCCAGGATGCCATCACTTTCAGCCGAGTGTTGTTAATCTGAGTAACCTTCCCCCCCAGGAACGCCATCCCCACCCTCACGCAGTTACGAGTCATTTCCAGAGCACCTGTTCCCCCTCTAGTTTTAAAAGGTAAATTCCTCCCAAGGGGGGCCCCCTGCTCACACCCCAACCCCCTGCTACGCTCTCTGGATAAATCTTGCACTTTCAGTCGCTATGATTTTCTCAATCAAACCAGCAGGGGGAAAAAGTGCTGCTGGAAACATATTGTTGGAGAAATACATTAACATACTGTAACGGCCCCAACAGAAATTGGTCAGCAGAGCTAACTGCCACCTTCCTGGGCTCGCATCCTGGAGTAGCTGCTGTTGCTGCTGACACGTCCTCGCGTCACCTCCTCGTGGACGTCAGGTGTGTGGCACCCACAGCCCCATGGGGTTGAGTGCCAGCAACCGCCACCAACACCGTTCACCACTCAGATACACACAGCAGCACCCGGAGCTATGCCACCTCCGGCCAGCAGCTTCCCGGGCTCACCAGCGCTGCTCTGTCACCTTGGCCGGGATTTCTCCAGCGTCAGAGCTGCTCTGGCCAGCCCAGCCATGCTCTCGACTTGCCCACACAGCCCTTTGGATGCATTGCGGTATAAACAGGAGACACACAGCCTCAGGTCAGGGCCTGGCTCCTCCTCTACTAGCCCAGAGACCTCAGGCAAGTCTTGCTACTTCTCTGACAAAAGGCTACGGTGAGACAGGTGACAGGTGCCAGTGTCGGGCAGGGTGGTTTTCAGCACGTGTGGTCACCTGCTTTCCTCCCTCCCCTGAACACCTGAGTCCTGACCATCCTCCAAGGGACAGGCTCCGAGTCCTACCCCCTCCAGGAAGCCTTCCCTGACTTGACAGCTTGCACTGCTCCCTTCCTGGCCACCCGAGGAACTCCTTTCCCTTGTCCTCTCCCTCTTCTCTTGTCTGTGCGGCCACACACAACTTCCCCTCCCTCTGCCGAAGTACAGGTAGCGGGGCAGGAGGGAGGGAAATGCCGTCAGCTGTCTCTGTCCACCACCCTCCAACCTTGTTCTTCCTGCCCCCCGCCATCAGGCTCATTAACATAATCCCCTGTTCCTGGGCTATCAGCCATGTCCCTACTGCTCTCGTCTACTCTTGGGTTGAATGTCTAGGAGACCCATCAATGCCACCAGTCCCACAGGCTGATTTGAATCCTCACACACCTTTTTCACACTTCCATCCTGTTTAAATGGAAGCACTGGCTGTCTTCTCTTAGGCTAACCTTCCACCTGTGCTCTGGTCCTGTGCCCTCCTACCTCCCCAGGGACTGCATCTATGCGTTTAAATATGTGCAAGTCTCTTCTGTCTTTAAGAAGCATCCTACCTCAAGTTCATTATTTCCCACCAGCTATCAACCCCCTCTATCTGGTTCCCTTTGAAGCTGAGTTTCCTGAATGAATCTTCGGACTTGCTCACTTCCAACTCACTGCTAAATCTACTTCAATCTGGCCACCTTCTTACCTCTTAGGTCAATACTTCTTCTGGATACACCTCCTTCACCTGTTCCCTGGTGCATGTAATTACTGAGGTGCTAATCCAGCCCTCCACTCTGCTTGCAAAACCCCTCCCCCGGGTCAAATATGCCCCCATGCTTCAAAGATAAACTGTCTGGTAATGACTTCTGAAATTAAATCTACACTGTGGCAAGAAGTGTTTCAAGGAGAAGGAAGGGTCAACGGTAGCAAATACTGTGGAGAGACTGAACGCTACATGCACGGAAATGTCTTTCACATGGAATTGGACTGAGCTACTCATGGATCTCTGGCAACCCCTTTAAGCTTTTGTAGGTGGGGAGGGGGGGCAAATCTCTACCTGATTCTGCAGATCAGCTTCCTAAACCCAGAGAGGCAGGGTGACTAAAGAGGCTCAAAGTCACACAACTAGACAGATCCATTAACACCTACACAGATCTGGTAACACTACATAGATCCACTAACACCTAGATAGATGCATTAACACCCAGGCAGATCCACTAACACCCAGACAGATCTAGGAACACCTAGAAAGATCCAGTACTAGAACAGGGACATCCAGTTCAATGTGTGCCCAGGACACGCTTATATGTCGTTCTATGGTGCATACAAACCAAGCTCCCCTTCTCCTGTGTGGACAGAACTCTACCCTTTAGGCCATGGCCAGTCCATGGTGGTCGGGCTACAGAGTAACCCATTCAGGAGCCATCCTGGGCAGGTGACGCAACTAGTGTTTCGAGAACAGTGTTTTTCCCAGGTCTCTAAAGTCCTTCTAGAGCATCCCAATCTTTCCACATCCAGTCCTAGATGAGTGAGTCTTGTTCCCTACCACAATCTGCTTATTCCAGCAGGACGTGTGCACTTAGGGTTCCACTCCCGCCATCTCTCTAGGTCTCAGATCCAAGGGCCCTGCTGCTATCAGAGCTCAAACAACTTTCCTTTAGCCCATGTGGGAGTCCTGCCCTCACAGGCAGTCATTCGACAGCGATGCCTGTCTCATCATGTGCTAGTGCAGACACAGGGTCCTGCCCGGAGCCTACCCTCGGCTTGAACTCTGGTTCCTTCTTAGCCATGGGGGGACAATTTTCAATTACCAAAGAAAGAACTATCACATTTCTCTTAGTCCTACGATTTCTTTCTTCTTCACCCTGAAGGCATCAATTTACATCACCACAAATAACTGAGTTTGCTTCAGAACACAGCACGTGACTGCAGCAAACACAGTTCTCCATCAGGTAGGAATTTGGAATCATATCTGTGTGAGCAGCTCTATAAGGGCCCCCGATGATCCCCACCTCTTGCTGTCGGTGCCCGTGTATAATCCCTCTCTTGAGCATGGGCTGGGTCTCGTGGCTCATTTACAATGTAGAGAACACAGGAACACTGATAGGATGTCATTTATGATATTAGGTTATAAGAAGACGACAACTTCCATCTTGCTAGCTGTATCTTATTCTTGCTCTTGTTCACTGCTATGGAAGTCAGCTCCCCTGTGGACAGACCCACAGGGCAAGGAAGTGGGGGGAGGCCCCAGTCAATAGAAAACCAGGAACTGAAGTCCTCGGTCTAAAGGGCTAGAAGAACTGAATCCTTTCAACAACCAATGAAAAAGCTAGAAAGTGGGTCCTTTCCCAGTTGCATTTTTGTATGAGATCACAGCCCCAGCCCAAACCTTGACTGCAGATTTGTGAGATAATCTTGAAATGTGAGCCCTCAGCTAAGCCAGGCACACATTCCTGACCCAGAGAAACTGAATAACAAACGTCTGTTGCTTTGCTTTACGCTGCTAAGTTGTAGGGTAGTTTGTTACATCAAAACAGGTTTAAGAGTAGGGAAGAAATATCGAAGACAATTTCTTTTTCTGATTTCTAAATCAAAATGAAGATAAATACATTGCTGAAATTCAAACACGATGACACATGTGGTGTTACTGGGTCAGTTGGCTTTTGATTTCTGAGGTTAACTATTAAGAGGAAAACAACCTTCATATCCTTCAATTCCCACCATCCCAGCAGAATAAACAGAGGGGATAATTAGTTGTCATTTGCTTGATGTCACTTCCTTGTTTTATTTGGCTGTTCTGGGCAGATGGAAAGTGAATCTAGCATCCAAGTGCAGTGTTAGCATTAATGAATTCCCAAAATACCTTTTTTTTTCTGGGGTGAATTTACTTTGTAACTACCACCATTGCCAACCAAAAATTAAAGCAATAAATCAGCATGAGGAGATTGTTAGGAGGAGCTAGGCATCGGGCTAGAAGAAAACGAGTGTTTATGGGTTCAATTCCCACACCACTCGTGGGTATCTGGCCGGCCACCCAGTTCCAGGGCCATGGGGGGCCCAGAGAGAGAGAGAGAGACAGCGTCAAGCTCCTGGGGGGCAGGCAGAAAAACATCAGTACTCTGGGTCCACGCCGGCCCCAGTATCTCTGTAGCCCACTTTGCCATGACTCCAGGAGAAAAGAAAGGAATCATTGCCAAGCGCTTTCTGCTCCTGTTTCTGGCAAGGAATTAAATGTTTCTAACTTATTAACCCTTTGCTGGTTCTGTCAAGCTCTGCATGCTTGATGCCACTTTCCCATGGCTCCCTTTTTCCTTTAATGTGATTTATCTAGCACAACATCAATCAGGGCCCAGAAAAAGGGACAAAAGAGCACTCTGACTGTAAGTTATCAAGTTCACACACTTGTCACAGGGAATATGGCCTTGGTAGAGAATATGGCCTTTTGAGGTTCTTACATTCACTAAATCAAGGAAAAATCATGAGTGCTGCAAGAGTTACAGATGATCAAAACCAGCAAATAAGCCAAAAAAAGAACACCCCACTTATTTTGGGGGAGGAAACCCTCCCCCAAACATTCCTGCCAACATATACACACCACACACACACACACACACGTTCACGTCCATGTTTGGCTAAAGAGAAACACTATCAGGTGGTAACTCTCTATCTGCATAATGAAAATGACCAGAATAACAAATGCAAGTAATCACATGCTATTTCTAGGTATTCCTAAGCTTAGCGCCATGTATCGGAAATATCTGTGTGATTTACTGAATGTTGTACTCTTCATTCAAATATGTGAGCAGAATGTAAACAAAGCCACTGGCTACCTGCAAACATCCAGGTGACCAAGGTAATTTTCCCATTTTTGTCTGGATATTGGGCATATGCTGTCCTTACCTCAAACCTGGGCTCCTCAGGTCACCCCACGACCAAGAAGTAAGTTGTTTACCCTATTTTCTCATCTAGGACTTAGCATGGATAATTCACGCAGCTCTTCAATGATTCATCGATAACTAAGAAGGCATATATTCTGAATAATCAAAGATTAACACACTGTTGATCTTTTAAAAAGTTAAGTGGATATAATGTAACTATTGATGTCAAAAGTCGAAGCCCCCAAGAGCTAGCCTTTGGAATCCAGGTAGCCGATACACAGAGCTGTCTGCTCTCTCATGCCTGCCTTTTCTTATCCCATCTCCTTGTGCATAATAAATCAGGCAAGAATAAAGCTTCAATATTAGCTTGGGGACATAAGTCAGACGTGAGATACCATTTTTAAAAACTACCTCTAATCTTTGATCTCTCACTGTTGTTGGCTGGTGAGTAGCAAATACCAGCTTTTCCCATTCTATTTGAGTCACACATTTTCCTCCCTCCCTCCCTCCCTTCTCTTCCTTCATTGAGTAAATACTTAGTAAGCATGTGCTAGGTACCAGGCATGCGAACAGGTGCTGGGCATACAACAGTGACCACACTGATAAGACAGATATTGTCAACGCCCTGCTTTTAATTTGCCCGGAGGGTCACCTGCAAATCCTATGCAGAAGCCCACGGATTCCTCCTGTTTCTGCCTTTCAGAGTGTCTTCTCTGGCCTTAGGAGTGCTTGGCCTGAGCACAGGGAAGACAGAAGTGCCCATGAATAACTTCTCCCTGAGGGACATCAACCACTGAAGGACAAGGCATTAAGGAACATACTGCCGCTTGCCCCTCAGTGGGACAGGACTCCGTAGGGGCCCAGTGGGCCTGAGTCCCCGCTGCCCAGGCAGTAACCCACTCCTGAACGTATGTCCACTATCTGTCCTCCCCTCCTGCTTCCCCTCCACACTCCCTCACGTCCTTGGATTCCAATCCATGTCTCAAGGGTCTGCTTTGTACAAACTTATTGGGGAGACACAGAAAGGTAACTCCAAATTGTCACAACTCCTATTTTTTTTTCCAAGTAGGAAAATAGCAGCATGCTATAATAATTCACATCGAGAATTATCTAAACGTAAGTTGCCTGGTACGTTTGCAGTGGTATTTTTACATGTCCCAAGAGTCACAGAAATCCGGAAAGCATCACTCAAATGAAATTTGAAGGACACAGAAAACACCGCACATTCTCTGAAAGAATTATCATGCGCGGCCACACATACAACGCACTAGCGTTTTCCATTCTCGAAAGACAGTCCTTTGGTATTTGGGTCTTTTGGACTGGCTGGATTGTTCAGCTTTTTGCTCAACCTAAACAACATTTCCTATTCTGCAAAATAACATAATACCCTGAATCAAACCAATGCTACTTGGTAAACTTTACGCAAATGCTATTTTTCATCAACATCACATGCCTATCAGGAAAGAAAGAACAGCTGGCTTTTCACTAAAGTGATTATTTTTCATTATTGCATTCTGAATATTCAATGTTACCTATCTCTCTCTCTCTGTATCTCTCTTGAGTCATCCCAAATTAGATTGCTATACCCAGGCACCTCCGTTTACTTTAGTAAAGGGGATAGGACGAATGGGGATAGAGGGGAAGAAGTAATACTGCTTCTAGAATACTTTGCAGTTTCGTAGGGAATAAATAAAACAAAGACAATTTTAACATCTGCACAGTCAATAAATGTCAGTTTCCAGGAATGAGCTAGATAACCTGTGAATTGACTGTGGTTTTGAGGCTGAGTCCTGAATATGAATCTGAATACATATATATTCATTCTGTCACATCACCTAGGCTGACACTGTTTACAGTCACTGATACAGAATGAGAACATCTGGTAACTCAATTACTTGACATAAATAAGACTTCGCATTTGTAAAATAAAAACTTTGTAATAGTCAAACTTCTGGTTTCTCCTTCAATGAGACCTGCTCATCATAAACCCAGAATTGAAAAGTCAATTCTTGATTGATATTGTATCCTAAACTCACATGGGCTCGATAGCATAAGATTACCTTTATATAGTTCAATCCACAGGCTTCTACAGTGGTTTTATAGTATCTTGGAGTTTGAAAAGAAATTACTCCTGCAGTGGCAGTTTGCAGAACGCTATGCAGCATCTTCTCAAAAAGGAAACAAACCAACCAGAGGTAAAGGAGAGTAATATAAATAAAAGCATCATATTCCTAAAGATATGGAGGTAGAACCTGAAAAGTGACTGCTATGTCTTTCAAACAAGATGGGGCTGGTGGGTCTGTAGTCCCTTAGTACTCACAAGGTGGTCTCAAGACCAGAATCAGCAGATCTCCTAAGAGAGCTTGTTTGAAATGCAGAATTTCAGGTCTCATCTCAGACTAACTAGATCAGAATATGCATTTAAATAGCCCCCCCCTCGGTAATTTACACGCATATTAAAATCTGAGAAGCACTGTTGTTCACCATGATATAACCAGCATTAACTAAGTCTCAGCACTTGGCTTTCATTTAGTTAGAACAAGGCTCTGATGAAGATACTGGAAATGAAGATTGTTGTCCCCAAGGTCAGAAAGGGGAGGCAGATAGAACTTACTAGAGATGTGAGAGGAAAAAGGCCTCAGAAAGTAGTTAAAGGGGTTCCATGTCTACGGCCTCAAGAACAGACCCTGAAATGAACATGGACTCCATCCACACCAAGCGAATATCGACTTGTCCAGCAAGCCCAAATGGTGTGGTCACGAGAGCTGGCTTCCTGATGCTCAGTCTATTCATCTATAAAACTAGGAGGTGACACAAGGTAAGTTCCATCTAACTCCAAAGTCCTCCCATTGGAAGTACAAAAAATAACAGGCCTGGTGGTGGGTGGGGGAGAACCCTAGCTTAAGAATATCTGCACAATTCTCATGCAGATATGACTTTGTGACCTTGGACAATTTTTATGTTAAAATGGAATTATTGCTCCACTGAGAGTGACCACTTCTTCTTCTTCTTCTTCTTCTTCTTTTTTTAAGGAAAGAGATTTATTTGTTTTAAAAATGTTTTTGGAAAATTAATTTTTTTTGCTTGAGCAAGAGCAACCATTTCTTTACCTTTGCTCCTTCTAAAGATCTCATCGCTGCTTTCTACTTCACCAAAGTCAACTACAACGCACACACACATCAGAGAAGGGAAAGATTCTCTGAGAGCTTGGAAGAGGAAGACAGAAGAATAAGAAATATAAGAAATCTTTGCAGTCACTGGGTTGATAGTTCACAACAACTGCTCTGACTTGATCTTGCTGTCCTGTCCTTAGTTCCTTTCAGAGTTTCATTTTCCAGTTTTCTAAAGTACTATTGTCCTTTACTCTAGTTCAAAACAGAAACATAACTTTTTCACCCTCACAAGCATCTCTGTAGGATGCTTGAATGGCCACACACATTCACCAACAAAATTTAAAATCTGCATGATTCAACAACCCCTGGGCTGATCTGCTGTACCAGTTCCCAGGTTACCTTTATGACCTGTTTTCCCTTAACAGTTATCCCTAAAGTTGTCCCCAAAGCATCCCTAAACAAATCCCTGCTCTTTTACAGAAAATTTTAATTTGTAACATTTCGGCAATGCTGCAACAAGGTTACAGAACAAACCGCTGAAATGTCACATTCAACTTGGGTTTCAATTCCCCCTGGTATTAAAGAGAAACTCTTACATCATGGAAACTGAACTTGGATAGGACTTTCTCAACGGAACACGGTCAACTGCCAGAACTTCAGGCAAGAACCCAGAAAAGATGAAACTCCAGACATGATGGAATTAGCCCAGAAGCACCAGGCCAAGATGAGAAAGGCCACATGGGAGCAGGCAGCATACAGGATTCTGCTGCCAACACAACCCCTCCAGCAGGGCCAGGGACCAAATTTTCCTAGTGAAGTGTCAGGACCAAGATGGCAATTGAGGTGGGCATTTAAAGGGAGAGCATAGTCTATATTTAAGTCACCCCCAGAGAACTTCCTTTTTTCATTCTCTTGAGAAGTTTCCAGAATGAATTAGAAACCATGCTTCAACATCAGTTGTCCTCAAGGACTCCGAATCAAATGTGCATCTTGCCTAATTTGGCAAAGGATGTCATTGTGACAGACAACCACAAAACCCACATGCGCACAAAATGACTTCAACTAAACTTCCATGCAAGCAACTCCCTAGAAGCTTTATTACTCAAAGCTCACACCTACGGTTCCACATCCACTAGTGACCCTCACCCTCCACCAGAAACGCTCATCTAAATATTTGGCATTTATCTCAAACTCAGTGTAAGGCAACTGTTTTTCTAGCCCCACATTTCTCAACAAGCCCCCTCCAGACCTCCCTCGCTGGGTTTGGTGGGCAACACCAATGACACGCCCAAACCAGAAACTAGACAAATCAGAAACCTTTCCTTCACTGCCCAAGCAAGTAATACTGATTTGTTTTTCCCAATATTTCCTGTAATCACTCATTGCCTTTTTTCTTTCTACAAAGACTAGTCTAGTTCATGTGCTTAGTACGCTCATTCGAACTACTCGGAAAAATCCTCATCTCCCACGTACCATTAATTCATTTGGCTGCTATTTGAGCACCAAGCGTGCGCTGTGGGCTCTGTTCTAGGTGCTGAGGATAAAAGAGATGAACAAGATGGACTTGGTCTGCATCCTCATGGAGTTTATGGGCTGGTGTTGCTCTTTCCAGAATAATACGTTTTGCTGGACACAATAAGTCACCTCGCTCACACACTCTTTGAATCATATACTCATCCTGCTCAAATACTTCCAATGGCCCATTGAAAACAAAACAAAGCAAAAAGAAAACTCTTCTCTCCCTTTAAAGTGCGCAAGCTGGCTTCTGCCTACTTCTCTAATCTCATAATTCATTATTCTCTCAACAAACCATCTGGGTGAAACCAGCTGGCTGAAGCCCTGTTTCAAAACTCCATATTCTTAGCTCTTTGCTTTGTTACTGCTGTGTCTTTTCCCAGCATATCTACATCCTCCATGGTGAGATCTCTTTCTAATTGCCTTACCGAAAAATGTTCTCTCTCTCTCCTCCGAACTTAAATATTTGGTCAATTTATATGACACAATGTATTCAATGGACATGTTTTCATCTTAGCATGTGACAGGCTTTGTCCTTGGCATGGAGAGCTAGGGAGGAACATACTTTCTCCTACCGTAAATCAGATTTCCATTTTTAGAATTTTTTGGTTCTTAAAAGCTGGGGTCATCATACCTTGCACCCTCCATAGAACCTCATAAATTTCCTTGTTCACACGGGTACTTGGTGATACAATACAATAACCATACTGTTAAATATCAACAGATTCATTTTAAAGTTTCATTATTTATTATATCCATAAACATCTTCATTATTCATTACATATATTTTTTAAATTGTGGACTATCCACAGAAACCTGTTTTAGTGAAAGCCTCATCTGGGAATGATTCCCCTTTGCTTTGGGGAAATCAGGGGAACTGAGTGCATTATAATGAGTTATGGGCCACCAGGTGTCACTCTTGGAGATGCTCACCTGAGTTCCATAGGTCTGAACCTGGCTGAGAGAGGGTCTCAAATGTTGTATTGTGTTGGTAAAGCAGAATTTCCACTTACTGACATGAATTTCTCATTAGCCTGCTTTATATAGCTCAGCATTACTCCTTGAAGTTCCATCCTTCCTGCCCCACCCAAAGCGTGACAAGCAGAGAGTTAAGGATGAACAGTCAGGCTAAACGGTGAATTGATTTTCTCTGTTGGCTTGCGTCACTGCCTCAGTTTGGTTTTATATAGTGGTATGTGAGTTTAACGGTGCTTATTTGAAAAATGAAAACAACGTCAGATGCTTGAGTGCTTTGGGCCCAAAAGGATATCTGTATATTTGCCAGAAAGAAGGCAAAGGGAAATACATAATAGAAACATTTACAAAACCTAATCTGAAAAGAAAGCTTTGTAAGATTTAAAAATATGTATGTATAAATGAGAATGAATTTTATTAATTTACATGATCTTAGTAGCTTAAACATTCCAAACATGGATGGAGGCAAATGTTTAAGAAGGTATAATACAAACCAAACCGACCCTGCATGGGAAGAGAAAAGCTCCCACCTGTGTTTTGTCAAAGCTCAGTGGACAGCAAAATCTGAAATCCTTTAGGGAAGCCTTTCTCCTAGTATGCTTCACATGACAAAGCAGAATTAAGTAAATATGAGAAAAATTTATTTAACGTATAATTTTACCTTGGCAGCATCCCTTCAAATACAAAAGAAAATGAATGATAGAAGGTTATGAAACAGAATTCTTTACCCAACAGCTCTTGGGATGCTCAACCCAGGAATTCTCCTTTACGTCAGCCCTTCTTCCAGCAGGCTGTGTGTGCGTGTGCGCATGTGTCTGTGTGTGCGTGTGTGTGTGCGCACACGCGTGTGTATGTGCTTTTCCTTCAACTGTCTCAAGAAGTGCAGCTTCTACACAGGAAATAAGGAATTCTAATTGCAAAATTATCTCTGCCATGGAATCCATTTTCTACCCCTTTGCTCTAGAAGCTCTGAAGATACAAATGCTTCCACAAACAGAATGAATAAAGCCCCAATTCTCTACGGTGACAAATTCAGGAAATGGCAGGTTTTATCTTCAAGGAGTTCAACGGCTACACAAAAGCTCTCATGTGCAAATAATGGAATTCTCAAATTGGGATAAATGTGCTTTTAAGAATTTTTATTTTGATCATTTATTTCAGGTAACACTTGTGGATAATATAACAGCTTTGGATTCCTGAGCAGATAAAGAAAATCTAAAAGGGAAAAAAATTAGGGCAGGCCTTTATTAAATTTTAAAGTATGCCTTTGCTATACTCTTATAAAGAGCCAAATAGGGTATCAAAATCTCCAGAGATCACCAGTATAATTTCTTTATCATGTTCCATTTAAAATTTAATTATGCAGTCTACAACAAGAAGAATCTGAGCCGTTTAAATAGGTCATGCAGTGAGTAACTTAACAACATTCTAAAGTTTTCCTCGTAAAGATCGTTCCTTTGATAGTCTGTTACACATCAGAACACTATATTATAAAACAAGTGTAATTTAATTCAGTCACTATGGACTCTTATATACATCCATAAAGAATGAAATGTTTCGATTTAGGTTATCTGGAGAATGAATGAAAACCATGTTCCTGGTAGAGCTGCCCAAGACACATGGGCAAAGTCTGCACATGCACTTTCTTTGGGTAATTGTTATTTTCATACATTATAGCAAGGTCAAGGGAATTTTATATTTAATACTGGGGGCATTTTGTTTTAAATCAATAATCATGCATAACAAGGCAAAAACGTAGCCACTGAATCATTAATATCTGCATTAGAGGTTTCCATCGCCTGTGGCTTAATACTCCTTCATCCCCCATCATAAATTTCAACTAGCACGCCACTCGAAATTCTGTACAGTAAAATAAAAATAGCATTGTTTTGAGCACTTTACACCTATTACTTCCGTTCTTTCTCTGAACAATGAGTCCTATTATGACCCCTGACTTAGATAAAGAAAAAGAGGCACAGAGAGGTGAAGAGGTTTACCCAAGATCACAGAGCTAGTAAGGAGCTGAACGGGGATTTGAATACTCTCTAGAGTTTGTCTCCAGAGAGAATGTGCTAAATCACTTCGCTGGGCTGCTTCTTATCATGCAACAAGGCATCTTGTCTTGACAGGGGCATCACCCAAATAATGAGCATAAAGCTCCCTCTGGATGCACCACTCTAAGAGGTACCATGTATTGATTACTCCCTGGGTGCCAGGCTAAACCCTTTATATACACTATCTTCTCACAGCAACACTATAAGATGGGCATCATAATTTTTCCAAATTTTCAAATGGAAACCCGAGACAGAGATATTAACTAACTTGCTGCAGGTCACACGATTAAGAAATGGCAGACACAACATTCAAGCATGTCTGAGCCCAAAGTCCAACCTCTTAACCTCTGTGCTAACACAGACACAAGACAACAGCTCTGAACAGCTCAGTCACAGTCAAATTTCGGTTAATAACTTTCCAGCCAATAAGATGAATGTTTCTGGATGCCAAGAGTATAATGCGGTGAGCAGAGTGGGAAGGGTGATGGAAGGCAGAAATCATGTATCTGGTCTAAAACTGGCACTTTGGGGGTTTTCGTCAATGCTTCCTCCCTTGTTTTCCTCGTCTGTTGAAGCCCTAAGGCCCAGTGTGATGCAATTAGGAGGTGAGGTCTCTGGGAGGTAATTAGGTTTAGCTGAGGTCATTAGGGTGGGGTCCTCATGATGGGATTAGAGTCCTCATAAAAAGAGACCAGAGCTAGCTCCTTCTCCCTTCTCCTCTCCCCCCACCCCCAAACCTGGTGAGGATACAGAAAGAAGGCAGCAGACAGTAAACCAGGAAGCTGGTCCTCACCCAGGCGCTGAATCTGCCAGCACTTTGATCTTGGACCTCCCAGTTTCCAGAACTGTGAGAAATAAATGTTTAAGTCACCCAGTCTATGGTATTTCGTGATAGCAGCGCCAGGAGACTAGGTCACTTCCCAATTCAAACTTTTATTCATTCATCTAAACATCTATTCAAAGACTTATGTAAATATTTATTATTACTATGTTTCAGGCACTGCTAGACATTGAGGGAAAATTATGAATAATGGTGAGCTCTCAATGCATTTCCTACTTAGTGGAGAAGGTCTAAAAGTCTGCCATTGAACTCTGTTGTCAATGATGCAGATACTAGGATAGGAGTTAGCACTGGGGACTTTGGAAACTAACAGAAGAGTCATGATGCCCTTCAGGACAGAGAAGTCTTCAGGGAAGAAATCGCATCTAAGATGCGTCTGGAGCAGGGGTTGGCAAACCTTTTCCATGAAACTAAACAATGAATATTTTTGGTTTGCCAGGTCATTACAGTCTTTACCACAACTACTCAACTCTGATTATGTAGCATAAGTCCAGACATTGGCAATGTGTAAATAGATGGGTTTGGCTGTGTTCCGTTAAAAACTTATTTATAAGAACAGGCCACAGGTGGGAATTGGTCTGTGGGCTATAATTTGTCAACCTTGGTCTAAAAGAATGAGTGAGAGAGAGTTTGGGGGAGGAGAAAAAGAACAGGGAGATGACAAGAGACCTCCAAGTAGACAGAGGAAGAAACGCAAAGACCCAGAGACCAGTCCTCAGTTTTCTTCTCTCTAAAATGGGGGCCCACACAGTTATTCAACAAATCTATTGGCTGCCAGCTCTGTTGGGGAGTCCTGTGAACGGAGGAATAAACAAGAAAGCCAAAGGAGACTCTGTTCTGGGAATGAAGGGAAGGGAACAGATAAGAGATAAATGGACAAATAAACAAAATGACAACTGCTCTGTGGGCCATACAATATGGTGGTGTGACAGTAACTGCACTACAGAGGGGACTACTTAGAATAGGATGGTCAGAGGCGTGATCTCTGAGGAAGGAAGAGGGAGGAAAGGCCAATGGGTCAGGAACAAAGTAGAGGAGAGGGCAAGCAGGAGGCAATGAGGTTGCAGAGGTAGACAGAGGCCGCCCACGGAGGCCCCCAGAAGTCAAAGTACGCGGTGCTGACTTAATTCCCAGCAAGAGCAAACTGTTGCCCAGTTTGAAGGCAAAAACAATGTGGTTTGATTGATGACTTTTCAAAGATCTCTCGGGCTGCCATGTGGAGAACGATTTGCAAAAGATAAAGTGGGAGACCAGTTAGGGGCCATTTTCATAGTGCAGGTGGGAGTCTACGGTGGCTTAGAAAGAGATGGAGAAAGTGACCAAACTGAAGATGAATTTTGGAGTTTTAACCAATAGGCTTTGCTGATGGATGGCCCGCTAAGTGTGAGAAAAAGAAAGGCAATATAAATAACTTTAGGGTTCTTATTTGAACAGTTGGGTGCATGATGGTAAGGTGTGTGGGGGGGTAGGATTCGAGAGTTCTTTTTGGTCACATCAAGTTGAAGCTTATACATCCAAGAAGGGATATTAAATTGATAGCGGGGTATACAGATTTGAAGCTCGAGGGATAAGTTGAGGCTGGAGATATAAAAACGGGAAACTATCCTCATAAAGATGAACTTTAGGACATCTCTCTCCACGTTCTCTCTACAAGTGAAGAGAGAAATGGCCAAAGGAAGCCCTGGGCAGCTCAGCACGTAGAGTCCAGTAGAGAAAGAAGAACAGGCAGGCCGACTAGGAAAGGATGGCCAGTGAGAGCAGGAGAAAACTGGGAGAGATTGGTGTCCCAAAAACTAAGGCAGCATTTCATGGAGAAGAAGGAAGTCCCCACTTTATGTGCAGCCAAAAGACCAGATAAGAAAACAGATAAATGGCCACTGGCCACTCCAACAGTTGATGGAGGCTACTGTTGACCTTGACCAGGCCAGTTTAGTGGAATGAAAGGGTCAGAAGGCCAGCTGGCATAGGCTGAAGATTAAGTGAGAGAAGAGTTCTTGTCGCAGATACCACTCCTTAAGTGCATAAAGCCATTTTCCCCCACCCTGACCCTTCCTTCCTCCTTGATGGCAGAATAGGTCTCCCATTATAAAGACTGCAAATACCAGAAACCCAATTTCCCCTCCCTAAGAGTTTAGGTATGGGCAAGAAATTCTTCCCTAAAATAGAAATACACGAGAAAAAAATGCCCTTCTTCACTGGATGTGGTCATGTCTCCATGTGATGGCTGGAGCTGTGGCAGTCATATTGTGAGCATGAGGCACATCATATACAAGATGCTGAGGATGGCAGAGGAGAAAGAAAGAACAGATAAGGGCACCACACTAACCTTGCGTCTTCTCAGACCTCTTGGACTATAGCTACAAACTCAATCTGCATTTTCTACCCTGATACAGCTACAACAACTTTTACTAAATGGATTCAACTTAGGAAACATAATAAAGAAAGATATTGTAAGAGAAAGATTCATGCAGGAAAGAATTTAGTCATAGGCTACACGTGGGGGATGCACTGCAAAAGATGAGGAGGTGAGGGGTTGGGGCAAGGAAAAAGAAAGAATACTTCTTACCAACTGCAACTGTGGCTTCAAAGTTGGTATGCAGTATGATGGTGGGTGCTGGAAACAGGAAACTGGGCAGTGTAAGGCTTGGAAAACAATCACTTAAACCAGAGGGCTTGTTTTCTATTGTTAGCCAAAGAGTGAATCTGAGAGAAGGGAGCTCTAGGGATAGTAAGGTCTGGAAGTAGCATCGGGTCCCATGTGGAGAATGTCAACCCTTTTTTTCTTTCCCCAAATCCATTCTATCAGTTTGCCCAGCTGACTCTTCATAAGCAACAGCTTAGAATGTTCCCCAGATGAACAGTATCAAAGAGAATAACAGCTCTTCAGACCAGTGTCTAAACCCTTCACATCAACCAGTGATCTTCCAAGCACCTCTTCTTGCCTTGCCTCTGAACACCATCCAAGATGGCACCACTTCCTGTTCCTTGCACACCTCCTCTGGGTGATGATCCCTCTGTGTGGAGCGCACAGCCCTCTCCATGCCACATGCTCCAACCTGACCCATCTGTCCAAGTCCTGCACAGAAGGTTGAGTTAGGATGCTGTCCCTGATACTTCCAATCAGAGGAATCCCATCTCACTGCTGAAATCCCTTGGTGCCTTTTGTTTATTTACATGTCTTTCTACCTTTCTGATGGCATTGAACACTTTCCACCCAGCACTTTGATCATCTGTATCTGCTACACTAGACTATACTACTTAGGAGAAGAGCTGATGATCAGTTTGTTTTCTACCACCCAGCCTATAACCATTTTTGGCATGCAGCTAGCGTTTGATGCACCTTTGTTGAATTAATGAACAAATGATGGATGTTGTAAATATTGAACTGCATCACATCTGGGTCCCAGGAAATTGGGAAAATTGTTCTTTCTTAGGGATTAGAAAGAAGATAGGAAATGTTCATCAGTTCTAGATTACGTAGTAAGAGGTTGGCCTGGATGTATCAACATTTTTTTTCCTATTTCCTCCACCCCCCAGGCCCTGGCAACCATTTTTCTTCTCTCTGCTTCTATGTGTTTGACTTTATTTTAGATTCCACATATAAGTGATACCATGTGGTCTTTGTCTTTCTCTCTGTCTGGCCTACTTCAGTTAGCATAATGCCCTCAAGGTCTATCCATGTTGTCACAAATGGCAAAATTCCTTCTGTCTCATGGTTGAATAATATTCCAGTGTGTGTATACACCACAACTTCTTTATCCATTCATCCACTGAAAGACTCTTAGGTTGTTTCCATTTCTTTACTATGGTGAATCCTGCTTCAATGAACATGGGAATGCAGATATCTTTTTGAGATCCTGTTTTCATTTCCTTTGGATAAATACTCAGAAGTGGAACTGCTCGATTATAGGGTAGTTCTAGTTTTAATTTTTTGAGGAACCACCATACTATTCTCCATAGTAGCTGCACCATTTACATTCCCAATGCATGAGATTCCCTTTCTCCGTATCCTCACCAACACTTGTTATCTCTTGTCTTTTTGATGAGAGTCCTCCTAACAGGTGTGAGATGATAGCTCATTGTGATCTTGGTTTGCATTTCCCCGATGATCTGTCACGTTGAGCATCTTTTCATGTACCTGTTGGCCATCTGTATGTCTTCTTTGGAAAAAATGTCTATTCAGGTCCTCTGCCCATTTTAAAAATTAGATTGCTGAATTTTTTTTTTTGCTTTTGAGTTGTGTGAGTTCTTTACATATTTTGGATATTCAGACCTTATTAGACATATAGTTTGCAAATATTTTCTCCCATTCCATAGGTTGCCTTTTCATTTTGTTGATGGTTTCCTCTGCTGTGCAGAAAGCTCTTTAGTTTGATGTAGTCCCACTTGTTTACTTTTGCTTTTGTTGCCTTTGCTTTTGGTGTCACCAACAGTCTTATCTTCTAATTTCTAAAGGTTTTTCAGAACACAGCATCTTAATTGAGGACAAAGCCCCCCACAGGGGACTGAACATCTCACTGAAAGCCCGCAGAGCACAAGTGGCAAGCTGAGCTGCAGAGGTTGCTTTGATTCTCTGTCTCCACATTTTCCCCTTGC
Organism: Hippopotamus amphibius kiboko; assembly: GCF_030028045.1. Classification (NCBI taxonomy): domain Eukaryota; kingdom Metazoa; phylum Chordata; class Mammalia; order Artiodactyla; family Hippopotamidae; genus Hippopotamus; species Hippopotamus amphibius. Next base: position 115,509,644 of record NC_080189.1, on the reverse strand, counting down.
TGCTACCTGACCAGTGACACCCATGACTGAGAAATCTGGTCAATCAGAGAGTTCAGTCTTGCCCTCCCACTACATGGAACCCACTGAATTCAACTTTCAGATAACAAAGACCAATAACTGAAGATCAAAATCCCATAAGTAAAACTGCCACGTCATGACTTTTCTCTCTGATAGTCACACCAACCAAGTAGTTCTAACTTCTTGATAGAGAAGCTCAAACAATAATCCTATGGTTCACAGTGTGATGTTCTAGGTCTTGGGGACTCCATTGCTTCCACTGAGTATTTGTTTCCTAACCCCTCTGAGGAGGCACAGAAAAAAGATCAGGTTATTGGATTAAAACAGGCAGTGTTTCTTTTATAACTTTCACCTTTGGCCCCTGCCTCTATTGGTTTCTGCTAAAATCCAGTAAAAAAAAAAAATGGCATTTTTTTTACATATTTAATTATCGTAAGCTTCATTTACCAATACTTCATGTTTTTCAAAGAGCTTCCTAACTTCTGGGTGTTGAGCTTTAAAACCTGCTCATGAATCTCTACTGTAGTTTTTAAAATGCACCTATTAAGAGGTCTATTAAACAGCTTTATTTTCTATGTTGTTTAGGTTTTGCTGAGAAACAGCTGACTGTTTAAGGAATTAAAATGCTCTCTTTTTTTCAAAAACAGCCACGAATATTGTAAGATGACAGTAAAACCTCTGTTAATATATACCTTGTTTACACCTTTACTCTGCTATCCAAAATAAAGTGTTCCCTCTGTACAATCATTCTTTATATTAAAACCCCAGCTTATCATAAGTAATTTAATGCCTCCATTCCATTTGAACAATTGGGGTTTTACCATGATTTAATTAAAACATATCTACCTAAACTAAAAACTTTGCACCATTGAAAAAGAGCTTGAAAGGCATGCTTGCAATGGAGAAGAACAATTGTCCAGACTGCTAAACTGTCCTTTGCTACAGCAAAATAAAAGCGAGGCGTCATATGTCAGATTAAAAACGACCCTTTTAACAGGTCAAGAAATGGACCCAGACATCCCTCTTCCAGAACACTTCTAGATTAAGACGACAGCATGCATAGAACATGTAGCCAGTGTAAACATTTGTTTTAATCCTGACAAGATCATTGGTTTTAATATTTATAATATAATTACAATGTTTAGTGCATGTTGCTCATAGAATCTAATTTTTTTTCTGGTGACATATTATTACTAGGCTTTAACTTCAGCAATGCCAAGAATTCAAAGACACATTTGGGTTATCATTAGTAATGACGGACAAACCAGGTGTCTGTTCAAGTGCCTTGCCCATGTATCTCATATCAACCTCAACACATTTTTAACAACCAAGACACAATCCACTGCTATGTGATTTGTACATTTTCACTGAATACTGTCCATCAGTGGCCACCTATGTAAAGCAATTAAAGTTGAAATACCCCATCTTTGTGTAATATTTGTAAGTGGCCTTTCAGAAAATTTCAAGACAGTCAAAGCCGAGGAAAACCAAAGCATAAACCTGCTATAAAACACTTCCTTTCCAGCCACCTATCACAAGTTAGCAGTTGCCTGAATTGCAATTTTCCATTTTCCTAGATGTCACCACATAAGCGCACTTTTATGACTAAAAGGATAAAAACCCCAACATGTCATGTTCCACTAATCATTAGCCAACAAACAAACAGAGTTAACGACAGGTGCCTTGTTCTAAATGCACCAAGGTTTTCCAGGGCTCATTTGCACTTTCACAGTGACAGGCTGAAGAAATTTGAAAAAAAGGCTGAAAGTTGAATACCTGATTGAATTCCACAAGACCGTAGAACAAATAATCGCTAGCAGAAGAGACAGTCTGGATGCCAAGAGAAGTCTTCAATATCAAATAATCACATTACTTCACGTTAACATGAAGAAGGGAAATAATTATCAATGGATAATGTCCCAAACTGCCCCTGGAGAAAGTCAAAAGAATACCTCAGGCTACATTAGAAGAATAATTGAGAAATAACGGACATATTATTTCTCACGCCCTTACCGCCACACATTACAACCGCCCATTGCAGTTAGAATGGGACTGGTGTCGTGTTTATTCTCAACACAGTGCAATAACAGAGTAACAAAAAATCATGGAAAAAAACAGTAAGTAGGCTCATTGCTAAAATACCTTCCACAAAACTCAAGAAGGGAGCAGATTCCCTCCAGTAATAAACCAGCTACAACCGAAGATCATTTGTGGTGAATGTGGGAATTACCACTTGGTATTCACAACAGAATAGTACTTAATAGAATTCAGGGTGTGCACCAGATTTTGCAGACATCTGAGTAATTTTTATCTGCATGATTACAGCTCCGTGTGGGTCTCATCTGACAACACGGGGGTGGCCCGCTCCTTAGCCATTCTAGAAAAGTTTAAAAGTCATCCTTCATTCCATTATTTGGGGATTAACTTCTGCACCACAAACATGGGCAGATGCACAACTCTCTCTCTTCCAGAAAATGATGAGATGCCTGGGTCTTCACACTAGACTCTCTCCGTAATGAAAGCACCGCGACAAACAAACTCAGTGGGGACACGTACACCACAACACACGCACACTTTTAACCCTGAAACCAGCACGTGGTTGAAATGCTCCTTTGGGATGTTATCTAAAGAATTAAGACATATAGTAATTTAAATATCTGAATCACAGTAAACAGTTTTTTGGTCATATGCAAATCATGATCCTAAAAGCAAAGATTTTCTTTACGTTAAAAAAAAAAAAAAGCAACCACATGTGCTTATCTCCTGGAACAGATGGTGCGGATATGTACTCTCCACCACCCTCTAGTCCTGTTCAACATTACATTCTGTAAGCTCTTCTTTTTCTGGTTCTTGAGATTCTCTTGATTTCTGTTTCCAACACTTCCCAGGCAAAACCCTGTACTCTACTCATTCATTCACAGACAGTTAACAAGCACCTTCAAGGACACAGGCGTGATGCTAGGTGCTGTATGCGGTGCCCAGGAAAATATTTCGTAAAACATTTCTGTTCCCTTTCTTTTCCTTTCTTCTAATAAATAGTGGTAATCATTTCTGATGGCTAGTTGTCTATAACTGGCATCCTGTCAATCATCTCATTTCATACAGTGACATAACATATCCAAAATACATTAAAGACATCAACCAATTTATATGTTGATTTCTCTCCCTGGTGAGACAGTAACTAGGCATTTAAATGATGATGTGAATCACAAATGCATTTATATTATCATCAAAAGTATGATGTAAGTTCTTTAGGGGAAGCTCAAAATTTTCACAAGTCCATAAATTCTTCAACACAATACTACTAATGGATATAGCAAAGAAAAAAAACAATTCATTCTGTCTTTAGATTGCCAATACCCGTGAATATAATAAAGGAAGAGGCACGTTTACGATTTCTGTGGAGAAAATAGCTCCGATATACCTATGTGTATATGTGATATAACTTCCAAGGGATGAGGACAATTCCTCTAAGTCATATATGGACATCACCCTCATTACTTCTTGGTTATATCACTTATATGCGACTAATACACAGTTTATGGCATTTACATGGTGAGGCACTGGGTCTTAAAATCTAATGTGAGAAAGAGAAAATGAAGACCTCTCCAGGAGGACACAGCTCTTCTGTCAGAGGGTGTATCAGAACTCACGTACAGAATAAGCAAAGTGCACTGCTCACCTTGGTAGACTTCCAGCTAATTCTGTGGTTGTCTCTCTGGAAGGAAAAGAAAATAAGCATGATTAGCTTATTTTGGTAAACCATAAAAATGTGTTTAATAAAACCACAATCTAATGCACCAAGGCATTCCAGTATCATATGGGTGCAGAAGATACCATATATGCAGCTGTTTAGAAATTTAAAATCAACTCATCATGTTTCTGATTAATTCCCATAAACGTTTCAATGGTTACTTTCCAAGGAAATTTTATAACACATGCAAAATCTCTGCCTCTGCTTTCTGGTGGTAGAGCTCAACTGAGTTTAAAACATTCAAATTTAAATATGTATTACAACACCCTGAAGGAAAATAGGAGGGAAAAGACTCCCAAACCACTTTTGGATATTTTCCACTTAAACAAAGCACTCTATACTCTCTTTCTGAGAATTCTTTAGGAACAAATTCCTTGGAGGGTGTGTCTCCGTGTTGATCTCTGTCACCTGAGGTTTATGAAGGAACATGTACAGCACAAAACCCAACCCTTTTAGTAGCAAATTACTGCTTTTTGTTTCTTTGTTATAATGTCCTACCAGCTGAGATGGTTTAAGACAAATGTCATGTCAATTCAAATGGCACAAACAGTAATTCATTGATGGAAGCTCTGTAGCACATGAGTAACAGTGACCAGAGACACATTTCAGAACTGACTTTTTCCTAACTGCAGTATCATATCTTTCAATTACATGTGTGTTCTTGGAAGACATGGGAAGCAAGGAGGAGGAGGACAAGGAGCCTTACTGCTGAGATATTCTAAAATCAGAGGTGAGCCTAACTTGAGACTGAAGGATGCAAGTATAATTCTTAGAAACAGTGGTGCATAATCTTCTTCGTGTCCTGTAATTTCCTTTAAGAATCTCATAAGAAGAGATGGTACACACATATACGATGGAATACTACCCAGCCATAAAAAAAGAATGAAATAATGCCACTTGCAGCAACACGGATGGACCTAGAGATCATCATACTAAGTGAAGTAAGTCAGACAGAGAAAGACAAATACCATATGATACCACTCATATGTGGAATCTAAAATATGACACAAATGAACTTACTTACAAAACAGAAACAGACTCACAGACATAGAAAACAAACTGATGATTACCAAAGGGGAAAGGGGTGGGGAGGGATAAATTAGGAGTTTGGGATTAGCAGATACACACTAGTATATATAAAATAGATACACAACAAGGTCCTATGTATAGCATAGGGAGCTATATTCAAAATCTAACTATGAGAGAAAAAAAAGAATCTCACTGAAGATACAAACATATTACACAGAAAAAAATGATATACACATACACACATACACAGAATGTGGTATACAATTATAATTGTTCATGGACCTTCAAAAGCTAATATGTCAGCCCTGGGTTAAGAATCTCACCTTGAAACTCGCATTGTCTTTACATACTCATCTTGTCAATACAAACAGAGGACTTCCAGTTTCTAGAACTCCCTCCCACCTACTGCCTGTGACAGCACCTGAGCACAGCAGGGTCATGCTGGTTCCCATGCAGCCGTGCTGCCTTAAAAATATAAGTGATTATAATTTCAGCTCCCATAGAAATGTTCTTTCCCAAATAACCACATAATATTAAGCCTTCAGCCTTCAATGCTATAGAAACTGGCTTTTGAGAGAGTGTTTCCATTCCTTCAACAAAGCCACAGTTGCAAGCATTGTCCCCGACACTCTCCTAAGAATTTAACGCCTGCCTAAGAAATTTCTCTTTCAACACAGAATCAGGAATTGTGGGTACACTCCAGCTAAGAAGCAGCCTCCCTCTAGGCTTCCTTTATAACACGGGTCACAACAGAATTATCTTTTAAATTCTGTTTTACTCTTTATCATTTCATCACTTGAGACCAACATACATGAGGACTCGATATTTGTTCAATTCGTAAGGAATGAATTAATGAACTTTTCTGACCTTCTTGTTGACCTTGAGGGTTAGATCTACAATAACAGCAGCATCCCAGGGTTAAAGTACAATGACCTTTCCTTCTTTCTAATCTTTTAGCTCTTCATTTTTGCCCCCAGACTGCACATATTTAAATATTGTGTGTCACCCTGGTATCTTTCAAAACTACGTTGGACCTAGATTATAATAAATCCATTTAGACCACAGCAGAGCAGTACTTCTCAATCTGGACACTATCACAACATTTTGGGCCAAATACTCCTTTCTGGTGAGGAGCTGTTCTGTGCTTTGCAGATGTTTCAGCAGCATCCCTGGCCTCTACTCACGAGATGCCAGGGGTATTCCCCCTCCCAGACTGTGACAATCAAAATGTCTCCAGATACTGCCAAACGTCCCCTGGGGGCAAAACTGCCCTCAGTGGAGAACCACTGCAACAGAGCAACAGAGTCCAAGGGTCTGCAACTGACCTCCATTTCAAAACCTTCCTGGATTAACGAACAATCTCCACTCTCTTGGAAAAACCTAGGCTGAGTCCTCTCAAGAGCTCCTGTTTCACATTGCTCCCATCACCTAAGTTTGCATGCTTACCAAGACTGTGCTGTGTTTGTTCCCCCACCCATTTATGTTAGGACTCATTCTCATCTTTAATTAAACATGATGTAAAACCAGTGAAGTCGGAGGATGGAAAAAGTTCTTGTTTCTATGAAAACTAAGTTGGGTTTTTTGGAAAAACTAAAAATGACAAGTAGCTTATCAATGAAAAAATGTTGCCTGGTATATCAGTAAACAAAGGATGTTGCAGCCATCAAGCCATCACATTACAGCCACCCTGAAGGAACTCAAGATAGAAGGAGGATGCCCACCATCTAGCAGTCAGCCAGCTGCAGCCACCCCCACTGGAGCACCCAGAGGAGACTCAGGATGAGAAAGCACAGGATACTGGCCCCAGAGAGCTGAGGTGCATATCAAAGGAATTTAGTGAGTCCAGGCTCTTGCATCTTCCCACACATGGAAAAGAGCTAAATTCCTTGAGTTGAGATCTCTGGTTTTCTTTAATTAACAGAAATCTTTCGATGTTCCGACTACCTGGTCTTTGTTGCCAAAACTCCTCTGTATGCTGGCTCCTCCCTTACCTCTTTGGAGCCATCCCTTAGCGCTACCTGAGAGCTTGCATCCCAGGCTTAAGTCCTCAGTTCTGTCCACCAAATAAAACACAATTCTCAACTTTTAGGTTGTTCATTTTTCTTTTTCTTTTCAGTCAACAAGCTTAAGAAAAACTGATGGTAAATTAGGTCTAGGGGCAAGACAACTATAAACATTGGGGAGAAAAAAGCATGGTTGTCACAAGTTTCTCCCAGTTCTTGTTCCTCATACAAAGTAAACTAGAGATTCCTAGATGGTGAATTACAGGTGTGATTTATGCATAAAAGACATTCAGTACATTCACAGACTCAAGGTATTGGCTTGCCTTTGCAGTAAAAGACCAATGCTAGGAAAAAAGTTATGCTTTCCACATATTTAGTACTAGCGGGGAAAAATTTATGTTTTATACAAACATGTACTCAGAAATTTACATTATAATTTTAGACATTACTTCCTAGGAAAAGTAATTTTTGGTAAACATGAACGAATGGGTGGACACAGTTTACATTACAAGACGTCCCCTGATGATTCCTTTGGAGCACGTAGCTCCACGATTTAAAAAAAAAACACAGAGAAAGAACTGCGGCAGCAATGTAGCAAGGACTTACCAACCAATGACCATTTCTGAGATCATCAGAACATGATAGCTTTTAAAATAATAACTTGTTCATTTTTACCCCTTTATTACTGCTAACAAATCATCTGAAATATTCACCTTTTCATGAATTTATACCTTTTGTAAAGGAACCCTTGAGGAAGATAAACGTGGTGTAATAATGCTATGCTTCATCTAGATAATGTGCCTTCATAACCCAATTGAGAGAACTTAAAGAAGATGCCATACGAAAAAATTTTAGGGCAGTAAAACTACTCTCACGCTACCATACTGGTAGACGCATGGTATAAACCTGTATCCAAGCCCACAGAATGTACAACACCAAGAGTGAACCCTAATGTAAACTACGGACTCTGGGTGATGAGGACGTGTCAATGTAGGGCCACCAGCTGTAACAAACGTACCACCTGGTGGGGGTGTTGATACTGGAGGGGCCTATGTGTGGCGGGGGCGGGGGCACATGGGAAATCGCTCTACCTTCCCCTCAATTTTGCTATAAGCCTACAGCTACTTAAAAAAATAAAGTTCACTGGAAAAAAGATGCCATAAGGACCATGCTTTCTTCAATGAACTTGTACAGATCGCCATGTCCATTAACATTACTTTCTAAGCATAAATCATCTTCATCGCTAATATTTATTTATCCAACATATTCACTGAGCACTTACAATACGTTCAGCACGAACTGTGCTGGGTACTTTCAGAAGCACCAAGAGAAATGAAACCCTGATCCTTCTTTCCACATGTTTACCCTCCAATAAAGGATATTATGTAAAGTATAAAGTGGTGAATACTTCTGAATTTTCCACTAGTGAAAGCTCCTCTAAGTCAAAGATCACATCGTACTCAAGATTTTGAATACTCAGTGCCTGGAGCATACCAGACACAATAAAATAAGTGCAAGAGAACCATGAAACATTGTCTACTGGCAGGTAATTCCAGTCTCAATTTTCTAAAACGCCTGTTTTAGTTACAGCAATATTTGGAGTTTAATTGCACTAATTTTCTTTCCTTAGTTGTCATTACCAAGATAATCTGATTTCAAGAAGAGGGGGAATGCTAAAAACTGAATGAAAACAGTGATGAAAAAGGATGACCAAGCGAAGTCACATGTTCCAAGAAACTGAATTGTCCTGGGGCTAAGAGATGGACCAAAACGATGGAGGGCCCGCATTTCTGATAGATGGCGTATCCTTGGGCAATTCCTTCTGCCTCGTGGGGGTCTGTAAGTCCCAGAACAGAATAATAATGCTGCCCTTTGATCTAGAGTTGCTGGATCAATCATCCATGTGAACAAACAGGAAAGCTTTCTGCAAATTTGAAGCTGGGCTATAAATTCCTCTTTAAGGGAAGAAAAAAAAAAAAAAACAGAAGAGAGAAGTACCTTTCAAAAGCAGACAAGTGTATTCTACAGTTTTTGTAGATTATTTAGCATTCCTTAAAAACAACTTTACTTTTAAATGCATAGGACATTTGCCAGGGCACACAGAGTGATGCCCACTTTTCTTAGCTGTCTGAAATAGCTCTCTTCCTCATCCTCTCCTATCCCATCCCATTCCTGAACTATGCAAACAGTTCTTTTCTTAGGATGTGTTGAAGTAAGAGCTATCTATTTCTGTGCAGCTTGCCAGTTTCCAAAATTAGCTGACGACTATAAAACAGAGGAGATGAGAGCCTCCCGTTAATTGTGTGTCAGCATGATAAATATTTTTAAGACCTGGCATGTTTCTCTCCAATGGTAGCTCTGATTCTTCCAAAAGTACAAAGACTTTTAAAAAAATGTTAAAATACCTTTTACTTTTATTGCCTGTCCTGTCAGTAAATGATTGCATGTTCTGGCCGTAGGAGGAGTGTGGTTTTCTTTGTTTCAATTAAGGGTGAAAGTACTATAAAGTAGTATAATCAGACTTTGTTCTTTTTCTTTCTTTCTTTTTTTTTTTTTTGTTTTTGTTTTTGTCACCTGGTGCTTGGGGCAAATGGTGGGTCTTTAAAGTTGGGTCTATTTCCAAATAATACATAGCTAAAAAGATTAGCTTCAAGGCATCGTTACAAATTCATATATCAATTTAGAAGTTAACTTTCTTCCTATATGGCGACCCTTAGGTCTGGGAAATTTAAAACACCTTAGAGATTAAAGTTTCTTCTCTGATAAAGCAAGCCCAAAGACGCTGCTTCTTCCCCTCGCCCAACTTCTTTCTTTCCGATCATTGCTCTGAATTTATCTTCTCTTTATTTTGGTCCTTCGTTTCTTCTCTTCCCCTTTCATCCTTCATTTTTTAGTCTCATGATTAAAATGTGTGTGTGTGCGTGTGCGTGTGTGTGTGTGTAAACCCAAGTTACTCTCACATGGTGAAATCTACACACACACACCCCATAGCACACATTAACTGGGCTCTTATTTAATACCAGCCACTATTCTAGGCCATTTACAGGCACTCACTCAACCCTTCTAAAAGCCTCATGAGGTCATTACTATGATTCAGCTACAACACAAATGAGGAAAATGAGACAGAAAAATGTAAAACAGCTTCCCAAGGCCACAAAGCTAGCGACGGACAGAGCCAGGATTTGAACCCAGGCTTCTGGCCCCACGGCCCGTGCTTGTGGTCACTATGGTATACTGCTGCTCAGTATCTACCAGATCTGATGCATCTATTTTTCACATCCATTCATTTGTTCTGGGTTCTGTGTTAGAACAGAGAACAACCACAAAAAATGGCTTCAACTATTGGAAACTTTACAGTCTAGAAGGGGGAGACAGACAAAAGCCAAACGAACAAATGGATATTTCTCACTACCTTACGCAGCACACGTCATGAAGAAAGAAGCAAGGCAGGAGATAGTACGTAATAGTGGGAGTCAGGGGGGGCTGTTATTTCTATGGGGGGAGCTATTTCTACAAAGAGGGCTCTCTGATAAGGAGACTGAATATGTGAAGGCATGAAACACAACCACTTCTACCCCCACCTTCCCTTCTTACGTCCCTTTCTTCCCCTTGCACTACCGCATTTCGTTTTTCTTTTCGGCAAAGAATCACTGGTACCCAGTGCCTGGAACAGGCAATACGAGATGATGATGCAGTTTAAAAAAGTGATAGACAGTGGGGACCTGTACATTGCAAATACTGACAAACTAAAAGGGGAGACGAGACCCTCAGAGAAGCTCACCCAGTCACTTAGAAAAGTGCAGTTTTCGACAAGAGACACTTCACATCACTACAGAGGCCGGCCAGCCTCTTAAATCCACTCCGGCGTGGAAGTGAATGAAAGGTCAGCGGCAGCATCCACAGAAGTGGTCCTGCCTGCAGACCAACTTCACGAGAGGTACCACTCCAAGCTCCTTCTGCCGAGTCTGTGCTCCCAGGGGTTAAACCTCCCACACCTGAGTTTTAAAAAAATTAAGTCCACCAGGTGGAGTTTCTCTTTGTATCACTTTGGTATTTAGCTCAGGCTGAGGGCAGCCACCATGGGGAGATGGGACTTTAGCCAACCAAATCCTCAGGAATCAGGGTCGCACTGGGAGGTTATGGGGAACAAGCCTCTGGCAGCGGGCATGCATGCCAGGTGGGTTGTCAGAAGACTTGCTGCACGAAGATTAATTTCATCTAATCACTGATGTACCCAGCCTCCTGAACAGGCCAGTCCTGTGTAGATTCCTTGCTAAGATCGGCTTTGGCTCCAGATTTCCTCAGATTATTTTAGTGTTCTTCATATAAAACAGCCACAAATGTGTGCCTCTGTGTTCTTGTGCTCACAGGCTCTGAGAACAAAATCACCCAAGGTTTCTCGTAATCAAATCTGCCAGAGATACCGTGGCACCCTGACTGTCATCCGTGAGTCAGGCCACTGTTCAAATAGCACCGCCATCCCTTCCGTCATTGGGAGATGGTGTTAAGGGCTTTTGTTTTCTCTTCTTTCAAAAATGTCATCTTGACACTTAGCTCAGGAATGCACCTGAGAAAAAGAGGCCTGTCCTGGACTTTGCTGGTGGAATTAGGAGGAGGAGAATTATGTCTCCACACTCACGTATTTACCTCAGTCTACTCTTTCTGCTCTGTGAATCCACCATGGGTAACTGACATGACCCAGTAGGAACTAAATCAGCCATCCTTCACACCCTAGGCTTCTGACAGGGGAGGGGGTGTCAGGTTACTACAAGACCTCTGCATTCAACATCGCTTTATCACTGGGCCTGCAGCTGTACCACAGTTCATAAGTGAACTTCTTAAGGGAAAATATGCCCCTCACATTAATTGAAAGTAAGTTTTTCCTTTGATAAATCAGTTTAAAAGGAGGCCCATTGTGCAAAAAAGCCTAATTTTTCTCTCTCAGCTCCCAGAAACATAATATCACCAATAAGTCCTCTTAATGAGAGAAAATCATCCCCACTCCTGATAATTTCTGGATCAAAGAGGGATTTGCAAATACCAGCCTGCATTGTAATGTCTGACTAATGGCCTAATCCATCAACTGACATGTATGGGTATTGAGTTCATTAGCATTTATCATTAGCATTTATTTATTAATCTGTTCAACAAATATTTCTACAGCTCCTACTATGTGCCAGTTTCTATGTGCTGGGGATGAAGGGGGAAAGGAATAAACACGGACCCCTCGCTCACCAGGCTGACCACACAGTGGGGCAGCCACCGCAACAAACGCCCACAAACAGGCATGCCCACGCGTCAACAGCAGGGTGAGATTTTCTCCACCCCATCCCATGACGCTCCCCTTCTGCAGAGGTTTCCGGGAAAACCAATCCAGAGCGGCTTCATCAGTATCACTACGCCAAAGTCCTGCCTGATGAAACAGACTTTAGCAAGAGGAAAGATATTTTGTCTTACAGATGCTGTCCTTTCCAAGAATCTAAAATACAAAAGCCACTGCCCAGCACAAGGCAGATGTGAAAGCTTGCAGGACATTGTGGGCTTGCCCAGAATGGGTTCTGGCCTGGGGGAGGGTGGCAGAGGACCAAAGACACAGGGAGGATGGGGGGAGGTGGGGAGAGGAAGGAGAAGGTGGTGGCTTCCAACAGCCACAGTCAAACTCCACGGGGGATGGAGCAACTTACTGAAAAAGATGGAGATGGGTTATACCACCTCTTGGACCCCTGGCTGGAGATTGGCTAGGAGTCCAATTACTTTCTCCCCACTTTACCGACAAGAGCTGCAAGTCACTGGGGGCTGCCGGGCTTTGAGGAACACAAGCTGAAGCTCAGACCTCTTGGTCTTGTTTGTTTCCACCCAATATCCCAAGTAAGGAACAGATACGCTTCTGCTCAGGATGCAGAGTAGCCAAAAGGCCAGCACTTCAGAGGGCTTCCTTCTACGAGGACCCGGCCTCCAAACTGTCGTCAGGAATGGGCCTAAGGCCAGGGCATTAAAATTTGTTTTAATTAGTAAATTTTAAAATTTTAATTAAATTAGAATAAATAATTTTTTAATTAAAAAAATACACCAGAAATTCTGTCAAAGCTTACTCTGGCTATAGGGTAGAAAGCTCATAGCACCCATCCATGGACACTGAAAAGTAATAAGGGTTGTTCTGATGTGATCTGGGGGAATCTTGGTTGTTTGTTGGTTTTCTACTTTTCATAACAGTGGCCATAATAAAAATATAATAAAATCCCCCTTTCTCCTGAAGCTAAAGAATTTACTTCTTCTCTCCAGTCGTGTTCAAGAGTATATTCATTTTGTTTTTCAATCTTCCTTGATACAGTCTTGGATGAGGAACAGGATGCACTACTACCCCTTATTTTGCAGACAAATAAAGTGAGGCTCTAAGAGGTTCAAGAGTTTGTGATCAAACAGTCAACTCAGGGACTCCTGCCCAGCCCTTCCGACTCGGAAAGGCAGGCAAGGATGGCTGGCAGAAACACAAAACTCCATATGAGTTCTGAGCACAGAGGGAGGAGTGAGAGGAAAATTCTCCCGTTCACGGGATGCGTTCACCCTTCTTAAATTTACCTGCTTAAAATAACATGACTCTGCGAGCTATCTGCAGAGGGGTAGTTAAGGCTGTTTCAGATCTCTCGCATCTTCCAGGTCACTTCTTGGATCCGGCTGGGTAAATTCAATGCAGCATTCATCACTACCTCTGTAAATTCAAATCTGTGTATTCAATCACGGTGGGTCATGTCCAAATGTCTCCTTTAACAACTGCCAATATGTCTTTTTTTGTGGCAATGGGGATTTTGAACCAACCCCAGATGAATTCTCCAACCTTGCACATGTTCACAGATGACAATTATATCTCTACAATCACTAAAAATAAAATAAAATAAAACCAACAGAAAAGGAATGAACAGTAAAAGAGCTAAATTACAGATAAAAGAATATTCATAAATCTATACCTCATCTCATGAACGTGGGTGCACTGTCTGAATGCCAGAATTGCTTTAGCCATTGGTGATATTCAGCGTATTGCAATCGAGTGCAATTACAGTTAGCTATAATTAAGAACAATTACAGCTTTTATTTCTCTACTTGTTCTTTAAAAGCACATTTGTAATAAAACTTTTTTTTTAAAGGTGAAGAATATAATTATACATCCTTATAACGTCTCAAATAATTAGTGTGACTAAAGTTTCTTCTGGAACAATTTTCATTTTAACTGTCAGATCTGCCATTTATAGTCAATGGAACATACTTAAAAAAAAAATTCCATCATTAACCTTTTTCACCCTATATAGCTGTATATGAATTATTGGTACAAATGGAAGGTTTCAGGATTTAAATCTCTAGGGCCTGCTGCAAGCTGGAAAACAATTTTCCCTTTTAGTTGTGTATGTGTGTGTGTCCTTTAATTAAAAAAAAAAAAAGAGATGCTAGATTTGTAAAGTATGTTTTCTTGCTCAAGATTTTTGGGGAAAAAATTGCTTGCGTTAGAAAGATGTGTTCGCTAGTTCTATATGACAGAACACTGCCTCTTGGTTTATTTATGGCATATTTATACAGTGCCTCAACTATGCAGTGCAAAACTAAGAAGTCCCTGGATTGTGACAAATCTGTCTCTTGGTTTAGTAAGTCATGGAGCACAAGGTCAATATCAGCCGAACAGAATCAGTGCCTAATTAATATCAATGAAATGCTACCTTCTCATAAATATAGACTCCAACTCAAGTGCACTTTATCACTGCCTCCCCGGCTAGACTGTAAAGTCCAACAGGGTCCTGTCCATCTCTATCACCAGCACCCAGAATGGACAGTGGCTCTTGCAAAGTGCTCAATAAATTGAATACGTCGAATCAATGAAGCTTCAGTTCCTTCCCATTTATGTAGGGAATAATTGAAAGTTAATCACCTGAATGACTTTGACGATAGAAGAAAATTAGGTAATACCACTCTGGAAATTAAGGATATTTTCACCACTTATCTGGTTGAATTAGCTGTCCTGGGAAATAAATTGTTATACCAAGTCTGTGCACCTGGGAATGGGGGGGACAAGGGGCTGGAACAGACCATCTTTTAAGGTCCTTTACAACCTTGAGATTATCTAATAGCCCACTAAACTTAGACCAAATCTTAAAGGCAATTAATGTAAGCCTAAACAGGGCCTGTGCAGTTGTATGGGGGGTAAGTAAACAGCAATTACACCCATGGGACAGACTATACATTGGAGATGCTAATACACTGAAACATGGCTCTTGTTAAAAATCCCCCCAATATTCAAAATATTGAGATAGATTTAGATGCAATTTACACTGCAGAGTTTATCATGTATTCTATAACAGCCGGCAATGACCATGTGCTTAACTGTGGTTTGATCACTTAACACTTTACATAAATTCCCTCTTCTATTCCCCACAACCGTTAGTCATTATCATGCCCATTTTTCAGATAAGGAAACTGAAGTTCAGAGAAGTCAAGTAAATGTGAACCCAGGCCTGTGCAACTCTACAGTAAATGACTGAAACAAGAAAAAAACAACACATGGCTAGTCATGATCAAAAGACACCAAAAACAGGATGATAATCTGGGTGGATCACTACAGCAATCTAATGGCCAAAGTGAGAGAAACTGGGATCTAAGAAAAAAAGTTTCACTTCCCAACTTTGCTAATAGATCTATAAGCTTTCACCTTATTGGTTCTGAGACACAGATACTTTCTGCGGAAAAGATGTGAATGTACTGGAGGTTGTGAGAGCAGATAAGAAGATCAAACAGTACTCTTCTCAGGGTCAGGACTAGGGCTGAAGCTTAAACTACCCCTGGGTATCCACACCCCTCCCCCCCCAGCCCCCCACCAACACACAATAAGGCCTTTGACATTCATCATAGCTCTACATGCAACCCAAACAATCCAAATGCCCACGAATAAGGCAATGGAATAAACTGTGCTATGTTCACACCGTGGACTGAATATGGAGCCTTTAGAAAGAAGCAGGAAGCCTTGTGAAGTTCTTTTTAGAACTTGCATATACTTTGGAAAGGACAGAATTCCAAGGTATATTGAAGAATAAAAACAAGCAGCTGCGGAAGAATACGCTGGGTTTGAATGCTGCTGATTTTAAAAACAAACAGAGGGGCTTCCCAGGTGGCACAGTGGTTAAGAATCCGCCTGCCAATAGAGGGGAACCAGGTTAGATCCCTGCTCGGGGAAGATCCCACGTGCCACGGAGCAACTAAGTCTGACCACCGCAACTACTGAGCCTGCGCTCTAGAGCCCGCGGCAACTGAAGCCCAGGCGCCTGGATCCCGTGCTCCACAACAAGAGAAGGCACCGCAAGGAGGAGCCCGCGCACCACAACGAATAGTCCCACTGACCACAACTAAAGAAAGCCCGTGTGCAGCATCGAAGACCCAACGAAGCCAATAAAATTAAATAAATTAACCCCCCCCCCAAAAAAAACCCCAAAACAAACAGAACAAGATGTTCCATGGGTCCCTTCAAGGATGGAAAAGCACAGAAGTAGGCCTGGGAGGACGCCCCGGAGGTGGGCACAGAAAACTTAAGTTCTACACACAAAACTTTTTGTTTTTTCTTCAGGGGCCGCGCAGCCAACCCGAGGGCCCCGAGGGGGCGCGGGTGGGGGGTCTTTCCCGGGCAGCAGCTCTGCTGGGAGGCGTGAGGGTGCCGGGTCCTCTGAGGTGCAGGGGCTCACTGCGGCATCTCTGGATGGGCGGCCGGAGCTGGGCATCCCCCTCCGCCCCGGGTCCCGGGGAGGGCCACGTAGGCTCGGTCTCAGAGGGGTCGGCGGGCGCGCACCAGGCTCTGCACGGGACCCGCCTCCCACTTGCGACGGCCGCCCACTTAACGCGCCTGCCACTGGGCCAGGTCCAGCCACACCGCCAGCGGGTCGCTCATGGCGTCGGGCGTGCAGCGGCCTGGGGATCTGCCCGCCGGAAGAAGGGCGACGGGCCCAGGTTGCCTCCTGACGGCAGTTCGGCAGGCCTCCCGTCCGCTAGGGGCGCCGAGAAGGTCCCCGAGGCCTGCTCTGTGGGCGCCTGGGCAGCGCACAGGCGCAGTTTGGCGTGGGGGGAGGGGCATCAAGGTCGCCCTCATCACTGGCCGCCAGGGGGTGCTTGTGGGGGGGCGGGGATGTGGGGGGACACCTGGGACCAGAGAGGCCCATCCACAGAAAGGGCTGCTTCTGCAAAAACTCATTTCACTCCGTGAGGCTGGCTTAAGAGCATGTAGATAGATTCCTGAAATGCATGTAAAGCCAATTCTGTACGTATTAAATCAATTTTATATGTCCTCCGAAAGCTTTCCTATTTAAAGGAGCCCTTTGGGGACTCGTTTGGGTAAAGAATATGGTCCAGATGTCGTTCGTTTTATAACTTGGTATCTTCCTAAATGGGGCTTGTTTACTGGAAATTTTTGTAATGAACAAAATTCTCTGCAGTAAGGGTTAAGCAGAAAGTGAGGAGGTATTTCTACCAATAGAAAATTAAGTCCCAGATGACAACTGTGGCCTGGGTTGTTTTTTTGTTGTTATTGTTTTTGGCCTCGGTTCTACGTGGAGTCCTTCACTTTTTCATCTAACATCCTGGGAGAAGAAAGTTTTCAGCTTTTTCTAAGACTGCGGACTGGTGCGACCCTGATGCTCCACAGATACCACAGACAAGCTGCAAAAAGTAAATGTGACTGGAACCATTGGAACAAACATCCCAGTGGAACATGTCTGGTAGCTCATATGCAGAGTCAGGGCCAGTCTTACTCAGCTTAGCAAATATTGGGGAGCTTCAAGGAAATTCTTTCCTCTCACTAACCTGGCCTCCCCGATGGCTTCCCCAAGAGCTGAAATTTCCCTCTCTTCCTCCCTCCCCTCCCTCTCTCCCCTCCCTCCTCTCCCTCCTTTCCTTTCTTCTCCTTCTCCTCCTTTAGGAAGTCTTCATCTCTGCTTTACTAAGGTATAATTATAGACAATAAATTGAGTATACTTAAAGTGTAGGATTTGGTAATTTTTGAGATATGTATACACCCATGAAACTACTGCCACAATCAAGATAATGAACATACCCATCCACCCCAAGAGTTTCCTTCTGCCCCACTGTAGTCCCTTCCTCCCATCCCTCTCCCCATCCCCAAGTAACCGCTCATCTGCTCTCTGTCACTCCACATCAGTTTGCATTTCCTAGAATTTTCTATAAATAGAATCATACAGTATTACTTTTTTTAGTCCGGCTTCTTTTACTCAGGGTAATCATTTTGAGGTTCTGACATGTTGTAGCCTATATCAATAGTTCCTTCTTCTTTACTGCTGAGCACAGTTTCCTGAATGCGCCACAGTTTGTTTATCCATTCTTTTTTCTAAGATGGTGGACTGGTGCGACCCTGATGTTCCACAGATATCACAGACAAGCTGCAAAAAGTAAATGTATCTGGAACCACATGGGTTGTTTCCACCTTTTGACTATTACAGATAAAGCGACTATAAACATTCATGTACGCATCTTTGTATGGACATTGTATGATTTCCTTTCACTTGGGTAAACATCCAGGAGTGGAATGGTTGTATCATGTGGTAGGTGTATTATTTAATTTTTTGTTTAGGAAACTGCCAAGCAGCTTTCTGGGGTGATTGTTTCATTTTACATATCCACCAGGAGTGTAGGAGAGTATATGAGAGTTCTAGAAATTCTGTCTACAGTGATTGGGTATGATCAGTCTTTTCAATTTTAGCCTAAAAATTCTAATAGGCGTATAGCTGTAGCTTACTGTAGATTTAATCTGGATTTCTGTTGATCATCTTTTCATGTACTTATTTGACATCTTTATACCTTCTTTGGAGAAGTGCCTGTTCAAATCTTTTGCCCAAATTTTAAAAAATTTAGTTGTTTTCTTGTTGCATTTTCAGGGTTCTTTATCAGATCCACAATTTACAAATGTTTTCTCCTAGTCTGTGACTTCTCTTTTCATTCACTTCATGAGTTCTCTCAAAGAGAAGGATTTTTTTTTAAATGAAGTCCAATCGCTAACTTTTAC
Source organism: Hippopotamus amphibius kiboko (assembly GCF_030028045.1). NCBI lineage: Eukaryota > Metazoa > Chordata > Mammalia > Artiodactyla > Hippopotamidae > Hippopotamus > Hippopotamus amphibius. Next base: position 115,490,797 of record NC_080189.1, on the reverse strand, counting down.
ATCATTCTTTTTAGAGTTGTATCTAAGAAATCTTTGTGTATCCAAAGTCACAAAGATTTTTCTATAATGTTTTCTTCTAGAAGAGTTATAGTTTTAGGTTTTGTCCTATGATATCTGAGTTATTTTTATATGATGCAAGGACCAAATTTTAGTAATTTTTTGCATGTGGATATCTAATTGGTCCAGCACCATGTGGTTGAAAAACCTATCATTTTCTTACTGAATTGTCTTTTCATCTTTGTTGAAAACCAGTTGTCCATTACATATGGATCTCTTTCTGGACTGTCTATTTTATTGCCTTTATCTATCTTTTTATCAATATCACACTGTTTTGATTACTGCAGCTTGATAATAAGTCTTGAAATCATGCAGTATTATATTAGCCTTCCAACTTTTTTTTTTTTTTTCACAGTTACCTTGGTTATTTTAAGCCTTTCACATTTCCACATGAATTTTAGTCAATTTCTATTTTTAAAAGCGTGCTGGGATTTTGCATTAAAATTATAGATCCATTCGGAGAGAATTGACATCTTAACAAATATTAAGTCTTCTGACACACGAATTGGTATTACTGCCCTTCATTTACTTAGGTCTTCTCTAATTTCTCTCTGCATGTATGGTGGCTTTCACTGTATAGATTTTCACCTCTTCTGTTGGATTTACTCCAAAGCACTTAATATTTTCGATGGTATCATAAATGGTAGTATATACAGACAGCTCATGCAACTCAATATCAAAGAAACAAACAACCCAATCAAAAAATGGGCGCAAGACCTAAGTAGACACTTCTCCAAAGAAGACATACAGATGGCCAACAGGCACATGAAAAGATGCTCAATATCACTAATTAGAAAATGCAAATCAAAATTACAATGAGGTACCACCTCACACTGGTCAGAATGGCCATAGTTTAAACATCTACCAATAAATGCTGGAGAGGGTGTGGAGAAAAGGAAACCCTACTACACTGTTGGTGGGAATATAAATTGGTACAGCCACTATGGAAAACAGTATGGAGTTTCCTCAAAAAACTAAAAATAGAGTTGACATATGATCCAGAAATCCTACTCCTGGACATGTATCTAGAGAAAATTATAATTTGAAAAGATACATACACACCAATGTTGATAGCAGCACTATTTACAGTAGCTAAGACATGAAGGCAACATAAGTGTCCATCAAAAATGAATGAATGGGCTTCCTAGGTGGCACAGGGTTTGAGAATCTGCCTGCCAATGCAGGGGACACGGGTTCGATCTCTGCTCCAGGAAGATCCCAATTAAAAAAAAAAAAAAGTTTAAAAATGAATGAATTAAGAAGACATGGTATATATACACAATGGACTATTACTCAGCCATAAAAAAGAATGAAATATTACCATTTGCAGTAACATGCCTGGACCTAGAGAATATCACACTAAGTGAAGTAAGTCCAACAGAGAAAGACAAATATTATGTGATAACACTTATCTGTGGAATCTAAAAAATAATATAAATGAATCTATTTACAAAACAGAAACAGATTCAGACATAGAAAACAAATTGATGGTTCCCAAGGGAGATGGAGGGCATAAATTAGAAGTAGGGGATTAACAGATACACACTACTATATATAAAATAGGTAAGCAAAAAAAAAAAATAGGTAAGCAACAAAGATTTACTGTACAACACAGGAAATAATATTCAACATCTTGTAATAACCTATAATGGAAAATAATATGGAAAAAATATATATAACTGAAATCACTTTGCTGTATACCTGAAACTAACACAATATTGTAAATCAACTATACCCCAATCAAAAAATAAACAGCAGTATATAGAAACACAACTTACTTTTATATACAGATCCTACATCCTGTCAATTTGCTAAGCTTATTCATTAGTTCTAGTATCTTTATGTAAATTCCACAGAATTTTCTAGACAATCATATCATTTCTAAATAGACAGCTTACTTCTTCCTTTTCAATACAGATGTTTTTAATACTACACTTTTATATCAGTGTTCCTGACGGCACTGGCTAGAATCTCCAGTATAATGCTGAATAAAAGTGGAAAGGCAGACATCATTGTCTTGATCCAGAGCTTAGATGAAAATCATTGTCTTTCCCTATGAAGTATGATAATAGCAGCTAATTTTTCATATCAGATTGAGGCAGTTCCTGTCTATTCCTAGTTTGCTGAGATGCTATTTCCAGGAATGAATGTTGAATTTTGTCAAATCCTTTTCTGCATCTATTAGATGGTTTTAGTTTGTTACTACAGATAATTACATTAATTGATTTTCAAATGATCCAACAAGGTTGCATTCTTGACATAAAAGCCACATGGTTATCGTGAATTTTCCTTTTTATACATTGTTGGATTCAATACGCTAAAATTTTGTTCAGAATTTGTACATCTGTGTTCACAATGGGTATTGATCTGTAGTTTTCTTGTAGTGTCTTTGGTTTTGGTAATAGGGTGATGCTAGTCTATAGAGTGAGTTGGGAAGTGTTCCCTCCTTTTTAATTTTCTAGGAGAGTTTGGGTAGGATTGTATTATTTCTTCCTTAAATATTTGGTAGAATTTACCAGTAAGCCCCTCTGGATCTGGAGTTTTCTTTGTGAGAAAGTTTTTAACTACAAATTCAATTTCTTATTAGATAGAGGGCTGTTCAGGTTATAGTGGTCCCTTGGTATCCAGGACCCCCCATTCCAGGTACCAAAATCTGTGGATGCTCAAGTTCCTTATATAAAATGGCACAGTACAGCTGGCCCTCCATATCCACAACCGCAGGTTCCACATCCCTGGATGGGGTTGGCGGGGGTGGGGGTGGGGGTGTCCACTGTATTTATTTTTCCTCAAGTGAGCTTTAATAATTTGTGTGTCTCAAGGAATATGTCTATTTCATCTAAATCAGCAGTTGGCCCATAGCCTGCAAGCTAATTTTTTTTTTTACATTTTTAAAGATTGAAAAAAAAATGTGACATAGATCATATGTGGTCCTCAAAGCCTAAAGTTTTTACTCATTTGTGCTTTAAGAGAAAGTTTGTAGATTCTAAACAGAAAGTTTGTAGATCCCTAATCTATGTTTCTAATTTATTGGCATAATGTCGTTCATAGTATTCATTATTATTTCTTTAAATACTTGTAGAATCACTAATCATGCCACATCTTTCATTGTTGGTACTAGTAAATTAAGTTTTCTTCTTTTCCCCTAATCCATCTATCTAGAGGTTGAGTAATTTTATTAATCTTCTGAAAGAATCAGCATTTGGTTTCATTAATTTTCTCTTTTGTTTTTCTGTTTTCTATTCCATTCTCTTTATTTTTCTTTTATCCCACATATTTTGCACTTAATTGGCTCTTCTGTCTATAGTTTCTTAATGTGGAAATTGAAGTCACCAATTTGAGACTTTCCTTTGTTTCTAACATAGGAGTTTAGTGCTGAAAAGTCTTCATAATACTGCTTTAGTGGCATCCCACAAATATTTATATGCTATGTTTCTATTGTTTTTTCAGTTCAAAATACTTTCTGATTTTCCATTTGATTTTCTTGACACATGGATTATTTAGAAGATGTTGTTTTCATTTCAAATATTTAGAGATTTTCTGTTATTGATTTCTAATTCAATTCTATTTTGTGAAAGTGTATACTTTGTAACACTTGAATACTTTTAAATTCACTGAGACTTGTTTTCTGGCCTAGAGTGTGGTCCATTTTATAAATGTTCCGTAGGCACTTGAAAAAGAACATGAATGTTGTTGTGGGTGTGACGTACTATAAGTGTCAATTAGGTCAAGTTGGTTCAAGTGTTCAAATCTTTTATACTCTTGCTGATTTCTTGTTTATCTGTTCTATTATTTCTTAAGAGAAGAGTGTTGAGACCTCTGACTATTGTGGATTTGTCTACTTCTACGTTTTTGCTTCATGTATTTTGAATCTCTGTTATTAGATGCATGAAAGTTTAGGATTTCTATATCTTATTGATACATTGGTAATTGACCCCTTTATCATTACCAAATGACCCTATTTATCTCTGGTAACATCCTTACTATTAACAGAGCCACTCCAACTTTCTTTTGATGAGCATTACCATGCTGTATCAGTTTCTTAGGGGTGCTGTAACAAAATACCAGAAAATGAGGGGCTTAAAGAAACAGAAATTTACTTACTCACAATTCTGGAGGCTGGAAGTCCAAAATCAAGATGTTGGCAGGGCCATGCATTCTCTGAACTCTCTAGCAAAGAACCCTCCTTGCCTCTTTCTGGCTTCTAGTAGTTGCTGACAATCCTTGGTGACTTTGGCTTACAGCTGCATCCCTCCAGTCTCTGCCTCTACTGTCCATGTCCATCTTTCCCATTTATGTCTCTGTATCTTCTCTTCTTACAAGGACACCAGTCATATTGGATTTAGGGTCCACCCTAATCCAGTATGCTCTCATCTTAATTACTTACACCTGCAAAGATCCTATTTCCAAATAAGTCACATTTTGAGGTTCTGTGTAGACATGCTTTGGGGGGGGGGGGGTGACACTATTCAACCCATTACAGTTTGCTCTCTGGACCCCTCCCAACTCACATCCATACACATCCATGAATGCAAAATACATTCATCTCATTTCAATATGACCCAAATTCTTAACCCATGCTAACGTTAACTTTAAATTCAAAATCTCATCTGAATTTCATCATTTCAAAAAAGTTCCAAATATCATCATATAAATCATCCAAATTAGGTAATGGGTGTGATCCATCCTGGGAAAATCCCTGTCTATATGTAGGCCTGTGGTACTAGAAAATAAGTTATCTCCTTTCAAAGTACAATTGTAGGTCAGGTGGGACTTCCCTGGTGGTGCAGTAGTTTAAAACTCTGCCTGCCAATGCAGGGGACACAGGTTTAAGCCCTGGTCTGGGAAGATCCCACCTGCCACAGAGCAACTAAGCCCATGCACCACAACTGCTGAGCCTGCACTCTAGAGCCTGCGAGCCACAACTACTGAGCCCATGTGCTACAAATACTAAAGCCTGCATGCCTAGAGCCTGTGCTCTGCAACAAGAGTAGCCCCCTCTTGCCACAACTAGAGAAAACCCCACGCACAGCAATGAAGACCCAACACAACCTAAAAATAAATAAGTTAATTAATTAATGAATTGTGGGTCAGGCATAAGATATACATTTCCATTAAAAAAAAAAAAAGCAATAAAGGGTCATTATTGGTCTAAACAAGTTTGGATTCCAGCAGGGCAAGTTCCATTAGGTTTCAGGGCCTGAAAATAATCCACCTTCTGGGCCCATGAAGACTGAGCCGGCTCCTGCCTCTGGGCTGGCAGAGATCTCATCAACCTGTGCCTCTGAGCTCATGGAGGCCCCACTGGCCCCTCCTCTGTGTCTACAGCTCTGTCCTCAGAGTCTGAGAAATTTTTCCATATTCTTGAGGAGCAGAGCATGTTTGTAGTCTAGTAGTTCTATCGGCCTGTTTTCTACTATAGAATCTAAGACATCTGACAGCCTTCTTCCATGTCATTCTGTCTTTGTTCCCTTCAGGCCAAGCTGTCTGTGTTTCTCCTAATACAACATTCTTTAAAACCTTGTTGGTCTCCTATGTATGTCATGGGGATCTAAAGCATTACATAAGAGGATTCTGTACGGATCCTTCCGAGATAACCCCATCTCCATTCCTGGCTTCTTCTGGGATGGTTGGTTGGATCCATGAGTCATACCCTTTAATGTTTTCAGTGAAGGTTTGTTCAACCACAGCATTGGCCTTGTTTCCAGAGCACACTCTGGACAAACTGAGAACTTTCTAATCATCAAGTGCTGGTTCTTTTTCGCTTAACATTTCCTTCTTCAATGTATCTTTTTCCTCTCTCATTTTATCATACGCAACAGGAGAAACCAGGCCACACTTTCCACACTTTGGCTGGAAGTCTCCTCAGCTAAATATCCAAGTTCATTGCCTACAAATTCTAGTTTCTACCAAACATTAGAGTACAATTCAGCCAAGTTTTCTGCCACTTCATGACAAGGACTGTCTCTTGTCCAGTGTCCAATAACATGTTTGTTCTGAGACCTCACCAGAAGCACCTGAATTTCTGCGTTTCTACCTATATTCTGTTCATGATGATATATGGATTATGTAAGATGATGAAAGCTTTCTGTACGTGCCTTCACTTCCTTCTGAGCCTTTACCAAATCAGCTTTAAAATGTCCATATTCCTACTAACAAACTCTTTAAGACAACCTAGGCCTTCTCTGTCATGCACCTCAAAATTCTCCCATGCTCTACTCATTACCCAATTCCAAAGCCACTTCCAGATTAACTGTATTTGTCACAACAATACCCCATTTCCCAGTACCAAAATCTGTATTCATTTCCTAGGGCTTCCATAACTAATTACCAGAAACTAGGTGACTGGAAACAAAAGAATTTCAGCCTCTTACAGTTCTGGAGGCCAGAAGTCTGAAATCAAGGGGTTGGCAGGACTTTGTTCCCTCTGCAGTTTCTAGGGAAGAACCTCTTGCTTCTTCCCAGCTTCTGGTGACTGTGGACAATCTTTGGTATCTTTGGCCTGCAGGCAGCAGCATCCCAGTCTCTGTCTCTGCTGTCATATGTCCTTCTTCCCTGTGTGTGTCTGTGTTTCTGTGTCTCCTTCCCTCTTCTTATTAGGCCCACCCTAATCCAGGATGCTTTCATCTTACTAATTATATCTGCAAAGATCCTATTTCCAAATAAGATCTCACTGTGAGATTTTGGGTGGATGTGAATTTGGGGAGGGAGGGACACTATTCAACCCAGTACACACAGTGTAGCTTTTTTCACCCCTTTAACTGATTTATATTTTTTATAGAGGCAGTGCATGTCTTGCAGGTAGCATATAATTGGGTCATGCTCAATTTACAGCTTATTTTATTTTTTATTGAAATATAGTTTATTTAAAATATTAATTTCAGGTGTACGACATAGTGATTCCATATTTTTATAGATTATATCCCATTTAATGTTACTGTAAAATAGTGGCCATATTCCCTGTGCTTACAGCTTATTTTTCCCTGTTATTAAGACCTTTTTATGTACTGTACCCATTGCCCTGTGAATCCTGAGGGTTTCTGCCTGGCTTATGGAAACAGGCACTATTTTCAGCCATGGGTAAATGCCAGGCACTGTCATCTCTAAACCTCTCAGGTGGTTCTTTCCCCAGCCTCCAGGAGTTTCTCCATACACATAAGCTGATCAGTACTCAGCTGAGTACTCAAGGGGGACCTTCTGGTGATGTCTGGACTTTTTTCTCTACATGGCTCTCTGCTCTCCAGTACTCATATGAATTCTAGCCACCTTGGTTTTCCTGGGCTCTCAGCTTTGTCTCCTCAACACAGAGAGCCCACCAGGCTCCTCCTAGCTCCATACCCTGAGCCACGGCTTGAAAAATCTCTTCAGATAGTAAGCCAGGACATTTGAGAGTTTACCTTATTTGTTTCCCATTTCTTAAGGATCACTGTCATTCATTGTCAGGTGTCCAGTGCTTTGCAAGCAGATCCCCCCCAAATACATTCAATTTTTAACTCTATAAAAATATTTTGCCTTTTAAAAACTAGTTTCAACCAAGAGGAAGGTAAGCCCACTCTATTACTCCATCTTGGTCAGAAGCTGAAATCTTCCTGCTGACTTTTCTTGAACTGGAAAATAAACTTTCAATTTCACAATTATAGTTAAGATTAAAATGTGTAAGGTGGGTAATACTGTCAAAGTCACAGTGAGATGACCGATACCTCTTTCTTAAGAAAATAGCTTTACAGGGGAAGTCCATGAACGATGCTAGGAGGCAACACGAGAATGTGGGTCAACATAGAACTCAATAACAAAAGGCAAACAACCCAACTGAAAAGTGAGCAGAAGACATAAGTAGACACTTCTCCAAAGAAGGCATACTGGTGGCCAACAGGCACATAAAGAAATGCTCAACATCACTAATTGTTAGAGAAATGCAATCAAAACTACAGCAAGGTACCACCTCACAACAGTCAGAATGGCCATCATTAAAAAGTCTACAAATAACAAATGCTGGAGAGGGTATGGAGAAAAGGGAACCCTCTACACTGTTGGTGGGACCGTAAATTGGTGCGGTCACTATGGAGAACAGTGTGAAGGTTCCTTAAAAAACTAAGAGTAGAGTTGTCTGTAACCCTACTTCTGGGAACATATCCAGACAAAACTATAATTTTAAAAGATACATGCACCCCACTGTTCACTGCAGCACTATTTACAACAGCCAAGACATGGAAACAACCTAAATGTCAACAGATGAATAGATAAAGAAGATGTGGTACATATATACAATGGAATTCTACTCAGCCATAAAAAAAAGGCTGAAATAATGCCATTTGCAGCAACATGGATGGACCTAGAGATTATCATACCAAGTAAGTCAGAAAGAGAAAGACAAATATTATATGATACCGCCTATATGTGGAATCTAAAATATGACACAAATGAACTTATCTACAAAACAGAAACAGACTCACAGACATAGAAAAGAGACTTCTGGTTGCCCAGGGTGAAGGGGAGTGGCAGAGGGATGGAGTGGGAGTTCGGGGTTAGCAGATGCAAACTATTACATATAGAATGGATAAACAACAAGGTCCTACTGTACAGCACAGGGAACTCTATTCAATATCCTGTGATAAACCATAGTGGAAAAGACTATGAAGAAGACTGTATATAGGAAGGTGAGTCAAAAATTATCCGCACTCTGGTTATATTAAAATTTCTATAAATTCTACAGCCATAGTGCGGATAATTTTTGACTCACCCTCGTATATTTATAAGTAAATCACTTTGCTGTACAGTAGAAATTAACACAACATTGTAAATCAACTATACATCAATAATTTTTTTTTTTAAAGAGTGTGGGCCAAAAGTTAGACCACCTGGGTTCAAATCTTGGTTCTATCCCCTATCCGCATGTGACCTTGGCAAGTTACCTCACCTTGGCACCTCAGGGTCCTCATCTGAAACATGTAGATAAATCTGGGCCCTTGTGAGGATTAAATCTGATATCAGATGTCAATATACTCAGCCAGTGTCAGGCACATAGCAACTAGCATTCATTTCTCAATAACCATTAGCTATTGTTTTTACTTCCATTTAACGATATTGCCTGGCGACTACAAGGGTGAGTAATGTAGGAGACACTCTTTAAAAACAGAGCCTTGGGTTTCTCCATCGACAGACATTTTTCAGCTTCTAAATTGAGAGAGTGTGAAATCATATCAGATTTCCAGTAGATCCATCCTCCAAGTGGATTCACCACAGGATAGGATGAGGGGACTCACTGTGGGGTAGCATGTAGAATAAGTTTGGGAATTGACTTAGTGTCATTTGGAAACATGATGCCTGATAGACTGCCTGCTTTTAATACAGATTTTTTTTTTCAGGTAGTACATTTTATAGGTGATCACAGTAGATTATGCTTTCTAGTTAATCATCCCTTTCTTAAGTTCAGACGAGCTCTTATAACCAACTGCTTATAACCACACCTATTGGAATGATTGAAATTTGATGATGTAAACCAGTAACTGCGAAGAAGAATATTCACATTCTCTTTGAAACTTCCCCATGTATCTGTGACTTTGATACAGAGGATCCACTTTAGAACAATACAAGCAAAATCAAGTTACTCTTAGCATCTTCACTATGTGGTCAGGCTACTTACAATATCAAATCTTAGCAATTTTAGACCTTGCATTAAAACCATCAGGTCGGTGCTACTGAACTGGCCAGATGATTCATCTCAGCAAATCCAGTAACACGTTACCAACTCTTCTACTCAAACCCCAGTTTTATTCTATTTGGCTCTTTACAATCCATTTTAAAGCTCACATTATACCTCTTCTCTGAGCTGCAAGTTTTGGCCTCCGGGCCCAAAGAGGTACACTTCTGAGATTACCTCCAATTCTTTTTGGCCCCAAATGAAAAATCTATCACTTGGAATTTCTCTGCCCTATGTGAATTAGGTTAAAAACATTTTTTGTTCGAATTATCTTGAAGGTTCTGACCCACATTCATTACTGTTACAGTTAAGACAGTCATTCTGGTCCAAGAACTTTGATTCTAGAAATCATAAAGCACGCCCAGTGTTTCCCTTCCGAGACTCGGTTTGCTCTGGGAACCCTGTGTAGGAGGCCCAGGCCACGGTTTTAGGTCCTGCGGCCGTGTACAAGACTGTAGAGGCGGCTCTGTACTCTTATAAGTCGCGTGTTCGGCTCCCGCCTGACTCCAGGGTTTAAGCTGGTTGCTCCCCACCTCACAGCAGTTGATATGGCAACCACTTGGACTGCAGAGGAACAGCTGGGTGCCTCACATATCATGACACTTCTATCATCTCAGGCCTCTAATAATTAAGATCTTTCTCTATGCGTAATTGCTTCGAAGCCGCTCAGTAACTTGCTGTGTGGCCTTGAGCAAGTAATTTACCCTCTCTTGTGTCTCTGTGTGAAATGCCCTGCATCTGTGAAGTAAGAAGAATGTGACTGACCCCTCTCATTGAGATTTGGGCTGGATCAATTTGTTGCTGTATTTAAAGGGCAGTTAATTCTAATCCTCGCTTCAAAGCAAGACGTTAAAATGTTCTGTTCTCGTGTTATCCACGATGCCCCAAAGGAGCCACTGCTAGAAAGGAAACCATCAAGAGGAAACAATCCTACGAAAATCCTACATGAAAAATGATATCCACATTTTACTTTTGGGCACGTTTTCTGTCCCGCTTTCAAGTATGATTACCTCCATCTGAGAGTAAGGAACGACCAGTCCTAACCAGACATATTTTCCTGTGTCTACCTTCAACAGTAACAACAAAAGTCATCTTTCTGTGCTTTTAATCTTCCATGATGCCTTCCTCCCTGCCGGCCAGACAAAACTTAGGAGTGAGATTGGCAGTTTTCGGGTGAATTGGGGCAAGCTGCAGAGCCCAACAGTGGTCCAAGGGAATGGCTAGTTCAAGCTCACTATGTGTCCTAGATGGTTCAAGTCTCCCGGTGAACTTATTTTCCCATTGCAAGAGAAGACAAATAACAACAGTTAAAAAAAAAAAAACAAACCCATGAATGAGACTGTTTGGCGAACAAAACATTTTGAAACAATCTGAAATTTCTATTTCCAGCCTTTGTGGTTGGAAGTCTTTTTAAAAAATGAATCCATTCACTGTGAGTAAACACCATCCACAGGAACAGAAAAGTGTCCTTTCCGTGTGGATGAAGAAGAGGTGAAGAGCTCTTACTCTGAGAGTTGGTGTGTGCTCAACATGACACCAAGGAGAGAATGAGGTGCAACCAGAAATACAGGCAGATGCAGCAGAAAGGGCTGAGCTCCAGGAACCTGGGTTCAAGGCTTCTAGTTGGGAACGTGACCTTGGACAAGCAACTTGACGTCTATGGTCCCCAGGGAGATGTCCTGCTCTAACAGCCTCTGATTGCGATCCTAGAAATACCTTGGAAGCTGTTTGGATTTTTAGCAACTCTAGGCTATTCACTTATTTTCTTCCCTTATGTGTCTTGCTCTCAAATGTGGAGTTCAAGAAAACAACAAAAAGCAATGTAGATCACAGAGTTTATAAGTACTTGGGCTCTAATTAAATAAAGGTTTTATTGCCTATCATGGCTTGGACTACTTGATAAATGTCCATGTCTTAGAATAATATAAAACCTTTAAGATAAACACATCTTTAAGAACAAGCCTTGCAAACGATACCACTCAAGAGGCAAGAGTCGTAAGAAGCCCTGATCTCTGTGTGGCACTCAGAAAACATTATGTCATTTGGTTTCCCCAACGATCCTATGAGGATTGAAGGCCCAGTATTAACAACACTTTACAGATGAAACAACTGGCTCAGTGTGATTAACAGACCCTTCCAAGATCTCCTGGGTAATAAGTGACAGGGTTGAGACACGAAGCCAGAGGTTATTTGACCTTAAGGCCTGGAGTTCTGTAAATCCATCCATCCAGCTCATCTAGCTAATAAATAGCAAAGCAGCAGCACACAGAGGAGTGGAGGGAACTAAGGCCTGAAGTCGAATCTGGGTTGGAGTCCCAGCTCTGCCTCTTAAAAGCAGTCCAAGTTATGTCAACAATCCGAGCTGATGTTGACTCATTTGAAAAATGGGAAGTATGACACATACCTTTCAGGGTTGCTGTAAGGATGAAATCACATGAGCTGATGTATATAAGTACCTGGTACAGCATCTGGCACGTAAAAGAAATTCAATAAAAGTTGCCTATTATTATTATCATTGATGATGAAAGACAAAGCTTTTGGACTGCGTCATTTCCAGTTTTCAATTTCCAACACTATCAGCTACCTTTTTTTTTTTTTTTTGCAATCAAAACAGATTTACTAAGAACAAAAGAGTGTAACTATTTTAACTCTACTTCACACTTATCACTCTCAGCTATTCCTGCTGATAGGAAGGAACAGAAATTCTTGCATGGAGGTTGACATTCAGGGTTAGTTAAGGACTGCTTGCTCCTCACCCCAATGACCTGCTTTGGCCAAGGATTTATATCAGAACAAAATCGACTCCCCGTTGTTTACACTAACGTGTGGGAGAAACGGTAGGAATAATCCCAAACAGATCATCCCCAAATTGTGTACATTTGTTCAGACTTAATACACGTAGGTGTAATCTTCTCAAAATAATTTTAAACAGATGAGAAAATCACTCTGAGCCTTGAGTTTCCCTACGATGCTCTCCTCTCTCATCGCTTTCCTCTCTTGTTTGCATTGTGGATACAGAAGATACCGCCTTGCACACTGACAGGCAGAGCAACCAAAACAAAGTCCACTGCTTTCCGTAAACATCTTACCTTCCCAGGCAGAGAGGTACTTAGGGCTTCAGAAGGCATTTTCTTTCCACCAATGGACAGAGAGTAAACAAAATTGTGTTTGTGTGAATCAGGTCGGGTGGAAACGTCCGTAAATTATAAAGCAACATTTTCAAGGATAAGTTGTGATAACAAATAACTGCACGTCATACTATTACGCTTTTCAGTTTTCAAAGCACTGTCTCCGTGCCATCCCACCGAGCTCTGCCAATCTGGTGAGCTGACCTAGTAGAAAGCAGCTGATGAGCAGCAGAGGGGATGGGCAGTTCCACAGCCTCAGATTCCGAATCTGTGGTCCTTCCTCCCTACCTCACACTCTGTCATGAGGACAATGGACCCTTCAGCACCCCAGACTCAGCAATAAAGCCTCCGGAAATACCACTGATTTCCAGAAATTTGGGCAATAGTGGGTTGGATCCTTTTCCATCTTGGTATATCATTATCTCAATCTCTTTGGCTATTGATTGTATTCTCATTTTGAAATAGGAGGAGAAAAGTCATAAGAATTAACACATCTGTAAGTCACTAAAATTCTCTAAGTTGAGATTTAGGGGGAAAAAACCCTCCTTTTCATTACTTTGTCCCTATTCTTTACATCTCATTAATCTGCATACTTTTGAGTTCAGGCTAGAAGATGAAGTTCCAGGTTGACTAACATTCGTGTAGGACTCTCCGAGCTATCACTGTCCCAAATTTAGACAGTGTCCCCTTTCTTGTGTCCCACACACAAGAAAGACTCTAGTCTCTCCAAGCCATTATTGAGGATGAGCTGCTTATTTCTCTCAGAATCAGAACCAGTCCCTTTGGAACTCTCTCTGTTATTCTATTGCGCTGCAAATCCAGAAGGAGCTTTATGCTTTCTTGCCCAGCAGTTACATGGTTGGAGATGGCAGAACTGAGTTTTTAACATCAGGGCTTAAGTGCAGACTAGATCTGGACATTTGCCCATTACTTTTATTAGAAAGCCAAGGTCAGATGGACATGGCCCAGAAACCACGGGAGGTCTTTTGAAATAAAACTTATCACCTCGATCATGCATGTTTCTGGTTTCCAGAGATTTTCCAGTTATGCCGGAGTATGTGTAAAATCTGATTTTAATGAAGAAACCACTCACAATAACTCATACTTGCTTCGGGGATGGCCGAAAGGAAAAAGAAAAAAAGAAAAGAAAGAAAAAAGGAAAAAAAAAAGTATTACCTACAGTAATAAGCACCAGCTTATTTATCACTGTTTTGTAACATGCTGCCTAGAAAAGAAACACCCCAGGGCCCCATAAGTAGAGTACACTATATGATTTCTTTGAAACTTCATTACATGTAGATTAACCCCTGCAAAATGCCTCCATCACATGGAATTACTGGGAAGAGGTGAAAACAACAAGAAAGCAAATCCATGGATTCCAGAGTGAAAATCCCCTAGGCTTAGTTTCTTCTCTGTTGGATCTGCCCACATGAACATTTTATATTAGAGGATTTTAAGTTCCACAACCTTCTTCTGCTTTCTTCATCAGAGAAGATTTTACATTAAGAGTTTTACATTCTTGGACTGGATAAGAAATAGAAGAGGGTGATGGGCTGTCCCTTTGACAGGCTGGTGTTTCTTCTCTGGGCACAAATTCATTGTCACGGAATCAGCACTCACTGAGAGGCTCTGATCTGCTTGGACAGGGCAGGAATACATAGGTCAACGTCACATGGTCATGGCTCACAATCTATGGGGGTGCTGGGAGACCATGTTGCAGGCAAATAACAATGAATTGGTTATAAGAGAAGTATGTACAATGCCCTTGTGGACCCGGGACTTCCCTGGTGGTCCAGTGGTAAAGAATCCGCCTTCTAATGCAGGGGACGCGGGTTAGATCCCTGGTCGGGGAACTAAGATCCCACATGCTGCAGGGCAACTAAGCCTGTGTGCCGACAACTACAGAGCCTACGCGCTCTGGAGCCTGTGTGCCACAACAAGAGAGAGAAAACCTGCACGCCACAATGAAGAGCCAGCGCCTCAACCAAAAGATCCCTCATGTTTCAACAAAGATCCTGCATGCCGAAATGAAGACCTGATGCAGCCAAAATAAATAAATAAATTAAATTAAATAAAAATTAAAACAACAACAACAAATGTGCTTGTGGACTTCAGAAAAGAAATATCAATTTTGATGAGAGGTGGTGATGACTCTTGTGTTCTAGGTCTTAACATTTAGGTAAAAGAGTATTTCAGGTCAAGGGAACAGCTCAAGCAAAGGCATGGAAGCGTGAAAAAAGGTCAAGTTCGGGGGTTGCAGACTTTGCAGTGTGGCTTAAGTCACACGTTCATGGAACACAGATGAAAGCTGCTGAAGGAGGGTGGTCAGGGTGTGTTTCGTTTCTCTCTTTACCCGAAGAAAAACTTTCTTTACAATAAAAGGCCTTGCTCTTCATTTGTTATCCTCATAAAGATCAGAATTCTTTCATCTAACTGGTCCTTGAGATTGCACGTTGCTCTATAAGCAAATGATAGCTTTTAGCTTTGCTGGAAATTATGCTTTGAATTGAAACTGCTCCCCCCAGTTTTCCCCTAACAGACTTCAATTCAAAGGAAAGCCTTCTCTGTGCCCCTTAACACCCTGTGTGCACAATTAAATTTCCTTCTCAAGGTTTCCAGTAAGCAACTCATGCCTTGAAGGAATGTTCTTTAGGCTCCCAGCAAACCTAAAATATATATTTTTTTATTTAACTCTCTTGCCATTTAGAAATTGAGTAACCCAAATAATTTACCATTTCATCCATGCGTCTCATGCACATACACAATTTGACAACATGTATATATATGTGTGTGTGTGTGCAAGTGTGTATGTATATATGGCATCACAAGTTGCAACCAAACTACTGTACTTCTGTCTTTGCTCCACAACTGCTCCTAGACAATTTTTAATTTTTCAACTTCGTGTTCCACCAGAAACTTTGATGTATTCATTTCTAAGAAAAAAAAAAAAAAAGTCACCTAGAAAAACCTTTTCAAAGTGTGTGTAATACTCTGGAAGTGGCTCCAAATATATATGAGCAGCCAAACCATTGAATCTCCATCGTGTGCACATGGCTTTCAGTCCTATAAGTATTTGTTTCACTCACTCTACGGAAGCCTAGCAAAATCAATGGGACAAGAGGCCTTGTCAATTCAATTGAACTTTGTACACTACCACGCCGTCATAATAACATGCAGTGAGATGCCTGCCTTACATAACACAGCTCTTATCACAAGAGATTTATCAGCAGCCACATTTTTCTTGGAAGGCTGGAGCCCAGTGAAGTCAATGGTGAGAGAGCCCTATTAATCACAGTTGAACCTAGCATGCTATCTGTGATACCTTGTAAAAAGGAGGGTGATAAAAAAGATGCACAGTGACACTGGCTGTCAGAAATGCTTACGGGATGATGTGCTCATATCAGATGGCTTTGCAAGTTGGATTGGCATTAAACATTCCACAAGTGGAGTTGAGAAAAAAATAACAATGCTACAAATCTGGAAAGGAATAGCTCTAGGCTTCTGCCAGTCCCTGGTTATTTTAGACCTGGCGAGAGGGAGCTTTAAAGCTTAAGAGAGGCTGCCGAGGCATCCGTTCTCAACTGCAAATTCAGGAAGCTGTGACACCCAGACAAAAATCTGTGCCCTCCCAACCCCACCCCCCAAATCCCACCCTGTCTAGAAATGCAACTACTGTGACAGCTCTGTGCTTGGCATGCCACAAACAACTTATAAATAATGTCAACACATTACTCATTTCTTGTTTTTAATGCACAGAAATGTTCCACGCTCGTTGGGTTGTCAGACTCTAATGTGAGCATTTCTTTGCAACAGTCTCATCTGTCAGGAAGTGTAAGCATCAGGAGGGCAGCCCCTCTGTCAGCACTTTGCCAGCATTTGGGATTTTGAAATGTTCAATAAGTGTTCTGTCATAATGATGCTCCAACTTGTTGATGGAAGGCTCGACCACGGAATACCAAGTGGGGTGACAACCACATTCTAACAGCTCTGTCTTGAAGGACCAGTCAAAGGGGAGATGGATGGTTGCATGATTTCTCTTGGTATCACTAACCGGGGCCAAAATGGGTACCTGACACGTAACAGGGACTCAGTAAATACCTAAAGAAAGAAGGGAAGGCAGGAAAATGATCCTGGATAGAACGATGATTTAAAAATATAAAAGGGGCTTCCCTGGTGGTGCAGTGGTTAAGAATCCGCCTGCCAGTACAGGGACATGGGTTTGATCCCTGGTCCAGGAAGATCCCACATGCCGTGGAACAACTAAGCCTGTGCGCCACAACTACTGAGCTCACGTGCCGCAACTACTGAAGCCCGAGTGCCTAGAGCCCATGCTCTGCAACTAGAGAAGCCACTGCAATGAGAAGCCCACGCACCGCAATGAAGAGTAGCCCCCGCTCGCCACAACTAGAGAAAGCCTGTGTGTAGCAATGAAGACCCAATGCGGCCAAAAATAAATAAGTAAATAAAATTAAATTAAAAAAATAATAAAAATATAAAAAACCACCTTTCCAGATCATTAGAAAACCTGGGAAGATTGAGTTCCTTCTGGTCTCACAAGATATGGGAGGTAGAATGATAACCCTCCAAAGATCTCCATGTCCTGATCCCTGTGAGCATCTTACTTTACATGGCAAAAGGGACCTTGTCAACGTGATTAATTTAAGGATTTTTAGGTGGGAGAAAATCCTGGAATATCCAGGTGGGTCCAGTGTCATCACAAGGATCCTTATAAGAGAAAGAGGGAGACAGGAGATTCAGAGAAGGCGGCGTTAGCAATGGACAGCGGTTAAGTACAGAACTGGGATGGAAAACATCACTCATCACCTTCTGGGTGGCCACAACCCCTTCTGCCCGTGGAAGGCACACACAGGTCCCACCCATAGCCAGCCACTGGGAAATACACAGCTCCAGCTCTCAGTAAAATCCAACTTAGTTACAGTTATTCTTTGCGGAGTCACTGTCACAGAGTTTTAAAGCTGAGAAAGGACCTTTGAGATGACTGTTTATTCAGCTTTGGCTGTTTTTTCCATGTTTGTTTGTTTGTTTTTAAAAATATAATGGAAAGAAAAAGGAGAGAAAGACTGGGATTCCTTGCCAATTCCTGAATCACAATCCCAAATGACTCCAGACAGGAAGAAGAGGAGGAAAAGGAAGAAGGCGCAGAGGGGAGGGGAAGCAGGAGGCGGAGGGGGAGGGAAATCTCGAGAGCGCCTAGCCCGCATCATCTCTTTTAACACCAGCAGAAGGAGGGGAATGTATTAGGTTAAACCATATGAGATAGTCATTTTCAAAGGTAAAAAATGGTCAAATATAAACAACTTGATATGGTTTAACCTACCCATCTCCTCCACTCCCTCCATCCCCCCACCTTGCATCTTCCCTAGATGCCTCTGGGCTTCTGTCACCCTCACCACAGCAGCCGGGGCCAGAGATGATACCCGAGCACCGTGGAGACAGTTGTTCCACAGCCTCCAGTCACAGTGTTCTAGCCTACCAGGGACTCCTGTGAATGATGCAAGACAAGGAGTATGCACTTCATCTCAGCAGCATCTAAAGATGCTATTCTCAGCAGCAGCAGCAGCCATGGCGACTAATGGTAACAGAGAGGCAAGAACAAAGAAGGCCAGTTTGTATACAGAACACACATTTAAAACAGAAAGCCCCTCAGAGATGCCAGCGAATCTCAACATTACTGCCCGAAGAAAACATTTTTCTTTTCCTTATAACGCAGGGTATGAAATTGTGGATCATGAAAAATGTTGCACTTCTCAAATTTTGTTTCTTAAATGCCCAACTTCTAGGGGAAATTTTAAAGCCAGATATAAACAGAATGAAGCTCAGTTAACACACAGTCTCATTTGTTGTTCAGTAGGGTTTTTGTTGTTGTTGTTGTTTGTTTGTGTTTTAAACTCTTTAAACACAAACTCTTGCTCCTTTAGTCAGTATTTAGGTTTGCATAGCTTTCTGAGGCATTCCTCCTGAAAGTGACAGACATGCATGCTACCCCTGGAAAGGGGAATGTGTCTGTTACTAGGTTAGCAAAATGACAGCGTATTGGTGGCTATCTTATGATGGCCTATTAAAATATCATAAAATGAAAGGAAACTATTTTTTACTCCCAGTGCTACCTTATCTTAATTAAAAAGTGTAAAACTAACAATTCAAGAGTCAGGGAGAATGGCAGTAAGCACTTTTGCCACCCTCCAATACCCAGAGCTTATAAACTAGGGGGAAAATGAGCTTTACTCTAAAGTTATGACAAGATCATATATCAGAGTATCCTTAGCCTACGTTTGCATTGAAGGGGCAGGCAAACGGTCCAAAGCTTAATCTTGTATCCAGAACGTGAAGGGTAAACATGATGGGTGTTATTCAATGTTTCAAATTTTGAATAATAAATAGTAACAGCAGCATAATAAAATGCATTTTATTTATTTATCAAGAGCCCAAATCACAAGAAAATCTTTGGGGCGAGAATTCACACGGGGCATACTTGTCATTAAGTATTATTTTTTTCCCTTTTAATAATACAGTTTCTCTCATCAATGAACGAATTGCTTTT
This sequence comes from Hippopotamus amphibius kiboko, assembly GCF_030028045.1. Lineage (NCBI taxonomy): Eukaryota > Metazoa > Chordata > Mammalia > Artiodactyla > Hippopotamidae > Hippopotamus > Hippopotamus amphibius. The sequence goes on along the minus strand of NC_080189.1, from coordinate 115,471,353 downwards.
TAGAGCAATAAAACCCAATGGAATAATTCAATTTGTTCATGTTAGCAGTGGGATTTTCCAATAATGAATTGAATTTCATGAGAAAGAGCAGGCACATTTTCCTAGCGATGAATGAGGATTAAGCCAATATTAACTTCCTTCCTTCTTCTGGCAAGTAATTTAGTGGCAAGGGAACACGTCTCCTTTGTGGTCAAGTAATGAGAGTGGGGATGGATTTAAGAAAACAAACTCTGAGGGAAACCACATTTCCGCTCTGCTCTTCCACAGCAGTTTAAGCAGCAGTGGGGTCACTCCACAGATTCCATGCTTTCTTTCTTCTCTCTCTTCTCCTCTTCTTTGAGTTTTTCAACTTCCCTTCTCTTGCAAATGGTTTCATTTTATGAGACAAGACTGAAAGTGCGAGTAAGAAGATGCAAGCTGACAGTCCTCTGTATTGATGAGCATTCTTGGGGAAGTGGGAAATTCAACCAAATACATGGATACGGTAACCATGACTGTATTCTTCAGGAGCATGGTGGTGACCTGCCAGCTGTGCATGACTCACTTTACACGTTTCTTCTGCCGTGTCCTTCAAAACACATTGAAAGAGGCAAAGGTGCAGCAGGACTAGCAAAGAAAGCTATCAAATGAAAACATCACGAAGCTTTGGGAGAAACTGTCCCCAACTGCAAAACAGGCGGATCGTATTGAAGATTGAATAATACCCAGTTGTGCCTAGACTTCTGAAACTCAATAACGTACAATCATACTGGACAGATGACTGCTAGGCGGCAGAAATGTTACGCGACACGTACCCAACAACTTGCTTTCAAGCTTCAGATCTGAGAAAGGAATTGTAGCAGCACCAGGTAGACTCTGAGAGATGGATCTGTCAGCAGGCAAGCACTGGGTATAGAAAAATTTTCCTTTGTTCGAGAAGCAGTACGAAAAACCAAAACAAATATGTAATGGAGGTGGGGGGTCTATGGAAAGAAGCACCAGCGTAAAAGAAAGGATCCATTGTCCTGCAGATGCAATGGAAGTATACCTTACACAGCATGGCGTCCAAAGAACCATTTCATGGGTAAGAGTAGGAATTTGGAAGCCAAATTTCTGGCCTAAATTCCTAGCTTTCCCATCTATTAGTTATTTTAGTGTACTGGCACTCAGATTCCTCAACTATGAAATGAAGGTAACAGCACCCAGTGGTATGAAGACTAGATGAACTTATACACATAACACCGTTGAAGTAGATGTCCACTGTCTGCTGTCACTGTCACCATCATCACCATCAGCATCATCACTGTGAAACTAGAGACTATGGACCGCTCTGTTTTCTTAAAATATCAAGAAAACACGGATTTTGTGAAATAAGAGATTAAAATATTAGAGGGGAGGGCATCTGGCCAAGGTGTGAAAAGGCAAATGACAGAGAAGAAATTCACGTAAGAAAATAAATACAAATGCCAGAATAAATGAAATGTGTACTCAAGGCAACAAAGAGAAATGACTGTGTAGGAAAGCACACAGATGTTGAGAAAAAAATACCAGATCTTATATAGGAAAACAACAACTAAGTAAAAAAGATCAAATTAAAAAAAACCCTGATAATCCTACATATAGCAAATTCACATTCCCAAGAAAGAAACCAGAAAGGAAGAAAAAAAAAAAAGATACATACTGTCACATCTCTGTGATGCCAAGACAGTGTCCCCTCTTCCACACAGACTTTTTAATAGTTGTGAAAGCAGGAGATTATCATCTTATTGATGTGTAATCTTTACACAAACATATGTATGTATAAACATATGTATGTATATACACATATACATATATGTATGTAAACATAAACGTATATATGGGTATACACATACATGTATATGCATACACATATAATTGAATAAACAATGTATATTACAATCGGTAGCATCTTCAAATAGACCAAAAATTCAGAAGACACTTTCTTGAACTAAGAAAAATTAGTCAATAGGAAAAGACTCATCTGTGTTACAGAAAAGAATATTAAATGTAAAGAGATACATACCTATACATATACCAAGACTTTTAAAATGTCAAGACTAAAGAAAAATATTCTAATCAAAAATTAGATTGGGAACTTAGCTATTAACATTTTTTTCTTTAACAAAATAAAATACGTCTGAAGTAAATATGAAAAAATATTTCATTATATTAAATATGGATGGCGGATTTACCTTTGTCTAATTTACTAATCCTTGGACAGTGGTTTAAAATATTTGATACTTTAATAAAAGAAGGCCTCCCTTGCCTCAGACTTCTCTTTCTCAACTGCAAATTCCAGCAAAAAAATTAAGTCGAACTTTTTTTCTGAAGGATATGGTTTTCAGATTTTAAGGCAACAGTAAGTCTTGCTTGGATATGCAAGGTCTCTGAAAATATATAATCCATGTACCAGTTCTAAAACTTTATGCAAATCTATTCCAGTTATAAGTGAGATGAATCAAAGGCAAGAACTCAAGCACGGGAAAGTCAAGGTGTAAAAGGACTGTGGTGAGCAGATAAGTGAAACCCAAAGAATTACACTCAAATAATAGTTATAAAAAAAAAAGCTGCAGAATTAAACGTGAACACTGAAAATAATTTTTGAGAGAAAAGTCTATTTACTGTAACAATTAATTTAGTAATAAAAATTATAAAGTAGTAATAATCGGGGTCTAGGATCCTATATCATATAAAAGTAGCCAGAAAGTGATGGGGAAGAGTAAAATCACTCTAAATTATACATAAGGAGGAATTAAAATACTGGTTCTTCAATTAGTAAATAAAACTTTTCTACCTTTCAGAAATGGGCCTTTCTCACCACTAGAAAAAAATAAAAGCAAAAAAGACAGATAATTATGGAAAGAGTAAGGTATATAAACATGGAATGTTTAAAATAATATGACAGAAGTTTGTTTCAACATTTTGGTTAAGACAGAAAATCAATGTTTGAACAAAGTTTAAACTCCCCTCTATGAATTTGTTAAAACCAAAATCCAACTATAAGCTGTTTTAAAGGGAAACAAAAGGACAGATAAAAGCTAACAAGAGAAGAAAAATGAGCTGATACATATGAGGCAACCACAAATGAAAAGAAAGCAGTGATGGCCATAATAATTCAAGGTAAATCTGAAGTCAGTACAAAACACTTTAAATGAGAGAATCATTTTCATTACTAAAAGTTAAACTCCTTACAGAAATTATCAAACACGTAGGTGACAATTCAGAGAGCATTTCAATAAACCAAAAACTTAGAAATAAGAGAAATGGACAAAAACAAAATTCTGTGAGAACTATGTCTCTCTCAGACTTTGAAAGGTGGAAAATTAAAAAAGCAAGAAGATAAAAGATTTGAATATCATAAAAGAGATAAAATTGAAAAAATATATCTTTCCAGCTTTATATTGCACAAAGCAGCCATCAGGAATTATTGCAAAAATCATGATCCAATGAAAGGCTACTGAAACATTTTTTAAATTCCTTAAAAAAAAAGAGAATTGTAAATGCCATAGGTTCTGACCATAATGCAATAAAACTAGAAACATGAAAATTTAAGCAAGCATACCAGATTGCTTGGAAATTTAAAACAAAATAAAATAAGACAAAACAAAAAAGTCTAACTCAAAGAGAAAACATTTTTTAAACTTTACAAACTATTAGAAAATAAAAATATTAAAATACAAGATACAAAGTTTTACAAATGGGATAGATTTATTAAACACTGAATGAAAATAAATTATACTTATGAGAGTAAGAAAAAGATAAGACAGAAGGATAGAAAAGATATTAGAAATTATAAAAAGGGAAAACAAAAAATTCAGAAATCAATAAATGAACCGATTGTTTGGGGGAAGAAAAGTAAATCAAGAAAATGAAAACCACAAAGGCAACAAAAGCAAAAATAAACAAGTCGGGCTACATCAAACTAAAAAGCACCTGCAGAGCAAAAGAAACCATCAGCAACCTCATGTGGAGGAATGCAACTGAACCCTGGTCTTACACCATACACAAAAATTAATCCAGAAATGGACTAATTCTTAAATTGAAGACCTGATACTATAAAACTCCTAGAAGCAAACACAGGGGTAAGATCCTTGACATTGGTCTTGGCAATGATTTTTTGGATTTGACACCAAAAGCAAATGCAACAGAAGCAAAAATAAAGAAGTGGGACTACATCAAGCTAAAAGCTGCCTGCACAGTAACGGAAAGCACCAACAAAATAAAAAGGGAACCTACTACGTGAGAGAAAGTATATTTGCAAACCACACATCTGATAAGGGTTAATATCCAAAATATACAAGGAATACATACAATTCAATTACCAACAAACAAATAACCCAATTTAAAAAATGGGCAAAGTACCTAAATAGACATTTTACCAAAGAAGACACACAAATGGCCAAAAGGTATATGAAAAGTTGCTCAACATCACTGTTCATCAGAGAAGTGCAAATCAAAACCACAATGAGATATCACCTCACACCTGTCAGGTTGTCTATTATCAATAAGAGAAAAGATGACAAATGCTGGTGAGGATGTGGAAAAAAAGGAACTGCAGTACACTGTTGGTGGGATGTAAATTCGTGTGGCCTCTATGGGAAATGGCATGAAGTTTCCTCAAGAAACTAAAAAGAGAACTACCCTATGATCCAGCAATTCTACTTCTGGGTATTTATCTGAAGAAAATGAAAACACTAATTTGAAAAGGTACATGTACCACTATGTTCACTGCAGCATGTTTACAATAGCCAAGATGTAGAAGCAACCTAAGTAATGCCCCTTGCTGGATGAATGGATAACGATGATATTACACACACACACATACACACACACATGCACACAGGAATATTATTCAGCCTTTAAAAGGAGGGAAATTTGATCATTTGCAACAATACAGATGAATCTTGAGGGCATTACGCGAAGTGAAATAAGGCAGACAGAGAAAGACAAATACTGCATGGTATCACTTATTTGAGGAATCTAAAAAAAGAAGTTGAACTCTTAGAAAGGAGAAAAGTGGTTGCCAGGGGCTGGGATGGGTGGGGAAAACAGGGAGAGATTGGTAAAAGGGTATAAATTTTCAGTTATAAGAGGAATAAGGTCAAAGGTTCCGATATATAACATGGTGACTATAGTTGATAACACTGTACTGTATAACAGACATTTGCTAAGAGAGTAGAACTTAAATGTCCTCACCAAAACAAAAACAAACAAAAGGGTAAATATGTAAGGTGATGAATGTGCTAAGTAACTCGTTGTGGGGAATTCTTTCACAATGTATACATGTATCAAATCAGCACATTGTACACTTTAAATATCTTACAATTTTATTTATTAATTATACTTCAATAAAGCTGAAAAAAAGAGAATGAAAATGAAAAAGAAGTAGGAAAAAAACAACCTTGGGCTCTCATATCAGTTTTACTGGTGAGGTTTTTTTGTTTGTTTTTTTCCTTATACCCTCCACCTTAAAAACAAACAAACAAAACTTTTAGGAACTGATCAGGTTCTATTGTATGATTTATGATTTGTTTCAGAACACAGAAAAATGCAAAATATAACCAGTATATTTGGTGAAAGTAACACAATTGTATTATCAGAATCTGAAAGAGAAGGCCAAAAATTTAAATAAAGACATTTTTTTAATGAGATGTGAAAATATTCTAAGCAAAATCACAGGAAATCACACCGACTATACATGAAAAGAACCCTAACTCAAGAATTCATAGGGTTTGCCACCAAGGGGTAAGGATATTTATATAGATTATAATCTATTAATGCATAGATTACATCAACAGGTGTAAAAAATGCTTGAGGTAAAATGGGATCAAAAGTAAATCTTTCTTAACATGATGAAAAACATTTATCTGTATATCTTAAACCAACCGTCATCATCCAGTTAATCTAATACTGGATTAACTAGGTTAAAAACATCAGAAGTACTGGGATTGAGATCAATATTGTGTGAGAATTCTCTCTCAGTCCTGCAGAGCCACACAACGCTCTCAGGCCCCAAAGACATGTTGTTTTGCCCTCAATTCTTCCCTGACCGTCACCCTTTGGACGGGAGGTGTTACTCAGATCTGTGTGAGGCAGGTAGGGGGCAAATGTCATCTCCTCCTTTTCCTAGGCATTTGTTTCCTTACCACCCTCATGAAACAGAGAAACTTATTTCTACTTCTGTCGGCTTCAGCCTGTTCGCAGCTCCTCTGAATGATAACATCGTTGTATAGCATGATAGGTCTTCCTTTATTTCTCCCTCAGTCTGCTCTTTATGCTTCACAAATCGCACCCTTCTATATCCAGATGCCCCACATATTTCAGCAGCAGACAGTACAACCAGTGCCTTTCTAACCCAAATCCCACTTGAAGGACCTTTCAGGTTAGTGCCGTAGTTTCCTAAAAGGACGTGGATGGGAGATGTGCTCCCCAGTATTCTTCTTTATTTGACCATCCTAAGCAATGAGGCCAGAGAATTTCCTGAGTGCATTTCTTAACCCCATTGTCTCTGTGCTTTGAATATTCAGGCCTAACATATAAGTGCATTTATCTTTCCAGCCGCTTGCAAAGACGGCACAAACCACAACATACGCCCCATTGACAGGAGCTACAGAATGAAATCTGACTCTTTCCAAATCCAGATTCCATGTTGCTCCTCCCCGATCTGCCCAGCCCCTGACAGTTTCCACAGCACACGCAGGAACCCACCCAAGGACCTGCCTTGCCCCGTGCCACCCCTTCACTCATCGCTGCGTTCTTTTACGTGGCTGTTCACAGGCTTCAGATACATGGTCCTTGAAGATAGGAACCTTATCTTACTCTTCCTGACTCCCATTAGATTGACCGTATTTTTTTTTTTTCTACTTAGCAGGCTGAATACATATTTGCTAAATGGATTTAAAAAGGAACATGGAACTGCTCGCATTCACCCTGTGTCAGATTTCTCAGGAGGTTAGATGTCAGGTTTTCTAATTAGGGAGGTGGTCATCTCTGTGGTACCATTACTATCAGACAAGACAAGAAAGTCCACAAAATGTGTGTGTGGCGAGGAGGCAGGCAGGGGTGGGGGAACACAGCTATTTGAAAACATCAGAACTATTCCCCTGGTGAAGAGGAGGCTTAGGAATAGGATTACCAGTTACCAAGGAGAGTTGGAGAGAGACAGCATTTACTCCCATGTAGGAGGCAGAACGGACACAAGATGACAGAATTACATTTGTTTGGGAAGAATTCGGATCAGGCAGAGGGAGAGATTCCTGAGCTCAGTACCAAAAGATTTAGACGGTCGTCCTGCAGACACTTCCTGGAGAACTTTTCAAATAGAATGGCCACCTACCCATTCAGAACACTTTAAGTGCAGGGCTTCCTGGCAGGGTACTGGTCAATTAAGCACCATATGTTATTTATCCTGAGAATCTACGATACAAACAATATCAAGAATGAGTGTTGCGACAACCTAGTTCTAAACAATCAAACTTCCTTTTTCAGTGCATGGGCCAAAGTGAAGTTCTAAATTCAGTTCTTAGCCTGTGGTTAAGCAGGTTGCATTTAAAAATATTAGCCAGAGTGTGGCACTGCTTCTTCTATACAATGGAGAAGTGTTGAGGGGTGGGTGCTTGGAGAGAAAAAGGAGCTGCCAGCATCATTTTTCTGCCTTTGCTAGATGCATGGACTTGGATTCCCCAGGCCTCTTCTTTAGATGTTCAGCTGTTTAGAAAAGTGACACACTGTTTACTTTCCATTATGAGGAAGTCCATTGCTGTGCAGGCTTGGAATTAACTGTTTTCATTTGATTACCTAAAGGATAACTACCTGTGGGTACGATCTTCCCAGTTATTCCCCTAGCTATAAAGAGACAAGTAATTAATGGCCCCGTGTGCATCCTTGCCAAAACAAAAAGGAATGTGGAAAAGCCCTGAGAGTTAGGCATGTGAAAAGTAAGGATAATATCTTCATTGGTTTTTCTAGACCATGAATTCAAGGGTGGTCAGAGCTCTTCACATCTCCCAAACTTGATATTCACCCCAGAGCATGACAGAGACCAGAAGATGCTGGGATAAAACTGTCATCAGTATAGTGCCTTTAATCTGTGTATTTATGGAAAAGAAAATTGTGTTTCTGTCATTAACAACTGTGTGATCTCAATCCTAATTGGAAATGAACACTCTTGCCTCCAGAAGTAACCTACTGTTACTCAGAGAGCCCTCCCATCTCCCAAGTTGGGGAGGGTCTGGTCCGCATGCACCACTGTCTTGAGAGAACTCAGGCGGAGCTGAGGGCATCCCTACAGCCGTGGGAGGTGCTTTCAAGGGAAGAGCTGCTTGTCTAGGTATGTCCATTGGACATCTGACTATAAGATCTTTAAGTACCATTTTACTCAAAGAGGGGACAAAAGTCCCAAATCTCAAGCTTGCAGAGGTGAGCAGACAATCATGTAGCACCAAAGTGGAGGTTAGATGCGAGGTTTCATTAAAGGGAATTGGTTCATACTGGGAGTATTGGCTCCGTGTCTTCCTCTCCCTTCAGGACAGTAACTCTCAGGGCTCAGAGACCCACAGAAAGCTCCGTGCTTTACACGTCATCTGAGGCTGGCCACTGAATTAGCCCAGAAGAATAAACCCTCAAGATCAGAGGAAAGGGTGGCACCTGGGTCCATGATGGTTGGGGTTAACATTGGAATTAACATTCCTCCCTCTAGCTTAGGATAAAGGATCCCAATACAGTCACCCTGGGTGGGGGAGGCTTCTGGGTTCCTCCCACTGGAAGGTGTGGGGCGTGGTAGTCCTTTCTGTGAAGAGTGGGGCTGGCATGGCAGCCATCTCAAGCTTTTGGATCGCCTTAGCTTCCTGTGAAGGCAGGACAGCCCAGCGACCCATTGCTGGGTACCCATTTCTATGTAGCCATGCCCTCTGGCCTATGAATTTTCTATCTTGGAAGAGTGCATCTCCGTTGGCATGTTCTGGTCCTGCCTTCAAGAAAATTAGGTGCTTCCTAGTTGAAGGAATAAAAGAGATGCGTGCTGTCAACCACGAGAAGTCAGAGGTTGTGCCAGGCCTACGGAATATAACAGGCATGAAGCAGAACTGGTGAACGAGTGAATGAACGAGTGAATGAGTGAACGAACGAGTGAACGAGTGAACGAACGAGTGAACGAACGAGTGTACAAGTGAACGAGTGAATGAATGAGTGAACGAGTGAACGAACAAGTGAACGAGTGAACGAGTGAATGAACGAGTGAACGAACGAGTGAAAGAGTGAACGAGTGAATGAACGAGTGAGAGAATGAACAAGTGAGTGACTGAACAAGTGAGTGACTGAACGAGTGAGTGACTGAACGAGTGAATGAGTAAATAAATGAATGAACGAGTGAATGAACGAATGAGTGAATTCATGAATGAATGAGTGAGTGAATGAATGAATGAAGGACCTAGCCAACTGCCACTAAAGATGGAAGTAAACTGGCTCCCTCCTAACTAACCCTTCCATTTCCCTCTCACTATCTCTCAGCCTTACCAATGCGCCTTCCCCGAATTCCAGACAGCAGAGAGTTTTTCCCAGCCACTCAACAAACTTTGTCACACTGTCTTGAAGGTTGGGATGAGGAAGGCTGAATTACTGCTTGCCCAGATCACCCAAGTGGCCTCTCCTTGACCGATACATAGTCTACATTTAGTTGCTCACCTTTACGGAGCCACATCTGAGATTTTTAGACACATACTAGATTAGAACTCTTCTAAAAGGAATGTAAAACTGCTCTAAATAAGAGTAGTGGGAAAAAAGGTTCCAGATGCCATTCAGCTGAGGAAATGCGAGTTCAGGAATTTCAGGTAAGGACTTCAGTCTCTGTCCAACACATAAGAAACCACATATGCACGCACACACACAGTGACCAGACATTGCTATGCTCTACAAAGTGTCTCTTAATTTACATCTGAAATTTCACCTTCACACGAAGGACTGTAGGATGGCAATTCTTTCCTGGCGGCAAGTTTCGGCAGGAGGAAAGAAACAGAGGAGCGTGTAAGAGAATGAATCCTTTAAGTGGAGGAGCATTCCATAGAGCAGGAAACCCAACATACACAGAGGGAGCTGGGGCCCGTGAAGAGTCGTGTGTGCATTTCACAAGTTCGTCTTGCCACCATCAGAAAATCCGAGCAGTCAAACTGCATTAAAACTGACCAGCCTCATCAGATGCTGCACCTTTTGCCACATCTCATGAGTGGTGGACATGTGTGTCCACGCATGTGAGAGTCTTCTCTATATGAGAGGCGAGAGTCAAAGGGGCTCTTACAATGCACCTATGTTCTAATCAGTAGCAGGACTCTTTGGGGCAAGTTGGGGACCCTGTCTCTGAGCATTTAACTGTAAGGTGGGATAAAATCTCACCAGATCAGCCCACTGTCAGAGTTCTCTTCCAAAGCATCACCCTGCTTCTTATCACCTGGCATTTCCCCTGCCCCATTATAGGAGAAGGCATTTCTCCAGTTGGTAATCAAATGGAAACTGACATTTGGTTCCTTTCTAAGTGATTGATGTAGGTGAGGCTTTTTTATATGGCCCTTTGCTCCAATCTAGAGATTAAAATGCGCCTCGACATAAACCATAGGGAAGAGGCATAAAAATGATTCTAAACTTCACCGATGCCCAGCTGACACCTGTGAAGCACAATTGTGTTTTAATGATAACACTTTGAAACGGCTCAGGTAAATATAATGCTGTATGCAGAGCTTTCAGATCCCCACAAATGCCACCAGTACTTATGATTCCTGTGGGTAGGTGTGCTCTGGCTGTGTTCAAGTTTGAATGGAATATAAATGCACCATTAAATCTGCCCCAGAAGTACAGAGAGCGGCTACTGCATGGTTAAGTGAAAAAGGCAGCATTTTATGTCTGATAGAGCAGTCACCTTGTAAAGAGCAAATTGGTAGAGAGAGGCAGGGGGAAGAGATACATGGAGAGTGGCCTCCACAGGAAAGGCAGATGGAAGTCTGAATTCTTTCATAAATTCCTTTTAAGTAACATATTTTATTGAGCTTTTAGAAGGAAAATGCTGATTCTTTCCAAGGCTTAGAAATAAGGTGCCTATCTCCAAACTACCATTCAACATACACATCAAAGCCACTCTGATCACCACCACCATTGTTAGTAAGAAGGGGAGAAAAATAGAAACAAGGATAAAAGTCATCTTTCACTACAGTAAACAAAGTGAGTTTAGCTTGTCACAGTGAATGATGAATATCTACCCATCACTTTCCCAAGGAGAGAGAAACCAAAGATTGTGTATCAATTTTTATAATTTTAAGGCTGAAAGATAATAACTCCGCAGAAATGGAGCAGACTATATAAAAATACCCTCTGAAAATGTGATTACACATGAAAATCCATAAAAATGTACAAAGTGATAGATGAACCAAAACTAAGCAAATGCAGTTTTTTATCCTTTTGGAACTGAGCAGAAACAGCATATGTAGAAAGAATGATTTTATTTATGTTTTTAAAAGAAATATTTGGAGCTTAATTAAATTATACTTGTGGTGGGAATTGAAATTTTCAGATGGAATATCGGGTTTTATTTTAAATTGAATTCTCTATTGAAGAAATAAAGAATGAACCATCAGTGAAATATTAGCAAGAAAGTTGACAAATTTCAAAAAACAAAAAAGTTGAGCATAATATAAGCTAGCACACTTTCTTTCCATGCTTTCCTTACTCCCAAAGGGTCTGCATCAACTGTTCTTGATAATTCCAATCAGGAAATCATCTTTGATCTATTCTAATTAAATCCAGTTTACATCTGATATTTACTTCTCAAGATTCTTAAATGGAAAGTATATCCTTTTCCTGTGGCTGCCTTGCTATATCTGCTGTGTCCCTCTCACCTTTGATTTATTATTGTTAATGAACATGAACATACATCAAGATGCATGCCTCATTCGGCTTATTCCTTAGAAGTTATTAAATTAATCCCAAATTCTATACACTATGGCTTACCAACAACATATATTACTTTTTATTTATTTGCCGTTATTTTATTTTTTTCAGGGATTTTATGATGTCCCTATCAGGTAAATTTAACCAATAATAATGTATAATGATAGCACTTAATTTTTTTTTGCATTCAGAAATTACACCAATGATTTGTATTTATTTAATGATTATGGTCAGTGGGAAAAAATGCCTTTTTCTGCTATGAACTGCAAAAGCTGGTGTCACAAGTCCTTAGAGGTCTGTTTGTCATTTTCATGGTTAACAAGTAAGTTGTATGACATAGGCAAGGTATTTTCTCTGTAGTCTGGGTAAAGGGTATTGTAAACACAGTGGATAGTTTTAAATATGCAATTTCAATGTATTATTGATGCCAACTAGGTTTAGGGGATGTACAGAGGCTAGGTTAACATTATGTCAATCAAGCTGTATTTTATAATAAATGGCCACAAGGAAAAACAGCGTAGCATGTGCACAGAACTTGGCTTCTAGCAAACTGTTTTCTCTACACCCTCAGAGGAAGGCTGGACAAAGCAGCGAGGTTCTGACAATCAACAATGAGGGCGCAGGGAAAGGAGACCAGGACACAGACGACAGATCAGAAAGATGAATTCCAGAGCAAGGGGGAGGAGGCGGGATTCCCAAGCCTTTGGTTTACTGCTAATTTCTTTCACATCTGATGACTCTTAAAACCTTGGTTAAGAACCCACTCAGGTTGTATAAACTTCCACCCCTCAGCTGCCCCAATTCCTAATAAAAGAGACCTGGTGAGAACAGACAATAGGCTAGGAGCAGGCAAATACCTGCTATAAACACCCTGAACCGCAATTCATCTTACGAAACACCTTGGACAGCATCCAGCTTGAGACTCATAAAACACCGTGGAATACAAGATGCTGTCCCCGAAGAAACCCTGTTTGCTTATCAAAGAAAAGGCAACCAATTAATAGTTTTATTACTAATACCATTGCCCCCAAGGGCTCAAATGAAGTTTATTTATTTATTTTAAGTTCAACCTGCTAAATTCCATGCTAACACCCAACAAGGTACAGCTCGTATTACAAATGAATAACTTAATTAAAAAACATTGATTTTGCTCATTGACTGCTGCAAATTTTATTAAATATTCATGATAACATTTTGTATTTTTTATACGAGTCATGAAAGTTTTATGTGCTCTCTCCCCTACAGCAGCCTTAGGTTTTATGACAAAATCTTAGGCAGCTCAAAGTACAAACATAAATATTGCATTGGCCAGCTTGGTACAATCTATGTGTGTACATAAGCCAACGAGTTGATGTGTGTACATTTACTCCAATACCCACTGAGTTAGGAGAGCTGACTCAACGCGTGCGAGGGAGAAACTTGAAAGGTTTGTGTTTTATGTTAACCACCATGAAGGGTCACCCAGAAACTCTTGGAACAGGCACTCTGTGAGATGCGACTTCAGAATCCTTATAACTGAGGGTGTTGTCTCCCCAAATTCTCTGTACATAATACCAAGCACAAGACATCGCTCCAGAAATGACAAATTTTACATGTTACAAATCCTCCACGGCAACAGGTTTCACCCAAAGGGCAAAATTCTCCTCTTTTCTCATCCCATGTGCCCCCAAAGCCAAAAAGTCCACCAGGCTATGGAAGAGCCTTTAAAATGTTGTTACAATTTTTGTTGTTGTTCCTGTGGGTTTATTTCCCATGTTTATAGTAGAATCAGTATAGCCTTAGGCGTTTATCAGTCTAGATGGACCACAAGTCACCCTTATCTTTCTCCTCTAAGCTCTTAATGGGAACCATAAATGTTTGGAGTCCGCTGACAGCTGTGTGAAGTGAATCAGATGACACATTATTTGGAATGTTTTTTCAGTATTTGGAAATTTTTACTTAAAATTTTGCCAAGCATTCAGCAGAACATCACTACGACTTTGAACTTCTGCAGTGACTTTCTTCTCTCAGTGTTTCAGACATTTAGAAACAATTGAGAAGTTGTCACTTCCTCAAATCACCTCAGAGGTCAGAGGGACAGGTCAGGACTCTGAATATATAGTCTTCCCAAAACTTAACAAACTTCCTTAGGAATACAATCATAGCAACCTAGGTTTTAAAAACAAAGCTTGAGTATTACTAAGTACTTGTCAAAAAGGTTCCAGTCATACTCTGCATAGTTTGCAAATGCCCTCATCGTGAAAGGTGAGGGAGGGAGAAAGGGCAGAAAAATGCTTTCCAAAAGGAAATACTTTACACGAAAAACATGAAGCATTTGCTAAAATGTGGAATTAAAAGGCAGGCCAGAAGATCTTTAAAATATACACTATCATACAGTACCACTCACATGTGGAATCTAATTTTAGAAAATGATACAAATGAACTTACTTACAAAACAGAAACCCACTTACAGATAAGGAAAACAAACTTATGGTTACCAAAGGGGAAACGTGAAGAGGGGATAAATCAGGAGCTTGAGATTACAGTACACACGCTACTATACATAAGACAGATCACTAATATATTAAATACAAAATTTAATATATTTAATATATAATAATATACATATATTAAATATAAATTTTAAATATATATATTGAAAAGCATGCCTTGCAAAAATAGTTTACTTTTCAAGCAAAAATAGTTTGCTTTTCAAAGCAAACTATTTTTGCAAGATATCCACAGAAGGTAATGTGTGGAAATCATTTAATTCAATTTTGTAGTTACTAGTGACCCCAGGATGCTTCAGCTGTGTATGGCCCTCTTCTCTGTTCCCCCATCCCAAGGGTCCCTCTGGACTTTGGGAGGTTGAATCCTAAGACGGTACCCCACCCAGGGGCCCTTGGCAGCTGCTCCCTGTTGGGTTGGGCCAATGAGACGGCAGATCTAAGGATGGAAAGAGAGAGAGATGGAGGGATTGCTTGCCTGCTGCTCCCAGCTTTGGGCTGAGTTATCAAGTTTCTGGCACATTTGCCTCTCCGGAAAGACTCCTTCCTCTCCTTGCTCCTGGTGCCTCCTGCTTCTGGCCTTTGGGTTCCTCCACATCCTTTACTTGCTGCACACCCAACAGTCCTTTCACGAGAAATCCTTTGAGCCATCTGAGTTAGGATTTCTTTCTGATGAAAACTAACAAAAGCCAAAAAGCTGTAGTTCCTACTAGGTGTCCTTTACAGGTTGTGTAGTGTAAAACAACTCCGGAAGTCAGGTCACAGGTAGGCTTCAAAAAAGAAACCTTCTAAAGAAAGTCAAAAGATGAAACAATCACCAGTCAGCATTAGAATTTGTGCCTACATTTCCCTGTGAATTTAAGAGATCTGCAAAATGCCACGCATTTACATCGGTATCATTTCCCTTTCTGTTGTGGAATGAAGTTTCTCTCTTTAGAGGTGAGTATCCAGGAAAAACAAAACAAAGCCAAAAAAAATAAAAATAAAAATCTACCAAACAACCCAACCATTCCTTGCAAGGAGTCCAGTGCAAGACCCGAGGGCATGTGCTCTGTAAGTGTGACACATTTTGAAAGGAACTAGTGTCCCCAACTCAGCTTGACTGTGAACCAAGGTCTACAGAGCCACCTTTAGTCCTCCCAGGGAATAAATTAAATCTGCATCTTGACTGTGTTGCCTGGAAGAGATTTTTAAATTATTTATGGCACGATAGCAGGGAGCTGCTCTTCCCTGAAAGGTGGGGGGGGGGAGGGGGGGGGCAGGCACGCTGCCTTTTGTCGACGGCAGGCCACTGCACTCCTAAGCTCAGTCGTGTCTAGAGAACAATAACTGGGCTGGAGGCAACCAAGATATATTAACAAAAAAGAGGCAGTAAATCACTCTTCCATTTGGAGACTGCTTTCGGGCTGGCATGGCTGCCACTTCGCTCTGGTTCTTACCTGGGATACGGCAGATGTCTGCTGATGCCTGGCTAGGGTAGGCTGGGCAGGGGAAGGGCTAACGACCCCATGGATTCAGGGATGAAGTTTTCAAAATGGAAATAAGAAGAAACTCGAGAATTTGTAGAAGGTATTTTGCCAATTTGACTTCAGCTTCCAAGTTTTTGTCTTACTTTATATATCCATACATACTGAGTGCTGAAACGGCTTTACCTTGAGAATAAGTATACCTGACCGGTTCCTACAGGGGTGTTTCGGATGAGCTCCGTGAAGCTTCTCAGTGATTTACTGGTAGTTTGAGAATCATGGAAGCAGTCACATGGAGAGCTTCAGTGGTGTTTCCATTAGGTGAGCCTTTCCTGTGGACCCTTATTCCTTGCGCCCTGACGCCCTAATTACTTTCACATGAATTTTAAAAACCTACTGTATAATTATAGAGAAATTTTAAATTCACATAACTAATACATTTAGGCACCAAGGTAAAATTATCTCGACGACTAATAGCTGATTTTTTTTTAAGAGATCCGTTATGCAATAAGGCATGGTGAAAGAATGCGGTGTGGAGAAGTCAGAGAGACTGAACACCACACAGAAGGAAAGACGGAGGGTGCCGAGGACTGCCTGGTCTCTCATTTTCCTAAAACCAGGGCTTAGCACATGATTTGTCCTACTTGTCTGGACAGAGAGAAATTCTCTCCTAAAATGTATATTCAGGACCATCTTTATTTCAACTTGTAAGGCATATTATTTTCGCTAACTTCACTGGAACTAAAATAGAAATCGAATATCTTACATTTACATGAACTTTCTCTCCTCCTAGACCATAAAACCTCTTCTACACCTTATCTGATCTCTCCACATACAAATTAAGAGACCACTTTATTATCTCATTTTACTATTAAAGAAAGTAAGGCATGGAAAAATGGGAAATTGTTGCTTTCCTAGACAGATAGATGGGTTATAGATATAGAGCTACAGATAGAGATATATGTAGTAGTTTTATTTATTCTGATATTAGTATGTTACTACAACATTCTGACTTTTATATGTGTGGTAAACATCAATTAGTTCTCTAGTCTAGAAAGAAAGGAGCTAAGCTTGGGGCAATATCTATCATTGGAGGTAGTACCCAAAACACACAGGATGAATTTAACACCAAAAATGCATATGATGCATTTGCCAGCAGTGAGCCACAAATTCTTACCATTTTCTAAATGTTTTATTTATTTATTTATTTATTTATTTATTTATTTATTTATTTATTGGCTGCGTTGGGTCTTCATTGTTGCGCGTGGGCTCTCTAGTTGTGGTGAGCAGGGGCTACTCTTCATTGCAGTGTGCAGGCTTCTTATTGCAGTGGCTTTTCTTATTGCAAAGCACGGGCTCTAAGACGCGTGGCTTCAGTAGTTGTGGCTCATCAGCTCAGTAATTGTGGCACATGGGCTAAGCTGCTCTGGGGCATGTGGGATCTTCCCAGACCAGGGCTTGAACCCATGTCCTTTGCATTGGCAGGCAGATTCTTAACCACTGCGCCACAAGGGAAGCCCCCTAAATGTTTTATAGAAGTATAATGTACACAGAGAAAAGTACACATAGCATAAGTGATGAATTCATTGATCTGTATATTTAGTTGTTGTTGTTTTTTTTTTTTTAACAACATAGAGATATGAGATTGCTTATGGGTCAAGGCAGTAGAGGAGGCAGTGGGAAGGAAGCAGATGAAAACTAGAAGCTTTAGCACTATGACAGATTGTAGGTTCCAAAGACAGTAGCAGTGATGCCTCCCATCCCCTAAGCTCTTCTGGAATGTGACCTTTCTACTCCTCTGTCAAGAGGTAGAGTATTTCTCTTCTCACTTGCATCTGGGTGGGCTCTGTGACGGCTTTGACTCACAGAACACAGCAGACAGGACACTGTGTCATTTCTGGGCACAACCTGTTAACTGGTTTGGTAGCTTTAACTTCAAGTCTCCCAGGGACTTTCCCTCATGGTGCAGTGGTTAAGAATCTGGCTGCCAATGCAGGGGACATAAGTTTGATCTCTGCTCCAGGGAGATCCCACGTGCTGCGGAGCAACTAAGCCGGTGCGCCACAACTACTGAGCCTGTGCTCTAGAACCCACGAGCCACAACTAATGAACCCATGTGCCACAACTACTGAAGCCTGTGCCTAGAGCCCGTGCTCCACAGCAAGAGAAGCCATCGCAGTGAGAAGCCCACGCACCTCAACGAAGGGTAGCCTCGACTCACTGCACCTAGAGAAAACCCGTGTGCAGCAATGAAGACGCAACACAGCCATAAATAAATAAATAAACAAAAATTAAAAAAACAAAACTTCATGCCTCCTGGACTATCTGCTCTTGGTACGTTCTCTCTCAGAACCCAAGGTTGAGCTGTAAGAAGCCCAAGCCACGTGGAGGGGCCACGTATGGGTGCTTTAGTCACACTCCAGCTGAGCTCTCAGCCCACAGCCCGCATCAGCTCCCAGCCACACAAGTGTGCCACCTTGGATACCTCATTCCATCAGGACCTCAAATGACAGTCACTCCAGCCAACACCTGACTTCAATTACATGTGACGGCCCAGTGAGAAATGCCCAGCTGAGCCGGGTCGACCCACAGAACCACGAGAGAGAACAATACACAGTTTTATTTTATTTATTTATTTTTTTTACAAGAGAACAAATCCACACTTTTATTTATTTACTTTTCAATAAGTTTAAATCCTTGAAGGGTACAGCATTACACGGATTCTGTGTCCAATGGCCTTAGCAGGAAGGTTGCTTCGGAATTTGGCACGAACCATGCCACTGTTTCCATGAGCGCGAGTTATTTTCCCCCAGATTACTCTAGTTTTGTTAGGTTTTCCACCAGGAGTCACTGTGTTGTTCTTTGCTTTGTAGACATAAGCACATCTCTTGCCTAGATAAAATTCAGTTTCATCTCGAGCATATACACCTTCAATTTTCAGGAGAGCTGTGTGCTCCCTCTGGTTCCGTAGACCCCACTTATAGCCAGCAAAAATGGCCTTGGACCACAACCTTCCATACATATTTGTCGTTTTAGAAGTCCTGTTCCCAGCAGGCCTCTGCGGGGCCAAGATGGCTGAATACACAGTTTTAAAGCCACTACTTTTGGGGATGGTATGCTAACTAGGAATAGATAACTGGAACAGGTACCAAACCACCGATACAGGAATTTGGTTTTGATAGGAAGAAGACAGAAAAGAGATAAAAAGATAAGCGAGATTATAGATATGTTTCCAGATTGAATGGGTAAGAAATGAGAGGTGAGAGTTTGGAAGCAATATCATTTGGTAAGAAAGAAAAAGATGGGGTAACAGCTTTAAGAAACGGATACCTATTTGGAATATCAGATATGTGTAACTGACAGCAGAATCCAGCAAAAGTTCACAGACATGTCTCAACGTCATGCTGATGATGTAAGCTATAAATCTGAAGAATATCATTTGCCAGGGACTGGGATCGTCCCCATCTCTGCTCAACTGTCCAGTTAGGAGAAGCAAAATCCTATGACCGGATTGATCTTGGATTGCAGTTTTAAAGAGCATGTGAGGAAGGAAGACGGAGTAAGACAGCTGTGGGTTCTGGTAGGTATTATTTGAAGCAGTGGACCATGGTTTTAGCCTGTGTAGGGAAAAGAAATGGGGACAGACCTGATAATAGGAGTGAAAGAAAAGAAGATGCAGACATTTGAGGTCTGAAACATTACTATGCGAGATGCCAGTAAAGTAATGTGAGATCTTTGTTTAACTGATTTACATTTATTAGTTAACCTGTAGCACATTAAAAACTAAAATAAAGATTATCTACCATTGGAAAAAAAAAAAAGGTTACTATGTGAGAGAAGGGAATAAGGAAGTTGGAGAGGTAAGTTCTGATCCAAAAATAGAATATTATTGAATTCTTTGCTGTGTTTGTATTTTCTTTTATAACCTCACTAGTAATGAAGGGTTTTATCTATGAAATATTTAACGACTAATACATTTAAAAATCCAAACCAATTAATATTTCCACTTGCCAGTCATTTGCAAGCATCCTGGATGGGAAGATGATTCACAGGGGAGGGTTAGACTGAGGTTGTACTTGCTCGTAACCAGATGTGGGGAGCCTACTCACATCCACTCATGACAGCTCACTGTGTACATCTCTTTCTCTATTTCTGCTCAGTGACATCACATTGTAGCTTGTCATTGGCCATGGTGGAATATTTACACTATAGAAACTTGCAGACACCACATATTAGGGCTTTTGTTTCCCAGAAAGTGGATGTTACCAATGCTGGGGGCCCGGGTTCAATCCTTGGTCAGGGAACTAGATCCTGCATGGCACAACTAAGACCCGGTGCAGCCAAATAAATAAATAAATTTTTTTTTAATAAAAATAAAAAAAATAAATATTTACCAGCACACCACTGCCCACCCATTCTGTCCCTGTACACTGTTTCCACGAGAAAGAATTTAATTTTGTGCATTTCTTGTAGATGTCTCCTAACTTATACCTTATTCTGCAAAGGACCTAAGTAGAAGATTGTTTCACCCTGCTTTTATTATCTGCATGAAGCACAACTGTTGGATTCAAGATAAGTGATATATTACATGTGAAGACACACGTCTCCCTCTTTCCAATGCCAGAACATTCCAGGACTGAAGGGAAAAGGCAACAAAACAAGCTGAAGTAAGCAAAGTTCAGCCATGTGAAGATGTAGGTCCTATAACAGCTATGGAATTGGAAAAAGGATTAACTGTGAAAAGATTATTTTAAGAGGGGGAAAACTGGCGTACTTTAATCTCCCTTCTCAGTGAGCTTGTGGTGAAGAGGAATTGAAGTCAGGATAAGCATTCCCCATGGTTCCTGAGAATATGCCCACCCACCCATGCTACTCGCCAGAAATGTAACCCCAAATGTACATATTCCTTCCGCCTTTAGTGTGCAAACTCCATAATATTGGCACTGAAAGGAATGCTAAATAAACTAATCACTCAAAAAACAAAGTTATTAACCACCCCAATTTGCCCAATGGTGTAGCTGACATATTACAATCTAGGGCCAAAACAGGGAGCATCGCCAACTTTATCATTTTGGAATTTTTTTCAGTTTAGTTTTCAAGTGCAGTCTGCATTTTTCCTTCTCCCTCATCGTGCTTTATAGTCACAAAAGTTAATAAACTAGCACAATAAGAAAAGTTTGCTGGGACTATGAGTAAAAGCATAATCCTCACAGGATTTCACCCTAGTAAGTTTGAAATAAGACACAAAAATTTTATCTGCTAGGCAAAGCAAACCTGGGAATTTTGAGCTGTTACTTAGTATACTAGATAAATATTTTTTTCCATTCATGCAATAAAAACTTACTGAGAGGGCTTCCTAGGTGGTGCCGTGGTTGAGAATCCGCCTGCCGATGCAGGGGACACAGGTTCGATCCCTGCCCCAGGAAGATCCCACGTGCTGCAGAGCAACTAAGCCCGTGCGCCACAACTATTGAGCCTGCGCTTTAGAGCCCATGAGCCACAACTATTGAGCCCATGTGCTGCAACTACTGAAGCCCATGAGCCTAGAGCCTGTGATCCACAACAAGAAAAGCCACGGCAATGAGGAGCACCACAATGAAGAGTAGCCCCCACTCACCGCAACTAAAAAAAAGAAAGCCTGAGCACAGCAAAAAAGACCCAACACAGCCAATAAAATAAATAAATAAATAAATTTATAAAAAAAAACCACTGAGAATGATTTAGATGTGAATATAAGGACTCTTTGTGACTCACTCTCGGAATTGCAATATGGACTTGAAAGGTTTCATTAAAATTAGAAGCATGTTAGCTTATTCTGTTTCTATTAAATGTATTTTATTTGGGGGAGAATTAGAAGACATGAATATGCAATAACCAGTGTTAAAATGCAGAGTGATATTTTTGAGACAGAAGAAAAGCACTAGTGAAAACTCCATTCTACTTGAACTCTGGTTGATGACATTCTTTATCTGGGTGGCTTCAGTGATAATCCTATTAGGCACGTGCAGGTGTTATGTTAGTCACTAGACAGCTTCCTTCCATATTTTCCCTTGAATACGGTAGGAAACAGACCAGATTTCCTACTGAGACCAGATGAAAAGTGAGGCACATGGTGAATTCTGTTTAATGGTTACTCTACTGAGAGAATGAGAACTATCTAACAGGGAAAAAATAATTTTCCTCATTTTTCCCTTCAAGGGAACTTATTAAAATGGATTTTCAAAATGAACACATGATGACACAACAAATTAAGCTTGCTATATTAAAACAACAACACACTATGAGATTTCGAAAATACGCAAGTTTTAAAAATTTTACCTAAGGGGAAACGACTATATTGTGGTTTATGTATTTTTTTCATTACTTCTAGATGATAGAATTTGGGGACAAGAAGGGGCTTTAAAATTTCAACAAGCAGTCCCCAAGGGAAAAATGACACGGGAAGTACTGTGGATGTGGAGATGAAAGCTAGTCTGTGATGAACTGAATGTTTCTTTCTTCCCCAAATACATATGTTGAAGTTCTAACCCGCAAAGGGATGGTATTTTGCAATGGGGCCTCTGAGGGGGTGATTAGGTTTAGATGAGGTCACGAGGATGGGGTCTCAAGATGGGATTAGTGCCCTTATAAGAAGGGACAGCACAGAGTCTGCTCAGCTGCTTTCCTCCAAGCAAGAAGACAGCTATCTGCAAACGAGGAGGAAAGCTTTCATCAGGAACTGAACTGGCTGCAACCTTGATCCTGGACTTCCCAGCCTCCAAGACTACGAGAAAATAAATTTCTGTTGTTTAAGCCCCCCAGTCTATGGTATTTTGTTACAGCAGCCTGAGCTAACTAATACAAAGTCTGTGCTCTCAAAGAACTCAGTCTAGAGGCGACAAGAAGTATACAAACAGGGCTTCCCTGGTGGCGCAGTGGTTAAGAATCCACCTGCCAATGTAGGGGACACAGTGAGCCCTGGTCCAGGAAGATTCCACATGCCATGGAGCAACTAAGCCCATGCACCACAACTACTGACCCCATGTGCCACAACTACTGAAGCCCATGAGCCTAGAGCCTGTGCTCCGCAATAACAGAGGCCACCACAATGAGAAGCCACCGCAATGAGAAGCCTGCGCACTGCAATGAAGAGTAGCCCCCACTCCCTGCAACTAGAGAAAGCCCACGTGCAGCAACGAAGACCCAACACAGCCAGTAAATAAATTAATTTAATTTAAAAAAAGTACACAAATGACTGTAGTAAGTACTGTGGCAGCAGTATGCATGAAGTGCTGATGATACACTGAGAAATGACTTCGTTCTCCTCTGAGAGCTAACAGATGATGGGGTGAAGAAACTGCCCAGATTTAAGGTGACTTGCCCAGGGTCAAAAAATGGTTGATGGTAGAGCCAGAATACTGAGATTGTGTGTGTGTGTGCACACACGTGCACACAAGTGCATGTGTATATTTAGATTAATAAATACATTTTTTTACCCATTCGCTCAGTGAATTTTTTATTTTATGCTAACCACTACAATATATGTTTACACGAATATCTAATTCTTTACTCACAACCACCCTGGCCCCATTTGAAAGATGAGAAAACTGAGGTTAAGAAAGATTTACTAACTCGCCTAAGGTCACATAGCTAGTAAAATCAGACCAGGACACTTGAAACATCAAGTTTTTGGAAGGTAAGAAATGTAAAATGACTTGGAAGAAATTAAATTGTAAACTAATGTTGATTAGTAGATACCTAGCACTTTCTCACATGCTATTAACATACATGAAAATAACACGAATTATATCATTTTCTCATCAGTAATACTGGGATAATACCTTCCTCTGAATGTTAATATGAGTGTTAATGCGACTCTAATGAAAATGTTTCTCTCTCCCCAGCTGGGAGAGGGGATGGAGTCCTCCTTGCTCACCCACGCTCTTTCCAGACCATTGCAAAACCAATGCCACTTTGAGGCCCAGGGCATCTGGATACACCAGCCTCTCACCATAGCTGGTGCCAACATTCTTCATTGCTCTGTTGCCATCATCATAAGGAACTCTATGCACATAACACATCCAGTACTCTGGCTCTCAGGTCTGTTCTGACCATCTCCTTTAGTGACCCACACTCACCCCACCATCACATCCTTGACTTTGCCCTCACACCTGCAATCACAAGTTCATGCACCTCACTCGCCAATCACAGCCTCCTCTCCTTCCAGCTCGCTTGCTTAAGGAGCCCCATTGAAAGTGCCCTTCAAGTGGATGAAGAACTACTTTCCAACACATGGGATGCATTCTCCTTCAGCTTCTTGTCTTCACTTACCTGTTTACCCTGCTTAGATTCCATGGTCCCCCACCGGGGTCACTCTGTCTTTCCCTCCTTCCTTCTCACCTTCATGGCACAAGGGGAAAATTTCCTACTTATAGAAGCTCTTGCCTAAGAAGTATCAAAATGGAATGTTGTGTTTATCACAACTGGTTCTAACATCGGAAGCTGATAACAAACTTTGAGTAGCCTGGAACACCAGACTTTTACTGGAAGTACTTGAAATCTCTTTCCTAACTAACAAAGCAATGAAATGTTTAAAAATTAACCCTGTAGAGACCTATGGACTCATTCCATTCTATCTAGAGTGCTAGTTTTTCATCCTTTAATTAGCATAATAACCAGGAATCATCCCACTACCAATACTTAATGACTTTTTTTTCTAGCTAACTACTCAGTCTTTCTCCGCTGGTCTGTGTTTTCTTGCCTGGAAGGTAATAAAATTGGCTTTGTATCTTTTTAAAGCCCTGGTGTTATATGTTTTGCTCTTTGACAAGAAAATCCCAACTCTAGATTGGTTTAGTCTCTCTCCTTCTTTAGGTCTTGATATGAACAGAGAAATAATACTGAAGAAAAAGAACACTAATTCACATATTATCACTAGAATGTGTGTAAACAACACCCCCATTTGGTGGGCTCAGTAACTGGCTCTACTGAAATGATCTCAAACCCCATGGATAACTTTCCAGCTGCTCATCTGCCAAGTCAACGTCCTATTCTTCGTATTCCCCAGTTTATGCACAGAAAAACTTGACACTGTTGCCCGGACGACTATTTCTTAGAATTTTGTATTTCTTTGACTGCCATGACTTGCTCCTCATTTCTTCAGATCTCTCCTATATTATTTCTCTTTTTCCTACTCACCCCTTAAACCAGAGCTCCTCCTCAAGGTTCTGTCCTTACAAGTTTTTCTCTTCTAATGATGTTCTCTCTCCATGGATCTCTACTTTTACGAAAGCAATTCTCACAACTTCCAAGTTTAGATCTCCATACACGAACGCTCTTTTGATGTCTAGACCTAAGTGTTCAACTGTCTGTCAGACAAACTTGTTATGGAATTCTTGGAAGGAAGGAAGGAAGGAAGGAAGGAAGGAAGGAAGGAAGGAAGGAAGGAAGGAAGGAAAGAAGGAAGGAAGGAAAAGAGTGCTCCAGGAGAACCTGTGCAGGGGAGGGGATGAGCAGGTGGGCGAACAGGTCAAGGAGGCAGGTGGTGGGAGGGGTGGCAGGATGTGTGGATCCTGTGCAGCCTCAGAGGTCGTCGTAAGGCCTTTGCTTTTACCTGGAAATTACTGAGACTGACTTAGGCTTTAAAAGAATAGTTTTGCTGCCAAGGATAAAAGCATGGAGAGTAGACAGAAGGTGACAGCCACAACCCAGGCAAAAGGTAAAGGGGAACTTTTAATCTAAAATTCATATGGGTTTTGTTTTCAAGCTTTTTCTTATGGCATAAAATTTTTGCATCTAAGATAAAAAAGTATCATATTGTCTCTATAAATTACTATGAATTTCAACTTAATTTAACTTGGTTCTAATTCTCAGTCTTAAATTAGAACGTTCCATTTTAACTCACCCTAAATTCTGTCTCAGCAGTTAAACTGCCCTGAATCTGGTTCAACTCTTGCCGTTAGGCCAACCCAGTGTCCAAAGTCCTCACAGGCGACGGACATTTTTAGTTTGGGCAATCCGGTTTTTGCTTCCCTCATTTATTGCCCACTATCGAAATGCTTGTGATCCTATGTAGATTTCTTTTTCGTTTTCTTCTCTGACCCTTCTCCTTCCATACAGAAAGTGTGGTTCTATTGGTCAATGTTTCATTGAAAATATACAAAGCTTTCTTTTATGTTCACATTTTCACCAATCAGAAGAGTGAAACCATCCCTCTCTGTACAGTTTCCTGACTCAGAGCTTATCTGAACAATTTTTAATAAAACAGTATTTAATTTACCAGTAACTATCAACAGCTTGGCAATCTGCAGCTTTTAACAAATTAACTTTAGAATAAAAGAATTACTTAGACTTTATTTTCTGAAAAAGGTTGCTTCCTTTACATAGACGACAGCAATTTTAACAGTTAAAATAAGAATTCTGAACATAAGCTGTTTTCATGTGACCATGCATATTTTTAATTCCAATAAAGATATAATGTGTTTTATAATATTACACAGTCTCCACAGGGAATATTTTTCCTCATTTGAACATATTAAAGCAGGCACTCTCAACCTTACATGGTGTGCTGATTTTAAAGCATGTCTAAACTACTGAACACACCACCCATTGAAAAGTAAGGTTCATATGCCCTCCTCTTGAATCTGGGCTGACCCTAATGACTCCCTTGTAACCATCAGATGGAACGGCAGTGACTTCTGAGGCTGCATCAGAAAAGGTGAGAAGCTTCTTCCCAGTCCTCTTAAGATGCTTGTTCTGGGGTAAACCAGCCAGGTGCCAACTGAGAAGTTTGCAACTGTCATGATAGAAAGTCCATGGACAGGCATTCTGAGTGACAGCCAGCTGAGTTCCCACTAACCACCTGCATCAACTCCCATGCAGATGAGGGAACTGAACTGGAAATACAACCCAGTCAAGCCTTCAGATCATGTTACATCCCAGTCAACAGGAGAGACCCTAGGTGAAAACTGCACTGGCAAGTCCTTCTTGAATTCCTGACCTAGGAAACTGTGAGAAAAATAAAATGATTGTTTTAAGCTGCTAAGCTTGGTGATAATTTGTTCACAGCTAGTAACCAGAACGCACAGATATTAGAGCCATTACATGCTTAAATGTCCCCTATTCATTGCCATCTGGCCTAACTTACAGCCTTGCAAGCTATATATTAATGCTTCCAAAGAAGTATACTTTCACAGATAGAAGTCATATGTTAATACAAAGAGCTAGTTTTATTTTCATTAAAATGTCTCAAGAACTCTGACTGGTAATCATTTTGGAGAGCCGGACAAGATGAGAATAAAAAAGAAAATAGGTTCACGCTGCCAGTTCCTTTTATTACACCTATTGTGTTTTAAAGATTATCTCTAATCATTTAATGGTTATGGAGTCAAGGGCCTTTGTCTACCTTTGAGCATGTAATCTTCCGTCTTAGTTTCACAAGCTCAAGGATGTAAGTAATTTTTTCTGCCTTGATCACGTCTTCTCGGAGAATCGGAATTTTTAAGAGACAAACCTTGAACACTTTTCACTTTAAAATATTTTAGAAAATAATTCTGAAAGCAGGAAGTTCTAATTCTTGCAAGATATTAGGATTATAGGTGAGGAGAGGGGTTGGGAGAGCAGAATTGCTGGTTGTTGGTTAAAGTGGCTGGAGGCTAACTCTTCGGATGGGTTTACCTACAGCACCTTTCAAAGCTAAGAAATATCCTAGGCATCACTTATTTGTACAAGACCATGCAAACACATCTTTCTTTTACAAAATGCATCATCTCATCATATACAATGTATCAACTGAATTAAAAACAAGTTTTGCCAAAGGAATGGTTGCCAAAGAAACCAAAGGAATCAAATTTACTTCTTTCTCTTATACTTTTGATAACTTTTCATTTCTTTTTTATGAGTCATACAATTGCCATCAGGGGACTCTGGTCAGAGAGAGAAGTTCTTTGAACTGGTTAGGACAGACATTCTCAAAGTATGGCCTGGGGATGCCTGTGGGTCCCAGAGAACCTATCAGGAGGTCTGTGAAGTCAAACTATTTTCATAATGATGTTGAGACTTTATTTGCTATTTTTCATCTAATTCTCTCAGGAGCACACTGTGGCATTTTCTGGAGGCGGCATGGTTTGTGATATTGCAATACACTAAATGCAGAACTATACATGAGAACTCAGTTGTCTTTTTATATAAGATATTAAAAAGATTTGCAGAAATGTAAAATAATGCCACTTTCATTACTTTTTGGAAGTAAAGTTATTTTACAAAATTATTAACAAAGAATACATTTTTCTTCAAAAGCATTAACACATAATGGATTTACTGTTATATTAATAATTTAAAATTTCTCAGTTTTAATCTCTAACGTAAATATTGATAGATGCAACACATATAAACAAATACTCTGAGAGCCTCAAAATTTTTTAAAAAGGTAAGGAAAGATGGGGACCAAAATGTTTGAGAACTTTAGGAATTTATCTGAGGAAACAAATATTGTTTTACTGACAACAGAAAATAACATTTATACTTCTAGGTAAATCAAAACCTTAAACCTCTAAGTCTATGTTATGCTGCAAATCTCAAAAATTCTTATAAGAATCAGAAACATCAGAGTGTAATAGATGGTCTAACTAACAGACCTAGGTAGGCCAGGCAGCTATTTGGAGCTCTCTGAATCAAAGATTCTGGCTAGTGCAAAAAGGTGTGTGCGCATGTGTGTGTGATTATATGACAGAACGGCAGGTTAACCAGAAAAAAAAATGTTGTGTGTGAAATACTATTAATTGAAGAATTGGGTTATCGTCTCTCTAGATCTCTCTCCTCTTCTCTTTTCAGACCAGATAACAGGTCACACCGGGAAGCTACTCATCACTCCCTTGTTTGCTTAGCAAAGTAGGTAATATGAAAGATGGTCAGATCCTCCATTCCAAAGGATTCTTAACACTCCCTCCATTTAGCCTCTCGACCAGCAAAAGGAGAATACTGAATCACTGTTGTTTAAGAAATCCTGAAATTAGACTCTAATTAGGGTAATAAAAATTAACCACCCTGACCAACCTGAGCCTTCAACCTAGCCTTGGTTTGAAGATTACATTCTAAGGGAAGGTATAATTTGTTTTTTATTGTTTACCGACTTGCTTTCAGGTCTTTAAAATCACATTTGTAGTCAAAACCAAGTGAATAAATGAATAACTGTGCCCCTCCCCTAAAAAAAGAAAAAAAAAAGCCACATAATTTTCACAATTCCTTGGAGTGTCCAGTTCTTACAGTGTCTGCTCATGATTTTGAATTTGTTGTGTGAAAGTCAGTCCTTTAAAGAAAAATACATATTTACTTATTATCTGTTAGTTATTGAGCACCTTGTGGGTATATAAAAATTGCACAAAAGATAAAGAAACCCATTGTCCAAACTTAATATTAAATTATAGCTATACACATAGTGCTTTATCAAGAGATGTGAAACAAAGATACCTTCCTTCTTAGTTTATAAAGTCTCTGGCTTTCTGAATCTTTTAACTGAACTAAAAAGATAATGTTATTTAAATGTCCTACTGAAAAGCAGAGATGGTACTTCCTATGTACTTTTCAGAAAATATATGTATCTATTCCTGCATTTTCCCATTAATTCAACAACTATTTATTGACCAAGTACTATGCACTGAAAAAGAGAAAATGTCAGAGTACTCCATTATAATGGAGTAGATAAATAAGTATTTAATATAATTTGGATTACTTGTAAGTGCTAGGCAGAAAAATAAAATGAGAATATAGAGTGTGATGGGATGTGGAAGGAAACAAACACAGATAGGATGGTCAGGGAGGCTTCTCTGATTGAGTGATGGCTAGACTGCAAATAGCCACACATTCTTTCTATCTCATTATGCCTGTCTCTCTTTTTTTTTGTTGTTGTTTTTGGTTATTTATTTTATTTTATTTTTTTTAATTTATTTTTTTGGGGGGTACACCAGGTTCAATCATCTGTTTTTATACACATATCCCCGTATTTCCTCCCTTCCTTGACTCCCCCCCCTCGAGTCCCCCCCACCCTCCCTGCCCCAGTCCTCTAAGGCATCTTCCATCCTCGAGTTGGACTCCCTTTGTTATACAACAACTTCCCACTGACTATACTTTCAGGGATCATTTCTATAGTTTGTGTATGCCTGTCTCTTTGAAATGCATTTCTCTAGCCTGTGAATCTGGCCCAGGTCACGTGACTTGATGTGCCACTGGGCCATTAGGAAACGGCACATAAGCTGACCTCTCTCATTACTCCTTCTACCATTTAAATAATCCAGGTCTACCCTACTGGATGCTGAGAGACTTCACGCATCCCTCCCAACCCTGCTTGGTATTTGTGACATTTTTGCATCTGTGGTTTTGTAGTTTTCATCATGTTTTGAACTTTAGTCATTATTTCACCAACTATTTATTCTGCCCTCATTCCCTTCTGGAACTCCAAATTACATTTAAGCCCACATAAAATCAGTCCATGGCTCAATGGGGCTCTGTTCATTTTTTTTCAGCATTTCTTCTGAGTTTTCTAATTGGATAATTTCTGTTGCTGTGTCATTAAGTTCATTAATACTTCTTTTATAGTTTCTAATCTGCTGATAAGCCCATTCAGTGATTTTTTTTAAAAAAAGTAGAAAGTGTAGTTTTCAATTCTATAAATTCCCTTTCATTGTTTTATTTATTCTATGTCTCTACTCACTGTTCATGTTTCCCTTTAAATCCTTGAGAATATTTATAATAGCTGTTTTAAAGTCCTTCCCTAATAATTTCATCATCATTGTTATTTCTAAGTCTTTTTTTATGGACTGATCTTTCTCTTGGCTACATTTTCCTGCCTCTTTGTATATCTAGTAATTTTTGATGGGATGTTGGACATTTCTAACATTACACTGTTGTCTTCCATTAAGTGTTTTGGCAGGCAGCTAAGTTACTTGTGGGGCAGCTTAATCCTTCTGAGATTTGCTTTTTAGCTTTATTAGGGTGAATCTACAGTAGCTTTTACTCCAGGGCTGGTTCAGACCTACCACTAAGAAGTAACCCTTTTGGGGTCTCTTTTGAATGGTTTGAGTGTCCAACAAAGTCTCTCCACTCTCTCTGGTTGGAATTCAAACATCTCCTACCCTCTGAGAGCTCTATTAATTTTTTAGTTTGTAGAATCCCTGGTTGTTCTTATTCCAGCCTTATGGAGATTCACCCAGCACATGAGAAGCTTAGAATTCAGCCAAAAACTCAAGGCAATTTCATGGATTTCTGGAGCTCTTCCTCTGCAAACCTCCTTCTTCTCTGGTTCTCTTCCCTGAAAATTCCAGCTTCCTAAGCCTCTCCAAACTCAAATCTTTTTGTGCTCCATTCATTGACACTGCTCTTCTTGCTTGGGTATCCCTTCCTGTGTTGCAGTTCAGAAAGTGCCTCCAGGTAGAAATCTGAGGTAATCATGGGACTTACCTCACTTGTTTCCCTTTTCTAAGGGATTAGAATCCTGTGATGCCTGTTTTCTAACATCCAAACAAATTTGATTTACAGATTTTTTCCAATATTCTAATTGTTTATGATGGGAGGGCAAGTCCAATACTAATTTCCCAATCAAGTGTGAAAATAGACGTCCAGAGACTGTTATTTATTTGTTCGAAGATGGAAAATAGTATAACAATGTTATATGACAACAGGAATGCTCCAGTTAAGAAAGGAAATCTGGTGATGCTTCAGAGAAATGATATTTCAGAGGCAAATTTTTTGAGAAAGTGAGAATAGATGTAAACTCATACTCAGTGCATGAGCAGAGGGGTTAGCTTTAATAAGGTGAATGGGAATTTTATCTATTAATTCAGAGTTAAAGATGTTAAGTCAGAATAATAAAGTAAAAATTAGTATGTAATGGAAAGACTATTTTCATTATTTATTGTCTGATCAATGCTTTGAATGAGCAGAACAGCAATATGATAAAACATTTGTTCTTTATCTTTGGTCAAAAGGGAGTCATTTTTTTCCTCCCAAATTACAAGCCTTTAAATATTTAATCTCTCTGTTCCACTATGCAGATACTTTTTTTTTTTTTTTTTTTGAGGATGTCTATATCCAGAGGAACCAAAGAAAAGATTTTTTAAAAATACATATGCATGACTTGTGGATGAATTCTGGGTTTTGGTGCTGGTCAGATGGTTGCTTTTAAAAAGAAAACATTACCATTATGGGGCTTTGTTTTTTGTTTCTCCTAGTTAAAAAAACCAGTGTAATTTTGTATATAAAATAGGATTAATATCCACATAATAGAGCTAATAGGGTTAGTTTAGGATTAAAATAAAATTAAAATGCTAACCTTTGTTGTCACTGAAATACTAACTTCCTTCTTTTTTCCATCCTAGGTAGTGGGAATCCTGGCTCATACAGTTCTGTCTTGAACTTAGAAATTTTAAGTTCTCTGGAAAGATTAACTAACTAGGAAGACAACATTAGATACCACCCACCAGAGAAGTCTAATAATTTAGTTCCCTTTTCCTCCAAATTCTCTTACTAGAATTACTCTTAGATCTCGGTTTCCCAAACTGAGATCTCCTTACCACTTTTCCTGATTTTTGTCTCTTTTGTTCATTGATGAATTTCCTGGGCTAGAATCATGCCTAGCCCATAGCAGGAACTTAGTAAATATACAATTGGAATGAATGCTGAATATTAATACCTGTGAATACTTCCAGTGATCCCAGTATTCTGTGGAACAAATTTTGGGAACTGCTGTCATGGAGAATAACTGAGTTTAAGTTAATCACCCTGATTCTTTTCTGTTGAGACCTTCTGTAGCACAATGAATGAATGGGAAGCTGGCTTTCTTCGTATATGTTAGAAATAGGCTGTATCCTAAGTCGGGTAGCTAAACCTTTTAAAGTCACAATCTGTGTAGGATGTATGTGCCAGGGATATTGAAAGGATTAAATCTCTCTATGCTCTGCTAGCCTTTGGTGACAGGGCAATGTATTTGCTGCTATCAGAGCCCCTGTCCTCTGCTCTCCCCCCAGTGCCAATGGACTTAGACGAGCAGGCTGTGCACTGTACTCATGTCAGCTGCAGGAAGTCCATCCTAGGTGACAGCAGTGTCACTTTGGTATCACATCCTCTTTTACACCTGATCACACTTGCAGATGGGAATGCCAAAAGCACCTCGGAGTTACAAGGCTTGAGGAAGTGACTGGGGGACTAGATGCCAAATGGACATCTTGACATGCAGATGGGGGCCTGAAGACCCTCCATGTGAGTGCTGGGAAAAGAGATAAAGCTTGTGCACCATGCACAGACTCTCACTGGGACTGGAATCCAGGTGCACAAAGTGGTAACAATTAAGGAACCAGAAAGAGGCAGATGGACCTACACTTAGAACCCAAAGATGAAGTTTTTAGGCAGGTGAAGACGGACTTTTGTCTGCTTGGCAGAGTTACACACTCGTTGTGTTGGGTACATGAACTTATTCATCCATGCTTAACGGTTGGACTTTGTCTATAATTCCTCACCTGGAATTTACTTTCTGCCCACTCACATGTGACTAAATCCTTGTGTAACAGGGCCAAACATTATTATGGGTGAAAAAGGCACTTTATTCTTCTTGTCCTCCAAGCACCTTCAGCAAATCAAGGCCATCAGCTAGGAGATTAGGGTGGGGGTGAGGAGATGGGTGGTGACACCTGATTTGCATTTAGATGTTGTTATATTTATGTATGAAAGGGTGAGCATGCGTTTTGGATTGAGAGTTGAAAGAGGAAGAGAGAGGCAGTCCTCAGGTTTGGTGTGCAGTCAAGAAGGAGAGGACAGAGCAATGTGGAAAGAGGTTTTGGGAAATGTGGGTTAAGAACCAAACACAATTCATTTAATATTTTTGCGGGAAATTCAAATAAAACTGGAATCATTTTTGCTAGGAAGTGTTTCTGGTTCCTGGACTATGTTTTTCAAATTGAACTATTGTGCTAGAAACAGGCCACATGGACCCTGGGGTTTATTTGGGTTATGTTTGAATTGAATCCATTAACCTGTGGCCTTTTAGCTGACTGGTCCCTGGACACTCATTTCTAGAGCAAGTGGCCATTCAGGTGGAGCCCTTTGCAGGTGTGGCTCAACATTTTGTTAGCAGTCACAGCATATACATAACTTGACTTCTGATTCTGCCTTGCTTTGCAGTTTTTCACAGTCTGGACCTGACAACACCTAAAACAGGTACACTGCCCCTAAGTTGTTCCTTAGGCAGGGACAGCTCTGGACAAAATCAGAGCAGACCTAAACCTCTTTTTTAACTTCCCCATTCCAGGTTCTCCCCTTTTGTTGACACAGAGAACTAAGTGTCCCCAGACAAATTTGATACTAATATTTCAGTGACTTGGCATTTGGCTCTACCAGGAGAAAACATTTAAAAAGAGCTCTCAGGGACGTCTCTGGTGGCACAGTGATTAAGAATGTGCCTGCCAATGTGGGGGACACAGGTTCGATCCCTGGGCTGGGAAGATCCCACATGCTGCAGAGCAACTAGGCCCGTGTGCCACAACTACTGAGCCTGTGTTCTAGAGCCCCTGAGCCACAACTATTGAGCTCACGTGCCACAGCTATGGAAGCCCATGCGCCTAGAATCTATGCTCTGCAACAAGACAAGTCATTGCAATGAGAAGCCCACACATCACAACGAAGAGTAGCTCCCCCTCGCCGCAACTAGAGAAAGCCCACACACAGCAATGAAGACCCAACGCAGCCAATAAATAAATAAATTTTTTTAAAAATAAAAGAGCTATCAAATGAGGGTTAATGCTTAACTGAAAATGTTCCCAAATGATGGGACTTTAGAAACTACACAAAGAAGGAATTGTGAGGATAGAAAAGCTACCTTCCCAGCCCTCTGAAATACCACCCCCCTTGACTTTCGCACATGTGTAAGTGTCGTTCTCCCTTGTAACATCTTTGTTGGGACAGACGTTCATCACCATCTGGTCACCCAGCATTCACTTCTCCGACCCCATGGCTTCCCAACATCTTCTGGCGGAGCTGCCCCTCCTGCACTGTGGGAAATTGGGTGCAACGCTAAATTCTGCGGTCTGCCCCTCCCTGAGGAGATCAAGAAGGCCGGGTCCTTGCTCTCGTTATCTCTATATGGCCAGGAGGAAGCGATATAAGTCCTTCAGAGAGAGACCGTGTAGGCTGGACTCTGGCCCATAAGCAAGTGATGTTATGACTGAAAAATGCTTGGTGCGCATTCTTCCCAGCCACCATGCCTCCAGCCACCTGTTCCTACCATGAGAACACTCTATTTATGTGATTCCCTTTCCTAGACCTCCAGAGCTGCTTCTGTTTCTGCTCATTTCCAAAACTGATTCTGTAGCCGTCTAGTACATTCTCGGAGCTCCCCAGATCCTTTCACTAAATATCATTTTTTTTCCCCTTACAGTAGCCTGATAATTAAGCCTGTTCTGATTACTGCAACTAAGACTGAGGACTGATAAACAGGGAAAAGACAAAGTTAAAATAATGATGAACAGTTGCATCATATGTGCACAAACTCTCCCGTGCCCAAGTAAAATTGAAATGTTAATCCTGTGTTCTAAAAAAGGATCCACGGAAATAAATTATACATCTCCTGTCCTGTCTCCAATGTCAGCTTTTGGGTAAGACCTGAATAAGGGTATGTCACCTCATGTTGCTGTCTTGAGATGCATGTGTATGTTTAATTTCATTAAACTTTTCCTTTTGAAATAACTGTAGATATATCCAGTTATACGAACAAAGTGATTTTTTGCCCTTTAACTATTTTTCCACAGTGGTAACATCTTGAAAAACTTATAGTATGATATCACAACCATGATATAGAACCTGATACAATCCATGGATCTTATTCAGATTTCCCCAATTTTTTATGCACTCATTTATGTGTATATATTTAGTTTTCTGCAATTTTATAACATGTCCAGGGTTGGCTGTGTACCCACCACCACAATCGAGATACAAAGAGTTCCATCACCACAGGGGTTCACTGTGTTGTTTTTTTATAATCATAAACCTCTCTTATTCCCCCTTCTCTGTTCCCTAGCTCTGGCAACCACTAATCTGTTCTCCATTTCTGTAATTTTGTCATCTCAACGATGTTATATTTATGGAATCACATAGCTTGTAACCTCTTGGAACTGACTTTTTTCACTCAGCATAATTTCCTTGAGATCCATCCAAGCCATATACATCAAAAGTTCATTTCCTTTTGTTACTAAGGAATATTCCATGCTATGGATTTACGTCAGTTGATTTAAACATTCACCTGTTGAAGGCTATCCAGCTTGTTTCCAGTTTTGGGTATTACAGGTAAAGCTGCCATGAACATTCACATACACATTTTTTGTACAGCAACGTGAATTCCTTTCCTTTGAGTAAACACCTAGGAGTGGAACGGTTACACCGAGTGATAGCTGTGTATTTCCCTTTTTAGGAGACTAACAAACAGTTTTCTAAAGTGACTTTTATTTTGCATTCCTACCAGTGGTCTATGAGCTTTCCAGTTCCTCTGCATCCTCACTGGCACTTGATATCGTCAGTTGCTTAACTATAACCATATCTAATCGATATACAGGGGTAGCTCACTCCAGTTTTAATTTCTCCAATGACCAATGATGTTGGGAATCTCTTCTGTGCTTGTTGGTCATCTACATATCTTCTTTGAGGATGTGCCTGTTCAAACCTCTTGCTTGTTTTTAAAAATTGGGTTGTTTTCTTATTGTTGAATTTTGAGAGTTCTTTATATATTTTGGACATAATTCATTTACTAGAGATATGATTTGTAAATATTTTCTCCTAGGCTGTGGCTTATCTTTTCATTCCCTTAATGACATGTTTCAAAGAGCAGACTTTTGTTATGTTCTGTTTTTAATGAAGTCCAATTTACCAACTTTTGGAACAGGGGTTGCGGGTCATGTCTAAGACATCTTTGCCTACACAGGCCCACGAAGACTTTCTCTGATGCCTTTTCTGAAAGTTTTATAGTTTTAAGTTTTATATTTGGACCTGTGATAATTCTGAGTTAATTTTTTAAAATACAGCATGAGGATCAAAGTTCGTTTTTTGCACACAGACGTCTAATTGTTCCATCATCATTTGTTGTTAATGGTGGGAGGGAAAGTCTGGTACCCAAAAGCTGCTATGAACATTTGTTGTGTGAACTTAAGTTTTCATTTCTCTGGGATAGATGCCCAAGAATGCAATTGCTGAATTTTATGAAAATCTGCCAAACTATTTTCTAGTATGTATTTGAAAAAGGAAGATGTAAAGGTTAAGAATGGAATGCATTTGGTTTCTGCCTCTTCCCTGTTAGTAATCCTGCACAACTTAATAAATACCTCCGTGCCTTAGTTTCCCTATTTATAAGCTAGGGACAATAATAACTGCCACTTCACTGGGTCGCTGTGAGGACTCGGTCCATCAAGAAAGCGAAGTATTTAAAAGAATGCCTCATACGACTTTGCCACATGTTTTACATTTGTATGTTTTCTCACAAGGATGAATTCTATGATGTTGAGTAAACCTTTTGTGCCACTGAAAGGCTTTGCCACGTTCTGCACATTTGCATGGTTTCTCCCCAGTGCGAAGTCTCTGATGCTGAGTAAGGTATGCATGCCTGTTCAAGGCTTTGCCACGATCTTTACAAACACATTTAAAACTTAAAAAAAAAAAAAAAAAAGAATGCCTAGCATGTAAAACATGATCAGTAATGTTAGCTGTTATTATTTGTAGGTGGTGTCATTATAATCATCTTTTGTGGCTGTCCAAACCCTCAAACACCCTTCCTACTTTTGGATAATTTTCCACATTATGAAATCCCTGGAATGAGCCAGGAAACGTGCATTCCCTTCCTTCCTTGTAGGTGGGGTAGAGGCATGTAACTTAGGTTCTACTAATCAGCCATGGCTCTGAAGGCCTTGCTGTCAGAAGGTGAACAATAAAAGCAGATGGTCGTGTACCAGCAATTCACTTTTCAAAGAACTTCTAGGGCAGCCATAGAAGCATTCTAGAATTCAGCCCCAAGAAGTGTAGGTACTGAGCAGTGCCACACTGTGGGGTTTTCTTTTTTTCCTGGAGAGAGCCCTGTCTTTTGTTTGGGCTTTTTTCCCTAGTTGTGTAGCTTCAGAGTGTGGCTGTCTGGCCTTTCTGGAGATTATCATACTACCTAATATTATTTAATAATTTCCTTTGCCACTTAAGTTGTCCAATTTAAAAAAGCCATATATCTGGAGAAAGCCATAATTTGAAAAGATACATGCACCCCAATGTTCACTGCAGCACTATTTGCAATAGCCAGGACATGGAAGCAACCTCAATGTCCATTTACAGAGGAATAGATAAAGAAGATGTGGTACATATATGCAATGGAATATTACTCAGCCATAAAAAAGAATGGAGTAATACCACTTGCAGCAACATGGATGTACCTAGAGATTGTCATACTGAGTGAAGTCAGACAGAGAAAGACAAATATTATATGATATCACTTATATGTGGAATCTAAAAAAAGGCTACAAATGAACTTATCTACAAAATAGAAATAGAGTTACAGATGTAGAAAATAAACTTACAGTTACCAGGGTGTAATGGCGGGGGGGGGGGGGGGGGAGGGATAAGTTGAAAGATTGGGATTGACATATACACACTACTATACATAAAACAGATAACTAATAAGGACCTATTGTATAGCACAGGGAACTCTATTCAATACTCTGTAATGGCCTATATGGGAAAAGAATCTAAAAAGGAGTGGATAGATGTATTACAGATTCATTTTGCTGTACACCTGAAACACAACATTGTGAACCAACTATACCCCAATAAAAACTTTTTCAAAAAAGACAAAAAATAAATTGATAAATAAAAATTAAAAAGCCGTGTGTATGTGTATGGCTTAAATAGATCAATTTTTTTAGACATGTATACAAACATTTTAGACATGTATACAAACAGAATATTTTTAGCCATGTATATAATATATATTTAAATATATACATATTTATATAATATAGAATACATTTATATATAAATATATATTTTTATATATGGTGGATAATTTGGGGAATTAGAGAACTTCGGATGAGGTGGATGGTATCAGTACTGTTTCACATTAATTTCCTGATTTTGATAATTGTACTATGATTTTGTAACAATATTCTTGGTGTTCTTAGTAACAGAATACTCTTGTTTTTAGGAAATATATAGCAAAGAACTCAGGAGTAAAGGGCATCAGATTTGTAATTTACTCTCAAATGATTCAGGAAAAAATATGCATGGAAAAAACGATAAAACAAATATGGCAAAATGTTAAGAGAGGAAATCTGGGAAAAGGATATACGCTATTCTTTGAACTATTCTTAGGATTTTTTTTGCAAGTTTGAAATTATTAAAAAAAATTACAGGGTAAAAAAATTAGCCAAAGTTTGATTTTGTTGTTTGTAATTAAGATCTGTACTAATACAGAAGAATAACGGGAATCAAAGATAGAGACTCTCTCAGGCAGCTGCAAAGAGATGGGGTGGCTTACAAACAGAAATTTACTTCTCATGGTTCTGGAGGCTGGAAGTCCAAGATCAAGGAACCAGCAGCCTGTCTGGCGAGAGCCTCTCACGGCTGCTTTCTCACTGTGTCCTCACTTAGTGGAGAGAGAGCAAGCTTTGGTCTCTTCCCTTATAAGGGCACTAACCCCATCAGGGGATCCACTCTCATGACCACACCAAAGGCTACTTATCTCCCAAAGGCCCTGCCTCCAGATATCATCACATTGGAGATTAGGGCTTCAACATATGAACTGGGTGGGGACACAAAAATTCAG
Source organism: Hippopotamus amphibius kiboko (assembly GCF_030028045.1). Lineage (NCBI taxonomy): Eukaryota > Metazoa > Chordata > Mammalia > Artiodactyla > Hippopotamidae > Hippopotamus > Hippopotamus amphibius. The sequence continues at coordinate 115,431,661 of NC_080189.1, read as the reverse complement.
CCTATAGCAGACAGAGAGGTTATTTTCAAGATTTCCCCCCTTCGCCCCCATCCCTGGGCAATTGCTCCTTGAGACTGTGTGAGAGCAGTCCACAGGCATGGACTGCAGAAGGGAGGTACACCTTAAACATGGGACTCAGACACTACCTAAAACGTGGTGGCGTCCCCTCTCCAGCTCCCCCTCAAACCCTCGGCTATCATCACTGTTTTCTAGATGGTTGAAGAAACTTTGAGACAAATGAAATGGCTTTTTCAGTTTACTTGATTGATAGAGGCAGGAATAGGAACCTGTTCTTTTGATGTCCCTTCTCTGTCTCCTCAGCTGGCTTGGGAGGATGACCCAGAGCACAGGAAAGCCAAAACAAACACTTCCCTTTCTGCTCTACAGGGGAGAGATCAACAAAATCCTACAACACCATGGGAGCCTTCCTGGGAGAAGAGAAAACAGAACTCTTGCAGCAGCTCGCCTTCTGCTATGCGTGGGTCTGAACTGTTTTAATTAAAGACTTCTGTCTTAATCCCATTCATAAACTTAAGCCAAACTTTAATTTCCCATGAAGCGTCTTCTGGTGAAAAGCAACATTTCTAATCTTTAGCAGTTTTCGGGTTTCACATGTCATGCTTTTAAAGGGAGTGCTACATAAAACGATCCTACCTCGTATTCAAGGCAATGTTGCTAATTTTAAAGCTTGAAGTACAGAAAGGGAAAGGCATATCAGCACGAACATGAGATGCACAAAATGGTTTCACTCCCTACAACTCTAGAGCATTCAAATGTATTCAGGACCATGCTAGTTTTATTGCAATAAAGAGGTACTGGACAGATCAAATAGAAAAGCTTTTACCTAAAATGCACTTGTTTAAAAGGGCAATTTCATATAGGAAAGGGAAATGAAATTTCCTCCAAAGGATTTAATCTGAACTGATATGCTCAATATAGCAGGAAATTGTAATCTCCAGTTATCTGATGGACTTGTATATCTTCAGGATAAGAGAAAGGAGAGAGAGAGACAGACAGGGAGGGAGAGAGGGGGAGGGAGAGAGAGAGGGATAAAAGGACTGGGAGGGAAAGAGATTGTCCTATATAAATTCTATGATAGTCTCCTTCTGGTTAAAATTCAATGCTTATAACCTTTACTTGACTGTATTCGTTTTAACGAAGTCACTTTTTCCTGGATGTATGTTAAATATTGTATCTTCAGATTCAGAAATCACACTATAAAATCTGGCTGCCCATTAGAATCCCAAAGATGCATAAAACTATACCATACCTGGGTCTCCGCTGAGACCCGGTAAGTCCGGGGGTGGGACCAAGGTGATTCAACTGCACAATGAGGGGAGAACCACTGCTTTAAACTACACACTCAGCTTTCTACAATCAACACGCTCCTGAAAATGGAAACCTTTTCACATTCACTTGATACTGAAAGTCATTCTATAATGATGCTTTTTCAACATGAAAGCCATCCTCCCTTTTAGAAATGTGAATCGGAATTTTTTTAAAATTGTATTTGCGTCAAATCATGTGAATGTTTACAGAGAGAGGTGCCTGTAGTAGAATAAAGGTGCGTTTCTTCACACATGCACATCACAGGGATACACCTGGACTTCACATTTGCATTTTTTTTCCTATAACAGTTTCTCATTTGAGCTTAAAAAGTAAGTAGGTCAGACGGTATCATTGTTATTTTACAGATTGAGGAGAAATCAGGGAGAATTGAAATGACATTTTAAAATTATCTTTGTGACATGACTAGAATACAGTTTTCTTGGCACCTCATGCAATGCTTTTCTTCTTCCATTTTTATATCTTTATCTATATATAGATACAGATGTAGATAGTGGAAGATACAGTATATATATAGATGAATATACTTGTATCTGTCTATATAGAATATATAATAATATATAATAATATGCCATATATAAATATAATTATATGCTATTATATAGGAGTTACATATAAATTTAAATTTATACTGCTATATAAATTTACTTATAAATTTATTTAAACATATTTATGTATAGCTATATGTATTACATATTTTATTTATATATCTATAGATATATTTATAGATATAAATTTATATGTAAGTAAATTGATATAATACATACTTCTATATATTTCTATATGTAACATATTATTACATGTTATATCTTCCACTTTTGCTTATATATATATACATATATATATATATATATACCTCTCATGCAAATAAAAATATTAAGGTACTGCTTAGTTTTTTTAGACTACCTTGTTCAAGGTTAATAATGGAATTAGCTATCAAAATTGTCCATCAAATACATAGTTAATAAAAGAAATCACATCAGATGTATCTTTCTTAACCTTAGGCAAGCAGGTATGGTGAAACTGCAAGAGGGAATTATAAAGAGAAAATCAAAACCTGCAATCACTTGGAAGAGCTCAAATCTCATTTAAACAGCATGTACAATAGTTTGGTGCCCAAACTCAATTTTTATTTTAGGAAAACATAACTTTTCCTTAGATTGTTTTCAAAACTCATTTCAGCAAAATAGAGCTTGATCTCGAGAGTCATAATATCCCGCACTCTGCGTGCAGGCATACCTACATGGGGGTCTTTCTGCTTTGCGTTAAGTGTAAATTCGAGGTCTGAAGCATCCGTTACAGACCTGGACCATTCAGGGTTTCACATATTACACTCAACTCAGGAGGCAATTTCTGTTTTCTCTTGCAATTTATTGATCCCTTCTAAATCTGTATTCTTGGTGATAGAAACATCAAAATGAAGACAAGTTCTTGAAAAGAAAGTGACAGGGAAAGTATCACATACATAGATTCTTCTGGGATTTTTGGAAAGTTATTTGCTTATCTGAACAATATTTGCCAAGATGAAAAGACACCAGCAAATTCCTTAGACTCTCACTGACCAGGCACCAGCTGCTGCTCTGTTGATACAGGGAACATCTGTGAAAGAGTCTGGGCAGCAAGTGGAAAGATCTCACTGTCAGCAAAATGCTCCAGGAACAATCAGGTCCTGGAAAACGCAAAGAAGCTGGGAAACAGCACTGAAACATTGGGAAAAGAAAGGGCCATGCTATGTATAATTAATCATGAAAATGCCAGGTCTGCACAGAAGAGGAGGAGGGGTGGAATCCTTGTTTTTTTGTGAATAGTCCCAAAGATTGTCAGAGGAAATGTCTGCTCTTGTTTGAACTCAGGGATCATGGATGGATCGTTCAAATCACAGATGCCTACAATAAAAGGGATTTCACAGGTCAACGAACCACTTCACAGATAGGGAAACGGAGACACATGGAGGCACTGACATCTTGACTTACTCTACTGGATTAGTGATTTGCTCATCTATGAACCAAAAGGGTAGATGGTATCCAGTTTTATCTTCTGATTTTAGAATCCCTCCTTGACACCTCTTTCCAAAGCACTGACTTTCTTTTGGAAGAAATAGCTCAGAGATGCACGGCAGGCTTTTAGTTACAACTCGTGTGTGTGTGTGTGTGTGTGTGTGTGTTGCTCTGTTATTTTATTTTGTTTTAAAATTTTAGGGGGTTTCCACAGATATTATCGTGATAACATAGGGTTATTTACAAAAACAGCTCCCATTTTCTTTGGAGCAATGAGCTAAAGGTTAATGGACAGGAAGCTGGGGCTGTGTTTTCCTTTTTCTCCCCTTACAAAAGCTCATTTGCACTTGGAAACATGTTTAAAACAGATTTCTTTCATTTGAGGCCCTCTAAGGATAAGCCTACCCTCTCAGAGACTCCAGTTATTCAAGCAAGAAAATGGCCAAAGCTATTTCCCATCTATGATGGCAAAAGCCACTCATCATTAAATAAAACATTTAAGCAGTAATTTAAATATTACAGGCTATGAAACTGCTTAGGCAGTGAACAGGAACTGGAATTAGAAGACCCAATCCTGTCCTTGAGCAAATAATTAAAACCTTGCTGTTTCTCACTCTTGTCTACAAAAATGGAATGAAAATTCTGGTCATTCATCCATCTACCACAAAGCTCTGAGAACTAATGAATAGTTACAAGGCTCTTTCTCAAAGGCAAGTCCTTGTGGGAAAGGTGAGCGATAAATAGCAACTGTGCTTTCCTGAGTTTCCAAGACAATTCTAATTGCAAATTTTCTGTCCCTTTGTCAGGTCATAGATCAGGGTTTGTGCCAGATTTTTCCACTAAACTTAATCAAATGCCCCGTCCTCATGGACCTAAAACATAGTTAAAATTTCCTGAGGTCAGAGAATCCCAAGAAAACTCAACAGAGAGTACCTAGAGAGAAGAGGCTTGGGAAATTTAATATTAAGTATAAGACATATGCTAATTTGCACAACTGATTTGCAGACATGATAAAAGAGTCATTTGTCAAAGTTTCCTCAGGCTCATCATTTTTCTGAGGATAAAAGTGCAAACAGCAGTAGAGCAAGTCCTCCCTGCACTATTTCTCCCCACTTAGCAGAATCTTCTCTACTATCCAAGTTCAGGTGTTTTAGAGAGTTTTTAATTTTTTTTTTTTTTTTATTTCAGGAGAAGATAGCAAGAGAATCACTGTTTTGGCTAGAAGTATTGATAAAGACTCCTTATTTTTCTTCAGTGTTTTTCAGGCTCATCAACAGGTAGGTATACAATGCTTTATCCTTGGTTTGAATGTTTTAAGACAAACACTTCTAATTAAAGTATGATCTCGAGTGAAAAAACTAAAAAGATATTTGACCCACTAGGTCCCTCAATAAATATACCCTTATATATTGGTCAGAAGTTACAGATGAGGTTTTATTTATCAGAGAATTTCTACTACTGAGGACAAAAATAGCAGAACTGTGAGGCAGGAGTAAGAATGGGAGCAAAGAAGTAAAAAAGTCAAGTAAAAAAAATCACTAAGAGAATCCAGAATCCCAGAGTGGGAAGGATCTTAGACATCTTCTAATTCAATATTGTCCTGATTCATGATTTCCTTCCACAATATCCTCCACAAGTGGTTGTTAGCCTGGGTTTTTTTTTTTTTTTTTTCTTCTTCATAAATCTAACACCAAGGATACTCATTTTCATAATTCATGGAAAGACAACTGGGGTAGACCAGAGAGAACTTGGATGTGGAGTGCTGGGGAGTGATTTTGTTTCAAAGATCAAGACATGGTCAATGCCTCACTCCCTCTGTCAGTAACTGATTGATGAAGCAGGCAGAAAACCAGAAGGATAGAGATGCTTTGAACTGCACTATCAATCAACTTGATCTAATTGACATTTATGGACTACTTCATCCAACAACAGCAGAAGACGCTTTCTTTCCAAGTTTGAATGGAGCATTCACCAAAATAGACCGCGTTCTGGGCCATAAAATACACCTTCACAGGGACTTCCCTGGTGGCTCAGTGGTTAAGAATCCATCTGCCAATCCAGGAGACATGGGTTCAGTTCCTGGTCCAGGAAGATTCCACATGGCGCAGAGCAACTAAGCCCGTGTGCTGCAACTACTGAAGCCTGCATGCCTAGAGCCTGTGCTTTGCAACAAGAGAAGCCACCCTAATGAGAAGCCCGCACACTGCAATGAAGAGTAGCCTCCACTCACCACAACTAGAGAAAGCCTATGTGCAGCAACAAAGAACTAATGAAGACAAAAATAAATAATAAATAAATACACCTTCTCAAATGTAGCTGAACAGAATTCATACAAAGTATGTTCTCAGAACACAATAGAATTAAACTAAATCAGTAATCGAAAGATAGCCATAAAATCCTCAAGTATTTGGAAATTAAACAACACACTTCTAAATAAGCCATGGGTTGAATAGAAGTCTCAGGGTACTTTAAAATAATCTGATCTAAATGCAAATAAAAATACAATTCAACAAAATTTGTAGTATGCAGCAAAAGCAATGCCGAGAGGGAGATTTATAGCAGTAAATGCATATAATAGACGAAAGATCTAAAAATCAATAACTGGTTTATACCTTATGACACTAAATAAAGAACAATTTAAGCTGAAAGCAAGGAGAAGAAAAGAAATAATTTAAAAAATTAGGGTAGAAATCAACGATTGAAAATAGGAAAACAATAAAGAAAATCAATGAAACCAAAACTGGTTCTTCAAAAAGATCAATAAAATTCATAAACCTCTAGCCAGGTAAGAATTAAAAGAGAGAGGACACAAATTGCCAATATCAGAAGTTAAAGATGGGACATTAAAAGAATAATAAAGGAATATTACAAACAACTCTATGGCTACAAATCAGATTACTTAGATGAAATGCACCAATTCCTTGAAAGACACAAACTGCTAAAACTCACAGGAGAAAGAGGCCTATGTCTACTAAAGAAACCTAGTCAATAATTTAAAATCTTAAAAAAAATAAGGTCCAGGCAACTCCATAGGTGAATTCTACCTAGTATTTACAAAAGAACTAATGCCAATTGTCCAATTATCTTTCAGAAAATAGAAGCAGAGGAAACACTTCCTAACTCATTCCAGAAGGTCAGCAGTATCCTAACATCAAAGCCAGATAAATACATTATAAGAAAGGGATACTGCAGATTAATATTTCTCACGAATAGAAAGGCAAAACTCCTTAACAAAATATTAGTAAATTGAACCCAACAACGTATAAAAATATTATACACCATGACTAAGTGGACTCATTCCAGTTATGCAAGGCTGGTTCAACATTTTGAAAATAAATAAATGATCACTGTATCCCACCATATTAGCAAGCTAAAGCACAAAAATCATATAATCATATCAATTGATGCAGAAAAAGCATTTCAAAATTCTAACACCCATTCATGACTGAAAAAACAAAAACTCTCAAAATATGATACAGGAGAACTTCCTTAACTTGATAAAGAACATCTACAAAACAAACAAACAAACAAATAAATAAAAACCCTACAGTTAGCATTACTCTTAATTGTGAAATACTGAACACCTTTCCCTTAAGATCGGAAACAAGGCAAGGATACCCTCTCTCTCCATTCCAATTCCACATAATACTATAAGTCCCAGTAAATGGAAGAAGACAATAAAAAGAAATAAAAGGTATACAGATTAGAAGGAAAGGAATAAAACCATCCTTATTCACAGATGACAAGATTTTCCATGTAGAAAAAGCAAAAAGAATCTACAAAAATTTCCTGGAGCTAATCAAATATAGAAGATTTCAGGACACAAGATCCATACACAAAAGTCATTTTTCCCTCTATACCAGCAATGAATGATTAACATTTGAAATTAAAGAAATATTATTTGCAATAACACCAAACAAAATGAAATACTTCAGTACAGACCTAACAAAACAACTATCAGAACTGTATACAAAACACTGCAAAACACTGATGAAAGAAATCAAAGTTTTAAATAGTCTGTATCCATGGTTTGAAAGTCTCAATATTGTTACAACATAAATTGTTATCAAATTCATCTATAGATTTAATGCAATTTCAGTCAGAATCCTAGCAAGTTATTTTGTGAGTATGAACAAACTGATTCTAAAATATATATTGAAAGGCAAAAGTTCTATAATAGCCAAAATAATACTGAAGAAGAAAAAGTTGGAGGATTCATACTACCCAATGAAAGCCTTATAATGAAGCTACAATAATCAAGATAGTACGGCATTGGGGAAAAAATAGACAAATAGATCAACGAAACAGAATAGAAAGCCCAAACATAGATCTATGCAAATGTAGTAAACAGTTTTTTTTTTTTTTTAAGATGCAAAGGCAATTCAATGGAGAAAGAATAGTGTTTTCGACAAATGGTGTTGGAAAAATTGGGGTATTAAATACACACAAAAATGAATCTAGACACAACCCTATACCTTCCATAAAAATTAACTCAAATACAAAACTATGAAACTTCTAGAAGAAAACAGAAGAAAAATCTATATGACTTTAGGTTTGGTGATGAGGTTTTTCTTTTGATACAACATGAAAATCACAATCTGAGAGAAAAAGTGGATAATTTTCATTCTATTAGAATTAACAACTTCTGCTTTGAGAAAGAAAATGATGCTATTAAGAGAATGAAAAGGCAAGCCGCTGAGAGGGGGGGATATTTGCAGAACATTTATCTGATAAAGAACCTGTATTCAAAATACACAAAGAACCCTTACAATTCAGTAACAAAACAAGCCACACTATTAAAAAACAGGCAAAAGATCTGAATAGACACCTTATCAAAGGAAATACACATATGGCAAACAAGTATATGAAAAGATGCCCAATATCATTTGTCATGTGGGAAGTACCAATTGAAAAACTATGAGATACCACTACACATATTTTAGAATGACCAAAATCTAAAGAACTGACGATTCCAATGCCTGGTGGGATGTGACGCAACAGAAACTCTCCTTCACTGCTGATGGGAATACAAAATGGTACAGTAACTTTGTAAGATAGTTTGGCAGTTTCTTACAAAGCTAATTAGCTTATGACCTAACAATCATGCTCCTAGGTATTTATACAACCGACGTGAAAATTTACACCCACACAAAAACCTGCACATGAATGTTTATAGCAGCTTTATTTGTAATTGCCTCAAATTGGAAGCAACCAAGATGTCCTTCAACAGGTAAAAGGATAAACAAACCTGTGGCAAATCAATATAATGGAATACTATTCAGTGATAGGGAGGAATGAGCTATCAAGTTGGCATGGAAATACATGAATGAATCTTAAATACATATTTGGAAGTGAAAGAAGGCAGTCTAGAAAGGCTACATACTGTACGCTTCTATGTATATGACATTCTGGAAAAGCCAAAACTATAGAGATATTAAACATATCAGTAGTTGCCCACGGGTTGGAGAGGGGAGGTTGAATAGATGAAGCACAGGGAAATGTTAGGATGGTGAAACTATTCTGTACGATACTGTAATGGTGGATACATGACGCTGCATTTGTCAAAACCCTTAGAACTTTACAGCAGAAAGAGTGAACCTAAATTTATGCAAAGTTCAAAAAAGCTCATTTAGGATCCCAGGATGGAGTTCAGAATGTGACAAAAATAATCTAACTATATTCAAACACAGGAAGCATCTTCACCAAAGGGGATGAGGGAAAAGATTTTGATCCAAGTCACTTTGGAAATGAGTGGAGTCTGTAAGACTAGAGGCAAAAGGAACTATCCATAAGCACTGTACTCTAGTTGATATTTTCCCAACAGGGTATGAGTTAACATTCTGAAATCACTATACATGTGAAATTGAACACCTTAGTAAATGGATGGCATGAGCTGAGAGCCAGGTATTTCACTGTTAGGGTGAGAGTTTACAGACAAACAAAGGGAGAAGGTAATGGATTAGAGTCAGAGACATCAGTATGAACTTATGTTTAGCTTACTAATTATATCAATAATTTATATATAAATATTAGAGACTTATATACATGCACGTATTTCCTTGCTGTGTCACCTGAGAGGGCCCAGATGCAATGACAACCCAGTAGTAATGAGCACACCTAGTAGCCTGATCCTGGTTTCTAATACCATTCTCCAATAAATGGAACTGGGCCTCCTTAGAGAAAAGGGTGATTTTAGGACTCAGGCAGAAAATATACAAGATGCATGTGGAGCATCTTGTTTTTGAGCAAGAAAGTACTCAAAATATAACAAATACACCAAAAAGCCTGCAAGGATGGGATATGTCAAAGAGATACAGGAGACAACTGAAAGAGTTCCCAATGGTGAATGTGGAAACAATTTGAGCAACAAAGTAAAGAAGTTGGTATTGGATTATAATCCAAAGTATAGAATAAATATCCACGAGTCCAACCTGACATAAATAAATGGTTTAAGAGTCAACTAAATGGGGAACAAGAGATAAACCTGCTATTTCAAATAACTTTTGTAGCTACTTCACCCTCAAGTAGGTAAAGCAGAGATCTCCTCCACTTCTTAAGTGTGGGCTGCACATTGTGACTTCTTTCCAAAGACCACAAGTATGGGGCGGTGGGGGGGGTGGGGGGGTGGGGATAAACAACTTTGCTTTGGAGAAACATGACAGACACTAAGAGATCAAGGTCAACATCAACAGTGACAGGCCATGTGGATAGTATGCACCTTTGATGTGATATGACAAGAATGGTGGCACTTTACCTCTCTGGTCGTCCTTCCAAAACCCACAAGCCCAGTCATGAGAAAAACATCAGACAAATCCAGATCGAGGGACATTCTACAAAATATCTGACCACTACTTCTCAATACTATCAAGGTCATCAAAAACAAGAACATCTGAGAAACTTTCATAGCCAAGAAGAGATTCCTTAGTCTCCTTAGACATTTGACTGAATGTAATATGACATCCTCGATGGGGCCCTGGATCAGAAAAAGAACATTAGGTAAAAACTAAGGACATCTGAATAAAGTATAAACATTAGGCAATAATAATAATAATATGTATCAATATTGGTTCATTAATAGTAACAAATGTGCCTTACTAGTATAAGATGTTAATAACAGTAGAAACTAGATGTGGGGTACATGGAAAGTCTGTACTATCTTTGCAATCTTTCCGTAAATCTAAAACTAAAGTTAAAAAAAAAAAGTTATTAACATCAAGACAAAACATAGTCACTGGATCAGGGTCTTGTCACTCAACAGCGGTTTTCCTCCAGAAGGCATCTGGGAGGTGTGTGGGTAAGTCTGTGCTCCTTTACGCCAACTCCAAAGTTAGGAAGAAATGAATGGAAAATGTCACCACCAGTCAGACAATTAATACCGTGTACTAATATGTGTAGGATTTTGTGTTGGGAAAATACGAAATGCAATGTCCATTGTAGTCCTGACCCTTTTGGTAGGAGAAGACATGAAAGATAAAATGAATAAAAGCAGTATTTGAAAAATGTCACACCAGGGGTTACAGACAGAATGTGCTATGAGAATTCAGAGGATCATGAAAGCCTCCGTGTAGGAGCTGGGACACAAAGAAGTGAGCAGGGAATTCTGGCATAGGAATGTATGTGGGCAGGGCTGGAGAGGAAAGAAAGTAATAGGACTAGTTCAATTTGACCAGAATGGAGTATTCAGATGGAAGACAAGTTGGCAATAAGGCTAGAAAATTTGAGTTTTATGTTACAGGCAGTATGTAGGGAGCCATGCACAGTTTCCCATTAAAGAAGTTAACAAGAACTAAATAAGGATTTTAAGCAGTGCTTTGCCTGCACACATTGTGTCCTATCCTCTTCCCTCATTGAGTCCACCCCCGAATGGCTTCTCCCAGCCAACAGTCCCCTGGGCATTATCTGCCTCAGTGCTCTCACGTCTAATGGTCACATTGCTAGATACAGCTCTAGTGTCTCAGCAGCATTTGACTCTGCTAGTGATTATCCCCCCTTGAAACAATGTTTTCTTTTAGTTTCTGGAACATCACCCTTTCCTGATTTTCTCCTGGTCTCTCTGGCTACTTTTCTCTGCCGGTTCCTCTTTCTCTATCCAACCTCTAGGTGACGGGGCTATTCCAGTTCCTTCTCTCTCCCTTTTCTTCTTTCTCTGTGGTCTCACATTCCTTCCCATGGCTTAGTTTACGTCCTTCTGCTTGATTTTTCTTCCACAATCCGTATCTCTAGCCCAGAATTCTTCTCTGAGTTCCACTCTTATGGATACAGCTGTCTATATGACAGCCCTGTGTGGATGCCTCAGGGTGATTCTAGGACTCAGGCAGAAGAGCTATGTTAAGAGCTACCTCAAATTTAACATGTCTAAAGCTGTTCTCTTGGTCTGTGGATTTTCCTCAAATCACACCCCAACTTCCCACATCTTCATAAATGGCTCTACTCTCTTCCTACTTCTGCACAGAAACCTGCGGTCATCCCTGACTCTACCCTTTGTCTCACTTTCCCCATTCCCTGCCCCATCCGATCCATTAGCTGGTTCTGTCAGTTTTACTTATTAAAATCACCTTAAAGAAAATGTGGCATATGCATACAATGGAATATTACTCAGCCTTAAAAAAGAAGGACGTCCTAATAGACATTTCCTCAAAGAAGACATACAGATGGCCAACAGGCACATGAAAAGATGCTCAACATCACTAATTGAGAAATGCAAGTCAAAATGACAATGAGGTATCACCTCACACTGGTCAGAATGGCCATCATCAAAGAGTCTACAAACAATAAATGCTGGAGAAGGTGTGGAGAAAAGGGAACCCTCCTTCCTACACTGTTGGTGGGAATGTAAATCGGTGCAGCCACTATGAAGAACAATACAGAGCTTCCTTAAAAAAGTAAAAATAGAGTTGCCATATGACCCAGCAATCCCACTCCTGGGCATATATCTGGAAAAGACAAAACCTCTAATTTTAAAAGATACATTCACCACAATGTTCATAGCAGCACTATTTACAACAGCCAAGACATGGAAGCAACCTAAATGTCCATCAACAGATGACCAGATAAAGACGATGTGGTGTATATATATGCACACACACACAAACATATATATATGGAATGTTAATCAGCCATAAAAAGGAATGAAATAATGCTATTTGCGGCAACATGGATGAACCTAGAGATTATCATTCTAAGTGAAGCAAGACAGAAAAAGACAAATATCATATGACATCACTTATATGTGGAATCTAAAAGAATGATACAAATGAACTTATTTACAAAACAGAAATAGACTCACAGACATAGAAAAGAAACTTATGGTTACCAAAGGGGCAAGGGGTGGGTGGGCAGGGATAAATTAGGAGTTTGGGATTAACGGATACACACTACTATACATACAATAGATAAACAACGAGAGCCTGCTGTACAGCACAGGGAGTTATACTCAATATCCAGTAATGATCTGTAGTGGAAAAAAATTTGAAAAAAAAATCACTTTGCTGTACACCTGAAACTAACAAAACATTGTAAATCAACTATACTTCAATTAAAAAAGAAGAAAAAACAGGAAGGAAATCCTGCCATTTGCTGCACAGTTGGAAAGAACCCAGAAGGTATCACCGTAAGTGAAATAAACCAGACACAGAAAGACAAATACTGCATGGTTCCACTTACATGCAGAATCTAAAATAGTTAAAATAATAGAACCAGAGAGTAGAATGATGGTAACCATGGGCTGAGGATGGTGGGGTGGAGAGCTATCAGTCAAAAGGTACAAAGTTTCAGTTATGCAAGATGAGTAAGTTATATAGAGATTTACTGTACAATATAGGGCCTATAGTTAACAATACTATCTGGTTATAAGATGAGTAAGTTCCGGGGATCTAATGTACAGCATGGTGGTTATGGCTAATATTGTATTATATACTTGAAAGTTGCTCTTAGATCTTAAATGTTCTCGCCACAAAAAAATGGTAAATATGTGATGTGATGCAGGTGTTAGCTAGCTACAATGGTAATCATTTTGCAGTATATAACTGTATCAGATCAACACGTGGTGTACTTTAAACTTACACAATATTATATCACAAATATACCTCAATAAAGCTGGAAAAATTTTGCTAAGAGTGTAGATATTACTTTAAGTTCTCTGACAGCAAAAGAAAAAAATATTTAAAAAGTAAACTTTAAAAAATTTAATTACCCTAAATTTGTCCCTTTTTCTCCTTTGCCTTAGTCTAAGCCATTGTTCTCTCTTTCATGAATCCCTGAAGCAGCCTCCTAACTGGTCTTTCTAGTTCCTCTCTTGTCTACCTCTGTCCTTTTTCTCCATCATAGCAAATCTTTTCAAGTCATCTTCTATTTAAAATACTTTTGTGGCTTCCTGTGGCTCTGGGAATAAAAGTCCAAAACTTTAATGCACCCTGCATGGTCTTGCCCCATCTCCACCTCTAGCCTCACCTTGCTTCACATTTTTCCTTGCTCCTTACACTTCAATCACACCTGCTTCCTTTCAGAACCTAAAATATAAATCTCATCATATAACCACCTTTATTGTCAATGGCCTCCGTTTCACGTGGAAGAAAATACAAACCCTTTGACGTGAACTAGAAGGCCTTGTAGGACTGCACGCATGCTCACTTTTTCTACCTCATGTCACACTGCAGCCAGACAAGTTCATTTACATCTTGAAACTTTTCACCTGTGGTTGCCTTTCCTGGCAATCTCACCCTTGACCTTTTACAAGATCAGCTCCATCTCAGCTTAAATATCACCTCTTAAGAGAGATCTTCCCAGGCCACCTTATTTTACTCGGTTCCTCACTGTTCTCTATCCTAGCACCCTATTTATTTCCTTTAAAGCTCTATGGTCTTATAATCGTGAATTTGTTTGTGGTCTTTGTTTATCTCCCCCACTAGATCATAAGTTCCAGAAGGACAGGGCTACACCTGTTTTGCCTACCCTAACATACAAGCTCAGGGTCTGATGCCATGCTAAGGACTCAAACATTTAAAAATGAACCTTGTCACAAGGTGTGGGTAGTTTCAAGATGCAAAGCAAAGTTAGGAGGATAATGCAATAGTCCAGGTATCACATCCTTGACTTACACTCCAGCCTCCGACATAAAGGGAAAAAAGGGTGGGGAAGCACAAACGTGAGAGATATTACAAAGGTAAGAGAGACAGAATTTTGTTACTGACTTGATAGAGGAGAAGGAACAAAGATGATTCTAAGGCAACAAGTCTGGGCACCCATATTGGCTAATCGTGGAGCAAGGCTTCTTGAGAGGTAGCAGAATATAAGAGCATCCTGAACAGTTTGTCTGTTAGAAACCTGCACCATAAATATGTTGGGTTTCCCTTTGTGCTGCTAGTGATTTCTATAATTTTATTATATTCCACATAAAACTAAATTTTTGTCTTCCGTGTGATGTTTAAGATGTCTAATGGTTCTTGGTTCCTGTGGAAAGAGGAAAGGCTTTGGGGGTCAAGTGAAAAAACTGGGTATAACTCCCAGCCCTGCCGCTCCCTAGGTGTGTGTGCTTGGCATGTTAATCAACCTCCCTGGTTCTTGGAATCCTCTGTAAAGTGAGGATAATCACTTCATGCTGTTGTGAGAATTAAAATCAGGTAACACACTCAGCCTGGCATGGGCATGGTACCTGCCAGATGGTCCTGTACCTCCCAACCTACCCCTCATCCTTACTAATATAGCTCTGTTCCGATGCACCTCTTGATCTTCAGGATTCAAAATCCTTGATTATATTCCTACCTAGTTTCAAGGGACAGAGTGCGAATAAATGAGATAAGACTTCCTGCTTCTAATTACCTACTTTGTAGCTTACTTACAGCGAGTTCTTTCTCTTGGTTTGGCCTTATCCTGGCCCTAAGAGATAGCTTGGCAGTTTCTTTATACTGTCAGTTCCTGTGTATTCTGGAAAGGGAGTTCAAATTGAACATGTCTAATGAGCACAATTGGTAAGGAAAAATACCATGTACGTTCGAAAATCAAGCACAAATGCCCTTTGAAATTATTGGTGGTTTTGAATCATGTCTGCTATTGCTTTACTTACCTTAACCAGGTTGAGTAGAATGGGCTACATGCCATAATTCTGAGAAGACGTAATGCTCTCTGGAGAGAAGACAAGCCACAAATGTAAAGCATTGTCCCAAAAGTTTCACGCATGAGGACACACACTCAAAATCATGAAGGGGAAGAAGTAGCTTCATTTTTTTCTCTTTGCTAAAGTTTTTGCCTCATAGAACTCCCATTTAAAAATATCTATTTATGCCCTTCTATGTGTGTATTAGGCTCAAAAGCTTCAAAAATTGCCAGTTGATACACCTGGCATGGAAAACTTCAAAATGGTGTCCTGGGGTGATTCCTAGATAGTTGAGAAAGCTAGTTTTTATAACCGAAGAATCTCATTCTGTACTGTTTCTAATGACAGCCTAAATTTGAATTATACCTTCTCTTCCAATTCTAGTGCACTGAATGCACCAGCACGCATGTTTTCAGAGGTTGTTTATTTATGGTATTTCCACTTTAGAAATAAGGCATAGGGGAGGAGAGAGGTAACTTTAAGACTATAATCAAGGAAACAAGGGAGAAGATCCTGAAATCAGGTTGGGTCCTTGACCCTGAATTATACTCTGTTTACTCAACTCATTGGTCATGAATGTTTTATTGGACTGATACACCTCTCCATGCCCATCACAAAGCTCTAAGCACTCCTAGAAAGGGTTACCCTGTCCTTTGTTCTGCTGTTAGAACAGCATTCATCAAGAAGTTGAGGTCCAAGGTGAAACTGCAAAAGAAGAACCTTGACTATTTTCTTGCTTTGGCAATGCTTCTTGTGCTAGGGGTGATCCCAATTCTCTTCATCTGGGTTCTTACAAGGGGCCCCAAGCACATTCGAATCTATGTGCCAGGAGCTCTGGAATTCCCGTGCTGAACCCATTTGTCCAAGTCCGTCCCCTCAAGTGTTATTCGCTCAGCAAACATTCATTATTTTAAATACCCACCATGTGCCAGGCACTATGCTAATTTTTCTTAGAGTGACTGATACAGGACAGGTTGCCCAGGTAGATGTCAGGCTTCAAGTGCAACATCGGGGTCCCCTGTACATGGTGGAATGAAGAGTTGCCCCATATACCTACCCTGTGGACAGGACATGTCCAAGAGAACTGAGCTTATCACATTCTCATTCTCTTTCAACACCTCCCTTTAGGATGTATTGCATCACCTCTGCGGGCTGAGGATCTTTGCAAGGAGCTGGTGCACACTGGGCTGTGCCAACCACATGGCACAGGAAGACAGAAGTGGCTCTGTGAACCCTGTTCCAGAAGTGCCTCTGCTACCCTTTGTGTTAGCCACGACCCTGAGCCAACCCTGAGGTGGTAAACACCAGGGAATCTGGGATCATATTCAAGTATCTCAGAATACTCATTACACCACCAGAAGTCAACACTGGAGCAATTTGTTCTAGAATAATGCTAACACACTTGAAATTTGCAATTGGGAATTTAATTCATCTCTGCATAGGACAACATTTCTTTCTTTGTTCTATTGGCTTCAAGAAAAAAAAAGAAAAACGCTCTTCCAGTATATCACTACTGTCCATTTCTAGCACTTTTAGTTTATTTTAGGCCATTCTCTCTCATGCAGCCTCAGACAAGCCCAACACTAAAGCTAGATCGGGGGTCAAGTGTAGAGTTAAACGAGGTTGGAGTCATCCGAAATTTGGAATTTGATATGGTGACGTCTATTGCTTTTAACACATTGAAAAACAAATCAAGGGAGTAGATTCGTTGACAGATGTGGACGTTTGTGATGAAAAAAGTTTTGCAATATATTTGTGTTTTGCAACTAGGCAACCCCAAATGACTAACACACAGGAAGTATGTACTTGTGTGCTTTCCTAGCCAAATTATGGGAATTATAAATCTCTTATTTTCTTTATGTGAATATTCTCTATGTAAAAGAAAAAATGAAAAAGAATAAAAGCCTCTTGAGTTTAGAGGGCTTGTTTTTCCACTGACTTTCTCCCACAGTCCTTTTGTTCTCTTTCCTTAGTGTTTCTCACAGGGCGTCAAGAGTGGGAAGTTCTGTAAAAAGGAAAGAAGGGAGTGGATTGTAAGCTATTAAATGAAAGAAAAAAAAAAAAAATCCTTCAAGGACCCAAGGAAGAATACCATAAAATGAGGAATCAATCCCGGCTTCATTATGGAGTGACATATTACATGAACTCTCTTATATATCTTTTAAGCTTTCGGGAAACAGACTGGCACTGAAGTAAAGAATATTGCTATAAAATACCTATGATTACATTGTAACTCAGACTCCAACAATCTGCTATAAATGCTGTTTGTATTATTACTGTAATTCTACAATAACTTCTTGCTGATCTTTTTTTAATCCATGGCATTTAATAGACCACAATTTGTACTGCCCTTTGGAAAACTTTTCACAGCCTAGGCTAAACAACTGCTTTTACATATCCAAGCACAGAGACTTTTATTACTGTACATTACCCATGCATTGTTAGGAAAGGGGTCTTATAAAACTTCTCAACAGAAATTTCTGTATTTTGACTACTTTGACCCTCAATTGGATTTAGTTCAATAATCTTTCTATACTGAAGCAAGGCAGACAAAGAAGTAAATATGATAGAATACCATTTAAATGATGCTGGGGAGAAACAAATGGAACTTGGCCAATGGATACAGGTTGTTCCTGTCAGATTTTAGAAAATGCAGTTGTATGTTAAAAATGATATTACAGCAGTTCCAAAAATTAACCAACTACTGAAAATGCTGGGGGACACCATGAGAACAGATATATCACATACATAGAAATCAACCTCTGCGGGGCCAATAGCCAACCCTCTCAGCTCTGCCGGCGTCACTCTGTGCCTTTCACCTGTGTCCCAGTCCCCTCAGGGTCTCCCTTTTGCTTATCTCTGGGGATGCTGGCTGTCTGAAGGCTGAGATGCAGAAGTACACTTTGAAAGCTTTTCCTTAGGAAGGTACCAGAAGAAATCCTCGTACTTCACACCCCAAAGCCTCCTGTACTTACAAGTCTGACAGAGCAATGCCCTTGGATTAACTTCTGGTAAATTAATCTGGAAGATATTTAAATCCAGATTCCATAAAATGATTAAGGATTAAAAAATTATATATCTCTATCCCTATCTACTTACCTACTTCTCTGTCTAGTACACAAGTTGATTACAATCACTCAAAATTTCAAAATCATTAACTCATAGAAAGTCATCTCTGGAAAGAACCTTCTCTAGAAGTCTAAGGATGTTATAGATCTTAAAATGAGTCTCAAGGGACTTCTGTGGCGGTCCAGTGGTTAAGACCGTGTTTATACAGCAGGGGGCCTGGATTCCATCCCTGGTCGAGGAACTAAGATCCCGCATGCCGAGAGACATGGCCAAAAAATTAAAAAAAAAAAAAAATTAGCTCAGAAAGAATGTGATATATCCAATCAAGGTCTAACGGCTTGTTAATGATTAGGTAGGAACAAAGATGCAGGTTTCCTGGAATAGAGCCTGACTTCCAATTAAAAGTACTTTTAAACATTTCCGTTTTAATAAGTAAATAATTACTGTAATTACATGAATAACATCCATGTCTAAAGGAAGGCCTAACATATCCACAGTCAATTCTAGATCATCCTTGGTACTAGGGTCAAGGACATGATAAATTAGTAAAATCATGGCTAAACCCTGTTTAGCTATTTATTCTTTTTTTTTTTTTTTTTATTCTTTATTGCTTTTGCAGAGTGGTCTATTGTCAGGCTGCAAAGATAAATGACTTAGATTCTATTTATTTTTTCTCTTTCCCCTATCTTCAGAAAAAGGCATTAATGAGAGGTTAGAGTGTTAGTTATGAAATAATTTTTAGCAAGTTAGTAAAATGAAGAAGAAGGGCAAAAAAATCCCTGGATAAGCCATGACTTAGATATTTAGCTTCTGAACACTCATGGGTGGACAGAAGCATGTTCCCGAGAATATAAAAATGTTTGTAAAATGGAGAAGAAAATGCCGCACGGTGGTCCAGGGATCCGGGTCAGGAGAGTAGGATTCCCTACTTAATTATCTACAAAAATAGTTTGATCACACTAAAGTTTCCTGGAAGCCAGAGGATTATTCAGTCCTGTCTGATCAGTCCTATGTCACCTGGAAGGTTCCTTCCCTCGCCATTCCCTGCAAGGTCCTCGGGAAAGGTGTTAGGTCATTTTATTTTAGTCCCCACTAGCTGTGACTGTGCAGAGTGTGTGTCCTCATCTATAAAACAAGAGATCTGGATCTATGGATTCAAAAGCCACCCACTTCCCAAGACTAAAATTCTGTAATTCTGCTTCTCTTGATTACTTTGCACAAATTGCCCTTGTGCCAATGGCAGGGCAAATTCTAGATTTCAAAGACAAAAATCCAAAAGAAGAAAGCAAAACAAGCGTCCTTTATTTTGTAAGGCTACTCAGGTGCCCTTGTGGATACTTTAATTTTCACTCTATTTCTTGTATCAGTGTCATCATTTGGATTTCAAAATTCTCAGCAAAGGGTCTCCTGTTTGTCCCCAATACATTGACCAAAGCACAGAGACCCAGATTCTGTCACCGAATTCTGTCCTTAGGTAGGGTTGCCCACCAATCAAAATACAGGATGCCCAGTTAAAATGGAAATTCAGATGAATGACTAATAATTTTTTTCTGTATAAATGTACCTCAGGCAATGTTTGAGACATACTTACACTAAAAAATTATTTGCTGCTGTCTGGAATTCAAATTTAACTGCATATTGTATATTTTTATTTGCTAAATCTCACAATGCTAAGAACATGAGTCCTTTGGGTGTGAAGTCCATCTCAACCACATATGGATGAATAACTGAGCAGGTTATGCCACCTCCATGCTCTTTGGTTTCCTTACCTGTTGAGTTGAGTATCAATAATAATCATCTTCCGCAAAGGAGGACCAGCTCAAGGTAAATGGGTACCCTGGAAAGGCTACCAATTTTTTCCCCACCCAATTAATATTAGTGAAATATTTGCATGAAGTTTATTCAGTGAAAGTAGGAGTAAGCTGTTTTATTTTAATAATAAAGGAATGGTCAAATGAGAGGTTTTAACTTATTAGAAACCAAACCTCTTATGGTTTGATGACCCTGGCATTTGTTTGCCTATACGGCCCTTTAATCTGAATCCGTAAAGATTAATATTAGAGACTGCACCTCCAGTTCTGAGTACAGCTCCTGGTGCTGAGTATGGCTAACTGGGGTAGATAATATTATCGTTATTAAAATATCTCTGTATGAATAACCTACTCCATAACCTGAAGATGGATTTACAAGCATCATATAATAAAAACTTCAGATCTGAGAGATGATCTGGTCTAAGTTTATCATTTTGCAGACAAGGAAACTGAAGCTTAGGGAGACTGAGTGATTTATATGAAATTTCCTAGCTAGGTAAATGTACTCTGCGCTCTTTGCTGTTATGTCAAATGACTTAGTGGAGAGGTACACAAACACTCTCAATATCTAAATAGGTGACATAATTCATAAAGGATTTACCCCTACAAAGCAAAAATACCAGGGATGTTTAAACACATGTGCAAATATTAACTGTAACACTATGAGACTTTATAGGAACGCAGAAATCTTCCTATCACAGTAGGAAGCTTCAAACGTTGGCATCTTTCCTGAAAGAGACCCACCGAAATCACACAGGGGGAACCCCAGGGAGGTTGGAGCAAATGATCCTATTAGAGCCATCTCCAAATAAACGCCAATTTCTAATTGTAAAACAGCTCAAATGAGTATCCACGTCTCTTTGGAAACTATTAAGATGCTTGTGCAGATGAAAATTACAAACGCTTATTAGAACAGCATGCCCAAGAAAGCGGAGAGGACAAACAATGACACACGGAAAGGTCACCGCCTGATGAAATGTTTCCATTAGGTGGCCCAGCCCAGGCTCTTCCCCTGATTCTTCCCTCTTAATCAGAGTCTAAAAGGGGTGTGGGTGAGTGCTGGAGAGTTAACTTTCCGTGAGTGTTAAAACTTTCAACTTACAGTTCATTGTTCTCAACGTTTTCTTATGGTTTTTGGCAGCCTGACCGTGCAGGCACAGATCTGAGCTGACCTCCTCTGGCTGAGGTTCCCCCCCAAGTCTGTTCGGCAACAGAGACTAAACATTTCTGACGTGGCTTAAGAAAGGAGTTATTTTAAGTGGGTTTATGCTTGGCATTGTTATTAAAAGCACAGCTTAACATCAGGAGGGTTAACACTCCAGTTAGAGACTGTACACAGTTATGATCCCAAAGGCACGTGGGGTTAGGGAAACGGGAATATCTGGGGTGTGTGCTCAAGGCTGGTTTGACGGGGATTTCAAATATCCTCCAGTTCAGTTCACTTTTATCCTTTTTCAGAGTTTCGGGGGACTATCTCATGTTCCAGAGAGGCGTTTGAACTTTGGGGGAGGAAGCTGTGGATGACTGAGAGGTCACAAATACTGTGAGATGGGGCAAATGGAAAATTCTAGGAAACTGTCTTGGCTGGCCAAATACACACATAAATAAATAATAACCATCGCATGCTATTAATAGCATTCCGAGTGTGCTTGACCCGTATAACACAGCTCATTATTCCGATGATAAAACAGAGGGTTTTCATAAAGTTCTTACATGGGTTTTAATATGCTAGACTTTCTACTTTTAAACTTTAATAACTACAATTATTTGTATAATAGGAACAAATTCAAAAGAGTATCTGAAGGGAAAATGAACTTTTATCTCTTAGTTGTGGTGAAGTTCAATGCTATCAGTCTCTCCATATATATACACCTATGTCTAGATCTACATATCTCTATTAACACTCTATATCCATATCTAGCTATTATATATAATTACATATAATTTAATATATAAAGTATATTTAAATATATATAACCTATAATTTAATTTATATTAAAATATGGGTGTTCTTTTTTCTTAATGTAATTACTGTCATTTGTCAAAAGATCTGAAATAAGGGCGCACACTAATGGTACAAGTGTGCGTAAGTATTGTGCCTTGTTTTTCTCATCAATAAAATGGGGATGGTAATGGTATCTGCTTCATAGGGTTGTTGCAAGGATGAAAAGAGATAATAGACATGAAATGTTTAGGACAGGGGTTGGTTTATGATTATTATTTGAATGGCAGCTGACACTACACATAGAAAAGATTTAATATTAATTCTATGATCTCCACCATATTTCATTCAGTATTTTCAAATGAATAAAATTGTTTGATGACTTTTATCTAGAGTTAACATAACTCAGCCACTCCACTCTTTTTCTGTAGGAAAACATACACACACACACACACATATGCATGCATGTACACACATGGCTCAGTTAACTAAGTCCCTCACTTTACTTCTTTTGCCTATAGACTAAAAAGCATTAGGTGCAGAGAAGAGAGATCTAAATCTGAACAGTCAAAGCATGAGATGGATCACGACTCCCCATTCCTATTACCCAGATGGGATTATAGTTCTATAACCAATTCCCATCCCTGCAATAGCTCTGATCCTTACTCTTTCCCACTCATCCCATAAGACTGTGCTGGGAAAGTCTGTACATGTGGATTAGTGCAACTAAAATGCTTGGAGACAGGGCTCAGATATTGGATTTTGACTTAATAATATGTAATTTCAACTACAGGCTCATTATACATTTATTCTTAACTAGAACTCTAGAGGGTACAGGTCATATCCATATGCTTTTTCCTCTACGTCTCTATGCACAAACACACAAAAAAGCTTTAAAAAGTGCTTTCTGGGTTGTGGTATTTTTTTTTTCCTCCAAGGAAACAACAGAAGACTAGAATTACATGTTATTTTTAAGGGCCTTTTTGCTCCATCTCAAGAAAACATACTATTTTTAAGAGCCCAGTGCACCTATGCTCTTATCAAAATGAGTAAATGATTGCTAAAAATTTCATTTTGGATTTACCTGTGTCCATCATTGCCTTACAAGTGAAAATCTTAGAAATGTTCAGAAATTTTCATTATAAGTAGATTCTTTGGAATGCATCAATCCTAGGCAAGCTATTGGGACCAGCCAGTTGCTTTCCAATCAAGATGAAAAATAAAAATCTGTAATAAGTAAATATCTAATTTTCTTAATTCAAAATGACTAGGTTTCCAAGCTTATTCAAAAACATGTTCTCTCTCTTTTTCTCATTCTCTTTCCCTCTCTCCCTATGAAAAGAGAGTAGGAAAAGAACCTGCACTGCAGAAAAACAGTAAAATAGTAAATCACGTCTACATACAAGAAGTACAGGTTGTTAATTTCTTAAAAAGACATCTTTCCCCTGAGGTTCTCCAAATAGAAGTCTGAACTTCTTCTCACTGAACACATATAATTAATCTATGGAATTTAGTCCAGTGGGGTTTTGAGAGCATTTTAGTTTGAGTAAAAATAATGTCCTGCCTAAACCAGTAAAGCCACTTTGCCTATTGACTTCAAAACACATGACTGCATATGTGTTCCTAGCACTTCTTTTAAGCATTGTTTATATAACTCCTCTCCTTAGAGTAATGAGATTCCTTCCCTTCTAGCAAAACACACCTGAGAGGTAGGTAAGCGGCAAAGAGCTGTATCTACATTTGTACAGAAGGAAATGAAGGTCAGATGGCAGCAGGGTTCACATCGCTGCACGCTTCCTAGATGCCAACTGCTTTCCCAGGCTTCGGAGATGCAAATGTGGGTGAAGTCCTGTCCCCTCTACCAGAAAGCCTATTGCATCCCAGCAGAGAGGAAACAGATTTGGGACTAAGTAGCGACAATACAATGTGATTCTTGCTCAGCAGACATAAAAAGCAGGGTGCTGGGAGAGAACAGGAAGCCCCTGAGGCTGCTGAGTAGGGGAGAAACAAGATCACACTTGTCTAAGAAGATAACTACAGCAGCTCCGTGAGAAGCTCTGGAGTCAGAAGGAAAGTGGCAGTGAGCCCTGTTAGAATCTAACAGCATTAGGAAGAAAAACTGAAGACCTCGCTATGGCCGAAGCACTAAGGAAGATGAGAGGGACCTTAACTTAGGAGGTGCTTCTGAGGAGAAAGTGAAATAACTGAATGACAATTAAAGATGTGTGGCGAGAGTCGGGAGCTAAGCCATGGAAGACTGGCATTTTTCAAGCCTCAGTCCTGGGTCCTCTTTCCTTTCCATGCCAGTGTCACATATAGGCATTCAACCATCACAGATGCATTCAGTTATGCCCTCTACACAAATGGACTATATGTAGATCTCTCCACTCGTGTCTTCTTGGAATTCCAGATCCATAGGGTCAACTCACTGCTTGAGATGTCTTCTTAGGTATCTTAGAGGCAACGCTGGACTCAAGATATCCAAAACCAATGCCAAATCTGGCTCTCTTGCAAGATTCAACCTCAGTAAATGACACCTCCACCTGACACAAATCTACAAGTCATCCTTGATATTTTTCTTCCCTCATCCTCATATCCAAGATCACTCCAAATCCTTAGATTTTTACTTCCTAAATCTCATTTAAATCTGTCCACTCATCTCCATTCCCACTGCTATCCTCTTAGCCCAACCTACTTCCACCTCTGCCCTGGACATCTCCAGTCGCCTCTGAAATGCTCTTCCCACATCCATACTCATTTTCCTTTTGGACTTTTGGAAATGTAAATCTCTTCTTGGCGCTGTTTCTGTTGAAAAAATCTCGTGGTTTCCATCGCTCTGAGCTTGAAAGAACAAAATCCTCAACGTGGCCTAGAATGTATCTTAGCACCTTTCCCTGATAGTTACATCCTACATCATGTTCTGATCTCACCTTAATTAACTGCTCCACAGGAGCACTTTTCCTGACATCCCTAACTAGGTCACAGACCCATATGTAATTCTCATAGCTCTACATACCTCTGTATCCACACAAGGACCATTTTGTGTTTATTTTCATTATTTTTGTGTTTACCTCATTCATGTTTTCCTCTCCATGAGTCAACTCCATGAGGCAGGGGCCAGGTCTGTTTCTGCTTACCACTGAATTCTTCCTCCAGCAGAAAGTCTGGCATGTGTTAGGTAATAAATATCTGAATAACAAGAGACTAAGTGAATAAAAACTAAGCCCAGCGTTCCTAATACGAAAGAACAGTGAGATGGATAAAATCATTGATTAAAGTTGAGAACAGAGTTGGACAAATGAATCCAGTTGGGGACAAGGTATAGACTTTCCTTTCTCACATCTCCATAGCATACCCAGGTGGGATGTGGAATATACAAAATGCTTTGAAGAGATAAGGTGACACTGGGGGTCACCATGCATAGGTACTTGGAACATTGCAGTGCTAAGAGGGTATGTACAAAGAAGAAGTACAAGTTCAAATATGTCCAGAAACAACCCAGAAAAGGCATGTAGTCTGAACTGGTCAAGTAGGAGACCAGGGATGGTGGGTGTGAACTGGAGAACACATGCTCTGTTGTAAGGTGTGCCAAATCAAATCAAAACAAAACATTGTCTAGGTAAAACAAAACACTTCTGCCAAGTCCACTCAGCCCTCTGGGAGGAAAAGAAGGTCAAAGATGAAGGAGGAGAAGCCAGCCAAGGAGATGAAGACCTAATGATAGTGAAGGAGAGAACCAGGGGAGTATGGTCTCTTGGAAGCTGACAGGAAACTGCTCAAAGACAAAGGTGTGAGTCAACAGTCTTAATGCTTTTGAGAGTTCAAGTGCAATGAGGATTACAATGAGGCCACCGGATTTGGCATCAGTAACTTTAGCAAAAGCAGTTTCATGCGAAACTCATGCTAAAATTAAGTTTTCAGCTCTGAAGCCAGGTTGATTTCTGAACTTTTTCTACACACAGTCTTTCCTCAAAGCACTGTTTCTGACCTTAGTTGGCTCTGATACTTTTGCTAAACTTCACTGTCTCACATTCTCCTTTTAATGTAATTTTAAAAATCCAAATAAAGTTTAAAATGGAACCAAAAGTAAGTCAAAGCAGGAGTAATTTTGAATATGCTTCATATTATCATCAAGTGAATACCCAACAGCCTGGAGAAGTATATAGGAGGGGTCTTATCCCCATTTTATAGATGAGAAGACAGAAGCTCAGGGAGGTCAAGGACTTAGTAGGGATCACGCAACCACTTAAAAGCCCCAATCACGAGCAGCCTGAATCTGGGCTCCTCCATGTGACTGTGCTGGATGCTTCCTGGTTTGTCTGGTGATACACTATTAACAGTACCAGCCAAGCACACCTCTACCACAGGAAACACGCACCCAGCAGGCCAACCTGACCCCGGCTCAGAAGAATTTCAACTACCCACAAGGAAGAAGCCTTCCATGAGGGCTGGGACCTTCTGCAGACCCCAGGAAATAGGCTGCCTCTGTAAGTAAGTAGCCTCTATGATCATGTCTTCAATGGAAGCTGAACCTCATCTCTATGAAACACAGCAGGACCCCATGGGGCCCTCTGAGTACAAATCCTTTCTGGGTACAAATTTCTTGTTTGTAGGAAATAGGCTTCATTCAGCCTCCTGGACCTTCCCTGAGTTTCAAAAGGCAGATTCAAACAGTTGCTCCTCACCCGGGGAAGGGAGGGAATGCAGAAACAAGGGAGGGGGAGTCAAGGAACAATAGTGCAGCCACGGGGCAGGGTCCTGGTGCCTCCTCAAAGAATATATTTAACAATATCTGCAGAACTAAAACCCCAAGCCAGGTGGAGGATGGCACCTTCAGGCTGAGCACAAGATTCCTGGAGCACCGCCCTGCTACCTCACCACCAACCAATCAGAAGAAAGTCACCGTCTGTAGCCTTCACCTCAAATTTTGCTTATAAAAACTATTCCCAGGACTTCCCTGGTGGCGAAGTGGTTAAGAATCCTCCTGCCAATGCAGGGGACACAGGTTCGATTCCTGCCCCAGGAAGATCCCACATGCCACGGAGCAACTAAACCCGTGCACCACAACTACTGAGCCTGTGCTCCTAGAGCCCCTGTGCCACAACTACTGAAGCCCGTGCGCCTAGAGCCCGTGCTCTGAAACAAGAGAAGCCACCTCAATGAGAAGCCTGTGCACCACAATGAAGAGGAGCCCCCACTCGCCACAACTAGAGAAAGCCCATGTGCAGCAACAAAGACCCAGGGCAGCCAATAAATAAATTAAATAAATAAAAAATAAATAAATCTTAAAAAACAAAACTATCCCCACAAAACCATCAGGGAGTTCAGGGTTGTTGAACACGAGCCACCTGTCCTTGGCTGGCCCTGCAATACACCTTTCTCTGCTCCAGACTCCGATGTTTCGGTTTATTTGGCATCACTGTGCGTCAGGCACACAAACTTTGCTCAGCAACACGACCTCGGAGAGTCAGTACCTTGCTAGGTTCACACAGCTATTAAGTGGCGGACTGGATTTGAATTCGGGTCTATTTTGCTCTGAAGCCCTCTCTCCCCTTACATGTTAGGCCCCAGAACCAAATGAGAACAAGAAATGCTGAAGAAGGGAGCAAGCTCACCAACCTTACTCTATAATAGTGTTCACGCCCAAAATTCAGGGCAAGGAAAGCCTGATATAGACAGATGTGTCTGTTCCTTCTCTCCAGCTCTCACTCACACCAAACATCCATTCACTTCAGGCAGCCTCTCCCCCTCGCCGCCTGCCGTGGTTGCTGTGCACCATCCGGAAATTTCTGCAACCAGTTTCCCAGTCGCCTGTCTGATTTCCTGATGCCTTGTAACTCTGACCTACAGACTTCCAGTTTCCTTTTCCAACTCCTGATTTTCTTTCTTAAGCAAGGGACAGGAGAGTGCCTATTAACGTAGTTTATCTTTTCTCTACTAGAGGTTTTCACATTGAAAACTCTAGTACAGACTTTGGTTACATGCTGTCTTTTTAAAAGAATATCTGCTTAACTTTAATCCATTACCTGAATCTGGAATCTACTAAACCCAACTGTCATATGGAGTCACCTGGGGAGAGTTTAATGGAAAAGCAAGGCAGCAAATTAGTACCATACGATTAGCGTGAGTAATGCTAAGTTTGTTTACCCAAGGCCCTTCAGAAGAATGGACGGTATTTTTAAGATATGACTTGTTTTCCATATCTGCATGGAGGCCCGTTGCTACTTAACTGGACATTTAATTTCCCACTTATTCATTTTCCCCCTTACAGACAGCTCGATGGCTATTCAGTATGTGCATAACGCAGAGAAAAATAATTATAGGAAAGGGACCCAGAGAATGTCACAATTAAACTGTGCATTTGCAAAATACATTCAATATACCCGAAACATCTTGATTGCTATAATCAGGTAGATTAGGTTTTCAGCAAATACTTTTTAAAAACAGAGGTTTATCTCGAGTCAGAAGCAGAGAGGCAGCTCTCAGAATCACCTTGTAACACAAAATAAACTACATTTGCCTCCAATTACTTTTTTAAAAATCAGATATAAAGAGAAATCAAAATGTAAATCAATGGATTGGTGAAACATGAGGGCATTTTCTACAACCTTCTAGAACAGGTTTATTTTTTCCTCATCTGAACTCTCGTTAACAAAAGCCACTGTGCCTACCAATGGCAAATGCAGAAATTTATTGCCTCAAGATGTGGTTTAAACTTTTATTTTACAGTGTGCAGCTTAAAGTTCAGAGCAAATTCAGTTGCATGGGTCAATGAAAGTAAAAGATCCATGTGGGAAAATGTTGTTAGGACAAGTTAAAAAAACATTCACAGTCTTTATAAAGAAAAAACATAGCCAAAAAATTAGAAATGATGATCAAAAGGGATTTAAACCAATTACTGGGGCCAAATACTCATGCTATGAAATAGAGAGTCAAGGACTCCAAATCCTCTTACTCTCTCTCTACTTTATGGTGTTTGAAGTTTATATGCAAAATATTTCTCTCTGATCCCCATCTAACTAATGGGCTCGTTGAGAGGAATGGTGATTCTGCTGATTTATTGAATGGTGACCTGCAGAGAATAAGCAAAAGACAAGGAAACCAGTTTTATGGAAACAAACAAAAAAATTAACTAGAGATTTAAAGCTTAATATAGCTTTATCCTCCAGAGAGCTTTGCCTGATTGCAGTCAGAGCTTAAAAGCAGGATTCAAAAGCACAACATACTAGTTCCGTTATGAGAGTTCTGCTCAAGATATGTTCAATAAATGGGAAACCACCTTTGCTGCCTGCCTTTTGTAATGAGAGAAGACAGGAAGGCAAATACTAGTTTGGGAAGCAGGGAAATGGGCTTTACTCTCCAACCCAGTTACTGGTTTTTTAATTTTAAATAAAAATCCGAGCTCTCAGGCGCTGTCTTCCTCAAACACACTCACCCCTCTTTCAGAGATGAAAATAATGACACTTCCCTTCCTTTCCTTCAGAAAGACTAATTGAGCAAATGATGCCTTACGTAGTGCTATTCCTTCCTGCCACTTTCTGTCTGTCATCACCAATGCCAGGTGCCCAGAGGTAAAGTCTGCCTTCTGCTCCAGGAGGCGACAGTTGGGGGGTGGGGAGGAGGAGGACAAAGCCATTGAGCTGGGGTGGGGGGGAAGCCTGATTAGATCTGGGGCAGGGCAGGCAACTCAAGAGGGTTTCCTGCCTATTGGGAAGAAGTTATAAATGAAATTAAAGTCTTTAAGAAAGAAATTCTGCCTCAAACCACGTCCCTCTCCAGTGGTCTTCTCTTGTATAATTCTAGCTCATTGAGAAGAGGAACTGACACCTTCAATCTAGTCATTTAAGGGCAATTTATTGTGAAGTGGTAATTTATTAAGTAAGATTCAAGAGTGGAGAGAGCTCTCAGAACCAGGAAGGGACTAAACTCATCCTCAAGCGCTCCTGACTCAGGTCTTCCAGACAGAACCTCTGGGGCACAGAAATCCTCACCAAACTTCTAATTCCTGAATACTTCCACCCCCCCCTCCCCGCATTCCTGCTGCATATTTGCAAATAAGTCTTAAGATGTAAATTCCCAGATGCCATATCATGTTAATTTAAATTCAGAGTAAGCTATAACTGATCTCTCTGAAGAGCCTTACAATGCTGGAGGAAGCTAGGAAAGCCATGGTACTTCATTTGGCCCGGGGCCAGTTCTTAATCCTAAATCTCTTCAAAAATGCTATTTGTGTGCTGTAGTGATTGTGATGAATGGCCATCATGGTGGGGGCAAAGAGGTCCCCATCATAAGCAGGAAATGTGGGCTTCCATGAGATGCTAAATCTCTCTGCTTGCTATGATCACACATGTATTCAATCTAGCCTTCAATTCGTGAGTGAGCTCTACTTTTGTGTAATAATAAAATGCATGGTCACATCCTAAAGAAGAGGGCAACTCTGCGGTGATGAAGATAGCAACAGTGGATACAGACTAAAGGCACCAGAGTCACGCTAGATTCCTCCAGAAGTCACTTTCTGACTCTCTTGGGCTTTGGGCAATCAGTTTTCCCAGTTGCCTTCTTTCCACAGATTCCTATAATCCTTGTAGAGCAGGTTTTCCAAGATCCTCTCTTCTTTTCTTTCCTCCCTTGGTCTCATTTCATCATCTGGTTCCCTGCCCCAAAGGGATGAGTTCCTGCTGTGGACTGATGTGATTCCGGGTCATCGTAAAGGACAGGTGGGTAAGAGTGCTGGATCATCCTTGAAAGGTAAAGAATGCTCTGCTTCTTGCCTCAATGTAGCCAAAGTAAAAGGTGATTCTGGGTCTGAGACAGTCCAGTCATCCTTCCCTCACTCCTTGTACACTTTCTCTTCTTCCCAGAGATGAAAGCCAAGCACAGCTTAGGCCAGCTCCGTGCATAGCATCTGGGGAAACATACTCTCTCTTGCTGCTTTCTCTGGTTCAATTTCCCTACTGCTGTCCAGGCTGCCTTGGCTCTGAAGGGTCCAAAACTCAGTAGAGAATACATGGACCACCGGCAAACTATGGCCCGTGGGCCAAATCCAGCCCACTGCCTGTTTTTGTAAAAAGAGTTTTATCGGAATACTGCCATGCCCATTCATTTCTACATTGTCTCTGGCTGCTTTTGTGCTACCATGGCAGAGCTGAATAGTTGAGACAGAGACCATATGGTTTGTCAGCAAAGCCAAAAATATTTACTAACTGGCCCTTCGCAAAAGAAGTTTGCCAACCCTTGGTTTAGACCACTGTAAAATGGAGATGACATATTGTGTTTGATTACCTGCAGCAGAAACATTCCTAACTAAAGCTGTGGTTTCAGTGAGAAACAGAACAAAAGTTACTTGGAACAACCTAGATTACTTTAGGGCAAAAATGGGTGTTCTACATAATCCAACCCAACTCATTTTATATATATAAATATAAATATATTGGTTTTGAGCCTATGCTACATTTAATTATAAACTATTGCTTTTGCTTCAATTTGTCATTGTTTCTCTCAGGCTATGAGGGTCTGGGTTTGGCAGAACTGGCAGTATGGGAGTCTGGCTAAATATTATAGAATGTTCCAGCTCCCCTCTCTCACCCCAAGGATTCCCAAACAAATGGCTTTTAAAATCTCTGTCTGAGAAACTGATGGGTCCCCATCTTGGTCCCTCCATCCTCAGTCCCTCTGGAAACTTGTACATGCGAGGTGGCTGTCATCTACATCAGGACCACAATATTCTTGAGTTCCCTAAGCATAATGCCATTTAATAGCACACAATCTTACTTTCCATCTTTGTCATTTGTCATGTCATTCAAATGTGCAGATTTCATAAATACCCACCAGAGTGGGACTCAATGTTGAGAAGGTTCACCTAATTGAAAAACGGGCAGAGAATCTGAAAAGACATTGTTCCAAAGAAGACATACAGATGGCCAACAAGTGCATTAAAAGGTGCTCAACATCACTATTCATCAAGGAAATGCAAATCAAAACCACAATGCAATATCACCACACCCTTGTTAGAATGACAATTATCAAATAGCCAAAAAATAACAAGTGTTGGCAAGGATGTGGAGGAAAGGAAATCCTTGTGCACTCTTGGTGGGAATGTAAATTGGAGCAGCCACTATGGAGAACATTATGGAGGTTCTTTAAAAAATAAAAAATAGCACTACCACATGATTCAGCAATTCCACTCCTGGGTATTTATCTGAAGAAAATGAAAACACTAACTTGAAAAGATATATGCACCCCCATGTCAGGGTAGCCTTATTTACAATAGCCAAGATATGGTAACTACCTGAGCATCCACTAGTAGATAAATGGATAAGAAGATGTGGTATACACACACAAGGGAATACTTTCAGCCATAAAGAAGAATGAAATCTTGCCATTTGCGACAACATGAATGGATCCTGAGGGCATTAAACTAAGTGAAATACATCACACAGAGAAAGACAAATACTGTATTATCTTACTTATGTGTAGAATCTTAAAAAACAACACCCCCTACCCCACCCCACAACTCAAAGTGAGCTCATAGGCTCATAAATGCAGAGAACAAGAGTGGTGGTTGTCAGAGGTGGCGGGTTGGGGGTAGGGCCAAACAGATGAAGAGGGTCAAAAGATATACACTTCCAGTTATAAAATAAAGAAGTCATGAGGATGAAATGCACAGCATGGTGACTAGAGCTAATAATACCGTACTGCATATTTGAAAGTTGCTAAGAGGATAGATTTTAAAAATTCTTATAGGAAAAAAATTTTGTAACTATGTATGGTGCTGGATGTTGACACTGTGGCGATCATTTTGCAGTCTATTAAACAGGGAATCATTACGATGTACACCAGAAACTAATATAATGTCATATGTCAATTATACCTGACAAACCCCCCCATATTCCAAACAGTTATTTAAACTACATCTCTGTACGGTGATAACTAAACGTTAGGGAAGTTCTAAGGAGACAAGCAGCCGATGTGAACAGGGTTCTCAGGCAAAGTTACCTTGAGGAGCTCAGGTTAGAACAAAGCTTTGAAGCACGTGTGTTTTCATGGAGAAGGAAAGAACAGTCCGGCTTTGGGGTACTCAAGAATGGCTGTTACAGTCAATAACAATGATGACGGGGAAAAAATATCACGTGCAAAGGCTCAGAAGAAGCATTAAGCTCCATTTGTAAATATCAAACTTAAAGGAGGGCAACACTTTTCCAGTTTACAAAATTTTTCACTTACTCACCAGGACACATGATAAAATATAGAAAACTGCCGTTTCCAGGGGCTTCTTACAATTCTTTCTGGCTTAGACTTTTGTGTCTCTATAAGAATGAAAAACGAGTGCGATGAAAAACAAAATGGCGTTCCAAAGCCATGGGTAACTGAAACACCTGCAACCCGGATTGAGTGCAACACTCAGCCCCGCAGGACTGGTCCTATGATTGCTAATGTCGGTACGTGTCAGCAAAACTCATCCCTGGAACAGCTGATTTACATTATAGCCCTAGTTCGAGACGGAAAATCTGAAAACAGGTTTGTAGTTCAGTCCATCAACTCTACAGAAGGACTGGGAATAAAAGAGCCTTGAAAGAAACTAAGGATCAATAGAAAGAGAACTGCTTTACTGCGAGAAAAACTTGACAGTGTAGGGAAAGGAGGCACGGTATGGCTCAGAGGTGGGACTCATGGTCCTGGGGGAGGGTGTTTCTTTGTTCTATCTCACATTGATCACATAATTTTATAGATGGGGATCCTTAGATATAATCTGGTTCAATCTCTCGTCTTACAAATGAGTAATGTGTGGATGTCTGTTCAAATCCTGGCTGGACAAAATGCGGTGTCAGGTGATGCGAAGGATGCAAGTGGATGCAAAGATGAATGGGGCCTGGCCTTTATCTTTCAATAGTTTATAGTCTAGATATACATAAGTGCTACCAAGCTGGGAATATGCACTTGCATTGGAGCATCTAAGGTTTAGATTCAGTGCTATGAGCATTTAGGGGAGGAAAACCTTCCTTCCTGGTGGAGATGGGTGGGGTGGGAGGGCAGGGAGAGAGACATCCTTGGAGGAAATGAGGAAGTATCAAACCTGGGTCAGGGCTGGGTACTGCTGGACACAGTGGTAAACAAGACAGACAAACCTCATGAATAAGATGGTGTTTGGGGATTGGAGGTTTTTTAACACAGAGATGCAGAAAGCAGAGTGATTAGTTGATCTCTCGAGGTGTCTTCTGCTGCACTAAAACAGAGAGGGGGGGTAAACACAGGGACTCGATGTGGGAACAAACATGAAACCTACACACCGAGTCTGCTCCTTAAACCAAGTCTGCTCCTTACAGTATTAACTGTAGCATACAATGCTGGTATTCGGGAACTCCGAGTCTGAACTCATATTTGGGGAGTGTAGAGAGGTAAGTGGCAGATTCTCTCCCCAAAGAGTGGAATAAAAGTGCCAGGTGGTTCTCCTCTATTTTGAGAAAGTAACTTCCCTGTGGTCTCTGACGTTTGGGAGATGTTCCCCAATTACAGGGGGAGTTTCCTCTTGTGTTTCTCCTAACAGAGATTTCACATGATCTGCATGCGCTGGGTTGATCCTTGCTGGTCCGGCCCACTAGGGAAACGGACCTGCTCAGGAGGGGAAACCAAATAACTGTCAAGTGAATATTTTTCTGCTGATTACTGGAGTCAATGGAGTGGAAACAACTCCTGAGGCTGTTTTAGTGTTTCGAGTTTTTTTTTTTTGAGTGCTGGAATGAGATATATACACCTTGGCAGTAGCATTTCGACCTATAGATAACAGGATTTCTCTACTTTACATTTTTATGTGATCTTATAATACCTTTGTCATTATTAGTTATGTCATATGCTCCATTAGTCATGCTTTGTGAAAAGTAGATCATTCTCTGATATAATAAATTATTTAAAAGGCCCGTCTTATATTCACTTTTATAAACATATAATTCATCCTACCTAGAGAATTATTATTGGATATAACTGTTTTCATAGCCTACATCCCCCCCCTGCTCTGCAAAGGTTTTTTAAAGAACCTAGTAGTAACTGGGTCATGATTCTTCAAACTTTCCAGTGGGCGGGGGGGGGATGTGGTGCAAATTTTTCCCATCTGAGGCATAGTTAAGGCTAGATACTTCATCAAGTTGCCAAGGTACCAAGAAGAGGTGCCACGACCAGGCAGTACCTACTTCATGGCATTGTTGCAAAGATTAAATGAGATATTAAATATAAAGCTCTTAGCATAATCCTTGGCACACAGAAAGCATTAATAATTCTATCATCCTCTAAGAAGACTAAGAGGATGGCCAGCCTGCTCTCTCACTGGACACAAGCAGAGTTCCACGTAACCTCTCCCCACTCCAAGCATCTCCAAGATGTCATGTAATGTGAGCCGAAGAGTATCTACACATGGCATTCGTTCAAAATCACATGCATGCTTTCCTCCCTGAGTTTGGAATTCATCTTGGGAGATTTATCAGGCATGTGAAAGGGAAATGTCTCCTAAATGAGCTGGAGAAAGCAAGGAAACAAAGAAATGAGGCCAAGCAGTGTCTTAAAACGTGTCAGGATTTGGTCTATTTTTTTCCATCAACATGTGCTGTTCTCATTAATGGGAGTTTCTCACACACTCAGTAAGGGAACAGGCAAAAGTGTATTTTGTTATAACCTGAAGGTTCATCCAAACATTTAAGGGATTTGGGGAGCCATAAATTTCCTCCAGACTATAATTATCTTTGCGAGATCAAGTGCTCATGACCGAAAACTCCTCTGACCTGTGAAATATCACCAAAGCTCTTTAAAATATTTTTTTTCCCTAATAATGAGGTAAGTTTATGATATGTACTTTGTCATGCGATTTGAAAACATTCTTTCAACTATCTGTCAAGACCACTTCTATTTTCTTGGTCAAATCATTAGCCTAGATGACAGATGAAAGGTAGGCTATGGCCCTTGGGCCAAATCCCACCCACTTCCTGTTTTTGTAAATAAAGTTTTATTGGTTCACACTCAAGCTTAGTCATTTACATATTACCCGTGGCTACTTTCATGCTAGCATGGAAGAACTAAGTAGCTGCAACAGAGGCTGTGTGGGCAGCAAAAGCTGACCTATGTACTATCTGGCCCTCTATAGAAATTTGCCAACCCCTGATCTAGATCACTGTCTTGTGTAGGAAGAATTCTGCTTGAATAATAGGCATCTATCAGATTCTCAGAGGATTTAAAAGTTTCCCATGTTATCAAATCCAGACACTTTGCTGACTGGAACAGAAAGGAGGAAGTGAAGACAGAATTACTAAACTGGGAGTTAGAAGTCACTCATTCATTCATCCATTTATTCATTCCACACAAGGCACCACCACCACCCCTGTGGTGAATACTGGCATTAGCATATGAACAAAATACATAATGCCTGTAGCCTCATAGAGTATAAAGTCAATGAGGGGGACAGTGACCATGTCATTCTTTCATTCTTCATTCATTCTCTGTAATGTGCCAGGAAATATTTTAGGCACTGGGTGTATAACAGTTAACCACACCAATTACACATTCTAATGGTGGAGAGAAATAATAAGCACATATGAAAATAGCAGGTGCTGATAAGTGCTATGAGAATATTAGTTCAACCATATGAAACTGAAATTTGTATAAGTCTACAGTGGTTGAATGTTGACAATGTTATGTGGTTTAACCTATCAGCGAGAAATGCTGAAGAGTGATTTTTGGATGGCTTTCAGTTAAGGGATCTGGGAGGGAGAGAGAAATTAGGAATTTGGTATTAACAAATACACACTACCGTATATAAAATAAACAAGGTTCTACTGTATAACATAGGAAACTATACTCAATATCTTGTAAAAACCTACAATGGAAAAGAATCTGAAAAAAGAATATATATAACTGAATCACTTGGCCGTACACATGAAACTAATACTAATTGTAAACTAACTACACTTCAATAAAAAAATAAATTGAGGGATCAAGGAAGGCTTCACTGAGGAGGTGACATCTGAGCTAAACTTGAATGACAGCAGCATCCTGCCGTGCAAACAGTGAAGGAGAAGGTTTCCAGACAGGGAGAGAGAGATACTTGCAAATGCTCTACGGCCACAGTAAGCTTGGCTCATTCGAGGAAGAGAAAGATGGCCAGAGGGGCTGGAGCCACGTGGGCTCTGGGGAAAGAGGGAGGAGATACGGTTGAAGAGGTAGTCAAGGGCAAGGTCAGATGGAATCTTGTGGGTTAGTATAAGGATCTTGGCTTTTATTTGAAGAGTAACGGGGAGGCTTTTAAAAAGGAAAGTCATGTGATCCGATTTACGGTTTTTAAGTATTTTCATTCCTCTTCTGTGAAAAGTAGACTATGATAGCATGAACTGAAGCAGGGAGATTTAGGAGGTAGTACAGAGTTCTGAGCAAAACAAGACGACAGCAAGGAAAGGTGGAGAAAAGTGGGGAGGCAGGAGATGTTCAGGAGTTGAAATCAACAGGAGCTAGTGACAGTTTGGATGTAATTAGGAGGGAAAATGAGGGATGAAGGAGGATGCCAACTTTCCAATTTGAGTACCTGGCTGGATACCTACTTGGTGTGATTCATAAGCCTGCAAACACCAGAAAAGAAGCAGGTCTTAGGGGAGATTGCAGGCACCGTTTTCAACCTGTTGAACTTGAGTCATCTTTATGACTTGTTTTCCCTCAAGTGGTATCAATGAACATGAAATCTTGTATGAATCAGATTGGCAAGTTCGTTTTATTCTTTTTTTTCCTTTTAATCATACATCTACTACCTTGTCATTTCCTTTTTCTTCCTCTATGTACTGAGACTATTTTTTCTTGATTTAGCTGATTTTGATTCTCTTGAGTGAAGCTTTTGTTTGTGCTTTCCCAGTGGTCAAGAGGGGAGTCTTACAGTTGCAAATTGTTGGTGTGTCTTTTGGTGGAAGTTGTTTCTTTTATGCCCCTTGAGGTAGACAGGAATTAAAACAGCCAACAGCAGGATTCCCAACCTGGATTTTTTTCCATTTGACAAAACAGACCTAGGAGGGAGTGATGCCAAATATACAGCACCTCAGAAAGGTTTATGACCTGAACTTGTATCCCACCTGCAGATTATATCTTAAAACACTAAATTGGGGTGTAAGCAGATTCAAAAAATGTGCCTTGCAATCACTTTTCAAGAGCAGTAGGTTTGGCAGAACTCCAGGACACATACCTGGAGCAAACATCTGAAAATATTCCAGGGTAGGCAGGTTTCAAAGCCTTTCTGTGTTATATACCAAGCATTCTGCTGGCCTGTTAATCAGACAAAGGCAGCAGCAGTACTGTAATAGGATCCCTCACCTCTGGATTTGTAAAGCATGTTATTGACGTAACATATCACGTACAACCGTGTACGCTGTTAGCATACGCACCTTCAGTCTCCTGCTAGACTATCCCACTTATAAGGTCATGTTATATCTTTCCTTCTCCCACATACACAGGCTCACCCCAGATATTATGGGTTTGATTCTAGACCCCTGTAATAAAGTGAAAATCACAATAGAGTCACACACATTTTTTGGTTTCCCAGAGCACATAAAAGTTATATTTAAACTATACAGTAGTCTATTAAGTGTGCAATAGCATTATGTCTAATAAAACAATGTACATACCTTAATTTTAAAATATTTTATTGCTAAAAAATGCTAAGCATCAGCTGAGCCTTCAGTGAGCCATGCGCGATCTTTTTACACGAGTGACATTGAAGATCACTGACCACAGATCACCAGTGTAATGAGGATGAAAAAAATCTGAAATATTCCGAGAATTACCAAAATGGGACAGAGACATGAAGTGAGCAAATGCTGTTGGAAAAATGTCACCAAAACACTTGCTCGACGCAGGCTGGCCCCAAACCTCCAATATCTGTGAAGTGTAATAAAGCAAAGCATTAAAGCAAGGTGTG
This sequence comes from Hippopotamus amphibius kiboko, assembly GCF_030028045.1. Lineage (NCBI taxonomy): Eukaryota > Metazoa > Chordata > Mammalia > Artiodactyla > Hippopotamidae > Hippopotamus > Hippopotamus amphibius. The sequence continues at coordinate 115,392,468 of NC_080189.1, read as the reverse complement.
TCTATAAAGGACAAGAGCCTTAGTGCTGGTGACTGAATGGTTCCGTGAGTCAGAATTAGACAAAGTGATGCCTGATTATAAATAATTAAGGAATTCAAAATGCGACTCCTAAACACTACCCACTCTATAATTCCTTACCGCAGGAAAGAATTACACACAGTTAAACCGATGACAGAATAACACTTGCCAAGAAGAGGTGTGGACAGAACAAACTTAGTGTACCCAGAGGTCAATGTGAAGACGCTTCTCTTTCCCAGGTCTTCCCAGTCCAAGTTTGTGAAGCTTTGCTTACTCCAGCCACAAAATAAACTTCACTTATGTTAGAGACACATTTAGGGGAAAGGCAACATTACCACTGGTTTTTAAGTGCATTAAGACTAGGGGTCATTATCTAAAAAGGCCTTTGAAGGGCAACATTTTCAAGATTTGTAATCTTATACATATTCTTAGAGCTGGGGCCCACCTTATCCTCTTGTGCAATAATATTAAGTTAATCACCCAAAACAATTTTTTAAAAAGCACCCTTAAGAAATATTTCAATTTTAGAAATAGGTTAATAATCCAGTTAAAGAAAAGGAGAATGAAATTTATTATAATAGCTGCATCATAAGGACATTTACAGAAGTCCTTTAGTATCTCTCAATTAAAAATAAAATTTAAACCTATAAACAGAAGAAAATATCACTGACAGACCCATAAAACATATGTGGCTTTTCATCTAGAAATCCTGGGAATTATTTAATGAAAGCAGAAAGGTATATGCACTAAGATGCTCAGAGTCACTGATCATATAAATCAAGGACTAGAAACAATCTAAATTTTCAACCTACAGGGTAATTTAGTAAAACAATGCACATCAACATCAAGATGCTTTTTTAGCTACTAAAATTATGGTTATGAAGGGGAGGTAGAAACATGGAAATGAATTTGATATTTAACAGGAAAAAGCAGATTATAAAATGACACATACTATATGACATGTATACACGTTAAGTTCTAGAAAGCAAGATACAAGAATTTAAAAAAATAATAATTAAGAAGGATAGTGGCCAATTTTTCTTTTATTTGCTCTTTTGTATCATGTGGTTGCTTTTTAAAATAATAAAATTAGTTCATTGCAGCACTATTTTCAATAGTCAAGACATGGAAACAACCTAAATACCTATCAACAGATAAATGGATAAAGAAGATGTGGTATACATATACAATGGAATACTACTCAGCCATAAAAAAGAATGAAACAATGCCATTTTCAGCAACATAAATGGACCCAGAGATTATCACACTAAGTGAAGTCAGAAAGAAAAAGACAAATACCATGCAATATCACTTAAGTGTAGAATCTAAAATGACACAAGTGAACTGATCTATGAAACAGAAGCAGACTCACAGACACAGAGAATAGACTTGTTGTTGCCAAGGGGGAGAGGGGTTGGGAGAGGGAGGGGTTGGGAGTTTGGGGTTAGCAGATGCAAACTATTATATATAGGATGGACAAATAACAAGGTCCTATGTGCAGCACAGGGAACTATATTCTATATCTGTGACACATCATAATGGAAAATATGAAAAAATGCATATATAACAGAATCACACTGCTGTATAATAGAAATTAACACATTGTAAATCAACTATATGTCAATAAAATAAACTTAAAAAATAATGAAATTAGACAACACTATGGCAGAACTCAGGGAAAGTCACAGCCAATACAAGATGTCAAGAAAAAAAAAGGTGCCTTACTTGCGTCTTAGTTTAGTGCCAGAGGAATGTTTGGGAGTAGGTATTTGGGACAACATGCCGTTGTATTAAACCACTTTTCATAAAAACCCATCCATTTAACATTTTTATATTTTAAAAATTGCCCAAAGTGCTTTGACTGGGAAATACCCTTTAGTGTTAAGTTAAACCTAGGAAAGCGCTGTGAACTTTATGGAACGAGTCAGCTTAGACGCAAGTGGAAGAAATGCATGAACTTTTGCCACTTTGAGGTCCTTGGGTTCTCATTTTTCTGGGTCTCTGAATCATGAAGAGGTGAGAGTTCATCTTTTCAGAAGCATTCAGAGAAAGACCTCATTTCAGAAACACTACTCATTCTGTTCTAAGGTCAGCCCGAGTGTTTATAGGACTGGCTTTTCCAAATTAGGCCTGGGGGTAGGGAGGGGAGGAGAGGTCACAGGAGGAAACCGCGTTTCCATCGACTCTCTTAAAAGAGGAGCAGGAATAGTTTTCTGGAAAGTTCGCTTTTCTATCTGAAGTCCCAGAAAGTTTGCTACATCCCCTTTGGCGGATTCAGTGCCCCATGAAACACAATAATAAGTATAACTGGTTCTCTGAGTCAGCCAATGTCAGGAATCCTTCCACTAAGACAAACTCTCATTAAAATGCACCGCCTTCCCCTCGGGGAGTGAAACTGAGGACTTCTCACGCCCCTCTTTCCACATCTTCTGGCAGTAGTTGCCGAATCACCACGGAGCATCCCCGTAAGCAGATCCGGCCGCCCCTGCCACCCACCCCAGGCACTGCACGCAGCATCCCGGGCCGCCTTAATTGAGGTGGGGGCGGGGGAGGAACTTGGCAGTGAACGGAAACAGCGACGAGAGAGAAAGCAAAGCAGGCCTACCTTAAAACTTTCCAGTCTTTGAGTGGATCCATGTCAGAGATTAAGGAGACCATTGTCTACGGGGCGGCTGAAAGCAGAATCCAGTCCGGAGAGGAGAGGGCGCGGGGAGGGGATGCGGGGGAAGGAAGCGGCCGCCGGCTGCTCGGCTCAGGCCCGGAGCGACTGGGCGCCCGCACGGCTCTTCCTCCTTCTAGGATTGATAAGCGCTTGTCCTGGCTTTTCTCCACCCTCCCCCCTCCAATCAATCTTGCGCTCTATTACTTCCCGGCCCTGGCTCATTTCTCCACACCACCTTTTAAAGCCCTTGTCATCTGCCCCAACTGATCACATCTGACCTTTTTGTAGCCCACTTTATTCCAAGCACAGCGCTCAGTTAAATCTCTCTTTATGAACACCGTCCTCCTTGGCTTGCTTTTGGAACAAACACAGATCAAGCCTGAAGCCTCCAGACTTTACCAGCAATCATTTACAGATTACTGCAAGCTGCAGCTTTCTCCTCCTCTGGGGCATCCTCCTGCCTCTGAGATGTTGCTTTCATATTCCTGTTAGAAGACCGGTTAGGTTTCTTTTTTCCTTTTTTTTGGTGGCTTGGGTTCTGGGACACCAGCGTTGGGCTTACAGCTTCCCTCAGAGGCTGTAACTACATGACTGTTAGGATTTGTTTTTTAGGAATACTTTGGAACGGGGCTGCTAACAAGCTAGAATTTACTGTGTTTTCTGGCAGAGAACTTGCTACGCTGCTTTTTTCCCTCCCCGCTCCTTTCTTTCTTTCTCATGTTTTAAAGTAATGTGAAGATGGGGAAATGTAGAATCTCTCTAAGCATTTAAGAGAAAAGGGCGTGGGCTTTTCTCCCTCAGCTTGTATATCTTTTGTCCTTTACTTAAAACTGAACATCCTTCCAGTCACCTGAAACCGTACATAACAGATGTTAAAGAAAAAGATCCAGAGCAGAATTGTCTTCCTCTAGTCTGGTCTGTATGCCGATGTAGGTTCTTTGTGAGTGTATGGGCTTCTTATTTTTGTAAGCACTGCCTCATAACGCGGTTTTCTGCTCTCTGAGGTTCTGGTTAAGACTACCTACTGAAGCCCCTCCCCCACCACGTTCTCCCAGGATCCTGGCATTAGAAGCCCTTGAAATCACCTGGCATAGTGGTCGCCATGACCTCTCAGGTGATTCAGTTTTTCCTGATAACCTGCATGCCATGTGAGCTTTACTTGATATTCTCTCTCTTTCTATCCAATTCCTCATTTTCCTACACTTTTTATTTTAAAGGGTAATGTTAAGACCATCACCATAAGTGGAAAATCAGCCTGCCTGGCCTAACAAAACAGTGATGATTGTGCCTGGACCCACGGTCGGATCTAGGTCTTTTTGTCTTGGTTGAAAAGACTGTAGAGAGTGTTGGGAGGTGTTAAGGACACACTGGCACCAGCCAAGACATTCCCCACAAGAAGAGTTCAGATTTAAAGAGATTACAGTGCCATTCAATGTTTTGCAGTGGCCTTACTACCTAAAATGGTCAGCCAGGAGGATGGGTTCCAACTTCTTGCCTTTAGGCTGAACTTAGCAAGAAAAAGAGTCTCTGTTCTTTCCTGAGAGTCTTCAGAGGGAAAGATATGGTGACAGCTGTTGGAAGCATGCTGCTTGTGCTGTCAGGAAGTCCTTCCAGTCAACTCGAAACGCCCCTCACGGCATTTTCAATCCTTTCCCTGTTACCCTTTTCTCGAAGGACCTCCTTCTATCTGAAAATACGCAGCAAAGCCTCAGCTGTCTCTTTTACAGTCATACATACTTTCCCTAATGGCTGTAAATGACTCTCCTTGGACGTACAACTCTCTTTACGCCAAACTGAAAGAGAATTTCATATCTTTTACAAAAACCACTGCCTCCCTGGGACTTCATGCTCCTTCCTGGGCTGTCTTTGCTATCCCATGTGGGTCTTGGGTCACAGCATAATAATGTGTAAACATTTACATGACACTTGTAACCCCCAAGTACTTCACCAAATGTGGGTGATAAGAATAGCAGTTGTGGGGCGTATCCCTCCAAAGTGTTCCGAATGCTTAGATAATTAATAAGATGTTTCCCCCTTTGGAAAGTTAGCAGGAAAAAACAAAAGATTATAATGAAATAGCTTCTGTGACTACAATGACATCATCCTTATATATTAACTCCACTGCTCTGCAGTTGACTTTCTGATCTGGGGAAGAAGGGGGAATGGGTCCTTAACCCTTGGAGGGTTAATGGGTGAAAAAGGGGGAGGTACTTGGTTTTGGACAAAGGACAAAAGGACAAAAGCATGCTCCTCAATTATGAAATCATGTTTTAAAGCAATAGTCCTTCCAAAAACATTTTAAAGGCAGTAGAAACTTTCTTTTGAATGAAACCTTGCCCCAAGTCCAAGTGCAAAAACAGATACCAGTGAAAGTTTATTGCTTGGAACGGCTCTCATTTCTTTAGGTGTGTTAGCTTGTTCCATCCTGGTGATTAACCTGTTTATGAGGTAGGGTACCACAAGCACCCCCCTTTCGTTAATGCTGGCGAGGACATGTGGGCATGCAAATTTGGGCTCAGAGGGCTAGTCCTCAGCAGGGGGAGGTGTGGTACCCAGAAGAGAGGAATACATAAGCAGGGTGCACCTGTATTGGGGCGGGACTAGGGTTGGGATCAGGTTAGGGTGGGTAAGACAGTTTGCGTGGGGCTCCTGCTTCCTCTCCTAAGGTGCCCTAGGGAACCCTAGCGTTCTGGAGGACACACTTTGAAGTCCACTTCCCGAAAGTATTTGGTGATGGCCACCTTTGAAAGGCTGTACTGAATCCAAAATGGGCTGAAGAGTTTGCTCTTCTCTTTCTTAGTTTTGAGGGACAAGTGTTTTCTTACATACACTGGAGATTAAATCCATGCTTTCTATACTGCAGATTTCCTTCTCCTCTCTCCCCTAAGCATTCCACTGCTGATTCCGAACAGCTTGATGTCAAATGGATCCATTTCCTACTTAGAAAAAGGTGAAAAAGATTCATTCACCTTCCTTTGTGAGGGAGCCCAGTAAAAATGAACAAACAAAATACTGCTCTGTTTCAAACTTGGCCGACTATTCATCGTTAGCTCAGGAAAAGCAACAATAAACTTTCTCTATGGAAAATTCAACAGTTAAATTGAGTGTTAAGAAACTCGGCATGTCTCTGTATGGATTTAATTTTGTGTTCCTTTTCTCATATTTTGATAAACCAATGCCTTTAAAAACTGAAATTATTTTATTGTAGCTTACAATGACTTTTCAATGGTTGGCTCTTCTGAATGGTCCCTATGTGTTTAAAAAGAATGTCATCCGTATAAAGCAACATTCATGAATTGTCCCACTGTCACCAGTGACAACACACGTAATTCTCCTTCTCATATAACTAAGATTTCTGTGATAACCTTCTCTCTTCCCAGGTACAGAAACCAAACCCAAATCCAAATCCAAACAAAAAGCAACATCCCTCTTTGGACCTCTTCCATCCAAACAAAACAAAGCCTCAAGCCCCAAACCTTCTGAGCCTGTGGTTTCCACGAGTATGGTGATTAGAGTCACCTGGGAAGCAAGTTAAAACACACTCTCAGTGAAGAGACAAGAGCAGAGCCAAGGAATCTGCATTTCACACCAGACCTAGGCTAGAAATGCTGATTGAGAGTCAGCAGGTGGAAAATTTACCCTGGTCGTTCAGCATCCCGGGTGGCTTTTCATGGGTTGAGGACCATGTCATTGAAGCCAAAGTTGAAGATCTATGGAAGCTCATCTTATATGTTATAGAGAAACAAGAAGCACCTGGGTGTGAAGTAGCCGAAGAAAGAAAACAAGTGTTATCCATCAGCCAGAAGTTAGACCAACCACTGAACAGAGCTTCAGAAAGAGAGGTATAATGTCTCAGGAAATTCATCTTCCAACAAAATGTCTAATATCCTGATAGTCAGGAATTAAGAGGGTGGGAAGCTGCCTTAGGAAAAATAATATTTTATGGGGAAAAAAACATTTTATGTCCTTTTTTCATTCTATGTTTGTCTCTAATTTCTGATTCCTAGGAATCTGATTATCCTAATTTTTTTTTTTTATTTTAGAAATTCTTGCTTCAAGCTTACTCAGTCCTAATTCTGCTACTTCCTGATAAAGATTCTTTCCCCTTCTGCATGTCCCAGATTTTTCCTTTTCTTATTTGCCATCTCTTTCCTTCTCCTCAAGTGGGTAAAGTCTCTCTCTCCCTTTAAGAAACTGAAATGACTGATTGGAAATACATTCTACTTCTGTTGAAGAAGCTTCACTGGTCTTGGTGATTTGCCAGAGTTTTCAAGCTGGCAGATGGAATGAACTCAGAAACTCCAGCCCTTGTTCTTGACCCTGGAAATCAGACCCAGCTTTGCATTGTTTTCATAGCAATGATGATAGACGAGGGTCACCAGATAAATGCCGTATTCTCTGTTAAAGTTGGACTTCAGAGACACAAGGAGGAAATGTTTAGTATAAAGTATGCCCCCTCCAAATATTGCATGGGACATACATATACTAAAAAATTATTTGCTTTTTATCTGAACTGACACTTTAAGTCCTGTGTTTTTATTTGCTAAATCTGGCAACCCTATGCTAGATTGACTTTTAAATAAAAGGAGCAACACCACTGTGATTATTTTTCATTTATGGAGGCCTGTAACGGCACCCTGATGTCATTGGCTATGTTGGGGTTCACAACAGGCCTCCCCAGGATGTGGATTGTTTTGAGGTAAAGGCGATCGAGACCCAATGCGCTAAGGAGACGCTACTGCCTGTCCTTCAACACCCTGAAGAATTTAAATTGGGGATTTTTCCTAGAAAAATAATTATTACCAGAGATACATTTTATCTAAGTGGCCTCATCTATATGGCAGGACAAACATCTATTTACCAGACATCTGGTCTTCCTATCATCCTGTGAACGGTCTTCCTGTCCTTGGAAGCCCCAGGCCCCATCCCACCCCTCAGTTCAGGGTGGCATTTATGCCTCATTTTACCTTTCTGTCTCTGACCCTCTCCTGTACCTGTGATTCCGTATGTGCGAAATTAAATTCTATTTTATTGTTATCTGTTCCATGTTAATTTAATTCTTGGACCAGCCAGAAGAACCTAGAAGGGTAGATGAAAGTTTTCTTCCTCCCTGACAACGAGGCATCAAAATGCGTTTACTGAAATGTTCTTAAAGCATCTTTACTGTCTTAGGTATTATAAGTCAAACATAAAAAGCCCCATTTGAGGTTGCTTTTTCAACAAAGCAGTGAAATGATGAAAGAATGCCTGTATCTCCCAATATTGGAAATTAGAAGGTACCAAGCACCCCTCTTGTCTTAAGACTGGCAGGTTGAATGCATTTTTAAGTGTTGGTAACATTGATATGTTCAGAAGCACCAAAGCTGAGGTTTTGTAAAATTTGGGAGCATCTCTATATTTATTTTATACAGTGACTTGGCAGATAACACAGCTGCTGTGTCCTCTTGTTTTTGCACCAAGCAAGCATCAGCTCCTACTGTAGAAAATCTGCACCTGAAACACTTAACCATTAATCTTCAGTTACGTAAAATGTGCCTTGTACATATCCTCACATTAACAAGGTCTACAGAGACCAACTTCCAAAGATGGCGGGGTTTTCTTTTTTCTTTTTTTTAAAGAAATAAATGTAACTTTAATGGAATTTCAAGTGCTTTCGTGTTTGGCTCCCAACACCTGATACAATGAAAAGCCTACGAACAAAGATATGTGTTTTGGTGCTTTGTCAGTGATTGGAGAATTGCTATTATGGGACACTAAAAAAAAAATTGCTATTATAGAAACTAAAAAAATTCTAAAGGGTCTCTGAAGAGACAGCTACAAAACCTGCTAAGTAGAGGGAAAGGCCGAATATGTTATTCAGGGTCTACATATGCACCGAATATTTTCTCCCGGTGCAAAAGCCCTCTTAGCGATCTGGAAGGAATGCTTTCTCTCATTTGGAGTCGTACTCAGCTGAACAGGAGGGCAAAATGGATTAATGCAGGGGGAGGGGAGGGCTGAGTCTTTGCCAGGCATATTTTAAAAGTGAGAAAGGAAGAGAGGAGGAGAGACTCACACCCAGCCAGCAGCTTTGCATGCCATTCAAAGGAATCACAGGCCAAATTTGGTACATACAGTGGAAAAAAAAAATCGAGCTTTAACTCCTGTACTGCCACAGAAGGTGCAATTTTTAAAGCTATGTGATGTCCTTCTTTTAATTTTCAGTCTGCTTTGTTAGCACTCACGGCTCCTAGCAAGCGGGGAGCAAAAAGGATGCCCAGAAAAAAAAAAATGTATTGTTCAGACCATCCCTGTAGCCCAGGCCAGGAAATAAAACCTGTAACATTGATCCTATTATCCTTTTTTTTGGTTTTGTTTTTTCTTTCAGTGGCAATTTCAGATTGTTCTGGTGTATTGTGCTTCAAGACAGGACTCCTCGCTGCTTAAGAGGGAAAACTGAGTTTTAGCGGAAAGTCAAACACAATTGTCAAGTTTCCAGTCGATGAAACAACGTCAACATCTGCTTATGAAGGACTGCCTAACCAGGAATTCCGCCCAGGAATCACTCAGAGAAAAAGATAAGCTGCCTGTTATTATCCCCAAAGAAAAGCCAGCAGACCTAAGTGGAATTAAGTGTGCAACAAATTTACTTGAAGACATAGATTTAAATACTTAATAATATGTGAATTTAATTCAAAGTAGTAACTACAAACAAAAATATTGATTGATGATTGACTGATTGTAAAAAGTGTTTATTTGGCAATCAAATTCTGCATTAGCATTGCCAAAGCATTTTCCCATTTGTCTACTAGGTAAGGCAATGCTTTCACCACGCTGAAGGACTGTGTTTCTTTTTCTTTCTTTTTTTTTTTTTTTTTAATTTCCAATGTGTTATAGACCAGTATTTTTGTAAAATACAATAAATCAAATTACTGGAAAAATAAAGCAAATTCATACAAAGTATAAACCCCAGTTTTAAAAAATTATTGGATTAATAGATATAAAATTACTCTCTAAAATTGCTCTGCATGTCCAAACTCTTATTCCTAATTGTTAAAAAACAAGCAATCCACAGACCTGCCTTGGTCTGCTTTTCACAGTCTGAGGAATACTGGTGAAAAGTATTCAACAACAATAAAAAATAAATCCTGGAGACTTTTTAAAAAATCATTTTAGGATCTGTATTGAACCAAGCCATATATGATCTAAGGCAAATAGAAATTATGTTCATTTATACTGTTGATGAAAAGATAAGCTATTCTAGTAAAACATGAAAAATTAAAATCAACAAACAATAGCCACCTAATGCCAAACATTCTTAAAGTCACCATTTAATGAGAAATTTAAAAATCATTTATAATTACACTCATGTTTTAAAAGGTGGGACTGTAGTTCGTTGAAAATAATTCTTTGTTGACTGGCAAGGTTGGAAATTAGTCCTTGCCTGTGACACACCTCCAATTGCTTCCTCTAGTTCTTATTTTATTTTACGTTAGTAAAAGGAAAAAAAATACAGCTACCAATTTGCCACAATTTAAGATATTTCAATATATGAAAATCCAAATGTATTCCCCAAAAGATCATTTTGATTATAAAATATTTTGAAGGGTTTCTAATATAATTAATTTCCCCTAGTGTAGTCGAGCAGTGTTTTAAATCACTAAACAGTTGACAAAGTTATTAAGTAGAAGGGCCTAGAAGTGAAAATGGAAAAGAATATTGAGTTAACAAACCCATAGCACTTACTATGTCCCAGCCACTGTTCTACAGGATTTACAAAAACTAAGTCACTCAATCCTCATAACAACCTATGAGGCAAACTCTACTTTTATCTTCATTTTACAGATGAGAAAATTAGAGCTCAGAGAAGACAAGTGATTACCGTTGTGAGTAGGCGGCAGAGGTAAGATTGGAAACCAAGTGGTCTGGTTTTACAGTCACCCTCTCATTCCAACCCTAAGGGGCATCTTCTAATGGGACAATCAGAAATAAGGGCAAAGCATGTTTCAAATCATAAATGTAATTCAACCAGACAATTAAATTAATGAGCATTGTGATTTAAATAAAGCTTTCCCATGAACATATTTAATTTATAGACCAAGGCAGAAGGCAGAAACCACAGGTTGATTATTAGATCACTGAAGATTCACCGAATATCTGTTCACCTCCCTTTAGAAACCACTTCTTTCAGTGTTCTTTCTGAACAAGGTAGCTATAGTAACATGATGACCACTTGGTTGCCTTTATACTTTCCTTTGTAAACATCTACCTGGAATTGGTCCTTTATAGGAAAAAACAACCCCAACTCTAACCCTCTTCTATGGATCACTTATACATACTCTACTAGAGCTTACAAAAGCATCAAAGTTCTCTGAGTATGTAAGCAACAAAAACCATACAAGCATTTCCAGATCCAGAGGGGAATTACCATATATAGATCAAGATCTATGTGCATGTAAATACAATTAGGAAGGAGATTTTCCTGAAGGGGAAAAAGTAGGAAGGAAAGAAAACTTATCTAGACAACAGTAATGACAGTAGAATCCTATTGGCACAAAATTTAACAAAGGCATCACTGGAACAGAATTTGGGCCTCAGTATTTAACTATTCCTTGAGTAGAAAAACTAATAGATGACGGTGAAAATGTAACAGAAACTGAAATAATTACTGAACTAAATGTCTTTTGAAAAAAATGTGGGACCTCTATGCAGGTAAAAATATTAGACCCTCAATTGATATCAGAAACTGAAATAAATACCAGATGGACTGAAGAACTAGACATAAAAAGAAAATTAGAGGAAAATATAGAGGAGGCAAATCTCTATCTTGATAATTTCTCTGTTTTCGAGTGAAACCAATTATAAAGGAAATTTTTAAGTAAAAGCAGTTATAAAAAATATGAAGAAAAGTTTTATGTTTGAGTCCATAAAAATCCGTTTATCACAAAATCATACATAACATTAGAATATGAAAGATAAATTAAGAAACATACATGCATCTATAACAGAGCAAAACTCTCTAGATACAATAGCAGAAAAAATGTGGGCAAATGCCCCAAACAGAAAATGTACCGAAGAAGAAATTCAAATGGAAATATGTATATAAAATTTCTGAAAGAATCAAAGGAATGTAAGTTAAAATTAAAAAAAAAAACAACACAGTGGTTTACCCATTAAATTGGTAAATACCTTTAAATGACTATAAGTAATGGCTAAATGAGGTACAGTTAAATGGGCCCTCTCATATATGGCTGGTGAATGCTTAAATTGTTGTCCAGAAGGCAATTTGGAATTATGTGTCAAAAATTTTAAAAATATTCCTACTATTTGACAGGAATTTCACTTCTAAAAGTTTTTGTTCTTAAGATTTACATTGACAGATATTCATTGCAGTACTAATTATATTAATAAGTTATTAAAGGCAACCTAAATGTCCAGAAATTTAAAGTACATTAAAAAAGATATGAATACAATGTTATAACTATAAGATGGTATATTATGAAGCCATTAAAACTATGTTTCGGTGAATAACTTTGGAAGACTTTCAAAATAAAATAAGAGAAAAAAGCAGGGCATAATATGTTCTCTATCATGTATTATCAATATTTTGTTTTGCTACCAGGGATTGTAAACTTAATTGCCAACAGTCCACAGAGGTATCACAGTGAGTAAAGCTAGCAAGGAAGACCCCTATGAAAATGCAGCAATCTTTCTTTCTCCAGATTTTCCAGAAACATTCAGCCTTCCTGGTCTAGCTTTTTCTTTGGCAATTATATTTTCCTTGCCCCATTGCCCATCTTTCTTTTTTTCCCACTCTTACTGAAGACCAGGCACAGAAAAATCTCTCTCTACTGTGAGAATATGTAATTACTGGAGATTGAAATTCAGCATCATATTAAGGAGGAGCACTCCGAGTGGGGAGTACGGCTAGCAGGAAAGAGGAGCCCTCTCAGGGCAGGTGTCCCACCCAATCTATTCTTGCCATGGTACAGTAGCGCTCAAATGCCAGTTCTTGCACTTTATTTGACAAGATTAAACACACACGCAGTATGTAAGATTTCATGCATGTTTCATACACACACCATTAGGACCAGACAAAACACACTGAGAAGCTTCAGGTTTGTGACTACCAACAATCACACTTATGTGCAAGAATGCAAAAGCTGGAAAGAAATACACAAAAATGCAGTTTTTAGCATAATTTCAATCATTTTAATTTTATTTTCTTCATACCTTTTCTATTCTTTCCATGTCTTTCTTTTTATAATCAGTAAACTATGACCTCCTTGTATTATTTTATCCATTTAGTAATCCTTTTAGGAGATACAGTTTTAAAAAAAATGAAGTGTACTCTTTTGAAGTTTGTCTCTGATCTTTTTTTTTTTTTTTTTTGGCTGCATTGGGTCTTTGTTGCTACGTTCTAGTTGTGGTAAGTGGGGGGCTACTCTTCATGGTGGTGCATGGGCTTATTGCAGTGGCTTCTCTTGTTTTAGAGCACGGGCTCTAGGCACGCGGGCATCAGTAGTTGCAACATGCAGGCTCAGTAGTTGCAGCATTCGGGCCCTAGAGCTTCAGGCTTCAGTAGTTGTGGTGTGAGGGCTCAGTAATTGTGGCACGTGGTCTCTAGGGCGAGCGGGCTTTGGTAGTTGTGGCACACAGGCTTAGTTGCTCCGTGGCACATGGGATCTTCCCGGACCAGAGATAGAACCCTTGTTCCCTGCACTGGCAGGTGGATTCTTAACCACTGCACCACCAGGGAAGTCCTGTCTCTGATCTTTTATGTCTAAATATGTCCACCTGTCTACATGGTTATAGATCATGTTCTTATTTATGAAATCATTATTTCTTTCTTTTCTTTTTTCTTTTTTTGAAATCGTTATTTCTAAGCCGCTGGAAGTTCTTTCAAAAACAGGGGTTCTAAACATTTGTCTCATTTTTCATTCCCTTGTGGCTTACCCTAATCATTTTTGGCATAATTTGAACTGCATTTTTCTTTTCTCCTTTAAATCATATCCATCCTTTTCAATTACAGTTAGGTAATATTAAGCAATTTTCTAATCTAGTGGTAGAGACCATTGATGGTCCAATTTTGGCAGTTCACTGGCCAAAGTGTCTTTTATTATTTCAAATATTAGGACATTCCATAACTGTTTGGAAAGGTATGGCTTTTGAAGCAGAAAAGAAAGCTCTAAGGTTTGTTAGCACTGCCACGCCATCTCTCAACACGTGCTTCTCTGGATAGTCACATTACAAAAGGGGATTTAAAAAAGCAAAAAGATTGTAGCCACTAAGTACAGTACTCAGTCTAGGAGAAAAGAATGTAACAGGCTCAGCCGATGGAGGGTTATGATAAAATAACTGGCGACAACTACAAAGCCCTCTCTTTATGTAAGGACAAAGAATGCTTTTCACAAAGCTCAAAACAAATTAATTACAGAATCACTGCTGCACACACACAGTCATCTTTATACACCTCCTGTCTGGGTAGCTTATGTTTCAAGGGTGAGGCTTCTTGGAAACAAGCTTGTTTGACCATTTGTCTTGTTTATAAAGCTTGAACTGTATGAAAACTGGGAAAACAGAAAAATCTGGATTTCATTTTTAACCAGCCATTGTTATTTTTCTAATTCTATTTTATTGGAAGCATGTTGTGTTTTGTAAAGCATTAAATAAAAAGAGAAAATGAAAATTGTTCAAATTAGTATAGCATAAAAACAAGTGTATCCTAGCTATTAGGCTGATGTTATTGGACTAGGAAATAGTGTAATTCATTTTCAAAGAATGGCTTGCTATAACCTTTAAAATGAGAATTTTTTTTTTTTTTAGCATGTGATATCAAACCTTAAGGGCTTTCTTCCCACTGAAGCATTAAAAAGTGAGAATTCTGATCTCTTGTTGACAGTGTTTAAATGAATATGTCAGTTTATAATTACAAATGCAAGGAGGAACTTTTTATAGCTGAATATTTAACACATATTAAAGTTATAACACAAACCACATAATGTATTTCTTGCCCTGTTTTGTCCGTGCTTTCTCTCTACAAAATAGGTGTCACAAATCACTCACTTGAAAACTCGAAAATAGTTTTCTGAGATGATGAATTTCCTATGAAAATGGGGTAGATTACTTTATAGCTTTTCTTTTAATGTTTGTGTGTGTGTGTTTTAATAAACGTTATCCTTATAGGCAAATAAAGACCAATGGGAGTAGAAAATAAGTATTTCCTGTAGGGGCAGAGGGTGTAGAGGGGTTAAATTCACCTATGTTTATGATTCACTTTGCTTAATTATAGAATGCCTCTTATTCCTGTAGCATCTTTTTATTTTAAACATTTTTAGTGGGGTATAATTGCTTTACAATGTTGTGTTAGTTTTTGCTGTACAACAAAGTGAATCAGATATATATATATATATATATATATATATATATATATATACAGTATATCCCCATATCCCCTCCCTCTTGAACTTCCCTCCCACCCTCCCTATCCCACCCCTCTGGGTGGTTACAAAGCACCAAGCAGTCTCCCTGTGCTGTAGCACCTTTCAAGTGAGCTGGCAGACCCCCAATCAGTATGGAAATGTATTCCCCCAATCCTCCCCTTACTTCCCTGTGACCTCCTGAAAATAAGGTTAGGCCATTTATTTTCTGCTAACTTGATTCCCATTCTTTGAGTTGAATCACAGAGTATAGAAAACGTGTCATAGCAGATTGAGAAATGCTGAAATAGTTCAAGGGTTTCTGCTCTATAACTTCTTTTTAGAAGAAGCAACCCTTTATAGGGATTTTTTTTGCTCCCAGATGAAACACAAGGTGTAATTGAAGACCTCTCATCGTAAAGACCTAAGTTTTATATTGGCCAACTGTGTGCTTTTGTCACGTGGTAGCTTAGGGTCATTTTTATTGCCTCTTCTAAACACCCAACATGACCAGAAATCCCTAAGTGGACAGTCCAAAGGAAATTTTTTTTTAATTGAAGTATAGTTTATTTATAATGTTCTCTTAGTTTCAGGTATACAGAAAAGTTATTCAATTTTATATATATACACACACACACAGTATATATACACACACACGTGTATTTATGTATATTTCAGATTCTTTTCCATTATAGGTTATTATAAGATACTGAGTATAGTTCTCTGTGCTATACAGTAGGTCCCTGCTCAAAGGACATTTTAATTCTGGATAACAATATGGTACAAACATTTTACATGCATTTATTTCTTTTAATATTCACAGAAAACACTATGAAGTGTGTATCATTATTGCTCTTGTCTTACAAATGAGGAAATAAATTCAAGTCCAAAGTAACACAACCATTAAATGGTGCAGCAGTGGTTTCAGCTCCCTTATGGCTGACTCCAGAACCTACATTTTCCCAGTGGTTCTCAACCTTAGCTGGGAGCTTTAAAATTTCAACATGGAGGCCACCCTCCAGACGAACTGAAATAGCATCTCTGAGGGTAGTACCACTCAAGCATCAATATTTTTAAAAGCTTCCAGGGGACTTCCCTGGTGGCACAATGGTTAAGAATCCACCTGCCAATGCAGGGGACACAGGTTCAGTTCCTGGTCTGGGAAGATCCCACATGCTGTGGAGCAACTAAGCCTGTGTGCCAGAACTACTGAGCCTGCGCTCTAAAGCCTGTGAGCCACAACCACTGAGCCCGCATGCTGCAACTACTGAAGCCCTCACGCCTAGAACTCATGCTCCGCAACAGGAGAAGCCACCGCAATGAGAAGCCCAAGCACCACAACAAAGAGTAGCCCCTGCTTGCAACTAAAGCAAGCCTGCGTACAGCAACAAAGACCCAATGCAGCCAAAAATAAATAATTAAATAAATGTATTACAAAAAAAAAAAAAAGCTTCCAGGCGATGCTAATGTGCATGGTGGGTTGATAGTCCTGCACTACACAGACGTCTTGATCACCATGAAGAATCAAGACAAGGACTGGCTGTAATTCAGACTTCAAGTGCATAGGGACATTTCATGCAACTTTGTTTCACATTTGACAGGGATCCTTCACAATAATTTCAGCATGCAGATGCAGTGGAAATAACTTGAAAAACCTAAAACTATATAATTAAGCACTTTCAATTTCAGTTGTAAGCACTGACGGATCCAAGCCTGCCTATAGCAAATCTGGCAGGATAGATGAGGGTCTGTGGAGGGCAGGTACCCACGCATCAGCCTCTCATACAAGTGAAGTGGGTCCAAACTGCATTTCGCTAAATATCTCAAGCCATCGAAACCCCAGAAACATTGACCCAAAGGCAGCAAGTTTGGGATCATGACCTCTGGTTCTAATTTTGCTTGAGATTCAACCCCTGCCGGAGACAGAAAAGATTCTTGCTTAGAACTTCAGCTGCAGGGCACTTCAAGTCTTCTGGAAATAATAATGTATTAGTTTCCTGGGGCTGCCGTAACAAAATACCACAAACAGAGCCGCTTAAACAACAGAAATTTATTGTCTCACAGTTTTGGAGGCTGGAAGTCTGAGATCAAAGTGTTGGCGAGGTTGGCTCTTCCTGAGGGCTGAGAGGGAGCATCTGGTGTCCCCCCCGCTTCTGATGGCCTCAGGCATTTCTTGGCTTGTAGGTGGCTGTCATCTCCCTGTGTCTTCATGTTGTCTCCTCTCTTTATGTCTTGTCTCTGTGTTTAAGTTTCCCTCTTTTATAAGAATACAGTCCTTTTGGATGAGGGTTCACCCTAATGTCCTCCTCTTAACCGACAAAGACCCTGTTTCTACAGATATGGGGGGTTACCACTGCAATAGCTTTTAGAGGGACACAGCTCAGCCCATAACAAGTACTTTCTGCCAACTGAAAGAAATTCTTACTAACCAGAAATTGTGAAAACTCCTCGTGAGTGGAGATGTCTTAATTTTTCTGAGAAAAGATAAAAACGTGTATATGGTTTTAAAATTGATAAAACATATCCAAAGACACGCGAAGTCATGATCCTCACAGTGGCCTTTATTTTTATTTATCATTTTTTTAAGTATTTAATTTATTTGGTTGCAGGGGATCTTAGTTGCAGCAGGGGGGCTCTTTAGTTGCGGCATGCATGTGGGATCTAGTTCCCTGAGCAGGGGTCTAACTCTGGCCCCCTGCATTGGCAGCATGGAGTCTTAACCACTGTGCCACCAAGGAAGTCCCACCATGGCCCTTTAGATTTAGTAAATACATTTAAAATCAGAGAGTTTAGCGAAACAGTTTGGGGCCACACAACTAATATGGGGGAGTTACGGTTGGAGTTCTGTCATCCATCTCCACTTATGACTGCTACTCTCTCCTCAAATAAATTAGGGGTCCGGCCTGACTCGTCACAGAGGATGAGGTGTGATGGCTGGGAAACCTCAGGCTTACTGAGCTGACGTCATGAAGAACCTGAATGATGTGGCCACCAGAAGGCAAAGGAAGGTGAACACATTCTCCCCCAGAAAGTAGAGCATTCAAGATGAGACGCTGAGAAAAGAGGAAAACATAACACTGTACTCTGTGGGCTTCCCATTGGTACCGTTTATTGGCAAAGGGAGAGAGACACGGAAGACTGGCTTTTTTGGTAAGGGGGTCAATTTTCCCAAACTGTTTTCTTTAATGGATTCACTTGTGTTCTTAGTGTACCTGCTTTGACTCAAGAAGAGCAGAATGTTGGGTTAAGAAGGCATGTTGCTTCTTGAAACCTGCAAAGCCTCACGTGGAGCAGTTACTCAGAGTCTGTAATAACCCCAACTTCATGCCCATGGACAGGTGAAACTAATTAGAGCTGTGGGTTTTTTTGTTTTTGTTTTAAATAAATTTATGTATTTATTTATTTATTGGCTGCGTGGGGTCTTTGTTGCTGCACATGGGCTTTCTCCAGTTGTGGTGAGCGGGGGCTCCTCTTCGTTGTGGTGCGCGGGCTTATCAATGCTGTGATTTCTCTTGTGGCAGAGCACGGGCTCTAGGTGTGCTTGGGCTTCAGTAGTTGTGGCACACAGGCTTAGCTGCTCCTCAGCATGTGGGATCTTCCTGGGCCAGGGATCGAACCTGTGTCCCCCACATTGGCAGGTGGATTCTTAACCACTGCGCCCCCAGGGACGTCCATAGAGTTGTGTTGATGTGTAGGTTCTAGATAAGGGCATCAGGCATAGAAACCCTTGCAAATACTGGAGGCCACAGATGTTTGAGCTTCTTGGCTTTTGAAGTGTTTCCCTCTGTTTCAAAACATGTTCTTAGGTCAGGAAGGGAAGAGATCTGTAGAGTCACCGAGTGGTACTGCTGATCTGACAACACAGAAAAGTACTGGGGGTCTATCCTCTTATTAAAAATGCTCAGAGTAAGTGCCTCCAAGAATCTTTTATTCTTTTTCTTGCCAGATATTCCCATGCACAGAATTGGGGTGAGATCGGCAAGCACCACAAAATGGCTGTTTGGCTCCAGACTCTTTATTAAGACAAAACAGGGACTTCCCCATTGGCGCAGTGGTTAAGAATCTGCCTGCCAATGCAGGGGACACGGGTTCAATCCCTGGTCCAGGAAGATCCCACATGCTGGGGAGCAGCTAAGCCTGTGTGCCACAACTACTGAGCCCATTCACCACAACTACTGAAGTGTGAGAGCCTAGAGCCTGTGCTCTGCAATAAGAGAAGCCACCACACTGAGAAGCCCCAGCACCACAACAAGGAGTAGCCCCCACTCGCCGCAACTGGAGAAAGCCTGCACACAGCAACGAAGACCCAACACAGCCAAAAAAAAAAAGACAAAACAAACACTAAGCAAAAGGTCCAGAGTATTTAAGTTATATCAGATGTCCAAATATATGACTTAAAAGGCACTTTCCTCAAAGGAAGTGTGGGTTATCCTTCTTGAGAAAAACAAAATAAAACAAAAGCACAGGGAACTCTACTCAATAGTCTGTAATAGCCTATATGGGAAAAGAATCTGAAAAAGAATAGATATATGTATATGTATAACTAAATCACTTTGCTGTACATCTGAAACTAACACAACATTGTAAATCAACTATACTCCAATATAAAATAAAAAATTAAAAAAGCAAAACAAAATGCATATGTTGGAACCTTAAAACAAACAAAAACCCCAAACAAAGCAATACAAAACACAAAAGTCTCTATTATCAGAAATATCAGGCCTAAAGGTGGAAAGAAAAGTTGTCAGAACCCACCCCTTCCTCCCTTCCCATCTTACATGCAACCAACTTCACCCTCTTGTCCTCTATAACTCCCAATCCTAACCAAACCTGCCCTCAGGGATCCACTGATATGGGCCTTTGGAAGGGACATCATACTTTGGGAAGTTGACAGTTTTCTTAAACATCATTCAGGCCAATGACTGCATTTTACAGAAAAAGAAATTAAGGTATTAAGGGAAAGTTTAGACCAGTGATTCCTTGATTGTATTTTAGAATCTCTTGGGGAAGCATTTAAAAACACAAATGCCTGGGTCTTACCCTGGAATATTTGAATTCAAAGCCCTTGAGATGAAGCCATGTGTATCTACTTAAAAAAAAAAAAAAGATCTCAAATGAATGTGATGAACACCGAGTGTGAGAGCCACTAAACTGGTGGTCCTGATCTTTCGCTTTGGATCAGCAGAGCTGGGAGTCATGCTTACTGGTAGAAAGCTTCACGATGCCACACGAATTAAGGGGGCAGAGGCGAGAGGAAAGACAGGAGGGAGAGAAAGGAAAGAGCGAAACCAAAGGACAGGGCTTCCCTGGTGGCGGAGTGATTAAGAATCCGCCTGCCAGTGATGGGGACACAGGTTCGAGCCCTGGTCCAGGAAGATCCCACATGCCGCAGAGCAACTAAGCTCGTGTACCACAACTACTGAGCCTGTGCTCTAGAGCCCTCGAGCCACAACTACTGAGCCCACGTGCCACAACTACTAAAGCCTGCATGCCTAGAGCCCATGCTTCACAGCAAGAGAAGCCACTGCAATAGCACAACGCAACAAAGAGTAGCCCCCGCTCACTGCAACTAGAGAAAGCCCACATGCAGCAACGAAGACCCAAAGCAGCCAAAAGATAAATAAATAAATAAATAAATCTTAAAAAAAAATAAAAAGAAAGAAACCATAGGACAGACAGACAGGCCCTGAGTAGAGTAAGAATTGTACATTTGCAAAGCACAGCCCCATTTTTACTCTTCACTGCACACTAACCATACACTGTAGTCGCTTAATTGCGTAGGAAAAGACAATGGCAGAGAAAATAGGGCAAAACTAGCCTAAATACTCCTGGCAACTGAATATATAACCTATTCCTTCAAGTTTACAATATTTTATGACATGGGAGGTCACAGGCACACAGTTTGTGAACTGTCACCCAGCTACAAATGTTTTTTAAAGTGATGACCCAGTGGAGGTAGGAGGAAAAAAAGGTGAATGAAGAAAGAATGACCATGCTCGGTCAAATGCACACTGTCTTCTTAGACAGTTTCCAAATGCCTCTTCCTGGGATCCACACTCCCTGCCCTCCTTGAGCCATCTTTGTTTTTTTGTTTGTTTGTTTCTGTTTTTTGCACTGACCTTCAGCGGAGATGGTGTCTATCCAAATTACAATTGGGCGATTTCATTAACGAAGCCAGATATGAGGTCCCATTGGTTATCAAGACCTGTTTTCTACCTTCACATCTAAGCTCAAATATCATCTCCTCCATGAAGCCTTCCTGGATTCCCAGCACGAATTTTACCGGTTCCTTCTGGTGTTCCCATTGCCCCGTACATATGTCTCCACTAGAACCCACTGCTCCACAGTGACTTGTATCCTTGTCTCCCTCCCCAGCTGACTGCAATTCTCAGAGTTCTTAATGATGGCTCATTTTTGGTTTGGAAACATGTATTCATTTATTTATTCTTTTTCCATAAATTTATTAGTCACTCATTATCAGCCAGATCCTATGCTCTCGTCAAGGCATTTATAATCTAGTCAGACAGACAAACAAGGAAACAGGTGATTACTACTCAGAGGAATAAGTGGGACAATATAAATTTCAGTTCATAACTCAGGTGTGCAAGAAACATGTCTTTATTTTTCTTTAACATGCTTTTTTTTAAGCTCCCATTTTGCCAGGGCAAGTCTCATTTAAATCTCACTTAACTTACAATTTCTTCCCACTTTATAAGGCTTGGTCTAAGTTCTGGGAGCTTACAGTTGACTAAGGTTTTGTTTTTGTTTTTATAAATTTATTTATTTACCTATTTTATTTATTGGCTGTATTGGGTGTTTGTTACTGTGCAAAGGCTTTCTCTAGCTGTGGTGAGTGGGGACTACTCCTCAGTGCAGTGCGTGAGCTTCTCACTGCAGTGGCTTCTCTTGTAGAGCACGGGCTCTAGGCGTGCTCGCAGGTTCAATAATTGTGGCTCGCGGGCTCCAGAGCATAGGCGCTGTGGTTGTCACGCATGGGCTTAGTTATTCTGTGGCATGTGGGGTGGTCCCGGACCAAGGATGGAACCCGTGTCCCCTGCATTGGCAGGCGGATTCTTAACTACTGCAGGGAAGTCCATTTTTTTTTTTTTTAACTTTTTATTTTATACTTGGGAATAGCCGATTAAAAATGTTGTGATAGGTTCAGGTGCACAGCAAAGTGACTCATCCATACATATATATGTATCCATTCTCCCCCAGACTCCCCTCCCATCCAGGCTGCCACATAACATTGACCAGACTTCCCTGTGCTGTACAGTAGGTCCTTGCTGGTTACCCATTTTAAATATAGCAGAGTATACATATCAGTCCCAAACTCCCTAACTCTCCCTTCCCCCGGTTACCATAAGTTCCTTCTCTAAGTCTATGAATCTGTTTCTGTTTTGTAAATGAGTTCATTGGTATCATTTCTTTTTTTGACTAAGGTTTTAAAGGCAGGAAGCTCCCCTGATGCTTAAGCTGTCTGTCCATGCATGTGTGTTCTTGGACACCTGTGCAGAGAGGCACTGAGACACCTCACATTCTCACTTCCTTGGCCCTTCCAGGTAGGATGGTTTCCTCTCTTAGGTCACTGTAGTACTTAAGATTCCTGTCGAATCTTCCCTGTGAATTTGACCCCAGCTATCACTGTGCCCAAGCAAGTGGGGTACTTCCTCCATGCCCTAAACCCCTTGACCCTTCTCTAGTTTTTCTGCTACTATGCTAGGCTCTTTCCCAAAAATGGGGTACAAGGGAAAAGAATCTGAAAAAGAATATATATATATATATATATATATATATCACTGTGCTGTATACCTGAAACTAACACAATATTGTAAATCAACTATACTTCATCAAAAAAAATTTTAAGTATAGAGTAACAAAAAAAAAAAGAATAGTTAACAGGAGAATTTCTCACTTTCAGGTTTTATACCTTTATTTGTGTATGTATTAATGCCTCAAGTGACTGGCTTAGAGACATTTGCTTAGGCATATGCCACAAAATAAGCCTTGACTGAGAATAGTCTTAAAAGGTGGGTGTCTATAAAAAATGGGGGGTTGTTTTTCTCTCCTCTTCATATTCCTTTGAAATCTACATCATATTTGTCTTTAAAGAGATGTTCTATATATTTTTACAGCCAGTAGTCGATCCTGTTTACTGAATAAATGCTAAGTCAGCATGTCTCAGACAGTTTAAACTACCTTCTGCTGTCTCGGCCATTCAAATTTGATAATATAAATCTTTAAAGGTATACCTGTTAATGAAATGTGATTCATGCACTAAAATTTCATCTACTGTATAGAAATTAAAAGCAACATTTCTCTGGCCTAGAGCTAACTTTTTATGACTCCCTTGGCACTGTCTTTTTTATCTTGATTTTTTAAGATGTTCAAATATGCGAGTTTTCTTTTTCTACTTGACACATTTTCACATATGTTGCCTTGATCTTTCACATCTTTTACCCATATGGGAGACTTCCTAGGAAATAAAGGATCTGTGTTTAATTATCTCATGGGGACAATTTGAAGGGACACCCAGAGTGTCTCCTCTGTAGCTCTGCCCTAAGGAAGACTGAGAAGCAATGGTGAGTTTACAGCTTTTGGCTGTTGATAGAGATTTCTCCCCATTCCCCCGTGACAGTGCTACTCCCACCTGTTCACTTGGGTCCATCCCAAGCTCATTGATTCAGACCCTCA
The DNA here is from genome assembly GCF_030028045.1 of Hippopotamus amphibius kiboko. Classification (NCBI taxonomy): domain Eukaryota; kingdom Metazoa; phylum Chordata; class Mammalia; order Artiodactyla; family Hippopotamidae; genus Hippopotamus; species Hippopotamus amphibius. The sequence goes on along the minus strand of NC_080189.1, from coordinate 115,368,696 downwards.
TTTGTGAACATTCAGACTGGAACCAGGCTGAAGTGTATGGCATGTGTATGACAAAGGTTTGCTTATAAATTTAAAAAATATATAAAAAGATAAAAAGAGATAGCATCTGCACAGAGACCATATTAGATGCAACTCTAAACATTTAAAAATTAGTTAATGTTTCTATAATTTATATTTAATAATTTAAAGCTGATTAAAAAATCTAAAATCACGTGATTTATATTTTACAGCTGAAACCGAATACAGAAATCTCAAAAGGTTTACCCAAGATCATGTACCTGGATAGTGGCAAAACCAAGATTAGAAGGCAAGTTTCTAGACTCACTATAATGCCATACTGCCTTCCTTTTTATTCCTTCTTTAAAAACAGGTCCACAGGGCACTCTTATGCTAGTTCCAGTTGGTTTTGTTCTTGCACATAACAATACTTCTCATAAAATACATTCTACAAATCTAGACCTTCTCCCTAATTTCCCTCTTGTTGGTCAATCACATTAATGAGGGGCTACTCTATTCTGCTCTACTATAAGTCATATAATTGTAAAAGTCTTTCCTACCAATGCAAAGAAATGAACCCAGAGAAATGAATGACAGGTTCATGTATTAGGAAGAATTTCCCTTGCATATATGTGTCAATAAGGGCTTTTTCAGTTGCAAGTGACTGAAATTGATATTTTTGGATCCCATAGCTGGGAAGGATACTGGGTAGCACACAGGATTGAAGGAAGAATTTCGGGAGACAAAATCAGGGACAGGATTAAGGACTCAAATGTCATTTTTGCTTACCTCTGCTTGGTTTCATTCTGTAGGCAGAGTCCTACCAACACCTGGGAAGATGGCCATCAATGACCCGAGATTTACACCAAATTAGCAACACCACTGTAAACAACGGCTTCCAAATATATTTCTGAACCTCAAAAAAAAGTATTTGATTGGCTCTGCTTAGTTCCCATGTTTCATTGTGTCCAGAGGAAAAGGACACCCAGGTTGCCTAGGTTACTGCAAATTGGATGAGGAGTGGATACAAAACTGGAAGATGGGGCATAGCAAAGCTTCACGGAGAGACAGAAAGAGTAACTGTCAAAGTTAACTGCAGATAGAAGAAGTTATCAATTTGGAGAGCTAGAAGAAGGCTTGTCTATTCCTCAGTTGCTCTTCCATTGGCCTACCTCTTTAACAGAGGTGTTTGCAAAATCAGATGCCCCCATTTGTTCTCGTGGCAGAGCAGCTGACTCAGAATCTCTTAGGATGGAGCCCAGAGGGCGCTTATTACTGAAACAGCATGACAGGGGGACTCTGCTACATCCCTCCTTGAGACCCACTGTTTTACATCACTGTCATCAGGAGTGTATCTTCTGGGATGGATAATGTATCAAGCATTCATTAGCCATCAATACCTTGCCATAAATTAGTTCAACAGATAAACCCAGTTCATTTAGCTGGGTTTCAGAGGCAAGAGATACAGGATGAATACAGTTTCATGAAGAAGAAAAGAGGAACGTGGCTGGCACTAATGGGGCTGTGGGTGGCGTAAGGGAAGGGAAGAGGGGTACGGCATTACAGTGGGGCCATGTTCAGTTAAGAATGATCTTAAACTCTTACTCCATTTTCTGACCACAATCTATGATTCCAACTCTCTCACATCCTCACTCCTATCACAACTTCTCTTTGGTCTCATACTTTTAGTTCATGTTTTCTTAGTTTTTTCCTAAATTCATACTGGCTTCAGACTCTCTTTCCTTAGTAGCCCGTACCAACTGCTTCAACTACTTTGTAACCTCATTCTCTAGTGGCCCTCACCTTCCAGATCTCAGCCCTGGCTCAATCTCATGTTTTGATTTCATCCCTCCTGTTTGCCAGCTGATGTTCACTGTTGAGGAAATTGTATGACACCCCGAATTATGATGTCAAACTATCAGCTTGACCTCAAGACTGTCCATCCACCTTGGATTTATCCTGTTACCCCTTTGTCCTATTAACGTAGAGACTAAATCATACCTACCTGGCTCTCATCAAACCACCCACTCAACCCTCATGTCCATCATAACCACCACTACTTCTTACTACATGGAGAAAACTGGGGCCATCCAGCTCACTAACCCCAATATCAAATTTATCCACATCTGGACTTGGGCCCCTATGTATTTTTCTCTTTATTCTCAGAGAAAAAAAGCGTTTCTCTGAGAAACCAGGTTGATGACAAGCATTTCTACTCTCTCTTGACCTTTGATATTCTTCCTTGGGTCCTGTTTTTATTTCTCTCCATATTCCATCTCTTTCTCTTTGTGGGTTACTTTTGGTCTGCCCAGCCCTTATACATTTGACCTAGTTAAGCATATATTTGTGGTCCACTCACCCGCCTCAGTTCATATAATTACCTTAGGTGACCTTGTACATCCTTATATTTTTAACCACCAAATCCATACGGATGATTCCCAGGCATTTCTAGCCCTCGCTGCCTTCTAGACATTCACTTGGATGTTCCATGGGCATGTCAACCTTACTCTATCCAGAACTAATTGCATCATCTTTTCTGCCAAACCTATATCTCTTCTTATATTCTCAATCCCAGCTAAATGTACCACGTCCTCTTAGAAACTCAAGTCTGAAACTAAGTTATCCAACATAACTGTGCTTACCTCCATCTCTATAATTGATTAGGAAATCTTGCTGATGTTACCACTTAAATCTATTCTAACCTAATCTTTCTCTCTAACCCTCTGTAACCACATTACTGATTCAGACCTGCATCATCCTTTGTTTGGTCAGCTGTAGTAACACTACAATTAATCTCCCTGCTGCTATAAATTGATCCTCTACTCTTCAGCCAGAATAATGTATCTCAGAGGTAACCCTGATTGTTACCCTTTCTGTATAAACTTTTGCTATGGATTGACACCACCCACTGAATAAGCACCTGTTCCCTTGTTACGATGTGAAAGCTCTCCCACGATCTGCTACCCACCAGCCAGTCCCTGCAACACATTTCATGGGAAAGTAAGATAGAACAGATTGCAGATTGTTCCATACTCTGTGTCTTGATCAGATGATTCTCTCTTTCCTATTGTTCTTTGCTGAATTAACCTCCTACTCATCCTTTACGACTCAGCTCGGGAGTCATCTTTTCAGGAAACCTTAGTCGGTTAGGAGAAGTGTCCCGTTTTGTGTATTGTCTCTCCTGATAGACTGTAAGCTTATCAGGACAAGAGCCACATCTTTAATCCCTGTATTCTTATTCCATAGAATAACGCCGAACTCTTAATAAGCTTATCTGTTTTACTGAACTGAAGGATACCTTGGGGAGACAATCTCAAACGGAAAAGAGAAAATACAGAAAAATTGGGACATGAGAGGAAGGCAAAAATTCCCTTTGCTGATTTTATAATTTTGTCTATGGTACAGCATATATTTAGTGGGTGAAAGGAAGGATGGAGGAGAACGAGCATTGAACGTGCATATCATTACAGATGACGGCTATTGGTAAGAATACAGACTCTAATACAAAACAAAAATCAGGAAAGAAAAAGCAAGGTCTGGAGAAGGGAAATGCAGGTGGAAAGAGGCCCTTTCTTGGGATCCTCTTGACCCTGATAGTTTCCAGGGTCTTTGGCCAGCTGTTCCTCCCCAGCAGTTGCTTCAACAAACTCTTCAGGAGCTCCAAACAAATTCATGGCACTTCAGCTACCAGCACTTTGCCCTGTGTCCCTACCACATCACCTCTTATCCCCCATCCTGGGGCTTCGCTTTCGATGCTGAGGTGTGAGATGCCCCCAACACCCATTCAAGGATCAGCACGTGCAACCTGAGAAGATTGGGAGAAACTGCCTCACGGGGCAGATCTTTGACCACCTGTATATGGGAGCTGGCAGGTAAATTCTTACCCCCGACTCTGCACAGATGGATTGTCCGAAGATGAAACTATTCCTGCAGCCCTTTGGAAGACACTCCCAGGAGACTGAGTAATCACTCACGCTGAATATCCAGCAGTGGTGTGCTTGCTAACTTACTCTGCAGAGTGCTTGTTTTTCCTCTGATTCACCCACTTTTCCCCCTCATCTTGCTTCCCTTGCACTGTGAGTCCACACATGCACCATTCCCCAAGGAGCCCAATCGGACACTTGTGCAGGTCACTTACACCAGACCCTCTGCAACCTGACTGAGACCACAGGTTGTCCTCTTCAGAACCCAGACATTCTCCATCTATGAACCATCTATGGTTCACCTGCCTTCTCAAGGCCTCAACCTGTCAATCTAACCCATTCAATCATCTCAGACACATTTTATGACTAAGGAAGTGCAATAATGGGCCCAAGGCAAGAGAGTCCTCTTATAATTCCACGTGACTCATCACCCAGAAACAGCTGGTCCTATGGAGCAATGGACTGGCCTGGTAGAGGCTCAGCTAAAGCACCAGCTCAGGGAAGACATCCTACGAGTCACTGTGTGATCCTATATGTTAGTATACGTTCCATTCATACTAAGAGTCTGATACATTCTCAACAGCTAGCGGACATGAGCCTGGGAACCAGAGGGAAGAAATGGGATGGCCTCTCACACCATCACCCAATGACCAGAGTACAGAATTTGTGTTTCCTGTTCCTGCACTCTTAGTTTCCACCAGGTTAGAAGTTCTGGTTTCTGCGACTGGTGGGTGGGACATCTCTGCAGGGGCACTTGGTTTCTCAGGTCTGTGGACCAGAGGCCAATAAAGCAGTTATTGTCAACTGGCAGCTCTATCCTATCAGGAGGAGGCAGGGGTTGCTGCATGTAGAGGCAGGGAGAGGTGTCTGGGATCCAGGGGATTTTCTGGAATCTCTTGATGCTTGGGTGTTGAGTGATGATGGGAGATGGACAACAAGGAGAAGACAGCCAGCCCCCTGGGCATGCAGGTCTGGTCAGCCCTCTAGCTAAGCAACACAGGTGAGTCCCAGGGCTGGCTGAGCAGAAGGACAATCTAGAAGGGATGGTGGAGGATGAGTAGCAACCATGGCTTCAAGACAAACCACAGGAGGGGGACCGTACTTTGTTTTATTCATGTTTTTAACTTTGAGTCCTCAGAGACTGAGTCTGGCTGCTACCTTGAAGGGGACTCTGAGACTGATTGGTTTCATATCTCCACTCAGGGCATCTTGTTTTTAGAGCAATGGAGCCCCAGTTGTAATGGAGGATTCAACACAATACAAAGGCACTGATGATTCTGACAGTTAGTGTTTCTGGGACCTGGGCCCCTGGCTCTGACTTACCCGCTGCTGTGTAACCAGCCCTGCCTGGGTTCTGGCCAATTTCATGCAGGCACAGCCCAGTTTCACCTTCTGCCACTTGCACCAAGCACTCTTGCCTGGTGCTTTTGGCTTTCTATTTTTTTAAGAATGGAAGCAACAGAGGCCTTGAAAGCTACCCAGTGCCACATTTGTGCAACTCAGAAGTGTGGGGCGGTTATCTCGTAAAGTGGACTTTCACCAATGGGAAGTGGGAGCTGGTAGATAAATTCTTTCTCCCTCTGCCCCCAGACACATGCTCTGAGGTTCTCATGGGCTCCCTGGATGTCAGTCCCTTGAAATCAAGCCATCAGTGACACTGGATCCCTAGGGGTGGCCAGCTTGGTAATGACAAGCTTCCCTTGGATGGGGTCTCACTTCTCCCCCTTATCACTCCTTTTTTCCCCTTAATCCTGCTTTCCTGGAATTATACTCCCTGATAAAATAGTACATATAAGTTTTTGCCTCAGGCCATGCTTTCTTGGAATCCTAGCCAAGGCAGAATTTAAATAAGAACACAGAGATTTGAGGTAGGGTTAGTTTGTACAAAGATCTGGAAACGGATGTTTAGGACACAGTAGGGGTGGGGTACATGTGCCCAGAAAGTGGGGGGAGGGGGGCACCCTTTTTCTTCTTGACTGTGTTATCCAACTCAAGAAATTTTCAAATAAAGTATTGGCATGATGATTTATAATATTATTAAAAAGAGATTTGAAGGATTGGAAAAGCAAGAATTTGAGACATGTAAAAAGGGGTCCCTTTGACGTGTGTTTTCTTCTGACATTACCTCCTGGCCTGGTGCCTTCCCCTCCAGACACTGATCTATCTCCAGGCTCATTCCTCTTGTTGGAGAGCTTGGCTTTGCCTCTTCTAGAAGGATACATCATGCAGCGTGTGGTGCCCCTCTGTTGTTTGATTAGGTTTTCATGAACAATTGTGTTGGAGCTTTGAAATGTTTTGCCATGAGTATGTTTGTTCATACCTCTTGTGTATGCGGGACCCCGGGTCAGGCGGGCACACATGACCACGTGTGAAGGCACTGGATGAGATGGCTTGTCTATTTGCCGAATAGAGTTTCTGTGGAAACTACACCTTTAAAAAAAATCCCACGCAAAGCAGCTTTGATTCGCAAGTTTTAGAGGACACATGATTTCCCTTTCAGATGTGAACTAGTGGGGCTGTACTGTCAATGTGCACAAAAAAAGTATATCACAAACAGCCTCACAGCAAAGCGCCATCATCTTCCAGAAGTGTCCCGCTGACACCCACTTTCCTTTTCTTCCTTTCTGAATTTGTACATGACCCCAGAGCTGCTGTGTTACTGATAGGAAAGAATGGCTGAATGAACTCTAAAAGCATGGGGCACTGCTCGTCTGTGGGTTACCATTTGGAACTCTTTCAGGCGGCTGCGCAGCGTGAAATACTAATTCATTACACCCACAACACCAGATCCATTAGTGCCTTCTTATGCTGGAATTTAAATAGTCCAAAGCTCAGAGAGTCACTAAAGAGAGTGATTAATACAATAGCACAATTCTCCACGGTTCAGGTGATATGATGGACTGACTTACCTGTCACAAATAAATATTATACGAGACACTCTCCTTCTGTTTGGCAATTTTAATCACCCTCCTCCTTCTCCCTTCCAGCTGGATCTTATATTTTTGCCTAGTGAAGACATGCTGACCCTCTGTTCGCAAATAGCTCATGCCTATTTCTTTTTAAAATAGCTGCGCAGTTTGACTAACCACAGGATTGCAGAAACCACGCACAGAAGGGAAACAGTTTCTATGTTTCGCTTTCTCCTACCACAAGCTACCTTTCCGCCTCCTCTTCCTTGAAGGGGAGCAGCATTCGTCATCCCAGAATATGCCTTTTTGGCATGAGGATTATTTTAAGCTGATTATTTTAAAGAGACAGCAGAGACAAGGTAGGCTCTGAAAAGTGAGTAGAAGTTATCCTTTTGTGAGTGACACCTACACTGATAACGGAAATCTCAGTTGGTAAAGATTCCTCCCTCTCTGCAGGGGGAAGAGAAAGATCACCAAATCTCTAGAAACTCTCGTCAATGGAGAAGGCAATGACCTAGATCTGCCCTTCTTACTTGTTGCTGTGCTTTTCCTAGGCACCTCCCACTAACAGGCCTCCCCCAACCCCAACATCTTTCCTTTGCTGTTACCTAAAGATGGGTATTTAAGATGATGGCTTGGGCCATTTTGGGGAGTTACTCAGTTTTCCTGGGTCTCTCCCATGCATACAGGAGGCATACGTGTCATTAAATTTGTTTTCCTCCTGTTACTCTATCTTTTTTGTACAAAGGTCCCAGCCAAGAACCTAGAAGAGTGGAGGGAAAATTATTTTTCCTCCTCTACCATCCTCTTCCTCTTTTTTCAAATTCTTTTCTCTCCTACACCAAATTCTCAGATGAATTTCCTGCTCAACATCTCTCCTTGGTCACCTCCAGGCCATGCCTTGAACTTCCATCTGGCCACTGCTAGCACGAATCATGAACAGATACTGCTGCGAGCACTGACTTTTGGAGCACTCGACCCAGTGATTACTGCCCAGTCACCTCCTTAAATTCACCGCATACACATGTTCATCCCTTTCTTGCAGTATCCTCCTACTTTCCACGATGCCCTAGTCTCCTAGTTTGCCTCCTACCTCTCCAGTCATTCCTTCTCTGTCTCCTTTGTTGAACCATTTTTCACTACCCAACCTCTAAGGCTGGAATGTCTCAGAGCTCAGTTTCACAATCTCTTTTCTCTCTCCCAATTTTAGGTCATTTCATCAGTTTCAGTGGCCTCCTTTTTTACTGATATGCCCAGACTTTTCAAATTTATATCACCAACCAGATATTTTTTTTTTATTATGGTTCTTCTGAGAAATAGAGCCATCTTGAACTCTGTATCTATATCTATATCTATATCTACATATCTGTATCTGTATCTGTATCTGTAGCTGTAGCTATAGCTATATCTAGAGAGAAGACAGATTTAGAAAAACAAAAAATAAGGGATTGTCTCATGCAATTATGGAGTCTGAGAAGTCCCACAACCTGCAGTTAATACTGGAGACCCAGGAGAACTGATGGGATGGTTCTCCTGTTCTTTCCATTCCAGCCCAAGTCTGAAGGCCTAAAAACCAGAAGAGCCAATGGTCTAGTTTGAAAGCCAACAGTTTCCAGACCCAAGAAGATCTGATGTTTTTGGTTTGAGTCCAAAGGCAGAAAAAGACCCATGTCCCAGCTCAACAGTCAGGCAGGAGGAGTTCCCTCTTGTGGGAGAATCAGCCTTTTTGCTCCTTTCAGACTTTCAATTAATTGGATGAACCCATTCACATTCAAGAGGGGAATCTGCTTTGCTCAATTTACCAATTCAAATGTTAATCTCATCCAAAAACATCCTCACTGACACACCCAGAATCATGTTTGACCAAATATCTGGGCACCCTGTGGCCTGGTGAAAATGACATGTAAAATTAACCATCACAACATTTCAGAAGCATATTCCTCTGACTTGTCAGGTCTACTTTGGTATCACACAGGTCCTTCAAATTTAACCTGTCAAAAAATTAACGTATTATCTTTGTCTTCAAATTCATTCCTCCTCATGTATTCCTGAAAACTATAAACAACACCACCACCCCTTTGACTGCTTATGTCAGTCAGAACATGAGAGCCATCTTTTACACGCCCTCATACCTCCAAATCATCAATTTCAGCCAACTCCAATTCTTAAAGGTATTTGTCGAAGCTCTCTACTTCTTTCCATCTCTATTGTTGTTCAATTCAGGTCATCACAATACTAACACTACTGACTGAACTGGTCTTCAGGCTTCTAATTCCCACCACCCCAACCCATACTCCATAAGGCACTGAGCGATCTTTTAAAATGCTCATTATATCGTGTTACACCCAGCTTCCCATGGCTGTTACGATAAATCCAAACTCCTTAACAAGCCCTACAAAGCCTTGCATGATGTGACCTTTGCCAACATCATTAGCCTTATCTTGTCCATCTTTCTCATTCACGAGGCCTTGCTGGGAATTGTTTTTTCTGTTCCTCCCACACATAGAGCTCTTTCCCTCCTCAGCACTGTTACAGACACTGTTCTCTCTGCTAGAAACACTCTTGGCCTTTTAGTGCTTTTGCCTGGACGCGTTCTATAGAGCCTCAGGACTTAGGATGTCATGTCCCTTGGAAAATCTTCCTGAGTCCCGTGATGAGGTGACCGTGTGCTCACAGCACCCTGTGCTTCTCCATTACAGCTCAAATCATAGGCATCATTAATTCGCTGCTTTTGTAATTATATTTAATGACCATCTCCCATATCAGACTATACATTTTATCAATCCGAATTACCTGCATCTTGTAAGTTAAGCATGGCTCGTACGAGGTACGGGCTGTTTGGTGAATAAGTAAATAATGATCTAGTGAACAAATGAATGGATGCAATGACGGAACCAGAGAAATGGCAGGCTCTTCCTACACAATCAGATACCAGACCAAGTAACAGTAGCAGAATCTCCTCCCCGCGTGTCAGTCTGGATCCTGTGGAGAATCCAAAGGACAGTAGCAGGTGACTCCTAGAATCCCATGTTCGCAGGGATAAAGAGGGTGTCTAGATGTACCAGGGCAGAAAGGCTAAGAATCAGGAGAACAATGGTAGAGATGATACAAACCTGGCTATTCCTAGTAGAAATAGTACTTTCTTTTCAAAAATATAATTTGTCCTCTCTGTGTGGTTTTCCAAAGGGCATCTATAGCTAGGAAAAACCTTGGCATCTGATACAGTATTGATATTCTTATTTTTGGTGAGGAGGGGAAGATACACATTGAGACTTATGCAGGCACTGGAAGAACCACTGGAAGAATAACAGCGATTCTCCTGTGTGTTGCTGGGCCCTGCGGCTGAGCTGGGGGTGAGGCCCAGGGTGAGCTATGGTTGGCTGCCCAGAGAGGTCCCTGAGACCAACCAACACTCGCTGATAGCTGCCTTACTGCAGGCTGGGTGTGCTGGGCTTGGCATCCTCATCTATACGTTCTTATTTCATCTTGTTTCATGGAGTATTATGCCTTTGGGATTTGGCTTCAATGATGAATTTGTATGTTATGCTCAGATTCAGACAAAGAATGGCAGGAACCTTTAGGAAGCAATCCAAGATTAGCTAGCTCATATCCCTGTGAAGCAAAGATCATGCCAACCAAAGAGAGCTTCCACTTTTAGCAAGTTTAGAAACATTCAGAGGGCTGCTGATCAGGAAACAGAGAAAACTACCTGAGGAGCTTTGTTCAGTGATGGCAGTTTTAATCAAAAGACAGATGAAGTTAGAAGACACATTGTACTGATCTTAGGGAAACCGAGTGAGGTGTACTTCAGGGGAACAACAAATATATGAAATAAAGGAAGAAAAAGGGGAGGCACTTGTTTTGAATGGGGCGGCTTATTTCATTCCACACTATTTAGATGCAGCGAGGTTTGTCAAGTATGCACCGGATGATACGTTATAATTGTTTACAGCCATGCAGTGTCTCAGTTCTCTTTTCCCACTAAGGCACCAAGGTCAATGATACAGATAATTAACCAATTGATTTATGGCATTAATTTTCCTGGAAGTTGTAGCAAGAGTCTGACGATCCAGCCTTGAGATTCCTACTCCATGTAGAAACGGGGACAAAGGCTGGCTCCCCATGGGACGCTGATGTAATCCATGGCTGAGGTTTTGTCTAGCAGCATCGTGTGTCTACTTAAATGATGATGAATGCTATCTTTGGTCCAGGCAGGAAGATGTCACTATAATCCCTGGCTCAGATTGCCGACCTCCCAGGGTTTCCCACTAAGTGTTGCCAAAGGGTTGTGCTGTTGATAATTCCTCCTAGAGCTCTGAAGAGAATAAAGCAGAGAGGCAAACCTGATGAAAAGCAGATAAAGAGCCTAAGGTGAATTGAAGCTTAATACACCAAAACAGCATAGAGCACGGCTGGTTTCTCTTCCCTCCTCTTGTTTTTCCTTTCCACAATTGCAGGCAGCAGTCCACTGGTTATTTCTGCCCTTTCAAAACATCCTTCAGTCACTCAGCTCTAGTCTTGTACTTCACCTATCAATAAAAGGAATTTGAAATCTTTCAACACAGAGATATTATTTCTGCTTCAACTTATTTCAGGATGCCACAGTTCAAAATGAAAATCTGCAGATTGCTGATGGCTCTGTCAATATCATTCAGCAGCTAACAACACTTTATTGGAGGTGCTTACAGGTAGAGTGTAGGCATCTGAACCCATCAACAAATGGAGAGAAAGTCCTGGGGCTCATACAATTCCGTTCTACAAGGGACCAAGTTTACAAACTTCACTTCTTCATTACGGAAGAATTCTTTACAAGTTTTCAACTATATAAAATGTAACCGTCTTGTAATGGATTCGATGGCGGGAAAATAAGGACAAAAACTGTACCTTATATTTCGTTCTATATTGCTTTCACCTTATGCTAAGAAAAAGGAGGAGTATTTGCCACAGTGTGTTATTGTTTCATATCACAGGTTTATAGTCGATCTCTTCAAACTATATATTTAAAGACAGCATATCCTTGTATTTTTAGAAAATAGTTCATAGTTGCTTTCATTGCCATTACTTTTTTTTTTGGTAAATAACATCTGGCAGTTATTAACTAATGGAGTACACTGCACAACAAACTACCTCACATCTTTCAGAGAGAAAAATCACTAAATTTGAAAAGACATCACCCACTGAATTTGGACACAATTAAAATGTGTTTTAAATACTTCTTTGGGGAGGGGACACACACTTCTACTCAATGAAGAGAAACATATGCAGAGTCCAGGCCTTTTATTTTCTTTACACCCATCATGCCATGAACTTGTAGGGAATGGGCTCCAGCAGCTCAGGCTCCTTTCCATTGGTTCTCACGAAGTGTGCTTCTCTGGGCGGAGCAGGCTGGTGCTTCAGCTGAACCCAAGCACCCTTCTCTTTGGCTTCCTTCTTTCTCTGATCATTTTCCTTCACCCGTTTCAGGAAGCTATCTCGGCTCTTAGAGTGCTTAATATGCTCGATACGCACATTAATTCTCTTGGCAAGGATATTGCCCTTAACTTGTTTGTTTACAATGATGCCAACAGCATGCTGGGTAACATTATAGACTCCTCCAGTTTTGCCATGGGGCAGTCCTTTTTTGTACAGTGCCCGTTCCCTTGATATCTACAATACCACCTTTCTTGTGGATTCGCATGTATGTGGCCAAAGGAACAAATCCATGTTTTCTAAAAGGCCTAGAGAACATGTAGCAGGTGCCCCGCCTCTTCCCTTTTGTGTTGGTCATTTTGGCGAATTACTGGAACATGGTGGTTCTGGCTGAAAGGCTCATTGCTGTTACTTTATATTGTTAGGCTGTTGAGTATCTTTTCACATGTTTCTTAATCATTCCTTTCTCTTTTTCAGTCATTTGTCTGTTTGACTTTATGGTTTTTCATATCCACACACGCATACACACATGTGTGCATGTTTGCATGTACATGTGTGTGTCTGTTGTAGCTATTGTTGAATTCAGAGAATTCATAGAAGCTTTTTTTCTATTATGAATATTGACCTTGTGTCTAGTGATTAACAAAAACTATTGATTCGTTAAGTCAATCTGATTTATAGGGTCTTGATGTTCACACTATTCTAGAACCATGATTCCTAGCAAATTACTGATCATAAATGAACTTTAGTACAGCGGTAATTCAAGAAAAGAAAAATGAAGGAATCAGTAGAAATATCATTGTCGTCCCCAGTTAATTTAACTGAATCAATATAACGAAGCCATTAAAAATCAGCATATCAGAGAGAATATTCAATAGGAATCTACTTCCTTTGAGGTACTTCTGATGTGCAGGGGGAAATTACTAAACAAATGTGGGATAAATCTATGTGACATAGGATAGATTTTATAAATCAAGATTTAATATAGTGTTATTTTAGGAGAAAGGAAAGTAAAATCTCTAGCTGAAAACTATGAGTGCTTTTATTTTCAGGGGGAAAAATAAACTCTACCCCAAACATAATAATTCTAACTCAAATATCTAATAATGGGAATATTAGATATTTTAAGCCAGGGCTTACAAGCAGAGGTATTTTCTTATTTTATTCCTTATGAATAAAATGGTAAAAATAAAATTTCCTTACTACCAAAAGCCACCATGGCAACAGTGAGAGATAACACCACCACTAGTAACATCACCATTAGTAAATTTTCTTAAACACTTTACAATATAGATTGAGCACCTTTGAAAAGTCTTCTGCATCAGAATATTAAATGACATGCAAAGTATAGCCTTTTCCTAAAAGAAAATATATAGAAATGGAAAGTATCAGCATGAGCATTCTTGGTGAAACACTATGTTCCTGGGTCTATTTCAGATATGCAGAATACAGAGGAAAAATTATTCTTGATGTCATGCAAAATGGAGTCTTCCAAAATAATTAGATAGTTATAGTTAGTTTCCCCCATTAATATATCTAAGAACTTATTGTGGGAAACACAGACTTTGCCCAGGGAGAAATTTATATTTAAAAAAACAATACATATTCATTCTGAATAAGAGCGTTGGTCATTGGAAAGATATGCTTTGGATCTACTTGCAAAGAAGAGATTTTTTAAAAGTTGGAGTAAGGGTGTTGGCTGTCTCTTTAGCATCCTTTCTCTCATTTCTTCTTCCCAAGAGAACTCTAGTTTTGTTGAGGTCCCTTCTTATTTCCTACTCATCCCAGGTGTCTCAGATGAAGTTTTGTTTTGTTTTGTTTTTCGCTTCTCAGTATATTTTTTTTTCCAAATCTTTATTGGAGAATAATTGCTTTACAAGGTTGTATTAGTTTCTGTTGTACAACACAGTGAATCAGCTATATGTATACATATATATCTGCTCCCTCTTGAGCCTCCCCCCACCCCCATCCCACCTCTCTAGGTCATCACAAAGGACCAAGCTGATCTCCCTGTGCTCCCAGCAGCTTCCCACTAGCCATCCATTTTACATTTGATAGTGTACATATGTCAATGCTACTTTCTCACTACGTCCCAGCTTCCCCTCTCCCCCCACCATGTCCTCAAGTCCATTCTCTAAGTCTGCGTCTTTATTCCTGCCCTGCCACTAGGTTCATCAGTACCGTTTTTTTAGATTCCATATATATGCATTAACATACGGTATTTCTTTTTCTCTTTCTGACTTATTTCAGTCTGTATGACAGACTCTAGGTCCACCCACCTCACTACAAATAACTCAATTTGGTTCCTTTTTTATGGCTAAGTAATATTCCATTGAATATATGTGCCACATCTTCTTTATCCATTCATCTGTTGATAGACATTTAGGTTGCTTCCACGTCCTCTCAGGTGAATTTGAGCACACCCACAGCTCCAAGAGTGATTGGTCCGGTTGGGTGCAGGAAGTGTCACCTGGCATAACTTGCAAAGTGACACGTGGACATCACTGCAGAATCATCTTAGGAGAGGTCCTCCCTGCAGTTTTGGGAAAGGTTATGAAAATGCCCATTTCTCTTTTCCCTTTGGACAATTGGTCCTGTGCAGATATTGGGCGTGAAGTTATTGCTGCTCTATCAAGACCAATCTGAGGAGGAAGCTGGCAGACACAGGAGGACACAGCCAAATGAATTACAGGCAAGGAGCAGAGCCAGTAGATTAAGAGAAATATAAAACCTGGCCAACCTCTAGATTCCCAGTGTTTTAAGCCAATAAATGCCCTTATTGTTGATGCCAATTTCTGTTACTTGCAACCAGAGTCATCCTAAATAATACCTAGGTAATTGGAATATGGGTATACTATGAAGAAGAGGCAATAGAAGATAAATATGAGAATGGGAAAAATGCATGTTCTAACTCCAAATATCTGGTGTAAAATGATAAAAGATTATATTAATTAATTATATTATTCATATATCTTAATATGAGGATTTTTAAGATATTTTGAGTTTATAAGCATATATTTTATCACTCTTTATTTTTTTCTTGTTTCTCTTTTAAGTGTTGACCTCATTCTTTGTCTTTTGTAGACATGACCTTGGAATATATTTAAAGTTACTGATTAGTATCATCTTTGAACCCAATGAAGATGGTCTCTGCTCACAGGAAGCAAACAATCTATTTTAAAAAGCCTCTAAATTTTAAAAAGCAACAACTAACAGAATACACAAAATGTATTTTTATTATCAGTTGATTGAAGCAGATAGCTTGTGGCTTAGGAATTCAAGAGGGTGTTATTTCAGGCTTTGGTAACCAGGAAAGGCTTTGGAGTCACAGAGAGACTGGTTTGGGGCTTCAAAGAACCAGTAGAACTCAGATCTGCAAAGAGAGCTGGGGCTGCAAAGTAGTAGGAGATAAGTCTGGCAAAAATGGTGGAAGCCTAAGAGAAGAGATATGAAGAATCTGGATGTAAACCCATGAACAACGAAAACAGACCTGAGGCTAAGCACTCGTAAATCATCAAATTCTGAGACAGCAGAGTTCATTCTGAAGCCATTTTTTATGATCATGCTTACTTGTATTTATCACTTGAAACTGATCTAGTGTCTTCATTTCTCCTGTAGTATATTAAAGAACAGAAAAAGAGTGCTTCTGCTTCATCATTGAAATGGTAAACTTCCTATGCTTTTCTAGTTAAATGTTAAAAAGGCATAAATCACCAAACAAGCTTTATTTATATTTATTTTTAATAACAATAAAACAAGTCTCAACAAGCAGAAATTTAATTACATCCATGCATTTGATCTGATGATCATCCTGTTCAGAATAAAGCTTTATCTATAAATATACGTTGAAAATACAAATTACACATCCTTGTTAAGCAATGTGGCCTGTTTTCTAGATATCAACAATTTTGCTCTGGATTTATTTGTATAGCCTCCGGAAGGACCTATGTTCTTTGTGTAAACTTTAGTTTTAATTTGGAAAGTCAGAGACATGTGACTAT
The DNA here is from genome assembly GCF_030028045.1 of Hippopotamus amphibius kiboko. Taxonomy (NCBI): domain Eukaryota; kingdom Metazoa; phylum Chordata; class Mammalia; order Artiodactyla; family Hippopotamidae; genus Hippopotamus; species Hippopotamus amphibius. The sequence continues at coordinate 115,352,457 of NC_080189.1, read as the reverse complement.
ACCCTCCAGGTAAGGATAACACAAGTAATTTTATAGTTTCAAAAGTCAAGTGTTCATCCTAGGAGTTTTATCAAAAGACTTGTAAATTTCTTTATATAAGAAACAGAAACACTACTCTTGTTTAGTTGCCCAGGAATAAAAACTATAATCAATTAATAAACATGGTTCTTTATTTCTCAATCCTTGACTACATTTCTTTTTTGGGAGTGAGTTCACTTTTCATGAGACACTGTTCATTAACAAATTCCCATAATGTTACCAGGGAGCAAGAGAAGAGAATGTTCTACTACTTCTTAGTGGATAAGATTGGAAGTCATGGTGAGGACTATTGGAACTCTGCAGTAAAATATTAATTTTTTAATCAATTATTGTTTCTGTTGGAGAATCACACACAGACACACATACACTCAAGTGTGTAAGTAGAAGCCCACACATTTGTTTTGCCCATGTGTGTACATGCACACACACACAGAGCTTTGGAAGTGAGAACGCATTTTTAGAGAGGAATTTTAAAAAGTGTGGCGGGACTTCCCTGGTGGTCCAGTGGTTAAGACTCTGCGCTCCCAATATAGGGCGCCCAGGTTTCATTCCCTGTCCAGGAACTAGATCCCACATGCATGCTGCAAATAAGAAGTCCGCATGCTGCAACTAAGATCCCACATGCGCAACGAAGATCTGGCACAGCCGAAATAAATAATAAATAAATAATTAAAAAAAAAAAAAAGCATGGCCCTTCATTATCAAAAGGACATAAACTTCCTATGATATTGGCTTTAAATTTTATTTCACATTGTAACATAACATATAACCCACCAAATACATGCAAACTGAAACAAATGTTTCACTAAGCCATACTCGCCTTTTACTATAAGACAGATCCAGAGAAATTTTATTCTATTGTATCTTTCATTTAAAAATAAAAGAGAAAGTTGCAACCCACAGCACTGATTTCACAACTCAAGAATGGGTTACATCAGTTGAAAAACAGTCTTTAAGTATGTTAGGTAATGTTTGCAGACAACTATAATATATGTAGTAGACATACTTATACATGAAAATATTCACATATTTACAGATTTGTTTGTGAGTATGTGAACTAGGATTCTCCTGAACCAGGGATTGCCAATAGAATAATCCTGAGACTCAGTATTTCATTTTTAATATCTGTTAGTGGAAATATTTTTATTATCAGCTCTTTCCCTCAGGTAATATCAATAAGTTAATTTAGTTCTTTCAGATCTCCAGAAATATCTTGAAACATAAACATCAAAGAAGCTCACTCCTTCCATGTCATATTTCTAGAACCAACTTTATATAAAAGGCTCAGCTGTCCACATGCCTTTAGTCACATCTTTGAGCACGAAGAGGATTCCGCAATGTGATGGATAGATTCGCAAGGGTTGATAGTGACAGAAAACATCCCGGGAGTATTCCTGGGCTGGATTGTAGGCCAGAGCCTCCTCTAGGAGGAACACAGGTCAAGGGGAACCAGGATTTGGATTCGGCACATGCGCCGTTGCTGTAAGTGCTGAAAAACAACACTTCTCAGCATCCCCTTGGATGTTTTCAACTACAACATCAGGGGATAAGGTAAAACCCCACCTTTGTCAATTTAGTGACCTAGGCATCTTTTCTCAGCGATGATATTGGTCTATTTCATTTGGGAACATATGCATTTTAAACTTTAATCAAAGAAGATGAGGTCAGGAGAGCTGGGCAACAAAAGAATATTTTAGTACCAGAAACCACACGTGAGTATTTAACTTCTCACCTAATTTTTAAAACTTTCCACTTACAGATTGGAAATACGATATATTTCACAAATATACCTAAACTCGTTAAAACATAATGTTAAGTTTATTTGTCCAAAACCAGCACAAGATTTATGTTGATCTATCTCCATTTTCACCTTACTCCTTTGTGAGCAGGGGGGTAACAACTGATAAAGCTTAGTAGTTACAAAATTTACAGCCCTAAAAGGGAGGTCATTTGAGAGATCACCATTGAGACTGAATGCTTTGTTAGCATGAAGAGCTACTTAGGGGAAATATAGAAGAAAAAGGCAAAAGGCAAAAGGCACCATCAGGACAGAGTTACAAAGTGGCTGACACAGATAATGGCTCTTCCATGGTGTCTACTTTGCCCCAACTCACCCCTAAGGAGTTGTATTATAATTCTGTTCCTCTTAGATGCAGACTGGATTCTGTCTCATGGATTTACATCTGAAGTGAAATTATGTTTTTTTACTTTCTAGAATGCTCACTTCACCTCCAGACTAGAGTCAGCTGACCTCGCTTTAAAGCAAATGTCCTCATACAACACAGCAGACAGTCTCTCCTTTTGGTATAATTGCTTGTAAGGCAGTGATACTAATTTTTAAGTAAAAGGAAAGGGCGGGGTGTGGGGGGGAGACTACCAGAAAATGTGATTTATCGATGTAGCCCCCCAACCAAGTTTCTAGAAAGATTTGTCACAAGCTCAACACTCCAATACTTCTCAAAGAGATATGGTTAGCACAATGGGATCTTAAGGCTGCTGAATTCTATAAAGGGCAAAAGAATATTCAGGGATTTCTAGATAGCTCTGAAATGTCTTTGAAATCCTGAAACACTTATTTTGAGAAGTGATGTTTGTTACTTTTGTAGGTCTTTCTGCTTTAACAAAGGAATTTGGAGTGTATAGATGCTAGTATCTAAGTTGGAATAAGAATGGAATGGATTTAGTGACTCTAGGGACCTTTCTCTCTGCACCCATGGCAACTGCAGCAGTGCAGTCTCACCACTTCAGTTTCAAGGATGCCTTGCCAGCTGTGCTTTAATTAACGATAAATCAACAGACAGACAGGTGACAACCATTATATTCTTCCCCCTTATCACTGGGGCTAGAATTAGTGACAAAAGTTTTAATTAAATTTTAACTTTATCTCAATTAACTTTATATGAAGATGGAACACATACACAAACACACTTATATTTGCACGTATGTATTTGTTTAGTAATTAGATTTTTCTATTTCTTGTCTTACACGAGAGCATTTAAAGAGAAAAGGATAGTGTTTAATCCAAACTAGTCCAGCGTACATTTAACCCTCTCCAATTGTCTTTCTTTAAGAATGTAAAATCCTTAAAAGAGTGCCGAACTTGTACAGTCAGTACACCATAGATGTTAATTAACAGTGACAATTTCACACGTTATCTTATTTGTCTTCCCTTATTGAGAATATATCCCAGATCTCTGGCGCGTTTTCCCCATGAATTCTCTCCATATGATATGCTGGTTATAAATAATGGATGTACTGATCCTTTCAGTAACTTAAGAGGAAGTAATGGGTCTGTTTTTCATTTATTTATTCCATATATGTCACTTAAGGGTAGGGGTCATATCTACTTGTTCCTCCTGTTTCCCCAAAGTGCCTCCTATCAAGGTCCTCTTTCTCACAAATAATTGAGGGTAGGTTCATTATGAAAACATTTGAAAAATACATAAAAGCATAGAGAAAACATGAAAACCACTTTATATCTTACCACCTATTAATAACTGTAATTGACATTTTGACTCATTTCCTTTATATTTCTTCTATGCATATGTTGCTTTCAATATTTAAAGAAAACTGAGATATACTCTAAGTGCATTCCAGTAGTCAACTTTTCACTTATGCATTTTAAATATTATCTCATGTCATTAAATATTTTTTCAAAATTATTATTTACAATGGCTGCTTAACATTCTTTTTTTAATAAATGTATGCTATTTAATCTTTCCTTCTTTATTAGACATTTAGATTGTATCAATATTTTGCTATTATAAATAAATGGTAGTATTCTTTGCATATTGATTATTAAAAAAAAAAGTTGACTGATTCCAGTCACTCGGGTGCCATTTAATTCACAAATTGTTGGATGGGCAGTATATAAAGTTCCTTCTTTATGAGCACTTGGTAACTCTCAGCTTTTCATGATGTGTCTCAGGAGATGGCCTGTTAGGGAGGCAGAGAAGGCAACATGCCTTCTGTAATGAAGCCAGTGCTCATAGCAGCTCTAAGTTGATTTTATACCGAGCCCAAACTTCCTCTAGATTCAGAATCACTTACCCTCTATCATAATATAACAATGATGACACATAGTAGGTGTTAAATAAAAATTTGCTAGCTGAATATCCAAGTATCCACTTGACATTTCACTCAGCTGTCTTACAGGCATTTCAAACTTAACATGCCCACATGCTGAACTCTTAATAACTGTCATGAATCTCTCATAACACAGATTAAAAAAATCACCCATCTCTCTCCCTCCTCCCCATCTCAGCAAACTGGGCCACAATTCACATATTTTGTCAAACCAGAAAGCTAGGAATTGCCTTTGAGACTCATCTCCCTCACCCCACTAAGCAGGTCCTGATGCTTCCTTGACAGAACCACTTTCAATCCATACACCTCCCTCCCATCGCCCCAGCCACTGTGGTTCAACCCACCATCAGCTCACCTTGAGTTCTTCTTTCTGGTCTTCTTACTTCCACTATTGACTGCTTTCAGACAGACTTTTAAAACACATTTAAGGATCCTGCTACTTCTCTTTTGAAAATAATACTGCCTTTTGCACATAGCACTTTTAATATTGTAAATACAAACTCAGACTTCATACCTTGGCTTACAAGGCACTATGTGATTTGTATCCTGCCACAGGTCCTTCTGTAACTTCTGTGACTATACCAATGTTTCTTGTTCTCCAAGCATCCACCTAGGCTGTCTCTTTTTGTTCTGTATCCCTCCTCCTTTCTCTACTGCTCTTCACAAAGCTGGATCCCTCTTGGACTTCAGGTCTAATCATCTGCCACCTTTTACAACACGCATCACTCTCTCCCAAGGTGCCTTTTTCATTTTCTTCACTGCACTTACCATAATTTGCAAATACATTTATTAATTGACTTACGTGTTTATTCTTTGTCTCCATTACTAGGCTGAAAACTACAAGAAAGCAAGGACCACCCTATCTGTTTTACTTACAATGTTTTACTCAATGCCCAGCACAGTACATGGCTCATAGTGCACCCTTCAGGAATATTTGTTGAAAGAGACATGACCTTAGGCTCCATCACCCCAGAGTGGTGTAGGGATAACTTGAAAAATCTCCATCTATAGGTCCACCAGTTTATACGCTCCCAAAGGATGGATCTTTTCCTAGTTGCGTAACATCAGGAACTGTTTCAGTATTTTTTTTCAAAGCTTCCTGAAAGAATTCTACTTCTGAAAAAATCTCCATTACTGTTTGATAAATTCAAATGGTTTCTAAGCAGGTCTACTTAAAGGTAGCCATAGCTTCTGGAGGTGCTACACTCTGACACTACCCAGCTCTCACTTGGAAATTAACACAATCATTTACTTCTCTCGCACTTCTGTTTCACACATGGTGATGCTTTTTTTTTTTTTTTTTATGGTGATGCTTTGTAAGACTGCTAAGAATTATGATTCAGTGGTGATATAACAGTTATCTATTTTGAGTACATCTGAGATATTTATAATTTGAATAATTTAATAATATAATTTTATCTTATTAATTCTTATGAAGAACAGCAACTCTAAAACCAATATCATCCACATTTTCAATTTGGAGGTCTAAAAGATTTAGTAACAGGTTTAAAAACATCAAGAAACTGCTTCACTGTGATTGTTGGCTTCTGTTCAGTTTCAGGGAGAGAGAGAGCAGAAGGATAATGAGAATTCCCTCTTTAGCAGCATGCACTGGAACTTATTTTTTGGGTTTGGCCTCATTCAGAAGTTAAAGTTAAGATGATTCACTTAAACTTCGAATGTTTTTAAATTAGATCTCTGTATCCAGTGGCTAATCAATCCCCAATCTAGGTCTTGTTTTTGGCTTATTTGACACAGCATCTTTCCAAGAGGCTGCCAGCATTAGTCAAATTCTTACATTCTCCATCCGCCAAAAGAATAATAGCACATTTTGCTAAATAAATGGATAATTTAATAATAAACATCTGGGGCTTCCCTGGTGGCGCAGTGGTTAAGAATCCGCCTGCCAATGCAGGGAACACGGGTTTGAGCCCTGGTCCAGGAAGATCCCACATGCTGCGAAGCAACTAAGCCCGTGCACCACAACTACTGAGCCTGCGCTCTAGAGCCTGCAAGTCACAACTATTGAGCCCTTGTGCTGCAACTACTGAAGCCCGTAGGCCTAGAGCCCATGCTCTGCAACAAGAGAAGCCACCGCAGTGAGAAGCCCACACACTGCAATGAAGAGTAGCCCCCACTGTCCACAACTAGAGAAAGCCCGTGTGCAGCAATGAAAACCCAATGCAGCCAAAAATAAAAATAAATAAACAATAAAATAAATCTTAAAAAAATACAAACATGGAAGAAAATTGTATTTATAAAAAAAAAAATAATAAACATCTGATTTTCAAAGTCTGGATCAACAGTGTCCAATACTGCTATCTGTTATCTAAGTTTTCTGCAGATTTGCCTGTTACCCTCAAAGAACACAGACTATTAAGTTTTCCTAATAGCAAATCCTGCTGCAAGATTTAAAAGTAAGAGAGTGAAAGAAAGCATGAAAGATAAGGCAGCTGATTTCCCTTAGATGAATGGGTAAGATTTAGGTGGAGCAGGATTCATGCCCTGGACAGGCCATCAAATTAAAATGAGAAATGGCACAGGCAGAAGTTAAGCAGTTGGAGGAATTAATAACCAGGCACAGATGCAAAATAAGGACACTATTTTTTTTAGAGTGTTCATTTCCATCTCTATGTCATCCAGCCCAAACAATAGGCAGGAAATAATATCAAGACGTGGACAACATTAAAAAATGTTCTGCCCTCCAATAGCACAAAATAGATGGGCAGACCAGGTGATCATCCCTGTTTGAGTACAGAAGCAGTGAGAAATTACCAAGGGTTACACGACTTACCCAAAGATCCCTACATCAAGGTCAAAGATAGGGAGTACTGATGGCTGGCTAGTTCCATGGTCCTTGTAGAGGGGTCATTCTACATCAGACAGAGGCTGGCAGAAAATAATCCATAACTAGTGAAGCAGAACAAAGATGGGTGGTCTTTGTGGAGATAGATATACCCACTGGAGGGAAATGGCCTATCTTCCTGGTTTAAAATTATACTAACTATTGGCAGGCAGGCCACTTAGGAGGAGGTTAAACATAACACACATCTCCAACCCCCAGGAGGAAGCATGCTGCTTTGCTAGGAAGGATTTGCCAAGTTCTACACTTCAAAGAGAGCTCTGTAGGGGTGCTGGTGAAGGGAAGAATTTGGATGAACATGTGAAAATGTTTACATGGATCTAGGAGAAAAGATTGAACAAATTCACATGGACTAGAAAATTGCCTTGAATGCTATAAAAAGGGATGTGAGTCAAAAAAGGAAAATAATTTAGTAAGAAATCAAGGTGATGAAGGAGCAGCTTTGGCCACTAGAGTGTTATCTGGCAAAAGTTCTAACCCTCCATTCTGTAAATTTTCTGTGCTTGCTGAGTGATGATGGAAAAAAAAAAAAATCACAAGTAGGCCATGCCTGTAAAACAGGTCTCTTTGCAAATGTCTCTTCAGTTTTTATGAGAGTTGTTTTTTTTTCTTTTCCTTTTTCTATAGCTTTACACGGCATAGTTTTGACGGATTTGACAGCAAGCACATTCTGTCTATCTTTTATGGAAGAAGCTTTTCCCACAGGAATAAACTCATATTCATGTCTCCAAGTCAGCTTTTCTGAGCCTTGCTGCTCTGGCTATCTTCCTGGAAGTCTGGCTATGAGTGGGCTGTTTTGGGAACCCTATGCATGAACCCTGTACCCCAGGAAAGGTTGGTAAAATGGAACTGGGAAAGGTTGCTAAATTGGCTTCCAATTTAGGTAGAGAATTCACCCAGGCAGGAAAAGATCCCTCCTCTTGGTAGAGAGCCTCTTTTTGACATACAGATCTTGATCTTATAGTCAGAACACAAAGGAAAAAGAAAATCAATGGCAGTGTTGGCCAATTAAATGTCAAACTAGAGAAGTCCCACCTCCTAGTAAGTACTCAACAAATGTTTGCTAAAAATGATAGTGGAATCATTTTTACTAGCATAATAGATATAAATGCATATTTTGAAATAAAAAGATGCAATGTCTTCTCATCTCACAGGCTTCTGGTAATTAACATGGAGTGTGGGACCTATGTGGTTGGATGGGATGGGGTATGTGTGCCACCCATAGAGGTGGTCCATGGCTAGAGATGGCTGGTGTACCACAGGGTCAATATAATCACTTATGCCAACTTTTCCTTAATTGGGAACAAGTAAATATCCTAGGGAATCGCTTTGAAAAGTACTCTTGAAACACTTTGGAAATGCACTAATATAAATAACTACTAAATTGCATGTACTCTTGCTGCTAATCTATGACAAAAATATGTCTTCTTGTTTCTTGCAAATGTGAATAATTACACCTAACATCTCCAGGCACTGAAATGATATGCGTTTGAATGATTTAGGATGCAAAATAACACTGTTTTTTTAAACCAAAGAGAAGCAAAATATGTGTGTATAAGAGAGTGTGACTTCTAATGCCATTCCCAGTAGATAGCTGGTGGAGTGAGCTGATGCTTTGTACTTAATTATCCACGCTTGAAATTTTAGAGTTTCTTTGAGCAGCTTTGGCTCATTTTTGTTGTTTCAGTTATTTGTAATATAGTCTTAACCGAATTATTTGGAGAAAAGATCCACTTACAAACAGATACATTAAAAAACTGTGAAGAAGGAAAACAAGTTACAAAGAGAAATTCTCCCCTGTATTTCACATTCTGGAATTACTAGAGATGACCAGGTTTTGCTGAACTGGAATCATTTCACTTATACCACTATGTTTATGCTTCCAGAAATTTGTTTTCTCCATAATTTCTCATTGGAAGGTTTGCCTTAAATAATATCTTTAAGAGTTTATATGGTCTTTATGGTACCCAACCAAAGGTAATAATCCTTTTGTGTGTGACATGCTAATCATTTCCATAGAAACCATTTATAGGTTAAGATGTCACAAAGAAGATTAGGACTTCAGGAGTGGAATGAACAATAAGACTGAAACATCACTAAGACAAAGATGCTGCTTGGGCATTAAATAAATGAGTTGGAAATAGACAAAATAGAACAGCAGTATTTTCCAGTTAAAAAATTCATTGCACTTGTAAGTTGCCTGTCAGAGGGAATCCTCAAATGTGAGTTTGGGCAGATGGTGTCTTCTCATCAGGGGTGATAATGGCCCAACTCTATGTAGCTATTTAGAGATTAGAGCTATTCTCAGTTTCTCAAAGGGCAGTCCTTGAGCTGGCTGCATAGCATGAAACACTTTGCAGAAAAACTATATTATTGTGTGTACCTGTAACTTATCTTTTTTGGTTTTTATCAAAAACGCTCCCATTTCTTCCAGTCTAAAGAAGCTTGCTTTGCCTCTAAAGACCATCTCTCATTCCAATAGAGACTTCTAGCACAGTAAATCTCAGGGGTGTCTTTAGAAACTTTCCCAGTTTGGAGGGACTTTTTTGGGTAAATACAATCAACACTACTTTGGGATCAGAAGAATCTGTGAACTGTGGAAATATCTTCTAAACTAGGAGGTAAACTTCCTGGGAGGCAAGATCATTTTCTTCACCATTTACCCGGAAATGGGAACAGTCTTGGGCACAAAAAAGTATTTACTAAGTCAAACATAGGAATGGATACCGTGAGAGCAAAGGCAGAAATGCCTATTATGTAACTTAGAATGCTTCACCGCATTGTTAAGGTTCCAACCTCAAAGAATACAAACTTGAATCCCTCCTTTGCCAGAAGAAGCTGTCACTCTCAGTTTTTGCTGAAAGGGATCATAGATCTTGCCTTTATGTGTATTTCCAGGGAGGTACGAGAGCTTGGCTGCAGTGGAGAACATTGTCCTGGTCGTGGAGAGATGAAGCTAGAGAGGCAGGTAGAGACCAAGGAATCCCATAAGTGGTAATAAGCACTGGCTTTGCCTCTGACCATTTCAAGTTAAAGCTTTGCTCTTTCTCCACAGCTAACTTAATGCTACACCTTTCTGTTAACCTGATTTCTTACAAGGTGATTTCACTCGAGTGAAAATGTTCTTGTAAAGAGATGACGGAGAAAGGGGTGTGTGGTCATACACAGGAATAAACCTTAACTTGATTAGAGTTATAAATCTAAGAAAAAACCATGCAAGCATTGGAAGGAAATATGGGTGAATTCCTCCTTAACCTTGGGGGTAGGAAAAGCCTTTTTAACTATGTCTTAAAATCCAGAGGTAATGAAAGATTGATAAATTCGATGACATAATTAAAATATTTCACATGGCAAAACATCCCATAAACAATATCAAAAGACAACTGATGAACTGGGAGACAATATTTCAACACATATCATAGACAAAGGGCAAATATCCTTACTATATAAGGAACTCTTAAAAACTTAGAGACAAAGGTTCAAAAACACAATAGAAAAAAATGGAAAAAGATTCAAAAAGAAAATTCGTAAAATATATATAAAGGGCTCTTAAACATATGAAAAACATGAATATGTTTAGAGTTTAATTCAGTTATTAAATTTATTACAGGGGTATGGGTTAGTCATTCTGAAACTGCTTTATGTGTATATTAGGATTGAATAAATAAGTACATACAATATAGATAAAGAGGACTAACCAAGGAAGGTGAAAATGAATCTGTGGTGTTGGATTAGAATCTGTCATCTGTCTGTGTATCTATCTGTGTATCTATTTATGTATCTCTGTATCTATCTATGCAGATAGATGGGTATAGAAAGGTAGACGCTTGTGTTTATGTGTGGGTTGATACACAAACATATATTTCCTAGTTCTGTCACTTAGAGGTCCTAGAAGCAATGGTTTTCCAGTATTAATAGCATACCTCGGGTCTAGATTTTGTTTCTAAACGTCATTTTCCAAAAAAGGGACCAGGGCTCCTTAGAGACATGGTTGATTCCAGAGTTGGTGCAGAGAGATACAAGAGGAACCTGGAACATCTTGTGGTGCTATAAAGCAGCAATGGCTCCAAAAGAGAGAAGGGCATATTTAAAGGAGAAGTCAACCCAAAGAAGTTCCTAATGGCAAAGTCTCAAACAATTTGAGATGTTTATATTTTTATATATTTTACTTTAGAATAAACGGTGATAGTATTGGATAATAACCCATAGAATGGCATGAGTTCAAACTGATATAAACACATGTATAAAGAATAAGGACTGTCCTTTCTGTAAGAATTCCAATTAATAAATATAGAAAGAATGAAAGAAAAACCACCATTAGACAACACAGTAATAAGTGTTGCAGACAAGAGACACAAAAGGGATGCTAAAATTAGGGGGCAAAACCTTAAGGAGGAATCAGGATATTTGAATAGTATCAAAATGTCTTCTCTAAGATAAGGAATTTCAGGAGAAAAAGAGTAACTTTGGGACTTCCTTGGAGGTCCAGTGGTAAAGAATCCGCCTCCAATGCAGGGGACTCTGTGGGTTCAATCCCTGGTCAGGGAACTAAGATCCCACATGTCGAGGGGCAACTAAACCCACAACTACTGAGCTCGCACACCTCAGCTAAAGAGCCTGTGTGCCACAAACTACAGAGCCTACGGTCCCTGGAGCCCGTATGACACACCTAGAGAGAAGTCCGCTCTACACAAGAAGAGCCAGGGCACCGCAATGAAAGATCCCACATGCCTCAACGAAGATCCCCTGTGCTGCAACTAAGACCTGATGCAGCCCCAAAAATAAAGAAAAATAAATAAATATTTAAAAGAAAAATAGTAACTTTATAAGTGGAAATATCTAGAGGACACACCTTAACCAAGTGGTCAAAGCTAAACTCCCCAGCAATAAGGCATATCAGCCTCGTGGACACTCTGATATGAAGCACTGAAAAGGGCAAGGTCATTTTTGTGACGTTCTTGCCAAAATGCTTAACCTCCTTCTAATCAGGAGAAAAGTGTCAGACAAACCCCAAGTGAGGGACATAATACAAAATTACTAGAGTTCTCTTCAAAAACGCCAAGTTCATAGACGACAAGGAAAGATTAAGAAACGTTTACACATTGGAGTGAACTAAGGAGACATAACAGCCAAATGCAGCCTGGGATCCCGGATTGATTACCAGAAGAGAAAAAGGACAATAGTGGGAAAATTGGTGAAATTTGAATATGGTCTAGAGTTTTGTTAATAGTACTGTATCAGTGTTAATTCCCCAGTTTTGATCATTTACTATGATTATGAAACATGTCAACACTAGGGAAAGCTGGATGTTGGGTATACAGAAATTCTTCTATTTTTTGCAACTTTTCTCTGTAAGTCTATAATTATTTAAAATTTAAAAGATTTTTAGGGACTTCCCTGGTGGTCCAGTGGTTAAGAATCTGACTTCCAATGCAGGGGACGTGGGTTTGACTCCTGGTCGGGGAACTAAGATCCCATACGCCTCAGAGAAACTAAGCCTGGGAGCCGCAACTACTGAGCCTGCGTGCTCTGGGGCCCATGCGCCACACTGGAGAGAAGCCTGTGCAACGCTCCGCAAAGAAGAGCCCATGTGCTGCAACGAAAGATCCCGCACGCTGCAACAAAGATCCCATGTGCTGCAACTAAGACCTGACACAGCCAAATACATATATACATACATACATAAATATGTAAAAATTAAATTAAAAAGATTTTTAAAAAACAAGACAAGGTACAACAAAATTTATTCCCATTTCCATGTCCCCAGTATGGTGCAATTTTCAGGAAGTTGCATTGATCACTGGCTAACATTGGCATATCTAAACATTCAGAAGATCAGAATAAAGCAATAAACAAAAACCAACTTAACAAACTTTTAATACTTAAGTATTAATTGTCAAATATTGGAAAGTAAGCAAAAAGAAATCACCTGTCACCCCACTGTTAATGTTCATTTGTTCAGATTTTTCTATAGACATATAAAATATAGATATATGTGCATGTATATTTTTTTTGTTATAATCACTGGATTCTGTGTGATGACCTACTTTTTCCACTTAAAATTAAATTAGTAACATACTTTGTATGACTACATATACACCTACAGCCTCCATTTTTTCCCCTTTTAAATAGACTTTAGGTTTTGGAAGGGCTTTATTTTTTATTTATTTATATATTTTAATTAATTAATTAATTAATTTAATTTATTGACTTTATTGGGTCTTCGTTGCTGCTTTCTGTAGTTGTGGAGAATAGGGGTTACTCTTTGTTGCAGTGCTCGGGCTTCTCGTTGCGGTGGCTTCTCGTTGCAGAGCACGGGCTCCAAGCGCACAGGCTTCAGTAGTTGTGGCTCATGGGCTTAGCAGCTCCACGGCATGTGGGATCTTCCCAGACCAGGGCTCTAACCTGTGTCCCCTGCATTGGCTGGCGGATTCTTAACCACTGCGCCACCAGGGAAGCCCAGAAGGGTTATAGATTTATGGAAAAGTTGAGAAAAGAATACAGAGAACTTCTCATATACTCTACACCCAGTTTCTCTCTCTGTTAACATCTCCCACTATTAACATTAGTATGATACCTGTGTCTCAATTAATGAACCAATATTGATACGTAATTTTTAAAGTCCATACTTTATTCAAAATTTTTAAGATTTTACCTAATTTCCTTTTTCTGTTCCAAGATTCCATTCAGGACATGTTACGTTTACTTGTCATGTCTCCTTAGGCTCCCCCAGACTGTGACAGTTTCTCATCTCAGACTTTTCTTATTTTGGATGACCTTGACAGTTTGGAGAAGTACAGGTATTTGCAGGATGCCCCTCTATTGGAATTTGATGTCTTTCTCAAGATAAGATTGGGGTGGGATTTCCCTGCTCCCGCCCCAACAACATGATTAAATCAACATGTCGATACTGACATTGATCACCTGGCTAAGTTGTTGTTCATTACTGTAAAATTTATTCTTTTCCCCATTTTCCCATACTGTACTCTTTAGAAGGAAGTCACAAAGCACATCCCACATTTAAGGAGACAGTCAAATTTTAATGGGTTTAGAAATATGAATGAATTTCTGTATATTTAACCAACTTCTTTCTTGGTAGACGTAGAGAGGATTTTCAACTTTTTTAATCAATGTAAAGAAACTTGCAATGCATTCTAACCTAGAACATTGATCTCTTTATATGTAATGACTATTTCTTTAGGATAAAAAGCTAGAAGTGAAATTACTGGGCCAAAGAATATGTACAGCAAGCCTTTTGACACTGCAGAATAGATCTCCAGGATATCTGTGGTAACTCCTAGTGCCACCAGGCTGTATGAGCAAGAGCGTGCTGTTTCTTTACACAGCTTGTGCGTAGTCGGGTGAGGGAGTGTGGTCTGAGACGATGTTGGAGCGGTGGGCAGCGGACCACCTGTGCAGGGTGTGCAGAGCTTACCTTTCATTCCCAGTGTCATGGGAGGCCCTGGGAGCTGGTTTGCAGGGGAGAGCCCTGATAGGCTTCATGTGATAGGTGCCACGTTTCATTTCTCAAAATGGTCCACTAGATTATGGCTGACTGTTTCTCTACTGACCTTGGCTCGAGGTCATCCACGTAAAAACGTGATGTGACAGATGACCTGCCATTCTTTCTCGTGCCAATCTAACTTGCCATCAGGTGGGGAAATGCAGAATGTGGGGCTGGAAAGAGAAGAGGGGGTGCAGGATGATTTATTTGGAGGGGGTGGTTGCGTGCTGAGTGGCGGGACGGAGGGGACAGGGGATGGGAAGAAACTTCCTGCTGCTGAAGGCTTTCTGAATGACTCTACTGATGAACCCAGCCTTGTCTGCTGTACACAATGTACTGCATTGAAATGAAGGGCAGTGGGGAGAAGAAAGTAACAACTCCCAGACAGCTGACAGTTTCTGCTGGTTTTGAATCCTGGCAGCGAATACATTAGCCAGGATAAGGAGAAAATAAGGGCACATCGGAGAGAGCTGTCCAGAGATCACTCTTAGGGAGAGACTAGATCTATCTTTTGGTGTGTGACTTACTAATTCTTCATACAAAGATGTTTATCACACTAGGGATGACAAAGGGCAGATATAAAGTAGTAGAATCTCCTAAATCTTCACAGCTTTTCAAAAAGAGGATTAAAGAGAATTATGGGAACAGTCTATGAGTCATTAAACAGACCCATCAGAAAACTTTTTAAACGTTTAGGGAATAGTTAGATGGGACCATTAAATAAATACATTAAAGGACAAAACACTGAGACTTCTTGCATTTTTTCCTGTCTAAAAGGTCTTACCATTGATTGGGATATGTGGGCACCGATGCTCTTCAAGCTTCTCAGGAATAACCAGATGGCCCATCCATCTTAGGGCCTACTGAGATTTAGAATTAATCTTTAATTACTTATTTATAATTTATAATTACACAGATAGGGGCCACTCATCCCACTTGAGTCATTTTCTCTGTGGGATTAAGTTGTGCCATTTGGAAGGCACAGTGATTCTTTCAATTCATAGAGTATTAGAAACTGGTATGTCTGGGTACCGTATCATCATGATTGAAATTAGTAGTCAGCACTCACATGAAACTACTGAACAGATTGGTCTTGGTGGTCCTCTATTTTAAAAACAATTAAATCATCTTACTAACTGAATCCTGCAAAAATTGAAGGTCAGCATATTTTTGGCTACTAAGAGGGCTGACACGATTGGGCCCGAAGTTTTTCTTTTTCTTTTTTTCTACCTACCCCCCAACTCCATCATCTCACCATATAGGTAAGCCTTTGTGAACAAAAACAAGCAAGCAAACAAACCCCCCAATATATTTTTCTTAAGTTGTATTATTTGGAACTGTTATCAAGGACTGATCTACAGATATTCAAATTTTGCCAATTTGACCTTCTTGATACATCTCTGTAACCAGGTATGCAAAAAACAGAAGTTGGGTAAAACATGAGTAGAAATGATCTCAGCAGCAAAACATTCTGAGCTAGAGAGTGGACTACATTCCCAGCACTTTTATTTCAAAAGAAAGCAGATATAATGAACATTTGCAGGAAAATAACAAAAGAGGCAAAGATAAAACCTTGCCAGTATGTTGGGCCAGATCCTCTTATAGGGTTTTGTACCTTGTTTTTTGGCTGCTCAGAAAGAATCCGGGATAAAGAATTTAAAAAAAAGATTCTAAGATGGCAGAATTTCAGGGCTGGACTGAGTGCTGAAGAAAATCTAATTTCCATATTTTAAAGAGGAGAATGATGAAGTCCATTGAAGTTGGTGACTTCTCTCAATTCATACATTGAGCTATTGGCTTATTCATTTAGCAGGTGTTAATTGGCTATCAGTTGAGCATATATTGAGTATTACTGAATGTTAGGCACAGAAAAGAGAATGTCAAGTAAGCTATTCTGCAGCTGACATACCGCTTCTCTCATAAATGCTGTAAAGACGCAATGTTGTTTAACTTTGACTAGGAAAGGCTAAGGGACAATAATTGTCCACAACGAAGTGAAATATTCTGAGGAAAAAGGTTGACCATTTTTTTAATCACCCCAGGGATGCAGATAAGACAAATAGGTCCACATTAGGGCAGAATAGAGTTCTGTTAAAAATAAGAAACAACTTCTTGGATGCCACGGTGAATAAACACTGAAATTATCAAGGGAATACGTTGATAGTGTAAAATGAAATAGATATTCCTCTGTCTTTAACTCTAGTTTTCTTCCAAGTAATTCTTTTTGTTTCTGATGAGGTCCCATTTCAAAGTACTAATTCCAAGGGTTTTAGTTGCAAAGTTGTTTTTTTGGTATAAAGCATATCACTGTTGCTGTCTCTGAGATGCTAAATTCATAAAAAATTAATTGTGACTTTTTTTTCACAACATACAGCTGCATAGAAATAGTTCATAAAATATGACATGGATGAGATTCTGAAGAGTTGGCTTAAAGTTAAATTCAGAATTTAACTTTTAATTTTTTATCACTGATTTTACATTAAAATATTGAAGACAAGTAACCATGCACATCATCTGGGTCCTGATGTTAATGATAGTCTGTAACAATAATTCCCAAGGGTTGATTTCCCACACTGTACAGGATGCTTATAATTTCATACAATCCTCTCAAGCAACCATATTTTACAACTGTTAAAAGAGAAAGAAACATATGGCCCAGTGTCACACCCTAATAACTCTCAGGATAGGGTCTGGAACCAGAGTTAGAATGACCACGAGAGGCTGGTGGACCACGAGGATGAGCTCCACGGCACTACCGCACACGGCCTCTCCAAAGCCCTGGGAGGTGCCCCAGAAAAGTGTTTATAAGATAGGGTGACTAACTGTTCTGCTTGCCCTGAGACTAATGAGCTTATTGGGATGCAGGACTCTCAGTGCTAAAACTGGGACTATCCTGGGTAAGCTGGGATGGTTGGCCTTTCTATTATAAAGTGTCCTAGGTTTATAAAAAATTTAAAAAGTAAGATATTATGATCCCAATGGACTAAGATAGCTGCCTTCTCCCACTCATATTCCCTTCTCATTTGTTATAGCTCTCCTCCATTATAATGGGATATAATGGTATTCCATTATATTTCCCAACACATACATTTATGTGAATGGTTACTTCTGGGATGGGTTAAAAGTTTGCCAGCGATTCTGGATTAGGAATGGCTTCCAGGGCTGCTCCTATGCCCACCTGGCTAACCCCCCCAGCACTGTGACTTGATAATGCTGGGGCGGAGGTCCAATTGTGACATAAATATGTCCTAATAGTACCCTTCACCAGAATTGTGTGGGAGGCAGGGAGAAAGACAAAATGTGAAGTGTACAATTGGGAAGCTCCACTATAGAACATTCTTCTAAATCTCGCAGCTCATATAGGAAAGAAACTTGAAGAGTTTCTCCCACATTTAACAGCGATCCTAGGACGTCCCTGGTGGCGCAGTGGTTAAGAATCCTCCTACCAATGCAGGGGACACAGGTTCGATCCCTGGTCCGGGAAAATCCCACATGCCTCGGAGCAACTAAGCCCATCCACCACAACTATTGAGCCTGTGTGCTGCAACTACTGCAGCCTGTGCTCCACAAACAAGAGAAGCCACCACAATGAGGAGTCTGTGCACCACAATGAAAAGTAGCCCCCGCTCACTGCAAATAGAGAAAGACTGTGTGCAGCATTGAAGACCCAACACAGCCAATAAATGAAATCAATCAATTAATTAATTAAAACAACAACAATGATCCTAAACATGTATATGTTATCACCAGCAACAAATTGTGAAGTTGGAAGATCTCACAGTAATAATAACATCCACTACCATTTTCTGGTCAGTCATTCTGGAAGATGGAATCACGTTTCCATTTTCTTCATTAAAAAAGAACACAATACTATTTATTGTATCAAAAGATGATCAAAGACTATGTAGCCAAAAAACATATGGGAGAAAGGGTATTACTGAGATATGTTAAACAGCTATTAATAAATACATGTATGTCATTTTTCTGGGTTTTAAAGTTTTATAAAATGTCTAATTTCCTATGATTTCTCATTCTCAAGAGAGACTTAATTTGAAATGGATTCTGTTTTTGTCATTTTGTATCATTCTAAAAAGTGTCTATCAAATGTAAGTTTTAGGTCCCAGAAAATCTGGGCCCATCCCTGGATGGATTTAAGGTCTCAGGTGTGATGGATTCCACAGGCTGTCCCCTTTCTGCTGCCTCTCCTGGGCACACGCTCCTTACGTGCTTAAAGTTTGTTTCTTTGATGACTGTAGTTGGAAGACTTATCTCTATTGACAGGTAGAAGGAGGGAAAGCCTGAAGAAAAAAATACAACTTATGGTTGTGATTATGGATGTGCTACGTGCAGATCTAAACAGGAATAGTAAATCTCTTAGAGAAGTTGACAGGTGGAATAAGCCTAGTCTTGGACTGTACTTGTGAGCAAGTAGAATGCAGGTGCCAAAGCATCCTTTAGACCCTCTCCTTCTCCCTGAGAAGTGTGATCTTCATTGCCTGATGAACTGTTAGTAGATTATATTCCGATGCTACTTAAAAAAAAAAAATTGGGGCTTGCCACGCGGCTTGCGGGATCTCAGTTCCCCCACCAGGGATTGAACCTGGGCCATAGCAGTGAAAGCACCAAGTCCTAACCACCAGACCACCAGGGAACTCCTGCTACTCTTTATTTATTTATTTTTAATTAATTAATTAATTTATTTATTGGCTGCATTGGGTCTTTGTTGCTGCACATGGGCTTTCTCTGCTTGCGGGGAGTGAGGGCTACTCTTTGTTGTGGTGTGCAGGCTCCCCATTGCAGTGGCTTTTCCTGTTGCAGAGCACAGGCTCTAGGTGCATGAGCTTCAGTAGTTGTGACACACAGGCTCAGTAGTTGTGGCACACAGTCTTAGTTGATCTGCATCACGTGGGGTCTTCCCAGACCAGGGATCGAACCCGTGTCCCCTGCACTGGCAGGCAGATTCTTAACCACTGTGCCACCTAGGAAGTACCCCCCCCCGCCCCCGCTGCTCTTTAAAATAAAGAAAATGGTCCTAGAGTTAACTTCCAGTAGAGGACGACTCTGTGCAACATCACATTCCTTATTGCCTGATGTTTACTTCTTAAATTCCATTGGCAACGAATTGATTCCCATCATAACTTCTTTCTCTCTGTGGCAAGTTTAGGGGTGGGCTCCCCAGTCCTAACCTGCCTGTGGAAATACGACTCCTTTTACACAGTCTGGAGGTTACCTATTTGTACTGGTACGTTTCTTCTTCTTTTCCTCTTGGCGTTGTAGGTTGGTAGGGTTGAATGTTGTGTGGATATACTAAATACACCAAGTACTGAAAGCAGCACTGTTGGTGGCAGTATTCTGAGGGGTAACCTTTCTAAATGATTTTCTTTTTGGAAGTGTTATTTTGACAAGCATGGATCCTCAAATATGGACTCACCACATTTTATCTCTTATTTTACATTTCACACTGCATTTAAAAATATCAGTTTCCATATTTCCACAACAGATGCTGGGGAAGTTTTCTATCTACAACTTTCAGAAGGGAATGTTATTTATGTTAGATCCTCATTTCTTCCTACTTTATATAACTGTCATTTTTCTTATTAATTATATTGTGTGCAATATAATGGAACCATCCGTTCAATAACATTAGACAAGGAAATTCCAGAAAATAATATCTACCTGATTGACCATGGTAATCCAGTTATTTATATCAAGTCTTGTTTTTCTGTGTTGGCTAAGGAGACAGTGAATGAAGTTGCTTAGGTGTGTGTGTGTGTGTGTGTGTGTGTGTGTGTGTGTGTAATTTTCTGCAGAGTCATCCTTGTCTCCTTAGTAGTAGCCCACTCTGAAAAGAGTTTTTCCACTGGAGGAAAATCTTCAGGTATGGACTACTGCAATATTTAAAGTTTAATCAAACTTGCCCCTTCGGGAATGGGATGGAGATTGGGAGTGAGGCTGAGATGACTGCAAAGGTGTACACCATGTGGCATTTTAACAGGAGCAGCAATGTTTCCTGGGAAATATTAGTAGCCACTCTATCTTTGCCTGTGTACCAATCAGGATCATCTCAGGGGCTTAGAACAACAAAAGGCTGTTTCTCATTCATGCATTATGTCCACAGGTTAGCTGAGGACACTGCTCATTACAATTAACCTGGGATTCAGGCTGATAGAGCAGCTGGCATGAACACTGAGGGAGCAAAAGACCCCTCTGCTGGGTCTCACTATAGCAACCACGTGGGTCAGCCTGGACGTGACTGAGGTCACTTCCCCTTACACCTGATTAGTGGAATTACCATTCATGTGGCCCCTCTCAACTGTATGGGGGCCAGGATTACAACCTTCCCACATGCAGGGGCAGGATTCTTTTATGGATAGGATGAATGGTTTTTGCTTGGGAAATATTTTAACCTTTCCTTTTTCATTTCTGCATCTATCCATCTTTACATTATTTCAACATGTGTTTATTTAGTTACTATTATGTGCAGGTTACTTTACTAAATGCTAGGAGACTCAATAATGAACCCATTCTTGATTCCTAAGATTGGGGCCTAGTGGAGGGGAAAAGGAGAGGATTTACAAGAGATTAGCGAAGTCCCTTAGTAAGTTTCATTGATGTTGAAATGGTTTAATATTTCTATAATCTTGGTATATATCATGTTTCCTTTCTTAATCTATAGAGGATGCTGAAGATTTGTAAAGTCCATCATCAAGTGTTTTCTACTGCTTATATGTCATTACTCTGTCCCAGGTTTCAATGTTGCGAAAAATTTGGGTCTATCTACTTTTCCAGCTAAAGACATTGAAAGTCTAAGACCCACTAGGAATAACCAATGTATAAAAGATGATTAATTGGAGTATAAGAGATGATTAATTTTCACTTATTTTACTATTATTACTACTGTGATACAAAGCTGTCATAGTAATAAAATAAGCTTATCATCAATAGTTGTGTTGACTATTTTTCATACTTATCTTTAAGAGTCGTATATAATTAAACGATGCTGTTATTGTTAGGAATAATTAACCACAACTAGAAATACATTGGAACCTGTGGGGGTTTTTGTCATGTTGCTTTCTAAGCAGAGAAACATAACACAAATTCCACTTGAAGGAGCCCTGGTTTGGAGAACATGGCTTCACCCATCTATTTGATTAGCTTTATTTCTTTTATCATCACTAACCCACTTTATTTGGGTTCGGAAAACTTAGGAACCTGTCCGTAGTCTCATCTGTTAAATAAAGGGCACAGCTAAGGTCTTAGAACATCTGGTCAAAAGACTGAATCTCCCTCTCCCGTGAAGACTGGTATTTTTATCTGGTACCCTCAGTTTGTCTGCATAATTTTTTCCCCACAAATTGGTATTTAAACCTCAAAATCTTTAGCGAACTACATCTGTCATTGATATTTTATTGTTTAATTTTCTTTTTATGGAGCCAAATTACACCTC
Source organism: Hippopotamus amphibius kiboko (assembly GCF_030028045.1). Classification (NCBI taxonomy): domain Eukaryota; kingdom Metazoa; phylum Chordata; class Mammalia; order Artiodactyla; family Hippopotamidae; genus Hippopotamus; species Hippopotamus amphibius. The sequence goes on along the minus strand of NC_080189.1, from coordinate 115,330,518 downwards.
TCCCACATACAGCCGGGACTTTACATGTCTAATTTGTCGACATGTTCTATAATGATAATTTCATTGATTTAGAAAGTGACATTATGAGCAACATATGTTCAGTTTAGCAGTAGACCTTGTTATGGCAATCAATTTTTTTCCCCTCCAGAACTCAACGAGATTCCACATTTAGAGGCGGCAAAGTAATTTAACCAGTTCACGTTCTTATGATTTTTTCTCTTTTAAAGAGAAAGAAGCCTACTGATGGGATGCTTTCCTGGAAGAGTCAGTTCTCACATTGTGGAGTTTGCAATGTGCATATATTATCTCTGTATACCAGAGGCAGGGGAAAAGAAATAAAACAGCAAAAGCACTTAATAAAATAGAAAATGACATAGAAGAACTGTTTCGCAAAAGTCCTTCAACTTTCTCCCATCTCTCCTACTCATCATGCAAACTTAAATCAACAGCTCTACAAGTATCTGCTGAGAATCCCCAGAGGAGCAGGCAGTGTGCCAAGCACTGAGTGTCTCTGGGTGTCTGCAAGCCCCTGTGCTCCTGCTTTTGTATCTTCTTCTCTCTCCCTTTACTTAAACAAAAACATTCTTTTCATACTTCAAAATCCAACTCAAAGGTCACCTGTACTCAGAGGCTCTCCCCATTCCCCTTCTCCCAGCCCGTCAGCATTACTCACATCATCTCAACCTGTCCTTAGTGTGTGAGACTTCCTCCTCCTCCCTCTCCTGTAAGCAACGTGGGGAAGGATGATCTTATTCATCTTGTGTCCCTACCAGCTCAGTGCCTGGCTTATTATAGTGCCCAATAAAAAGGAATTGGATTAAACAGGATATATTTTCTATTTGACCAGGTTATTGTATAACCATAAAGGAATCGTTAAGATGGAACCCTGTTTTTCTTTATCAAACCATCAAGGGCAGGCATTCTGTGTTGTTGCTGATGAGGATTTATAAAGCCAGCTAGGACTTTAGTTCAATACCAATACAAAGTGGAGTGGTTTGGAAATGATGTGGGGAATATTGGGAGGGAGGTACAAAAGTCTCTAATGACGTTAGGATACGTGGCTGCATAAAAAAGTAGAATAGGATGATGCAAACAACTGATTTAACTACTATAGAGACCTTATTTTTGCCTGAAATTAATTTTTAGGATTTATCTTCTAGTGGGGGGTGGAAATCCCTACAGCATCTACATCTATGATACTATGCTGTTATGATAGTCAATATAGTCGTATCCTAAATGACAAAAGATTAAATTACGTTTTCTATAGGATGCTTATAAAGGTAGGAAGCTAGGGAAATACTTTAGAGATGTATTTTCAAAAATAAATATTGGGGACTTCCCTGACGGTCCAGTGGTTGAGACTTTGCCTTCCATTGCAGGGGGTGCAGGTTCAATCCCTGGTCAGGGAGCTAAGATCCCACATGCCTTGTGGCCAAAAAACCCAAAAATATAAAACAGAAGCAATATTGCAACAAATTCAACAAAGACTTTAAAAATGGCCCACATCAAAAAAATCTTTTAAAAACTCCATTCATACAGAAAATCTGTGTTTCATGTTCATGACCAAGATGGAGTAGACACATTTCTCCTGCTAAGTGCAGCCAAACACTCGGCCATTAATGTCTATGAAACAGACATAAGAAGACTGACATGTGGAGAAAGCAGCCCAGCTAGGCACCTTGGAACCTGATCAACATTATGGGGGCAAGTCCCCTGAGTTTTCTTCGTGCCTCAAATATCCTCAACTGGGGACTCTAGAAAGTGACAACTGCAAAACTACAATGGGAGTAGACACAAAATGTCAGAAGAAAAGTCTCTTCTCTAAGAGACCAAGAAAGGGACCAACTAGTAAGACAGAAAGTGTGTAGACAATGACCAGCCAATCAAAGTGGAAAAAAACCCCACAGTCCCACTCTCAGCCTTGGATGTCAATTCCGTACTTTCCTTCTTGAGGAATTATCATGTGTGGAGTACTGAAGTATACACTAGGCAACTGGAATACTGTACATCATTAATGGTCATAATATCCTGCCAAAAGAGTCATCATCACATCCTGCATTTACCACATGGGGATGGTAAATGCTGCTCACAGAAGTTGTATGATCGGCCCAAGTTGGAAGCTCATTAAGTGGAAGAAATGGAATCAGAGAACAGGTCCATCTGGCTGTAATCCCATGCTTGTCCCATTTCAATGCTCTGTCTTCATACTGTATCCAAGGTGGGAACACAAATGACAGGAGGTGAGATTTATTACTAGCAAGTTGGGATTTTCTCTGGCAGTCTAAGACGGACCACCAACAGTGGAGATACATTCCATAAGATGATAAAGAAAGAAATCGTTTTTGTGCTTCACCCTTCAATCCCATACTGCTGTGGACTATTTAATAGCTACTACATTTCACCCGAGGTGATGGAATCGATCACTTTGATTCAGTTTGTTTATCACCCTGTCAAACAGGACAAGTACTCTATCCTCCTTTGGTAGAAAGAATATCCTATATAAATGTAGGCACTTACCAATGTAGTTATTATTATTATTCTTGGTAGTGGCAGTTAATTAGAGTCACTTTTCAATTCATATCCAGAAACAAAAAAATTGATTTTTCAGTAATACAGAAAGCAAGCCACCCTTAGGGAAATTACAGTGGATAATTGAGCTAAGAATTGAAATTCTGGTAAAAGCGAAAAGAAACCCAAGAATAATCCACAAAAGTTAGTGCTGAAATTGAACATGTTTCCAAAGGAGCAGAAAACAGGGGTTGAAAACTAGTTACACTAATCAGGATTAAATGCTTTAAGTAGAACTGACATCTTGTATATTTTAAGATTAAACAAGGATTTCCCTGGTGGAGCTGTGGTTGAGAATCCACCTGGCAAGGCAGGGGACACGGGTTCGATTCCTGGTCCGGGAGGATCTCACATGCTGTGGAGCAACTGAGCCTGTGCGCCACAACTACTGAGCCTGCGCTCTAGAGCCTGTGCGCCACAACTATTGAGTCCATGTGCCACAACTACTAAGCTCATATGCTGAGAGCCTGTGCTCTGCAACAAGCGACGCCACCACAATGAGAAGCCCGAGCACTGCAACCAAGACCCAATAAATAAATAAATAAATAAACAGATGAATAAATAAAATTAAAAAAAATAAAGACTATATCAATTTAAAATAGATTAAATAAAAAAATCATACTTCCTTCAGAGTTTTCTGAATTTATATCAAAATCATTGTCACTTATAAGCATCCCAACAGACTCAATCATTAAATCAACTCCATAGGGCCATTTGGAGCCATTTATAGAGAAGCTTATGGGCTAGTAACATCTACAGGAGGCAAGGATTTGACAGAAAGATATGAACAATTAGTACCTCTTCAGTATGAACACCATGCCGAACTGTGTAACTGACAAAATCTGCATGATTAAGGTTATAATGTAAGCTTGCAATTTGAAGAGTTACACAATCCACGATTAAACCATAAATCCAACTTTTAGTTCAGGCAATTGAGGCTAAGAAAGGTGAAACGACTCCCCCAAATTTGTACATCCTAGAAGAGATGGCCCTAGGATTAAAAACATGTCATGATTAGTATCCAGACATTTTTATTTTTGTTTTTGATTTGTTTTCACTCAAAATAAAAGGGACAGAACTTTTAGTTGAAATACACAGAGACGAGGTGATTTACCGTGGTTGTAAAGTTCAAGGATGGGACTTTGATTTTTCTGCAGTTCTACGTCACCCATGCTGAGGCTGAGCTTGGTACAAAAATGAGAGGAATGCAGATTTTCATTTACTGAATATATCAATGCACTGATTCTATACTGCTTTAACAGACCGGTAGATAATGTTACTGTTTCTTTAAAAATAAAATATCGTATTTGCTTTAAAAAGAAAAAAAAAACCCTTATTCTTCTCACTACCCTCCCAGTGGTATTTAGAGCAACTATTCGACCCAGATGTGAAGAATACTGCCAATGAGATGTGATTTTAAATAAATATAACAAGTCGTTTTCAAATGCATTGGCTGTTGGTGAACTATGTACTACTGCTTTTAATTTTCACCTCCTCTAGAATTCTCTTCCTCTTCCTCCCAGAAAGGCACACTGGTGGTGCTTCCTTGAGTTCTCTAAGCTTGATTCTCTTCTCCTCCCTGATGTCATTAATTCTCTTTTCCAGGTTTTTCAGGTTTTGCGCTTTTAAAAATCTAGGGACTACATAAGATGCAGAGTACTTTAGATGGTTTAAGTAAGTCTCAAAGAAATGGCTCACATTTCAAGGTAAGTGCTAACTGGTGAATTGTTTGGAATTTCAGGAAGAATTTCCAGCAACTCAAACGTTGTTCAAATGATAATGACCTAGGGGAGCTGAAAACACACTTGCACAAACACTGTCTTTACTAGTATCTGACTGAGCCTCTCTCTTTTACTGGATCTGTTTGAGTAGCCACTGAGAATTTCCTTTCTAGAATGCTGGGAACATTGCTTAGCAAATCTTTTAGACCAAAATCTCTCTTATTTCAGTTTACCGAAAGTCAAGAAATATTTGACCTTTTCTAGAGACTGCGATACTCATTTCTATATACTCATCATGGAATGTTTCCTGTTGTAACAACTCTAAGAACAGCCAACCTGAGGAGAGCACAGACAGGTTAAAAAAAAAAATTAGGGACTATTTAGTGCTTTCAGTTGATGACAACTTGATCTAAAGTCTTGTTCCTCCCAGATTCCACTGGATTAAAATTCAGAGAAAGCTCATGAATATCATAGTGCATAAAGATTTATGAGGAAAGCATCGATTTTGCAATTAAGACTACAGCATTTCCTTTCAGAAGAATCAAGATCAGATTAATATCAAGATCCAACACGGAGGAAGAGAAGTATCATTTCCTTGTCAGAACAGGAAGTGCCTGGCTTCCTTATCTCTTAGTTTGTCCAGTCCCGAAATCTCACTGCTGCTGTCACCTTGCCCAAGTCAAGATAATCAAGATGATGATTACAGAGTGAGGACTTTCAATTCACTCATACAAGTTATTCTTAATTTTTCTGGTCATCATTGGACGGCTGGTTGTAGTAAATCAGGTGTCATTCGCGGCTCATAGGCAGCCGAATTTTTCCCTGTTGAAACTCATTGCGTTGATGCCTTTTAAGCATTAGGCTACAAAATTCTATCCTTGAAAAAAATAATTTTGAATTAGAAAAACACTTCCATTAAGAGAGCTGCGCTCTGAGTCAGAGTTGAGAGGGGAGAAAATAAAGGGTATTGCTTTATTTTCAATTTTTCAATTCAGGCTTTGAGGAAACCAGGCCAACGTTTAATTTATTTTACGGAACAAGGTTATTTAAGTTATGCAAATTTTTATGAGCTTACAGGTATTTCCTACCCTTCAACTTCTTTCAAATATTTCTTACCATGTACTGTTCAAGGGCTGGCAATAGTAATAAGCATATATGTTTATATGCCATTTTGCTATTTTTGAAGCGTTTTCCTAGACTATGACTTGTTTAATCATCGAAACAACCTGTTCAGTGGGTGGGATGGATTCCATTATCCTCACAGTACATATGAGGATGCTGATTAATTCATTCATCAGACTCTGAACCTATAGTGTTAACAATAGGAGGAACGCTGCTCTCGGCTGTAACTGACTACCGTCAGTGACTCTGCAGAGAAGGCAAATAGGTAGTGAGAAGTGGATATACTATTAGTTTATCCAGAGTGAATTTTGAGAAGGATACATCTGCCATCCAGGTGAAATGCAAATTCTTTACAGGAATTAAGGTTTAATTCAAGACAATATTCATTGTGCTCCACTTTCAGAGGATGATGCAAAGAAGGATCAGGAGATATGATATTGATAAACGGAGGAAGGTATGGAACACGGATGTATTATTTTGTTCCAAAACTTCCACTTGGTAAACATTAATCAAGCAGAACAAATAGTAGCTTTGAGTTCTACCGATTACTTTTGCTAAACAGACACTAAATATTTGATGGTTGGGTATAGATTGCTGTTAAATTCCAAGTGAGATTTCCGTGTAAATGAACAGGGTATGCACTGAGTACGGGTAAACAAACGATTAATATTTCAAGCTCGATCTACTTGGCTACTTTTAAAGATTGACCTCGCTCTACTTCAAAACCTCTGCCGGAACCCAGTGTTAGGCTTCCCTTCGCAAGCGGTGCAGGAATAACTTTTCATCAAATGCAGTTGCATGTCACACAAAGGTTTTGAATTTAAAATAAGACCTGCTTTTAAAAACTCATAAAAGGCAAATGTTTATAGTCTCTGAGCAGAAGTTGCAATCTGTGCAGGAGTGCTTTACCCACCCTAAATTGACTAAAACATTACCTGCCTAACACAGCTTAATTATTTTTATTAATCTGTGTTACTAGGCAGAGGGTTTTTGTTTTACATCCGGTAGGATTTTAAATGAGAGTTCTAGAATTTGCATTCTTTTTTTTTCTCCAACTGGCTTCTCTATGATGTGATTTCTGCTTACTTTACCATGCATTTGATGCTGAATTCAATTGGGGGCAGGGGTTACAAACTGATCTCTGGCAAGAACCCAACCAGGTTATCTGCAGTGGATGCGCATCAAGGTTATTTGGGTCCAACACCAGCTGTCCGTCAGTGGAGGCTCTGTGGCACAGGGGAACTGCTTGGGTTTCTGTGCCCAAGGTTCGAACCCAGCCTCTGCTACTCACCACCTGTGTGAGCTTGGGCAGCAGTTGCACCTCTCCAAGGCTCTTCCCTCATCTTTATGCCAAGGACCATAGGTAACCCCAAGTGCAAGTGTGAAGATGAGAAATAACATATACAGAGTCTTGTATAGTTCCTCACTCATGGGAGGCTCTCAATGAATTATAACCAGTTAAAACAAAAATTACTTGAGTCCCAGTCAAATGACTGGACTCATGATTAAAAAAGGTTGCTTTGGATAAAGAGGTTTAAATAAACAGACTTCAATGGTACTCTTAATCTTCTCATGTTATCTTGAATTTCTCTATTTTTTGAACCAAGAGCATTCAGTCAACATTGACTACTGGTAGGATGATCTAATCCTTGGCATTGCCCCATTCTTCTCAAAATCCTTGCGTCCCAGATTCTGTGCCATTCCTTCTTCCTACACGGGGACGGGTGTAGGTGGAGACAAGAATTAAGGAATCTAAGGAAGCTGTCCTATTGTTTGTTAGCTGCTTTACATAAGGGCTCTCATGTAATCATGTCTAATATAATTTTTGTGGGGTTTCCAAGTGGTGGTGCTGGCAATGGAGACTCTCTCAAGACATTGGGTGTTGATGGCAGCTTCAAAAAAGCAAGGAAGAAGCAGACAAATTACTCTTGGGCAAGGAACCATGCTACTGAAGATGGTAACAGTCCCGTATATTTTCCTGCTATTCTATAGTTAATATCTTCACGTTTTAAAAATTTGTTTATTAAATTAAACCTATGAGATTTGTAGAATTATGATGATTACTATTTATTAATGAGTTACTTGCCACGTGTCCTACCCAGTGTTAAATCAGAGTCCCAATGGCCTCTGACTATAACCCGGTACTTCCCATCTGACATCTCCTTCCCCTCTTCGTGAAAAGCAGCCCGACTGGATCTACTTGACGGCGTTAAATTGTATCCTTTTAGGACTGAACAAGATACCAAGAAGTGATGAAATTCAGGCAGGTGAGAGGTCTAATAATAAGTTTGTAACCTGCGATTAATTGGATGTCTGTCATTGGACTGAAAACAACTGCTTTTGATCTTTCCAAATTAGGTTACAGATTGCTGTAATCCCCACCGCCCGAATCAGGATCCACAGCTAACGTTTACTGAGCACTTACTACACACTGTGAGCTATGCTAAGTATTTTACCTATTTCAATCCTTCTAATCGCCGTATGGGATAGGTGCTACTTTAATTCCTCCTTTACAGATCAGATGAGGTACAGACAGGGTAAGTCACACAGCTAGATAATCAGGTCAGGAAAGAAGCCTAGATAATTTGGATCTAGTGCTGTCATGTAGTTCACAGGGTTGAAGGAAGCCCTTGACCACTGTCTTACAACATGCAAAAGAAATATCAAGCTGCCAGTAACTAAATATTTTGGAACAAAGTCAGTCGGGCTTCCTCAGAATCAGTGGGAATATTTAAATAATTGTCTTTGCTTTTTAAAGTGTTCGGGCTGAAGAAGTCAGAGGGCACTCAGGTTCACCATCAGAGGGTGACAAGTTCACTGCCATGTGTGGAAAGCCTGCTGGCCTGGCTCCTTGCCCAGGTGTGGGGAGGACACAGCAATAGGTGCACGGGGCCTGGTGTCTGGTGGCCTAACCTTGGTCAGTTTCCTGGAAGAGACCTCCTTGTGACAGCTAGGTTTTCAGAAGGAGTGTGGCGAACCCGACCCGGAGCTGTTTTTCCACTCAATGAATTGGGGACGGGGTGGGGGTGGGGTGGAAACCAACCAGGGGTTTCCCCTGAGCAAGACCAAGTGAGCTCTAGCCTGACAATGTTAGCGGCCAAGCATGGGGGCCTGCACCGCGGTGCTGTTTGCACGTTTAACACCATGTGGCTCGTGCAGACGCAGGAAGGCAGGGCTGCTCCTGCTCCACCTCTGAGGGCCCTGCAAACACCACCCGCTGCCGTGCAGGAGTTTTGATGTCGTTTCCTACGCCCTTGGCCTGGCTGGATCTGAGCGGTTAACCTCACTCTGAGACAGCCCAGCAAAAGAAGAGGGGCAACTGCTAACAGGACGGAGACGAGCTAAGCAAACTGCTTAAGGGGAGTGTGATATAGATCAGGCCCACACACGCAGCGGGGTGTGCAGTTTGACAGGAGCATCCCCGTGATGTGTGCTCCTGGGTATGCCAAGCTTTGCCATCTCATAAAAACGATGGGTCAGCCATCCTAGACTCGTGGGAAGTTACCAAAAGGGCAAGGGAAAAGACAGAATAGATGTGTCTTGGGTTCCTGTTAAGAACAGCATAGAACCTACTTTCTCAAATATGGCTCTCAGGAGTGTTTATTTAAAATCTGAGAAATTTAAAGAAAATTGGATTGGTTTTGTTAGGCAAGAAAGCATTTGTAAGTGGCTTCTCCTCCCTGTGAGGGTTCATTTCCGATATGCTCAAGATAATAAAGACCTTCTCTCCGTCTTTAATACCAAATATGAAGTCATATAATTTAAATGAATACATCTTGTCACTGGGGGGAGAGTATCATAGTTCATGAATTGGACAGTGTAGCTTCACTAGAAAATAGGATTCCGCCATTACTTTAATTATTGATAATAATTTAGGAAACCTGGGGGGAGGTGGAGGCAAGGAAAGTTTTTCAAGCCAATTAATATCCACAAAGACACTAACAGAAACCTATAAAATAGCGTAGAATTCCCTTTGGAGAGGATTGGGGATAAATCTTGTGGCTAGAACATACTTTGGTGGCTCAAATAGAATATCGTATCATTTCTGCCCCTTCTCTCAAATGACCCTGGCTCCTTTTTCTCTGCCTTTTTTTCCCTCACTTAAATCATCACATAAAATGGTGATTCATTCTTTTTGCATTTTACTTCCTGTAGGTCAACACATGACTTAAAAAGCAGTGAAAGCTCTTAATTTGGGAGGCATGAGGTTAACTATTTTATACATAAAATGGTTCATTCCCATGTGAATGAAAGGAGAGAACTAAATATAAATTTATTTTTCACATAATGGGCTGAAATTTTCTTTCATGAATAAAAGTAATGGCCTATAAAGTAGTTTAAAAAGCCATTCAAGAGGCTGTTTTGATTAGGCGCCTGTATTTGACTAAGATACATTATTTTCTTAATAAGTTTCATTGCCTTTGGTGACTCCTCTCTCAAAGAGAAGAAAAAACCCAGTAAATTAAAGGTACACGCTGGCACGTTAAAAAAAGTTCCAATGGCAAGACACAAATTATTTTATTACCACACCAACTGAGCCACTGATACTTCACAATTCATGAACAAATTTTCCATTACTATAGAGTCATGCTTTTATTGACTGTTATAAAATCACCATTTGTATCTTTTTTATCCTGCTGTGTTTCTATTTTATTGGAAGAGTCCTGTAACAGGTATAACATCAGCTCAGATTACCAAGAAATCTATAAAATAGCTTCCTGCTACTACCTTTGGTGTAGATTGAAAGAATACATTATGATCCCACTGAGTCTCTGATAAAAACTGTGATTCACACGCCCACATGATTTATCCTTACCTGTTAGACATTTAGGCTTTATCTGCTCTATTAAATGATGGGAGCATTTCGCTGGTATTGATTAGTTATGCTCTGTATAATTAAAGCATCTGGGTATGAGATTTAGGTACAAACTTTAGGCATGGTAATAAAAAGAGAAAAAGTAAAAAATGTTGCTATGGATAGGACAATTCCAACAACGGGTCATCTTTGCCTGTGCTTTGGTTGGAACTGACCACTTTGATCTCTGAGACTCAAAGACATGGTGCTCACCTGGGGTTCAAATGAAGACGGGGACGAGAGCAGGCCAATAAACTGAAAGAAACACTAACTGACTCAATTTAAAACAACAACAACAATAACAATAACAGAAAGGAACTGGTTTTTAAATCAGTCTCAAAACTTTTACAAAGCGTAAGTGTGGATACTATGATAGATCTCTCACGAACTATTTGACCTTTTGAATAGCAATAGAACATCATCGATCAAAATTGCTCTCGAGTACCGTTGGTGACAGAATTTCTATCCGTGATGATATCTGCAGGTCAGCTAGGAAAATCAGCTGGGTATACTCCTGTTTCCTTCCCCGTGTTTTTTGCTGATGTTCAAGTAGAATTTTTCTAACTAATGGGGAATGAAGTTTGGTTTGTAAAGCACAGAGAGGTCTGTATCTGAACTATATCAACTCTTGCTGATTTCAAAAGAACAGGTCACACGACAGATACAGTGACCCTTTACTACATAAGGGGACCTGCCAGAAGGTTCAATCTTTCAGGGACACCACGGGGTAACTTCTGTGGCTGATAAATGCAAATGACATACCAGTGTTAACTATCACTATTTCTACTGGCTGTGTGCACAGCACTTTATGCTTCTAAGAGAGTTTTCAGATAACTCAGCTTTCTTATTTTCACAGCAACCCCTTAAGACAGAGAGATGAGTTATTTCACTGCTAAGGAAGATGATGGTTTTGTAATGGAACCAAAACATAATCCCAGGTCCCAACGTTTCTACGAGAGTTTTTGGCTACTGTGTCAGTTTCGTTTGGTTGTAGAGAATAATATGACGGAGATTTATACCTCCTATCTGAACCCACAATGTTATGTAACATAGATTAATAAAGGGAATGATGATTTAAGCCTTTTTGTTACACATATAGTAAGCAGTAAATATTGAAAAAGCTGCTTTCATAAAAGAATAGAAAATCACCTTTGTCTAAGAATATAATTTAGCAATTTGAAAGTAAAAGGAGGTCACTGAACACTGACCAAAGAGTTTTGGTATATGAAAACTTATTTCTTATATTCAATTTGATCATCTAGCTTACAGGTTGGAGGCTGGAGGGTTGAAAATTCTGTGGAGATGGTGTCGAACAAGGATTATTTTGTTCCAGTTACTGAAAAAGCAAAGGGTTTAGTTTCTCTCCTTCATGGCTTTTGGTTAATTACTAATGTCCTGTTTTATCTCATGTTTTTGTTCTTTAAAATGATGCATGAAATTCTTAAAATGATAACTTACTTTCCTATTGACATCTTTAATGATTTTAGAGATACTTTATTTTTATTTCTGATAGCTCTTCAGTAGGTTATGGCTTCTGGAATGTGAACTTTAAATTTCCTTATTTTTATCATCTAGGTCCAATAATAATCTCTAAGCAAACACTTAAAAACACAGGAGAGCTCTTTATAAAGTTATCCAGTGATGAATCTTTTATAGGATGGAAATAAAACCCCTTTGTAATATAAACTATATTTTCAGTGAGCTAGAGTTTCTTATGTTTTATCTGACTTTTTATATGTTTATGTTTGTATGGTGTGGGAATGAGAAGAGGATGAGCACATTGTAGATCTAAGCCAACATAATTATTTATCAATTAAAGTATAAGCACGAGGAGGCAAAAAAAAAAGCATTTTAACATGCCCACTTTTATATTTTGGAGAAGTCATTTTCCCTATGATTAAAAGATATTGCTTATAAGGAACTCATCAAAAATTCCCTGTCCTTCTAGCAGTGAAATGACTGTAATTCTGTCAACATGTCATAGGGGGACATGTAACCTTCTTTTATTGTGTCAGCCTACAGGCATCCTTGATCTCAATTGGTGTGAATTTCATTTAATTGCCGAACTGCGGAAAGATGCAAGGTAGATTCTGAGATTTATTTCCTTCCTAGTTCACACCTTTTTTTTCCTCTTGAAGCTGAATATGTCTAACTAGCAGGGCTCCCTACTTCTGATGGCTTGTCTCTAATTAGTTATCATTCAGCTACCATCTTGTTTTATATTTCAGGTCAATATTGGTCATTGTACTGCATGCTTGTTTTATTTTTCCAGATGGAAATTTCTTTTACCAATGATAATTCTGGTGATGTGGGCCACAACAAAGTAATTATAGACAAAATAATAGTGGTGTAAATGCAAAAAAAAAAAAAAGAGCTTCAGAGAGTTGCTTCAATTTAAAGGCTACTCTTGAAGGAAATTTCATATTTTCTAGTGGCCAAAAGATGTTTAATATTTTGGGAGGGGTTACATTTTTAATCACCATCTAAATATTGCCTGAAAGAGGAGTTGTGTACTGATCCCATTGCTCTGAAAGCATCTATACCCTTATTTCCTTTTGGTGCTAGTTTGATTCACTCACAATGACTCATTCTGTTCTTGATTAAGTCACATAAGAATTCTGGCATCCCAAACTCCCAATCCATGTACACTCTGCTATACTGAAAATAGATAACCAACACGGACCTACTGTAAAAAAAAAATAAAACAAACAAAAAAAGAATTCTGGCATCACTGGGTCTAAGGGGTAGCCAAAAATGTGAAAGCAGAATTGCATGACATACCAGCAATTGAATCAAGGTACCCAGAAACAGGAGTTCATCTGATTAGTTCATATATGGGCTTTAAAATCACTGTAGGGCAATTTGGGATTCTCTGGAGATCTCAAGATGGATAAAGATACTCTGTTGGTTGACAGACACATGACAGAGCTAAGTAGTTGGCTTATTAGAAAGCATTGAACTTTTCATGGGTTTTCCCTTCTGTTTGCATTAGCCAGCCCACAAGTGCTTATTTAGCTTTTCTATGTGTCGGGTACTGTCCTAGGCTCCAGGGATACAGCAATGAACAAAACAGAGTCATTGCCTGCAAGGGGCATATATTCTAGCCCTATGAGCAGATAACAGACATATAACAAACAGAGAAGTTAATTTCAGGAATAGACGCTATGAATAAGATAGAGGTAAATGTATTATTTGGTTGACAGGAGGTGGACTGTTTGAGCAGGTTATGAAGGCCTTTTGAGGAGGGATCACTGGAGTCAGGACCTTCATGATGACAAGAGGGCACCTTACAAACATTTGGGGAATGAATGCCATGAACACAAAGGAAAACGGGCAGAAAGACCTTTCCATCAAAACTAACCAGATGTGTTGTGTGACAGAAGTGAGGTCAGTGTGACAATTGTGTTGTGAGTGAGGGGAGGGGTCGTGGGAAGTGACGGCCAGGATTTGGAGGGCTTGTGGATTTTAATAAGGGTTTGACTTCACCCCAAGTATAATAGGAGGCAGAGGATTGAAAGTTTTGGAAATACTTCCTTGATAGAGTGACAATTCAAAACTATTGCATTGATCCAGGTGAGAGATGCTGGTGGTTTGCACTAGGGTATAAGAGTGGAGTGGTTGGATTTGGAGTATATTTTGAAAAACTAGATATGAATATGAAGCAAAGAAGGGATGATTCGTAGATTTGGGAGAGTCTTGGGGGTTTGAGGGAGAGAAGATAGAAGATAGTCAATGGTTGTCCCTTGGCCATGTTAAGTTTGAGATGCTCATTTGTATAGAGATGAGGACGCTAAGTACAGGCTGGATGAAAGAAGACAGAACTCAGTGGAGTGATCTAGGCTGTGGAAACACATCATTGATACATGAATTGCATTTGAAACTGTGGGACTGGATGAGGTCACACAGGAGGAGGGTGGGGGAAGGAGAGGAGGGCTGAGGACAGATTCCTGTAAACCCTGATCTATTTATAGATTTTGTAGACAGCAGGATCCAGTAAAGGAGGTTCGAAACAAAGGGCCTATGATGTAGTAGGAAAATAAAGCAAATATAGATTATGGAAATCAAGACAATAAGCAGAGAAAAAGAATGTAGTCCATCATGGCAAGTGCTACTGAGACGTTAGGCGAGAACCATTCACTCTGAAAATTCCTGTACCTTGTAAGGATGCAAATCTTTCCTGATGGATTCACTTGGGTGATGACCTACAATGTAAGCCTGAGCTGACCTAACATTAAAAGGTGACCTGTTCTGATAAATCCCCTGTTCTGATAAATTCCAGTTTTTCGTGTTTATATCCTACCAATCTCCAAGGAATACCATCAAATGACAGAGACATGTTCAAATCTTTTGAGAAAAGAAAAGTCCAAGGGAAAAAGATTCCCAAACTCTTTATAAATAGGGAAATAAAGGTCTTGAAAAGCTGAGGATTTGGGCTCAGTATCCCCATTGTGGCCTCTTCCTTGCAAATCCAGATGTAAACAGCTCGCCATCCTCCCAGGAGGTAAACCAGTGGTGGAATAAACACATTCATCTTTCCCTCTGTTCTCATGGTGCACACAGTTTGTCATTATAACTAACCCCCAGGCATACAAGCTGGAGCAAAAGCTCCAGGTGGTCTCTGCTCAGCGAAGTTTAGGTGTGAATTCAGGATACAGGCGGCAGAGGCTACACTGTGACTCAGAAAGGCAACCCTGGGACCCGGACATCACAACACCCTGCATCTTTTTCTTAAGAAAAGAAACTCACGAGTCACACAATAAAAATATAAAATATAGTGGGGAGGGGCAGGATAGGGGTAGGGGATTAAGAGATACAGGCTACCCTGTGTACAATAAGTAAGCTACAAGGATATATTGTACAGCACAGGGAAAATGGCCAATCTTTTATAATCGTTATAAATGGAAGATAACCTTTAAAAATTGTGAATCACTCTGTTGTACACCTGAAACTTACATAATATTGGACATCAACTAGACCGCAATAAAAAAATATATAAATTCTATAATGCTATAGTTCCTGGACTATGTCATTTCTTGGTTTAACTTAGAGGAACTGTGATGCATTGAATCCAAAATCTGCTCTCATGGCCAGTAGCAACTCACATAATTTGCTGTTTCTTATGCATCAATACAAAACGGAGGTTCCCAATGAGGAGGTTTCAGTGTAAAGCAGGGGACCTTGGGCAACATCTGGAGACAGGCAGTTTGGGTTGTCACACTGAGGGCTGTTGCTGCATTTAGTGGGTAGAGGCCCGAGATGCTGCTAAACATCCCACAACCCACAGGAAGGACATTCCCCCACAACAAAGAATTATCTGACCCCAAATGTCAACACTGTCAAGGTTGAGAAACTCTCATATAAAGAAAACTCTAAAAAACCATAGTTAATTCTCAGCCTTAGGCTTAATTTTCAAATGAATTGAGTGTACCATCTCGTGAGTTCATTTTCCTGACTCTTCTACCATTATATAACAACAGCAATGTCTTGGTTTTATGCCATTTGTCTCACTTTTGTGAAAAGAAAATGAGAAAGGTATTCCATTAGAAGAAGTACACAAAATGCCCATAGCTTTCTACTGATTCCATTAATGCATTTTAGCATTTCTTGTGAAGTTTTTGTGGCGCTGATATTACAAATGAAAACCCTACTGCTCCTAAGACAAAATTTGACATTTTAAAGTCATTCAGAGAGAGGAATGAAAATGAAAAAAAGAATTCAGATTTTAAGCTCACTGGGTAGTGTGTAGCCAGTGTAATTGATTTTCAACCAAACAATTCTTTCCTTAATCATATTATCAGATCAAAACCATACTTCTGTTGGACTCCGTGATGCTTATAAGATAGCGCTACCCATGCAATATATGCTCAGTATATGCATCTTGAATCAGAGATGCTCACTGATTAGACTGTGCTTCCTTCTTCCCTGTAATTATTCCTGCCTAGCGATAGGAAATCCTGGTCTTAGCAAATGTTTGCCTGGGACACTCATTATCCCCAGATGATGAAATCTCTTGTTTCAAATTCATTTCTTTACCCCACTTTATGATCGTAACAATGTCAACCTGCCTGAAGATTTTACTTTGAGAAATGCATATTTCTTCCCACTATTCTGTTTCAAAAATACTGTTCCTATGCCCCCCATATCCTAGAGAGGAAAACTGTTTTTGGTTTGCTATTTAAGGCATTCTTTTTTAGTGCCACAGGAGCTTGAGTCCTTGCATAGTGGCAGGTGGGGCTCTGTGAGTTTCCCTAAACATATTATGGAATCCTCAGTTAAAACATCGTTATGGGGTTGAGGAATCCAACACAGACTGAGGAGCCACAGGGGAGGGAAGGACAAAGCAAATATTCTAAGCTGTGTTACCCAAGCACCAAGCTATCAGCTTCCCGTGGAAAGACTGATCTGCCTTTTAGAACCCTGTGATTTGTAGGGAAAATGGAGGACATCCTAATACAGATCAAGCAATCACATTCCAAGGAGTATGGGATCAGTAATTGATCTCAACGGATAGGAATTAAAAAAAAAAAACACCAAAAAACCCCTTGAGTGCTT
Organism: Hippopotamus amphibius kiboko; assembly: GCF_030028045.1. NCBI lineage: Eukaryota > Metazoa > Chordata > Mammalia > Artiodactyla > Hippopotamidae > Hippopotamus > Hippopotamus amphibius. Next base: position 115,313,700 of record NC_080189.1, on the reverse strand, counting down.
GATTTTTTAAATTTATTACAATAACTATTGTTTGGTTCTTGATGGATGTAACCGAGACAATTGGTTTTCTTTGATCACGAGACGTTTGGCCATATTCTTGCCCTTTCCCTATAAAACGATGATCAGCTGGACAAAAGGAAACAGCTCACCTTGGGTACAAAGGAGCTTGGATAATAAGCATTATTTTAAAAACCGAGTCTCTCAGAGGCCTTTCCGTGTTCTCCTCATCAAGATCCCCCATTGTTGTTGGTGGGGCAGTTACTGCTTATTTCCTAACTTTTCATGGAAAAGACGTAGCAGCCTTGAAACAAAGAAATTTTGCTAGCTTCAAAACTGGAGACAATTGTTAAAAGCAAGGAGAGAGATCAAAAATAACAAAAACAGAACTGAGGGAAAAGAATGCTAAGAAATTAGGAAGAGATTTGGAAGGGGGACAGAGGAAACTGGAGATTTCTTTTCAAAAGAGTCCCCACACTCCGGGCCTATACGCCTTCTGAATGTTAATTACAGTCTTTACCTTGGCATTTTGCTCTCATATCAGGGAAGCAATTACTGGCCTAATTCAAATTCATAGCAGCCATTAACAATGAACAAACAGATACATTATTTTAATTCCATTTGCTGCTTCCTTTCTGCTGATGTATTGACCCATGAAGCTTTGACTGGCTGTCCTGTAATTGGCATTTGGCAAAGGCTGTTACCATCATCACCCTTTTCATATACGAGTATTTATTCAGCATATATTGCACATATAATACCTTGCAAGGGCAGGCAGCTTAAAGACCACGCGCCAGAAATAGCCTTTGCCTTTATAGAGTTTATGTAATGCTGACTTCATTTTTTAGATAAAAATTTAGCCTGTTTGTGTGTGTGTGTGTGTGTGTGTGTGTGTGTGTGTAAGGGTCAAGGTGAATACCAATAAGCTAACAGGATTATTATTTCTCAGCTTAAATATAATGTTCAACCATTCTCAGTATATCACTTCAACCATATATGTTTGACATTATTCTTGGCTCAATAATACCATTTATATCAGGCAAGATCTCACGATGAGATAGACAGTAAAAAGAGAGGAAAACAAGAGAAATAGTTCTCAAATGGATTAATCTTTAACCCTTTTCCTATGATTTCCTCTTCTTTCTTGAGTCAATGACTTTTCTTATCACAGGGCTCTACAATACTCTTGTCTCTCCAATCAGTTTCACACACTGGCATAATTTTTGCTATGTTTTCATTTGGAGGTATTTTATATGTGCCTAGTCATTTGTTTGCATTTCCTTCTTTGGGTTCATTTAATGTCACTGTCTTGTGTCCCAAGCATCAGCTCTTACATAAATGAATTAGTTTGGCTAGAAACAGTGCCCAGATCCCTCACACCCTGATCACCCTGTGAGTTGCGGGCAGTCCTTTACCTTCTTGCACCTCAATTTCCTCATCTGTAAAACAAGGTGATGGGATTCTAGTGTGACTTCTAGCACTGAGATTTTATGTAAAACATATGTGCATTATGCCAACCAAAAATTGGCACTTGCCATGTGCTTCTACAAGGATGAAGTCACAAGCTCCTGCAGTCACTGCCCTTCACCACACTCTAAAAGGAGTTCAGGGTGGAAATCAGGAATGAGGATCTCTGTGCTCTGGGAAAACTGGCAGAACAGAGCTTCAGATATTTTCAGGAGAAGATTTTAGACACTCAAATCCTTGCATTTTCTCATATCTAGAAAAGCACTGAGACCACTAATGGAGACATCTGCTCTTTGGAACTAGCAGCAACCTTCTTGTGACGAGCAGTAACCTCTGCCACAGTGTGTGCTTGACTGCACGTACCCCTCTTCACTAAAAGCACATATATACTGACCTGCCCCCACTTTTTCAGAGCAATTCCTCAGAGCTATCTGAGGGGCTGTCTCCCTGGCTATAGTCCTTATTTTGCCCCAGTACAACTTTACTCACAACTCTCACATTGTGCATTATTTTCCAGTCTACAATTATAGTCCCTAAACATGATCCTGTGTTTCTCAGCTCGTGGACTGAAACAGTGTTATGAAATATTGTGCAACACGAAAATTTTATTTAACAATTGATGTTTCCTCTTTTATGCCTTTTGATTTTTGCTTTCTGCTTCAAATACTCAGTGTTGTCATGACTTCTCTGCTTCAAATCAGCTCCAAAAGAATAAAATGTGAAATCCTACCTATTCCTTTGTTTGTGTGCATGTATTTAAGTTCGTAAGATCCTTGTTCCTGAAGTTCTCTCTATAAATGTTCTGGCAAAGTGCATATTTAGATGCTTAGTAATAATTGATTTAAACTAATAATCTTTTTTTAAACTAATAATCTAAAACTTACTAACATCAGTTTATAAAGTCTAAATTGTACCATGCCTGTTGTTGGAAGAAAATTATTGTAAAGGAGGTCACCTTGTTCAACTCCCCACCCAATGCAGGAATCCCAGGTAGGTCACCCTTGACGGATGGTTATCTGGTCTGTTTCTGCTTCAACAGTGACCAGATTCTTATAGTGGGTCATTTATACTGTTGACCAGTTCTGATGGGATTGTTTTCTTTACATAAACCGAAACTCTATCCCTCTGTGCATTACCCAATTTTTCTAATTTTGCCTCTAGATTAACAAGAAATGCATCTACAATAACATTGTCACCATTCAAGTATTCAATGATTAATAACTATCATTTCCCCATTATCTGACATTAACTTCATTTGATTGACCAATATTTCCTACCTTAAATAAAGGAAAGAAATCTATTTTCACCCTGCCTGATGGAATCAAAAACCCTGAATACTATCAGATGGCTAGGCATTTGCTGACATTTAGTAAAGTGTCTGGAGATTGAGGTTACACATTTCATCGGAGAATTTCTAGATCAAATTGTTCACTGATTATAGATTCTGGGTTCTGTAATTAGCATCTTTAATACTGAGTTATTATTTATATTTCCACTATAGCATTGTACTCAAAGAGCCAGCATTTCAAGTGAATTTGAATTTTTAACCCAGATTAACAAACTGGAGGAAAGCCAGCCACCCCAAAAGTCAGAGCTCATGATTTTTGTATTTCTGATCTTGAGTTCTACTGAAAAACTGACTTGTTTTTATTTTTTTCTTTTTTTAAAAAATTAATTAATCAATTAATTATTTTATTGGCTGTGTTGGGTCTTCGTTGCTGCACATAGGCTTTCTCTAGTTGCAGCGAGTGGGGGCTACTCTGCATTGTGGTGCATGGGCTCCTAATTGTGGTGGCTTCTCTTGCTGCAGAGCATGGACTCTAGGTGTGTGGGCTTCTGTAGTTGTGGCACACAGGATCAATAGTTGTGGCTCATGGGCTCTAGAGTGCAGGCTCAATAGTTGCGGCACAGGGGCTTAGTTGCTCTGTGGCATGTGGAATCTTCCAAGAGCAGGGATCAAACCCATGTCCCCTGCATTGGCAGGCGGATTCTTAACCACTGCACCACCTAGGAAGTCCCTGGCTTGTTTTTAGAAGATAAAAGTCTGAGTTATAGGCCAGTCTTGGTGGAATAGTTGTTCTCCTACTTGTAATATTAAAGACTTTCTGAGCTTTGGTGTTTTCCTCTGCTTTATCCTCTCTCCTTCACATCAGTATGTGACATATAGAGAAGGAATCTTTGGGTGGCTGGCAAATTTAGCAGCCTAAAGTTTTGGTAAAACAATAAAGTTTAAAGTTATAAAATCTAGGTAAAGAAAGATCACAAGACTATGTCTCTGGAAACTTGAGCATTACTCTTGACTCTGCCACTAAATACTATGACCATTTGCTGGAGTTCTTCAGATCTTAGTTTCCTAATGCCTAATCTGACAGGACCTAACTGAGTATCTTCAAGATCTTTTCATGCTCGACGGTAATATTCCTAAGAAAAGATTTTGAACTGCTTGAGAATTTTAACACACGTGCCCTCTTGCTTCCTATTGTCAGAAGTCATCAAAAGGTGGTTGCATTTGGTTGAGAACCTGCTAATATGACTTAGGCACCTTCTTTCTACTTTTGGGTCCAAACTGAGGCCCAAGACTTTGATTACTGTCAAAGTAGAAGCTGAGAAAGAGGGCAGTGTCCCAAAGGCAGTAAGTCCAATATGAGATTGAGGAGTTGAATGTGATGATAGGTTGACGATTTCTTTGCCGTCTTGGTTATGTGATTGGCCCTAGCTAAGTTTGGACTCAGTCTGTCTAAAAGATCTAGTGGGTAAAGAAGACTTGAGCAAAGAGTTTTCTCTCTGCTCTTTCCACTGTTGGTTGCATGGAAGGTACTCATTCAACTTTGGTTGAATTGAATTCAGATGAATTAAAGGTAAATCCTGACGGTTGGGTGCTACTGTTACTTTATTCCTCAAGGGGTAGTCCATTTAGATGAGGCCAATTTCAGTTGCTTAAAACATTTGATGACATACAGATTTCGACATATGCATAGATAGTCACAGAACTCTCTGCAGATTTTTAAAGCTGTGAGTTGACCAAGGTAAAAAACACAGATAATTAAAGAAGGAAAAACTATAGGAACAAAGGTGAGCAGGCAAACAGGGTTCTTGCCCTCGTCGAGTGTGTGGTCTACATGGAGGAGTCCATCAAAGCAGCACGATTTGTTAAGTACTATTGGGAAAAATGCACACAGAAGGGACTCCAGCTCAGGCCTGGCTTCCTGGAGGGACAGTCACCTACCCTGGAACCTGAACGATGAGGCTGAAACAGCTGACGGTGGGGCAAGGGGGGACATTGGAGAGAAGACAGCTCCAGACCAAGAGAACACCTTGAATAATTAGCAAATGAAGGAAATTTCAAACAGTTAAAAGTAGTTCCTCCTTTGTGTCAGGTGAAATAAGTCAGACAGAGAAAGATAAATACTGTGTGATATCGCTTACATGGTGGAATCTAAAAAATACAACAAACTAGTGAATATAACATAAAAGAAGCAGACTCACAGATATAGGGAAGAAACTAGGGCAAGATAGGGGTGGGAAGTGGGAGATACAAACTATTAGGTATAAGACAGGCTACAGGGACGTACTGTACAGTATGGGGAATGTAGCCAATATTTTGTTATAGCTGTAAATGGAAAGTAACTTTTAAAACTGTATAAAAATTTTAAAAATTAAAAAAAAAAAGCTCTTTGGGTGGGCTAACTTTTTCTATAAAGGACTAAAAAGTAAATATTTTTGGCTTCGTGAACCATACAGTCTCTGACCCACTACTCAACTCTACTATATTAGTCCAAAAACAACCATAGGTAATATATAAATGAGTGGATATGATCCTTTTCCAATAACGTGTTACTAAAAAAGTAGTTCATCCTGATTCCATGGCGGGGGGAGAGTAGAAAACCAAGAAGCTTTTGGGGGAAAGAAATGAGCCCAAACTCATATTCTTTTCTGATCGCCTAAGTGCTAAGTGAGTGAGACGTTTGAGGCTCCACTTTACTTTTTTCTGTATAGTTTCAGGTGATGTTTCTTTATCCTGCAGGACCCTTACTCCCCTGGTCCCACCTTTAAAGTTCAAACACAAACCTTTCCTTCCAAAACAGAAATCAAATATTTTAAATGCAAATGCTGCTGAGAGTCACCCCGTTGGTAAAGAAAAGTCTCACCCTGATGTTTTCCAGTTTCCTATGGGGAGGAGGCAGACTTCTTCACTGTAGTGAGTTCAGGGATGCTGAGCAAGAGCAGAAGGGAGAGGAAAATGGGTCTCACACACTCACACGGTTTGAGAGCTTCACAAATGAAGCTTGTGACTTTATGCTCACTCGTGGAAGAGTCTGAAGGGAAGATGGATGGATAGGAGGGGAAAGAGAAGAGAAAAAAAATTCTTATACAGTTGCTTCTTGTCTGCTGGGATGGTCTGGAGGATATTTAAATGGGGAAGCTGGCACTCCCTCACCATTAGATACTATTAAATACTAAGAACATCGTTGAAACTTCTACTTTGGTTAAGAGCGTATACTGGGACCCAATAGACATACATCAGGACATCTATGCAAACAGCAGGATGAAGGAGAAAGCAGTGTGCCTGCCTGGGAGTAAACTAAGCCCAAATTTTCCAGCAGAAGAGGTTTCGTGGAGAAACCAGAGACTCTCCCTCACTGCCAGCAATGTTGATGATCAGACTTTTAATTTTCTAGCTTGAAATAAAGTACCCCTCGATGTATGTTTGGTTATTAATTATTACATTATTGTTCATTATTTCTCAAAAGTAATATGTTTAATAAAAATCAGAGCTACAATAATGAAAATCATTTAGATAATTTCGAGCATTTCACCTCCTGAGGACTTCAATTTGATTTCTAAAACACAGTAGAAACTTCCTAATTCAGACTAATGACAGAGAGCCCCATTGTGAATTACCAAATTTTTCAAATGAGTGGGTATGCAAACAGACAGACAAGACTCAAGGAAAGTAAATCACACAATATGCGTCATCCCTTTGTTTTGACAATGGTGGTTCAGACTTAACAGTCTATGATGAAACTTTCCGGTACCTCGGTATAATAAATGTATCATTGCTTGTTTCACAAAGATAATGAAGTCTTGGTAATCAGAAATCTCACTATAGAACTCAGACATTAAATCTTTGCTCAGAGATAGCTTTGGGACTGCAGGGCTTGCAAATAATTATCTGGCTTACAGAGTACTGAAGTGAGAACGATGGAAGTTTACTGTACATGCAAAGAGAGGAACAGAGGTAAAAAGACATTTTAATCCATTTCACGGTTGCCATTTAGTGTTACTCTAATATTTTTTCTCTGCAATCACAGATCTTTTGAGGTGGAAGAGAGCTCATATACGTTCTCTTATGCAACCTCCTTGTCTACTCTACTGCTGTATTGATTAGGATTTTACGATTTTCCCTTCAAGAACGAAGGAGGTCCTAGAGTGTCATACAGAGTGAAGTAAATCAGAAAGAGAAACACAAATACCATATGGTAACACATATATATGGAATCTAAAAAAGTGGTGCTGATGAACCTAGTGGCAGGGCAAGAATAAAGGTTGCAGACGTAGAGAACGGACTTGAGGAAACGGCGGGGGGGGGGGGGGGGCGGTAAGGGGATGGTGGGATGAAGTGAGAAAGTAGCATTGACATACACACACTACCGAATGTGAAATAGTTGGCTAATGGGAAGCTGCTGCATAGCACAGGGAGATCAGCTCAGTGCTTTGTGACGACCTAGAGGGGTGGGATAGGGAGGGTGGGAGGGAGGCTCAAGAGGGAGGGGATATGGGGATATATGTATACACAGAGCTGATTTGCTTTGTTGTACAGCGGAAACTGGCACAACATTGTAAAGCAATTATACTCCAATAAAAATAAATAAACAAATAAGTAAGAAGGAGGTCCCACTTAATTACATGCAAATCTCCCTTGTCTGAGAAAAGGCTACACATTTTTATGTGTGGAATGGGACCCAGGCCCAGGGGTAGTGTTGGAATTCAGAATCTAATGTACCTAGATTTTTATTACCCATCATTTTTCCATTTTCTCATCCTCCTCATCCTTCTATTAATCCTGATGAATGGTCCTCAACCCTGGCTGTGCACTGAGCCACCTGGGGAGTTCTTTGAACACACCATTCCCCATGTGCAGACATTCTGCCCTTAACTGACGAGGGAGAGCCATTGGGACACCACTGAGAGTTGAAAGGACCCACGTACAGCTGTGTTTTTGTGCTGAATCATCAGCAGTATATACTCTGTGTCCTTGGTAGAGCCACAGCAGTGAGGGTAAGTGTGGATTCCAGGGTAGGGGGCTGTCTCACTATTAGGTGGAGGTCTGGAGTAGAAGCACAGTCTTAGAATCAGCCTGCTGGGTTTGAATTCTCATTCTACCACTTACTAGGGAAAATGTGGTTAATAAAAGTATCCACCCATAGAGGAGTGATTAAAGGAGTTAACATACATGAAAGGTTAAGAACAGTTTTCAAAACATGGCAAGAACTGTAAACTTTGAGTTGTTATTCCAAGGGATCTGGAGGGCAAAGCCTGAGGAAGCAAAACACATTGCTTTACAGCGCCTGTAGGTTCTGAAAAGATTAGGCTGGGGCCCACCAGAGACAGAAGAATTGCTGAGAGCTGTGAGGAAGAACAGGATGGCCCTTTTGGGGAGACACCATAAATGGTTTGAAGCAGAGTCAGTTTTATAGGAGCTTTTATTTTGTACCTATTTCGGGGAAGAAAACTTATGCTAGAAAAGGGCCAGGGGAATAAAATTGCTTATATTTAAAGAAAGGTCTACCTGAGCTCTAATAAATTCTGTTTGTCACCAAAAATAGATCTGGACCCGTTTTCAGAGGGTGGAATAGTCCTTGAAATGCTTGCTTATCTGTGGCAGGAACTACTGCAGAGACGTATTGAAGATTATGCTTGGTTAAGATGTCCCAAACGGGGACACAATCACAGGGGTGCATTTGGGTTGGTGGGGGTGGGGTGGGGGCTCTCCTTGGCAAGGTTAAATTTTAAAGACTCAGAGGTGAGGGACACATACAGGGGTGAGTCAAGTGCAAATGAAATTTCTGGCAAGCATAAAAAGTGAAGCACACCACCACCACCACTCCTCTCTCTAGAGTTAAACCCAGACTTAACTAAGAACTTGCAAATTGTTTATTTTGTGGCTTTGTCCCCTTTCAAGGGCAAAATTTACATTTGGTCTTTTCCTTTTTGTTCTGTATCTTTTTGTTTCAAGCCAGGCAGGGCTCACGGAAGAGAATCCAAGCTGGAGACTGGCTTAAGCGAAAACTAATTAGGAAAGCAAATCCGCTGCTCCCTTCAAAAATCAAACATCGCCTACCAGAATCAAGTCAAAATGACTTTAAATTGTCTGTTATTTGGGAATATCTGTACCGCGGCTCCTTCAATTACCAAGTCCAATTTGGAGTTGACTGCAAACTTAAGCACTTTTAGCAGGAGAAGTTCATGAGTCATTCAGGCTAAATCTAATTCGTCTGTACAGTATTTCTTGGGCAAAGGTGGGTAGCGAGGGATTTGCCTAAGTATGGAGACGAGGAAAATTGCAGCATGAGGGACTTTCCCTAAGTAAGGTGGGGGCAGAAAAGGAAGATTGGATGTGGCTGTCCTTGCCTCCATCCTGTCCTGACTGCTGTTTTGCCTGCTGGCAACTTGTGACTGCTCCCTGCCCCTTCTCTCTCCTCTCTCTCTCTCTCTTTGCACGCACAGAGACTATTTGGGGAAAATAAAAAGCCTGGGTATAGCAATGTTTACACTTATTATGTCTATGTGCATCCCCATATCATGCACATCCCGTGAAAACCTGGAAGCCATCCTATCTGAATATAATTGAAAGGGCGCATGCTAATTTAGACCCTGTGACAGCACTGTAACCAAGATTTACAGTCGCAAATGGTTGACAACTCAGCTATTGGATGAAAAGAGGGTGATGGGAATCTGATTTGATGGGATGACCCTTTCTGACACGTGAACAAAGAAACCTGCATACCTATTCTTAACCAGGCTCTGGAGACTTCCAGTAATTGACATTTGGAGCTGAGGCTCCCACTGGTCCCAGTTCCTGGGGATATTTGCATCTCTTTCTGTGTTTGGGTTTTGTCTGTCTGATCCCTCTGAGCAGGCTGGGAAGCAGCACCCTTCTCTGTGTTGGCAGGAGGCTCACAGACGCCCTCCGCCCACACGTGCTCATTGCAGCTGGCCTTCTTCCTCTCTGGCTGGGGTTTCCAAATAGAAGCCTGGGGCTTTCTATTCCAGGAAAAATGCAAATACTACTTTGAGCTTTTATGAGTTGCTATACCTGAGTGCCACTGATAAATCCAAGTTTAGGCATCACAATTGCTATTTATCATAGTAGTAAAAAGGGAGACGACAGGACTGGATCCTGAAGTTGTGGTACAACAGAAACCATGATGAAGTCGGGACTCGGGATTTAGGGGTTTCATGCAAAATTTCTCCCACAAGGGAATGATTAGGTTAAATTGTAAAATCTGTGAATGTGGTTGTTGGACCTTCTCTTTGTCTCCTTGGTATTACTCATTTCACCCCGCCCGCCTTCCTATATTTGGGTTTTATTCTGTATCTTCCTAAAAAAAACCTCTTCTCTTGAAAAGATTCCATGATTGATTCATACAATCATACAGATGGGAGTTTATATGTTACTTCTTAGGGTGTTTCTTTTTCTTTTCTTTTTTTTTCTTTTTGGCATTTTAATTGGGATAAAGCCTTTGAGCCAAAGGAGTAAACCTTTTGTCTGGGAATTTCAGGTCTCTTGTGGGGACCATATTTCCACCTTAAGGTAAAGACTGGAGTTTTTTTCCTGGAATTATTAAAACATCAATATTTGACTCACAGACATAGAAAACAAACTTATGGTTACCAAAGGGGAAAGGCTGGAAGGAAGGATAAATTAGGAGTTTGGAATTAAAATATACACAATACTATATACAAAATAGATAACCAACAAGGACCTACTGCATAGCACAGGGAAATAAACTCAATACCTTGTAATAACCTGTAATGGAAGAGAATGTAATAAAAGAATATATATATATTTATATATGTGTATAACTGAATCACTTTGCTATACAACTGAAACTAACACAACATTGTAAATCAACTCTATTTCAACGAAAAGTTTTAAAAAAGGAAAAAAGTCAACATTTAAACACTTAGACGCCATTTCTCTCTCTATAAGACCAGTCTCCCCTAAGACGAAGGTAAGGGTGTGAAATCTGGAAGATATTTTGAAGACGCCATTCTCTTCTTCACCATTTGTCACCAGGGCAATCACTTAGAAAACACAAATCTCTTCACTCCAATTGAAAGCCAGAAGCAGTGTATCAGGGCTCTTAGAATAAAGACCAACATCCCTGACACAGTCAGCAAGGCCCCAGGAGATCTCAGCCTTCTCTGGAAGCCTGGTCCCTCTTGCTTCCTGAGTTATCTTCACACAGACCTTCTCCCAGTTCCTCAACCAGGCAAGCCCTCCTGCCCCGGCTAGAATGCTCCCTCCTCGAGCCAGGACATCTGAGACCCCCTCTCCTGGAAAAGACATCCCTACCTCTCCTTCTTCTCCATCCCCCACCTCATGCTGTCTGTTAAAATAACTGCAAATCGCCCTTCAGATACTGGAGCACGTCAGTTCCTCAGGGGATACTTTGATGATTAGGGCCCATGCCTGTGTTATTTGCTCTATTCTTATCCATTAGTGCACTGAGCCAATTTGCAATTATACATCTATCTGTGCCATTATTTACTAAGTGTCTAAGTGTCCATCTCCACAATGACAAGGGCTGCACGTGAATCACTCATCCTTGCTATTCCATCCCATCCCTAGTACACTTCCCGGCTCACAGTTTGCAGTCAGAACGAAGTATGCTATCAATGAGCTTATCTATGGGGCTGAAACCCTGAAGTTTGTAGAAATTCTCTTTTATTCTGATTGAATAATTAGGATCATGTTAGTTCATTTTGTGATGAGAAACTTAAAGGGAGTTGCCATCAAAACATGTATTATTTTTCTTTGATAAGTTTGATGTATATGTGTACATATTTATACATAAGTAAATGTGTAGCATAATTGGGATATTTAATTTTTCAAAGGACCTTTTGTATCTTCTATCATATTTGCTCATCAAAAACCTCTGTGAGGAAAGTGAGGCATTTTATTGTGAAGAAATTAAGATATATACATATATTATGTAATAGTGAATATCAACTCTAGTATATAGTAGACACATAATACAGTAGATATCTATTATAATATGTAGTAGATATATAATATACTAGTGTATATAATACCCTAATATATAATCTATATACTATATCTTCTATACTACATAGTAGATATATAGTATATATAAGATATATACTAATTTATTAGTATGTAATTATATATTATATATACATAATAGATATTACATATGTTATATAAACCAATTAACCAGCATATTATATATATTTACCTAAAGCCACCCTGCAGGCTAGTTGCAAAGACAGAATTCATTACTGAATTTTATAATCCAGAGTGATGATTAAGATGCTCATAACTCTATGTGGGTGTTGTTGAAAAGAATGACTCCAGACAACCCTTCCTTCCGTGTTGGTGGGTGTGAAAATGGCTCTTTAATTTTTGCACTGTCTTTTGCTTCTTGCTCATGATAATAAATAGACAGATGCTATGAGAAGTCTGTCATTGAAGACTTTTCTGTAAAGCGAGAGAGAATAAATCAGAAGTCGGAAGCAGTCGAGCCCAAAATGGTTTTGTTGACTAGGATGTTCTCGGACCAGAGCCCTAGACCTGCAGTTTACTGATTAAATTGCTCCACAGTTTGCATGGGTTATCCTGAAAATGAAAGGATATGTAATTTGGAGAAAATGTAGGATTTAAAGTATAGAAGGAATCAGGAAGAACAAAGAAAGGAAAGTTACACGTGTTTATCATTTCCTTTGTATCAAAGACTTTGCTTGGTAATTTCAAATGTTTTGCCTCTCTTACTTAATCCTCCCCACACCCTGAGAGATGGAGGTATTGTTATTGACCTGTTACAGCAGAGGAGTCAGTTAACATGCATCATGTCACAGGCGTATCCTGATTTGTGGATCTGTTCTACCACTCTGAGCTCCACGAACCAATTCCATTGGCTTAAGATCTTCTCCTGGAGCCATTTTTCCAGTTAAAGTGAATATTCCACCATAAGTTGACTGTCCCATTAGTTGAGGTTCTAGGATCTATGGAATGAAATGACTGGTGTGCTGCCAGGCTTGGGGTTGCCATGCCAACCTTCTGCAGATACCTATAGAGCTGGTCTGTATATAACTCCTTATTCTCACACCTTGCCCTATGCAGTGCTTGGGAGAACTCTTGATGAGATGGGCTTTCCATTTGCAGAGGACAGCTGTCATCCAAGAGCTGCTTTGGTAATTTATCACCAATTCTCCACACCTCGGTCCCACTGGAAATATCCTTCAAAAAGTCACTACCATGTTGGTAATTCCCAGGCCTTGCCTTGGTGTTCCTGTCTTGCTATTTAGGATATCCTACAATCATGTGTTATACTCGACTTCCCCCAAAACTCAGCTAGGATGCTTGCTCCAGGTGGACCACTACTTCTTTCACCTTGTTCTAAGTCAGGATGTCACAATAACGTGTCCCAGTCATGATATCAAGCATCTTAAACATATTTTATTATCTAATCCATAAATTCACACTGAAAGATAGGAAATATAGTGATTCTCCATTTTTCTGAAAAGGAAACTGAAGCAAAAGAAAAGTTCTCCAAGGATACAGAGCTTGAAGGAAGTTGAGCTGGGATTTTGCACCCAAGTATTGCCAACCAGGATGTACGGATGGGATGCTGGATGGGAATAGATGCGCGTTCTTGACTTAGTTTTCTACCTTTATTTCGACAAATAAGTGCAACATCCGTAGTGTACTGCTTTAGCATAGATATGGATAACTCTTACTGAGTAAGATATATGGATAATTTTAATCATACAGAATTGATAGGCAGGAAACATACTGGTTTTGTATCCACTCTAGCCTCAATCCTGTAAGAGGATTTACAGATGTAAGGGTACATCATACCCTAGGAGGTGACACCTGCAACTCAGACACTGTAATGGACCAGTCAAAAGAGGGAAAGTTGCAAAGTTCTGGAAACTTTATGTGAGCTTAGAGAATCTTTTGGCATGGAGGAAACCCCTATGGTCTTAGAGGGTAATGAAGAAGAGAGAGTTTAGAATTTGGGGAAATTATACTACTGTGGTTTCTGCATGTGCACATCACACCTCCCGCTGCACAGAACTGGTCACTCTTTAACCCTCATTTTCAATCTCGTCTTCTCGGACTCCTGCCACTAGAATCTGTTCTCAACCTATACTTGTTGAGTGAATTGACCTGGGAAATATTTTCTGTGGGATTTCATATTTGATTTCAATCATATTTGATTTGATTTGAAATTCAGCAGGAAAGCATTATGTACATATATAGAATTTTGTTAGAATACATGTATTTTAATGACTTTATAGCATAATGTGGAAGCAATTTTCACTTCTGTTTAAAATTTTTGGTTGAACGTAAGATTTTCTTTGTGGAGGCTGGGGTACAGGCTCAATTATTTGCTAATCTGGGGTCTTTGGCAAGGCAATCTTGTGTCTCGGTGATTTGCAAGTGTCACTTACAAATTGGCACTGGCCATCTACCCCTACAAGGATTAAATCATGAGCTGCTACAGCTGCTGACCTTCAATGCCTCCTGAAAGGAGTTCAGGGTAAAAGATCAGGAATGAGGCATTCTGTGCTCTGGGGAAAACTGGCAGAATATGTCTTCAGGTAGTTATTTATTCTCAGGTGACAAATTTCTGAGCCCAATTCTTGCATCTCCTCGTATCTAAAATCCTTCATGGTGACATCTGCTCCTCGTGACTAGCAGTAACATTCATGAGACGAGCAGAAAGCTTCTGCAAAAAATATGTTTGATTGCATGTACTGCTCCTTCATCAAACACACATATGTACTGGCCTTCCCCCTACCTCTTTGGAGCAGTTTCTCAGAGGAATCTGAAATGCTGTCTCCCGGCCTATAGTCCTCATTTTGCCCCAAATAAAACTTAACTCGCAACTCTCATGTTGTGCATTTTAGCAAATTCATTGGCATGAAAGCATCCTTGAGTAACTTTTGTTAACATCTTTAGCCTGCATGTTAAAAAATATTTCATGGTAACATGAAGTTTATCCAAGTACTCTTTTTAACTTTCCATGTTATGATTTTGTTAAAAACACTTTTTTAAGTGGATATTTTGCAAAGGTGATAGAAAATTACGGCATTCAGGAAGGATACCATTCATTTTCTTACAACCAATTGTATCATCATGAATTAGTCTTACGGTGTCGATTCAATTTCGGGGGAAGCTAAATGCTATAAATCTTGCAGGGGTGCCATGATCACTTAGTGACTGGGGAGCAATGCACTGAATTCCTCGGATTGCACTCAGGACATTCTCTGTATTTCCATGCAGCAAATATCCTATAATAGGCTTAGTGGTAGGAAATCACCTATAAATTTGGGAATATAGTTAGCCACAAACAGGAGGAGCCTGGGCAGGATCTGAACAGCACAGGAAAACAATGATTATGATCTATTTGTATCTTTCTTTCTGAGTATGGTCATGGGAGGGGCATCTTTGAAACCTCTTGGCATTGCCGTGCTGCTCCACATGTGGAAAAACAGTTCAGGTTTGTTTGTAAACAAGCATTTCATCTTCTATGTTAAAGGGTTCTGCATAATGGAGTATGTCAACAATTCCATGCTGAAGTTACAGGACCTACAGTTCTTGTCTTAATAAGAGGACACCTCATGCAACAGCTATAAAGTTGAAATGAAGGGAATGCAGGTAAAATCCTAAATCCAAAAATAAAACCTCCAGAGTGACAAATAACAAAGCAAAGTCTTACCACTCAGGGAACTGTTTAACATTTCAATTACCCTTATTCATGAGTATTACCAATGTGGTAGCCACAGTAGGACTTGCTGGGAACTCGTGGCTTAGAAATAACAACCATAAAGATTTTAGATGCTTGGATCACAAGTTAGAATGGGAGAAATGATTTTGCTACCTGGTCATTTGAGAAGGAAGGTCCATTGCTTCTCTTAGCAGAAATCCCCAAACATTCTGGCTGTTCTGATCATTTTTCCCCACCTGCTTCAGGTAGCAAATTGACAGTGGGAATGTAAATGTTGGGGCAATAGAAATTATGCAAATGTTGCATTCCGGCAAGACAAATTTCAAGCCCTTGAGGTCTTTTAAAGAACATTAATTCTAGAAATTCGATACAAAATTTAACTTTTTCATGCTAATAATGATTTCATAAAGAAAAACTCATTAGTAAAGGTGACAAATATGAAGTTCTATTGAACATTTAAATTCAAGAATCTCAGTGAATGCCCCAGGGAGATATTTACCCAGCCAATGACTCTCTGATGTTATTAACAAGGAATTTATTCAAGAAAGTCTCCATTTATGGGTTTACATAAGAACAATATCTACTTTACAAAAGCTTGTGTTCTCAGTATAGCACATACCTAATTTACAATGACTTTTGGTTACCATTTTCATTAGGTTGGTTCAATAGTATTTGATAATTTTAATTCAGTTTTATGAGATCCCAGGTTCCCATTTATAGGAAAAGAAAATGAATGCAGAGGAAATAAATTTTTAAGAAGCAAATTTATCTCTCAAATGAGCTCTGCTAATTTCAGTAGCAAATCTGAGGTGGAGGAAAGTTAACCTTCAATATTTCTACGGCGGTCCTTTTGGGGATAGACTATGGACATCCATTAAAAACCACTCAGATCCACAGCATCAGTGCTTTGCAACTGTGATGATCTGTGCGGTGATATTACAATAGACTCCCTTATGGAATACTGACATGGAAGAGGTGCCCCAGGGTCTAAGCAAAGGGTGTTTTCATGGGTTGAGGACAGGAAGGGAACAGTGGTCCTCAGGCATGGATCAGGTCTAGGAAAATAGAACCAAAATAGATGAAAGTTGAGTGCTGCAAGTTTCTGAAATAAGGATTATGGAGTAAACAATTATGAGAGGTCAAGAATTTAGGTAGGAAAACCATTACTTAAGCTTAATCAAGAATGTGAAATCAGGGCAGACTCAGAGCCCCAGACATAGGAAGATGAGAAAGTCACATCATAGGCCCAGTCATCAGATGATAGACCAGCCCTGATGATGCAATGAGGAGCTTGCCCTCCTTGACTGGAGAAGGGATGAATTAACAAGAGGTTATGAGACACACACACACACACACACACACACACACACAAACACACACACACACACACACACAGAGAAAGTTAAGATTTTTTTCACCAGTTAAGTTTTCCGTTAAAGCTATCTGACTTAAACTTCCATGATGATAACTTCAAATTCTTTGCCAGCTAATCTGCAAATAGCATAGGGCCATGCAAAGCAAAACACTTCCCCAATCTTATCAACAAATTGAAAGAATCAAATACTATTTGTCAACAATGAAGTCCAACTTTTCACAATATGGTCAGCATGTTGACCGAGGAAATGTAAATAAAATTCCCTGTCATACCACACACAGGGTCCTGATGACTCAGCCATGGTTTACAGTGACTCCTGGGACAATTATGGGTGACAAAGGCCACAGAAGGCAATTCTCTCCTTACCCTGACATTGCCATTCTGAAGTGGCCTCTTTCTTCTGACTCTTCTGGTAAGGGAATAGGTCTACTAAGCAATTGTTCAGTGAATTTGGTCAATGTAGAAAACCAAACTAGATTATTCACCTTCTAAATGTCAGCTTTTATTTCCTAAAGTCTTATTTGTGTTTATTCTCTTTATATAGCTCTTTCAAGTGCCCTTGGTCTATTAGGAAACAGACTGTTTCTAAAAGTCTGCTTTATCAATAGGGGTCCTGAGTTACAAGGTCAGCCTTGTGTTAAGTCGGGATTTAAACAAACGTCTGATTTTGGGGGGTCTTGGTCCCTGAGACATTAATATAAAACCTTTGGAACCAAAGTCAAAAGCTCTATTTTTTAGTTGTATGTGGACGATACAGTCTGTCTGAAATGCGTTTGCTATTGCTGGAAGTGAATCTACAGAATATACGGTGCATGATAGACATCGTCACTGTATTTTATAGCACATGATGAAATGAGATGATAAAAATGACATCAAGCTTTGGATTTCAGTGTCTAAATCACCCATTTTACTCATCACTTGGCAGCTAAATGTCTCTTAAATACTGTGCAAGTTTTTATGATTTAATGTTTGCCCAAAGAACTGAAGGAAATATGTTAAGCTGCATTACCAAGTAGAGTCAGAAACCATCAGATGTTTGATATAGTTTCCTTTGGCTTCTGAGAAGAGGAGGGCAGGGCCAAAGTTTGAGCTGATCTGTCTACCTCTGGACTCCCCATTCCCAGAGGCTCATCAAACCCACATGACAGACAAAGCAAATTAAGAGTTTACCTTTTTTCCACCACTACATTTAACCTGCTCTGATAGCCCTTTCAAGCTCTTCTTTTTTTCAAAAAAAATTGATATTTTGGTCTCTGGTGGTCATTTGTGTTTCGCCTCCTGCCTTTATGAGCTTTGGTGTTACCAAAAAGAATTTATTATTTTGGAGGAATCTTAACTCACAGTGGTTAAAGGCTCAGTGAAGTAGCTTCCAGTGCTATGACGGCTACATGCCTACCAGTTTTCTTGAAGACTCTGTAGCCTATAAACCTTGTTTCTCCAGTTTAGGAGCTTCAAAATAGGATGTTCTATTCTTGTGATGGAAGGTGGCCTAATATGACAAAGTACTCACTAGTTGTGATTTTTAAACTTTATTATACTGAACCCTCTGCCAATGCAAAGAGCTTGCTATCCCCGTCCCTCACACCATCACTCAGATGCCTGGTAAGAACAGGGCCAGAAAACAGTGACGTCTAGTTTCCAAACTCACTTTGTCTCTCCTCTGCTTTGAATAGGTAATAATCACGGTCAGCCTTCACACGGACGGAGGATCAAGCCACGTTGCAGTGTGACTCCCACTTTTTAGGGGCTTTGTGATGGTCCTATGACTCCCTATGTTCACCCGACTCTTGCCTCATATTAAAACACACACAACTCTCCATCATCAGTGGTGCTTCTTTTGATCCCCAGACATGACAGCCGGGTAGTATGTGAAGGTTGTAACGTGGATAACTTCTAAGATGTTATTGATCATACTTCAACGCAAGGAAATATGTGAGATTATTTTGTGGAAGTAGAAGGCCATGAAGGTAGAAATTCTAAAAAAGGGTGGAGAAAGGGAACCAAGAAAGAAGAAGGATAAGAAATCAAAAATCCAGAAATCCTGGAGATGGTCTTGCCTAAGGGCCTTCGCGTTTGGCCCCGTTGACAAAACTCCAGGGCTTTACAGAATCTAAATTGCCTTTTGTCACCCTCTCAATTAGAGAAGCTAATCCTAATGTTACTGAACAGTCCTGAGCGATAAAGTGTGTGAAATAACTTCCCTCCCATAACCACGCAGGTCGTATGTGACCCAGATCACAGCTACTATCCACACAATGCATATGTATTTTAGGATTAAGTTTTCCCTTTTCCATCTGTGTTCTAACTCTGTGCCATATGTCACCTAACAAGGTATTATCCATTATTCTTTAATTCAGTTCACTGCATTTTGTTCCTCTTGTCCCTTGAAAATTAGCCTGTCTGTAATCAGAAATCACTTCCACTCACAGTTCAGTGCACCTACTGGAGATGCGGCAAATGCTTGTTTACAGGGCTGGTAATTGGATTAAAACTTTGAAAAGAAACAGAAAAATGGAATGTATTGAAAAAAATGAAAGACACAAGCATGAAAATCAACAAAGCCAAAACAAATTACAAAGCTCTAATGAATAAAATTGCTATTAATAGAAATCGTTTATCAGTAACAATATTCCTGAGTTTGTTTATCAATATTCAATTGCAATGATATTTAAAAACCTAAGAGAAGAAGGAAAAGGATTCTGAATAGCCTTTCTGTGAGGATGACTTGAGAACAGTTGATTAGTTTCTGTGCATCTTCCGGGCTGTCTTGAAAAATGGGCAGTGCATAAATCTTCATGAGGTCTAGATATAGAAACACTACAGTAGGGACACCGCCCCGTGTTAAATTATTTCAGAAGGAGAATTAATTATCTTTTAAAATTTGAGTATTGTTGTTTTGATCCTTAAAATCACAGCTAAGAAAATGATGCATATGATCTCTTTCCACAAATTCTTGCTGAGTGGTAAGAACAGGTGTAATGTGACATTGATAGTCACTGAGTGTGGTGTGTATTTTGTCAATTCAGGAGGGATGGCATTGGCATATAGTTTGTTGCTTCCAACCTCAAAACTATCCTCATAGGCCTAATTTTCTATAACCTTATTCTAATAACCTTATTCAAAATATTTTTTTCAAAAGACCCCGATGTTCTGGATAAACAAAATAAAACACCTTGCAAAAAACCAAAAGTGATAGCAAGTTAAGAATCTGAAATCAAATAGTCACACAGGGATGTCAATATCCAACAACAGGTAAGCTTTGATATAAATGTGCTCCAAACAGGTGATGGAGCAGACTCAACAGTAAACACAATCCAGAAGAGAAAAATCCAAAGAGAAACAACAGAAATGTTCCTACACCAAAAAGCACAAAAAAGCAGAAAACCAGAAAATCAAATTCATGTGACTTCACCACCATCACTACTTTTCTGGTAGGTGTCTTGAAGCTGTGCATCTTAAGTCTGTGAAAGAGGCAAGCTCTTACCTGTGTGGCTGGATCACTCCTTCTCAAGCTCTGCAGGTCTAAAGATGAAAAAAAATACACATAATTAGTTTCAGTCCTTTAATTTGAGAGAGATATTCTATGCGAACATAATTTTAAAAACTTGTTTTTTTGTTAAAAAAGAAGATGGAATGAAAGCAATGCGTAACAATTAAACAAGTGAGATGAATTTTCTTTTATTTGCTTTTGCAACTTGCTCATTGACCTAAAGTGAAGACAGGAGTAAAATTTAGTTGTGGGGGACTTGTTCAGTCCTCATCAGAATAAAAATGATGGTGCTGAATAATTGATTTCTGCCACGTCTGTGCTAATAAGATTTTTATTAGGGTTTGTCTATATTATCTTGGGGTTTTGGGTACCTGATGGCTACCTTCTAGTTTATCCATATCGATTGAATTGTGGGGAAGGAAGAGAATTAATGCCCTTCCTTTGCCACAGAAATTCTATCCAGGGACTTAATGTCACAGAATTATTATGGGAATCTGTTTGGTCTGTTTTGTTTAGGTTGTAAACTCTAGAACATTAGCCAGTTGTTCTGGTCCAATGCTCACTGAAATCCATTTACTATGTGTAACATTTTCATTTTTTGACCAAGCAATAAAAACTGGGTTCTAAAATGTTTTAAATGAGTTACAATTCATTTTCATGGTTGTCAGTGGTACAAGATTGATGAATTAGGAGCAGTGAGGAATATTCTATCATAAATGGAAAACCTAAATCCAATTCTAGAACCTCTGAATCCATTAGCCCACCCAGCGGTTGGCAAACCATGGCTCAAGGGCTGAATCCAGCCTGCTACCCATTTATATATGAGCTAAGAATGATGTTTCCCTTTGTAAGGGATTAAAAAAAAAATCAAAAGGAGAATATTTCATAGCATGTAAAAATAATACAAAATTCAAATGTTGGTGTCCATAAATAGAGTTTAATTGGAACATAGCCACGCACATTTGTTTACATGTTGTCTGTGGCTGCTTTCATGCCATTATGGCACTGTAGAGATAGGTAGGTAAGTAGTTACAAGAGGTAAGTATTTAGAACAGAGAGGATACAGCCTGCAGATCTTAAAATATTTACTACCTGGCCCTTTAAGAAAAAATGTATTGACCTCTTAGCCTGTGGTTGATTTCGTCTTTGTTGGGGACATGGTGGGGGGGGCGGTGTTGATATGATAAGATCCT
Organism: Hippopotamus amphibius kiboko; assembly: GCF_030028045.1. Classification (NCBI taxonomy): domain Eukaryota; kingdom Metazoa; phylum Chordata; class Mammalia; order Artiodactyla; family Hippopotamidae; genus Hippopotamus; species Hippopotamus amphibius. The sequence goes on along the minus strand of NC_080189.1, from coordinate 115,292,196 downwards.
AATAACTGAGGCTGATCATTACAGGTAGGCAAGTGATAGCTTTTCAGACCAGCAAAATCAAAGTGACTGTATTTTGTCCTGGGGTCCTCTAGGATGCAGACCATAGGGGGCAAATTTATGGACAAATGGAGTCCTTAGCTGTTTGTGCAGTAACGTCATTGCTGGACTCTGGTTGCCTATCAAATCCATGTTTTATTTTATAGTAAGACTTCAAGACTCTCCTTAGTATTTGATAAGAATATCTAGAATATTAACTCAATATAGAATAAGTCCAAAAACAACACTTGAAAGAAATGAAACACAACATATTCGTATATACTTATATATGTCTATAACGATTTATAGGAAGCATTTCTATGAGGTTCAAACACAGATATAACCAAACTTTATTTTTAATGAAAAGATACATACATATAACATATACATTCACATATGTACAGTTAAGGATTAACCTTGCCCAAGAGAGGTTTGACCTTTGCCCTCAGTCTCGGGATATCCTGCCTGATGAGAGTGTCCTTGTTTACCTGGGGGCCTTGGTTTGCTACAGATCATCTATGTTGCCAGGGTGACTTCTAGCCCATGGGGAGCTTGGACTATGCAGAAGAAACTCAACCTCTGGAGGGGCTGGAAACAAAGGTCAGCCCAGCAGATGACCAACTTAGCTTATGTGACCGAGCCCCAGTTAAACTTCTGGGCTCCAAGGCGTGGGTGGGCTTTCCCAGTTGGCAATACTGTGTATGTATTGCCACACATCATTTCTGGGAGACATAAGCCCTGTCCACATAACTCCACTGGACAGCACCACTAAAAGCTCTGCACTTGGAACCCTCTTGGACCCTGCCCCACGTGCCTCTTCCCTAAGCTGAGTTTAATCTCTGTACTTTCGCTATAATAAACCATAACTGTGAGTATAATAGCTTTCACATGTTCTGTGACTCCTTCCAGCAAATTATAGAACCTGAAGATGATTTGGGGATGATTTGTACCTAGTGTCAGAAATAAGGGTAGTCTTGGGGTCCCCTGAAAATTGTAGTATACACATAGTTTTTTAAAAACTTATATACGCATATATACATATGTATCACAAAAAAACTCATGCTAGTGGTAATCTGGCTTGTGTGGTGGGGCATGACATGTGGTTTCTAGGATACTAGCAACGTTGTATTTCTTGATCTGATGGTGGTTAAATGGATAGTAACATCTAATTATTCTTTAAGCTGTGCTTATACATTTTATATTCTCTTCGGTATTTATAATATCTCAATATTTTAAAAAAGAGCAAAAAACTCTCCACAGAGTACATTACTATAAACACACTTACACATACACACAAACAGGGTCCAGTGTATCAACTAAAGTGTCCAGCTAAAGAAAAGACTGCCATTCTGTCCTTAGTCTTATTATCCAAGGACTATTACCTATTTTTCATGAAGAAACAAGTCACTTAGTTGTTCCAGGATCACAATTGTCGTGGTCGTGTGATAGAATATGGATTTTAATTTGTTTTAGTTTCTGCTTTCTGAAGTCTTGAAAATTCTGTCCCACTGGGGCTTCCCTGGTGGTGCAGTGGTTGGGAGTCCACCTGCTGGTGCAGGGGACACAAGGTTTGAGCCCTGGTCCAGGGGGATCCCACATGCCTCGGAGCAACTGGGCCCGTGTGCCACAACTACTGAAGACTGTGTGCCCAGAGCCTGTGCTCCACAACAAGAGAAGCCACTGCAATCAGAAGCCTGTGCACAACGAAGAGTAGCCCCTGCTCTCTGCAACGAAGACCCAACATAGCCAAAAATAAAATAAATAAAATAAATTTATGAAAAAAAATTCTGACCCACCGCTCACATGTGTATCTTGGAATGGACTATGTGATTTATCTTGTTTTGACTTAGTTGTAGTGGAATGAACCCCATCTGCATAGGTGAGATCAAATGAGTTTAAAATCTCAGCTACTCATTAGAGCCACACGTGATCATAACAGTGAAATGTAACTTCCTTTAAGGATGGGAACTGGGATTTCTCTCCCCTTTTCAGCACCTCTCCCAGGTCTGGGACTAATGTGTGCCTAGGTAAATAATTCTGAACTGTTTGATAGCAAGATGAGTTCAAAGCCATCGACAGTCAGTCCCCTGCACCCATAGACATCTATTCAGCCCCTGTTTCTGGCCTTTTTGCAGCCATCGCCTGCCTACGCAATAGATGCAACATTGTCACATGGAAAGATCACCGTTACACAGAAAGACCAAAAAAAAAAGCTTGTGACTTCTTAGAGCCAGATATTGAACTTCTTTAGCAGTGGTCGCTGCCTGGTGTCTGACAAGGTTGATTATAGCCCCAAAGTAGAGATTTAACGTGACCACAGCCAGGTAAAACATTTTAAAATATTCATTTAACTTCTTAAGGTAGCACATATAATTTATTGACCTTTGACAATAACCTAAAAATCAACACAGTTTGGAAAGATTTTTGCTAGCTGTTGGGAACGTGGGTATCTCCCCCCCAAATAATATCGATCGCAAAGGGAAAAAGATTATAAAGCTGGCTGGCCACTAGCTCAGTAGAATAGTCAAAGTACACTAAAGACACAGAATCTTGCTGTTGATACATTTCTCCCTCAGTAGTCTGCTCAGACAGAGGGATACGTAGAGACCGAAGACAGAAACTTACTGGGTCGTCTTCTAAAGTGACTGCCTTTTAAAAGGCACCCGGATCGACTCTCACAGGTCAATTCCCAGTAATTGCATTACCTGGCTTCATCTGATTCCATTGTTCATATGGGCCTAAATAATCAGGCCCGTCTCATTGATTAGCGGCTTGTTCTGGCCAACGGAACAACTCAATCAAATTGACCCCATGGCAACCAGTTTCATTGTTTAGCAGATAGCAGTTAGGATTCCCCCAAAGCTTGAGGAGTCAGCCTTATTTGGGCCATTTTAAATAAAGCACTAAATGCCAGGTAGCTTCCAAGCAAAGATTGTGAGCGAAGGGAAGAAACCACCGGGGGGCAGGGCTGGCGTCACCTTCTGTTGGGACATCCCTTGGACACAATCTTGGCAGGTCTCAGATTTCCTTGTGTGTAACAACCATTCAATGGGACTTGCCTAAAAACTCTGATTCTCAGGCAGGTCCCACTCCAGAAATACTGATTCAGTATTTTGTGCTGGGGCCCCAGGGATATGCGTTCTCAAGAACTACCCAAGTCATTCTGATATTGATGGCCTCGGAGAATCTTCCAGAAACACTAAGTTTCTCTTCGTCCTGTAGCCCAGTCCTAATCAGTCAGACCTGCTTCTAAGCTTCCAGAAGGGGCAGTTGGTTTCCACTGCGACCATACAATTCCTGTGCTTAATGCCAAGACCCATGAGCAGCAAACATTCTATGACCCAGTAGAAAAGGTTGCACCCAGTGACCTTGTCCACAAGCCATAGGACCCATTTGGCCATCATATAAGTGGTACTTACTTGGCATCCTATTTAATTTTGAGGATGTAAAGGATGTGACCCGTCAAAGCACTTTATTAACATCATGTAAATGTATATTCTAATATCCCCAGAGAATAAACTTGGCAGATTTCTTTCCACAGACCACACATTGTTATAATCATCATTACCTTACAGCCGTCAAATAAAACCATGAACAGCTAAGCTTGTCTGTTTTTTTTTTTGGACTATATTAAAATACTTTATATTGTTAATAAATGAAGGCAATTAAAGGTTAAGTATTTTGCTCATCTAGTCCTTAGAATAATGATGGATTATAAAGGCAGTTTCGATTTTATTCCCCAAGTTTAAATTTGGCATTCACAGTTACTAAAAGTCTAAGGGCCAAACTATATATAATCTATTTTAATGTTTGTCAATTTTTAATCAGAATTTTGGTCTAGGGTAAGTAACCTGTTTTGTCTAATAGCTACAGCTGGGCCGACCAATCAGTGTGTTATTACTCTTACTAGAAACTCTTGAAGGTTTAATTTCGTTCAACAAACATATGCTGAGCATATGCTACGTTTAAGGCATGTAGATACTCAGTCCCTGCCTGCAAGAGGCATGCCATCTACAGTAAGTAGTAATAATACTGTGAAAAATGTGTAAAATCTCTAAGAGGAGTTTAAGTGAAACTGTCTAGGGTGGAGAGGGAAAGAAAATTATATCTTGTGAGGATAAATGAAGATGTCTTGGAAGAATTGGAATTAGCTATGATGGGTAGGCAAGGGGTATTGAGAAAATACATCATCCAGCAGATTGCATTTTGAGAGTGATAGCACACGATAGGCTGTAGGCTATTATCCTTCTATGTCTTGGAGTCCTGGCTCTTTTGAGGCATCACTAATTTCAAATCCAGGATCCAACTAGTGGTACGAGCCAGGAAGATGATGTCCCATTCCCTAGCTTTGTAAAGTCATTTGCTCTCTTTGTCTCAATTTCTTTAGCTGTGCAATATATTACTTAGGATTTCTTCTTATCTCAAAGAAACATCAGAATAATAATAGCTTTTATTTGATTCGAACTCTATTCTTCACAGAACATCAACCCATATATTATCTCTTTTGGTTAATATAACTTACTTTTCATGTATTTGGGGCTGACATTTTCATCTCTATTTTGCAAGTGGGGAAACTGAAGCTCAGAGTTAAAAAAAAGCAAATTGCCTAAGGCCACCCTGCTTTCAATGAGAGACCCACGATTCAAATCCATGCCTTTTGCTGCCAAACCACTACTAAGCTGCCTCTCTTCACAGTGAGGAGTGAATAGGGGTCGATATAAACATATTTTGTAATAGAGACAACATTAAGACTCCCTTAACTATAACACAACTAAGATTCATCTTAAACCTAACCTACATTTTCTTACATGTAAATTTTAAGGAAGAAAATATATCATTAAAAGCAAAGCAAAAAATAACAAAACAGCAATAAATAAAAGCTGGTATCAGGAAAATAAAATAGAAATATTTGGGTCAGTCAGATACTAAGCGTTTTTGATGTGATGCCTCATAAAATACATATGCTATTTTTAGCCAAAAATGCTTAACAAGAATCCATCAAGTCTTTAACTATACCTTCCACGTTACAGGAAACATGAGAGATAGAGGAATAAGCTAAATGACACCAAGAAGAAGAAACCAATCAAAACCATCCTGGTTTGGCTTCCTTAACAGACCAAGGTCATAAGTTGTAGGGTAAGGCTGAGGATTGCAGGGATGGGTGGGAGGGAAGGATTAAGAGGAGACTCAAGGAGAATTTGGGGTGCTGCCTTGATTAAGGGGAATGCTCTCACAGATGATTACACATGATGAAACAACAAATTGTACAGTTTTTTGGTATGTCAACTATACTACAATAAAGCTGATAAAAATGTTATGGTGAAAATGATTCACAGAGCTATAGAAATGCTCCTTCTAATCTCTGGGTATCTCGGCATCCCTCTCTAAGCTGGTGCTGTGCCTGAATTATCCATTTCATCCTTTCAAATGGTAGAGAAAAGAAAAGAATTGGCATGGCTGCTGTTTTGATCTGTGCCTCTTCGGGGCACATCATTTGAGCAGGTAATGTCGTCAAATATGCTGTTCAGGGGTGAGACTGTGCAGCGAATCACGGGGTTAGTTTAAGGGTAAAAAGCTAAAATGAACAGCCATTCTGAAATGCCCAGAACAGTCCTGACTGGAAAATGGTGAGCGCTATGCCCCTGGGGAGCAGGAAGGCTCAATGCTGTTTCAGTCTGACCTTCTTCTGATCCCACCTTGCGACCGGATCCCAGGTGTTCCAGTGGGTGGGGGCCTAGCGTGTATGCACCCAACAGAGGCACCTTTGAGAAGTCGAATTTGCATAAGCCCACACACGGCAGAGTGTTTAAAAGATCCATCCGTGAGGGTAATATGGCTCCTGTAGATAAAAACTAAAAGGCTCCTGGAAATTTGGGGAACGTATTCAGTAACTCAGCTTACATGCCCTTTAAGCTATAGGAAATATTTCAACACCCATTTGGAGCTGTGATCAGGTTGGCAACTATCCCTGTGGCCTTTGGTGCTGAAAAACATCTCCACTTCAATATGTCAACACCTGAGCACACTAGCCTACAGCCCACTCGCACATATGCTTTTATTTATTTGGAAGGAACTAAACGCAGGAACGCATTTTGAATATATTATTTTTTTCTAAAACAAATGCTTGGTCTATTTTCACAACATACCCTGATACAGGCTGTCACTAAAATAGGAAGCTGACCCCCAGACATTTTTCTTGATTCTATTGCATGACTTTAAAAAAAAGTCAGCTGTTTGAGGAATAATAACCATAACTGCCATAGCCACAACGCCCGTGGACCAGTTCATTTATTCAAATAGCCTGGTGCCTTTCAACCTGACATCGTAAAACATTTTCAAATGAACAGGGACCTTTTTGATTGCCCAGAATGGGTATTCATTTTCCCTCCTGTTATTCACCCCTCCGTCTGATTTACTTTGGAGGGAGGCTGGCATGTAAATGTACGCTCTGGTGTAATGTGCACACGTGTATACACAACAAACAAAAAACCCTGAGAATAGGCTGCAGATTGAATCAGACTCTTTCTAGCTGGCGCTCAACTTTCCCCTTCAAGTGGGAATCCTGGCTGTTTCTGAAGTAAGTCCTTTCGAGGCTTTCCTTTCCTCCTCATCTGCTGTTCCCATTACCACCTGAGACCCATCTTGGTTTCTTCTACGATGCTCCAGGGGCAGACGTGGCGAAGGTTTCTGGAAGTCACGTACAGGTTACAGGCAGAGCTGCCACCAGTGTTCGGTTGCTTGGAACTGTGGGGGGCACTGACCACTGAATATTCCTCCCCTGACTCATCCCCCTTGGGGAGACACTGAGCCAATGCAGGCGCTTCAACCCAGAACTGACTTGACTAGTGGAATCTACAGACGGCCAGTGCCCAGTCCTTGGTGCTTGGCTGGGACTTTTCACCTGGAGCGGGGAAAGGTAAATGCTCCGAGGGCCCCACTGGAAAGAAAGGGTTTGTACTGTCAGGTTGATGAGCAGATTTGGAAATCCAGGTAATGACTAAGGAAGAAAGGAAAGCGAAGACGCCTGAAAGCCCAGCCAGCGAGGCAACAGAGCCAATGGAAGGATTTTCTCTGCTGTGCAAGCAGGGAGAAGGAGGCAGCCTGCTGAGAAAAGCCCTGACCATTAATACCATGCAGGCTGGGTGAAACCCTATCCTAGGTTTCACAGACCACGGCTGCATTAGTGGTCCATTGATTTCTGGTGATTGCATGGGATAAATCTACACGAGCAGTTTTTGTAGAACCTTTTTTCCCCTCTTTTCTTAGAATTTTATGACTTTTTTCTACCAAATGAGCTATGTGTGGACCTTAATATTTAGGAATAGTTTGCAAGATGTTGATGTATCCTACCCTAATCTCTTGAACCATCCTAAATCCTAGTGTTTAATGATAAATGACTTGTGAAATTATAGCATCACCCCTCCTTTAAAACTAATTTGTGATGCATTGAAGTTGGCATTAAAGAAATAGAACCATAGATTTTGTTATATCAGTATTGTTTATTTTCCATTACAAAATAGGTGCTCATTAGATACCAAAATTTTAATGCCTGCTGGTATATACACATACATGTAAACTATATATATATTATATATATAATATATACACACACACATGCAAACATATACATAGATATAAATCATTCATCCATAAGGATAATATGGCTCCTGCAGATAAAAATAAAAAGGTTCCTGGAAATTTGGGGAATGCATTCAATAACTCCAGCTTACACACTCTTTATACATATATATATATATACACATACACATATGTATACATGTATCAGGAGGCATTTATATATATCCAGGATTGACACTGGCCTTCTGAGAGGGACTGCTTTATATCTCCTTCAGCTCAGATAACTAAATAGATAACTCAAGTATTTGGACTACAAGAACAAAATAGAAATTTATCTCTTGCTCATACATATGTCTGCATATAGCCATACTATATTCTTATGCACATTATGTGTTTGTAATGCAGAGCCATTGGAAAGCCGATTTGCAGCAGTTTTGTTACTTCCACAAATTTATGGGCATAAGCTCTCTATTTAATTTTGATTTCCATGGTCTTTTCCACAGACAGGCATATTCCTTGGCCCTAGGAACAAGTTTTGACCTTTTCAGTTCCTTTATTCACTTGACGTTAATTTTTATTCTTTACCCTTAACAGGTTTTCATTGTACTTAGTGAACAATACAGGGGCCCTGGGGCCCAAAATAAACCCAGAAAGTGCCCATGAATTTTCACCAAAGACTGCAGACCTACATGATGAAAAGCTGTACATTCTCAAAGAGCAACGTGATTAATCCACCACCACAGCGCTGAGTGGCTTCCCACTGGCTTCATTTGTTGGTATTGTTATTTTCCTTGTTATATCAGATTTGTCGGAAGGGTGATGATTTTAGTTCATGCAGTTAATGTGGACCCTTCTCTGCAATTGCAAAAGTGTCTTAACTATTGCAACCATTTTTTTTAAAACTACTCACATATAACTCTGGGAGGAAAAGAATGAAAGTGTAAGAGATGCATATGGAGACAGAGTCCCCTAAACCACACACATGGGGCAGCTACCATGAAGGCGAGACTGGAATTGTGTCCCTTAAAAAACTAAAAATAGAGCTATCATATGATCCTGCAACCCCACTCCTGGACATATATCCAGAGAAAAACATGGTCCAAAAGGATACGTGCATCCCAATGTCCCTTGCAGCACTGTTTACAACAGCCAAGATGTGGAAACAACCTAGATGTCCATTGACAGATGAATGGATAAAGAAGATGTGGTGCATATGTACAATGGAATATTACTCAGCCATTTAAAAGAATGAAATAATGCCATTTGCAGCAATGTGGACGGACCTAGAGATTGTCATACCGAGTGAAGTAAGTCAGACAGAGAAAGAGAAATATAATATGATATTGCTTATGTGGAATATAAAAAAAATTATACAAATGAACTTATTTACAAAATGGAGACATATTCACAGACTTAGAAAATGAACTTTTGGTTACCGGGGGGAAGGGTAGGGGGAGGGATAGTTAGGGAGTTTGGGATTGATATGTACACACAGCTATATTTAAAATGGATAACCAGGGACTTCCCTGGTGGCACAGTGGTTAAGAATCTTCCTGCCAACGCAGGGACACAGGTTCAATCCCTGTTCTGGGAAGATCTCACACGCTGCAGAACAACTAAGCCTGTGAGCCACAACTACTGAACCTGCACTCTGGAGCCCTCGAGCTACAACTACTGAGCCCGTGTGCCACAACTACTGAAGCCCACGTGCCCTAGAGCCCGTGTTCCGCAGCAAGAGAAGCCACAGCAATAAGTCTGAGCAACGCAACCAAGAGTAGCCTCCGCTTACCCCAACTAGAGAAAGCCCCCGTGCAGCAACAAAGACCCAATGCAGCCAAAAATAAATAAAAAATAAATAAATAAAAATAAAGCATTTGCATTAAAAACAATAAAAAAATAAAATAGATAACCAATAAGGACCTACTGCATAGCACAGGGAACTCAGCTCAATACTATGTAACAACCTAAATGGGAAAAGAATTTGAGAAAGAATAGGTACATGTATAAGTATAACTCTGCTGTATACCTGAAACTAACACAACATTGTTAATCAGCTATACTCCAATGTAAAGTAAAAAGTTAAAAAAAAAAAATGTCATCAGTTTCCTATGTTTAGCAGAATTGAAAGAGGATGGTTCCTTTGGTTTTTCTGTCCTGGTTTATTATCTCTCTAGCTCTTCTCAAAGATCTCTAGGATCTCAAACTTTTCCTTGATAGCCCACCCCACTGCTAAAGTAAAAAAGGACCAGCAGCAAATTTCTAGCCAAACTCTACTTCTGCACGTTCTCTTCTGCTGGATCTTTTGCAATCGTAGAGAAAATCCCCTTTACACTTCAGACACCCAAGGGTTGCTCTGAGCGTAGTACTTTAGCTTCACTTTCCCAGGTTAAATCACCTCTATTATCATTCATCTTTCATCACAGAGCTTGTTTTATATCATATTGTGTTTATATTTCTAGACTCAATTTTTAAAAACTTGAGCCCCCAAACTGGTTGCAATGAAACGTGTTACAATGAATATTGAAACTGAGCCATCATTTCACTTCTTGCCTCACCTCATTCTCAAGAGGTAACTGTTGTTACCATCATTAGAGCACCTGTCTACCCTTTTGAGTTGCTGAAAATTTATCTTCAGCTTGCAACCGGCTAGGACCACCAAAACAGTTTTTGTGTTTTGGCCTACCTCTCTTTTACCCAGATTTTGAGTGAATTCATACACTTCAAGGATGTTAATAGGAGTCTATCTTCAATGGCTTTTTATCCTTAACCTAATTTGTTTTAAGAGTTCAGCGTTCTTTGAGATAAGCTCCAAGAGGCTCAAAAAGTGTAAGTTTTTAAAGTTTTGAAATGTCACTTCTAACAAAATGGATTTCTTCTGTTCCAATAGGTTAACTAGTGGTAGTAAACTGAAGATGACACGCTGAAGAATCTTTTTGTGCTCTAATTCCATAACAGGTCGCTACTGTGGAGTTGGAAATGTAATCATCTTTCTGCAGCAGGCTGGGGATTCATCTCTGAGGGAAAGGAAAGATATCTAGGACCATGCACACGAGTCCCCGTTATCAGTAATAAGTCATTTCAAACACAAAGTCAGCTTTTCAATGGGCTAGCCAACACACACTGTTCTTATCATCTTACCATATAATTTCCTGTGTCCACAAACTGTAGTACTCTCTTTCCTGACAACTGGGCATCACGTGAGAAATAATGAACCTTAGGTATGTTTTTCCTGCCTGTTTTCCCCTTGGGTCAGCTGCGGGCATAGGTATTCTTTGGGCCACAGTTATCAAATGAAGTGGATGGCTTTAGTTGCCAAAATCAATGTCATAGGACTCTGAGAAGCACCAACATTTAAAGAGCTATGAGTGGGTTCTTGAAGATGGCTTTTTCTTTATCAGCATATGAATACCCTAGATTTTCCTTGTGTTTTTATTCTTTTGGGGAAGCTGGGGAGGAACGGAAACCTATGAAACTCTTCCCCTAAATATGAACTTATGGCCGCTTGCTACCAAACAACCAGAGAGAAATAACCAAAGATTAATAAACGTTGCTCAGTTTCATGGCGGTTGTTTTTGGGCAAGTTCTTCCTCGCTGGATTTTCAGTGCACACAGCAGCTGCAAGCTTAAAATGAAAGGTGTTTCAAGTTCACCTCTTAGCTCCTGTAATATTTCAGCTAAGCCTGCCTGAGGACTTCCTTGCTTTCTTTCTTTAACGGAAATAATAAACTACAATGAGTTTGCAATAACAGCTCTTGTTCCCACCACCATCTTATTTCCAAGAAGTGGAACAATAGCTCCTTATATTGCTGAGAATGAGCCTCTCCAGAACAGCAGTATTTCAGACTGAGAAGCTGGAATGGGGCTTTCTGCACACAAAGTGCCACGAGGGTCACGGAAAGACATCTTGACATCCAGTTGCCATGGATGCATTATGATGTTGTAGTGACGCTTCTCTCTCTCTCTCGGCAAGTGGTTAATATGCTCTCCAATTAACACATCAGAAAGCAAAGCTACCGTGTCAAAGGATCACCTGTGGCTCCTGAGTCCCCTTTACCCATTGATCCCCCTACCATGGCTGGTTTGGCCGGAAAGAAGAGAAATTAATTTTTTACAATTTTGTGACCTGTTCTGTTTCATTTTTTTAAAACTTTTTATTTTATATTGGAGTATAGTTGATTAACAATGTTGTGTTAGTTTCCAGTGTACAGCAAAGTGATTCAGTTATACCTATATATGATCTATTCTTTTTCAAATTCTTTTCCCATTTCGGTTGTTACATAATATAGAGCAGAGTTCCCTGTGCTATACAGTAGGTCCCTCTGTACCCACTTTATATCCATTTCTGTAAATTTAGGATTAAAATATCCCTCAAAGAGAGATACCACTTGTTCAAAAGACCAGGTCTACGGAGGAGGGGTCAGTTTTCAGTGTGAAATGAGACTTCTTAGCCACAGAAATTTCCTTCAGGTCACAAAGGAACCTGTCTTTCCTCCTACTCCTGCCACGCCTGCTGAGTCTACAAATCTATGATATCAAATGGTTACCGAAGCACCAGGAGGCAGGGGTGGGCAGCCACCACTAGGAGCGAGGTCAGGGCCAGAAGATCTTAGACAGCAGCCACACCATCCCTGGAATGCAAGGTTGCCAGGTAGATGTTCAGAGGTGGCAGCCTCTGTTGACATTTTACTCCTTGAGGAGTCATGCAAGTTTTCTAAGCTTGGGCAGATAGCCGTTATCTAGAATCATCTGATCTGGGCCATGGAGGTGAGCCTTTTGGAGTAATGTCTGAATGCATTTCTTTGTATGGACTGTCCCATCCTAAACAAATTGCAGGTAAATTGTGGGCTAGAGAGAATTCATGTATTCTAATGGCTGATCTGGGAGAGAGGATACTTGGAGCTCCGCCCAGGTCGCTTCACCAGGCCAGTGCTCCCGTCCGCCCTGCTGTGAGTGTTGGCTGTTCTTGGCTCACAGCTGTTCTTTCCTTCACTGAGTTGCTTTTGCACCTCCCCCCGCCCCCACCGCAGCCCCTATACTTAAGAGATGCCTGGGAGGTAAACGCCACCCCCTGGAGGAGGGCTGTCTTCAGCTAATGACTGTCTGAAGTGTGGACGCAAAGGCCCAGCTCTTAAGATGCGATGCTCCAGAGCTTTCTTTGGCGTAAAGATGAGACTAAGCTTCCCTGAAACCACCTCTTTGCTTAGCTTCTCTCCTGTGACACCCTGCTTCCCTCACTCCCTAACATGCTTCTTCCACAAGCATTATCTCAACAGATCACATCTGTAAGAATTCCCGTCTCAGCTTTGACTGCCAGAGAACGTGACACAAGACATGTGGTAACTAAGTCTGCTACTGCAACACACTGACATTCACAGGACAATTATGATAATTTATATATTTCTTGAACACTCTAATATTTAGATGTATGAGTATATAATCCATCTGGTACAATGCAGATATAATTTACAGTATGACCTGTGATTCCACTCCTAGGTATTTATCCAAAAGAAATGAAAACATATGTCCATAAAAAGCCTTGGACAAGAACATTCATAGCCAATATATTCATAAAAGCCCAAACCTGGAAACAACCCAGATGTCCAGCAACAGAAGAGGAGAAACATAAACTGGGGTATGTTCCTAAAATGAAATCCAACCCAGCAGTAAAGAGTATGAACTACTGCTACATGCAACAACACAGGTGAATCTCAAAAATACTACTATGCTAGGGCTTCCCTGGTGACACAGTGTTTAAGAATCTGCCTGCCAAGCAAGATCCTTTTTGACCCACCTCCTATAATAATGGAAATAAAATCAAGAATAAACAAATGGGACCTAATGAAACTTAAAAGCTTTTGCCCAGCATAAGAAACCATAAACAAGACAAGGAGACAACTGTCAGAATGGGAGAAAATACTCACCAAAGAAGCAACGGACAAAGGATTAATCTCCAAAATATACAAGCAGCTCATGCAGCTTAATACCAAAAAAGCAAATAACCCAATCCACAAATGGGCAGAAGACCTAAAAAAACATTTCTCCAAAGAAAACATACAGATGGCCAACAACACATGAAAAGATGCTCAACATCACTAATCATCAGAGAAATGCAAGTCAAAGCCACAATGATGTATCACCTCACACCCGTCAGAATGGCCATCATCAAAACATCTAGAAACAATAAATGTTGGAGAGGGTGCGGGGAAAAGGGAACTCTCCTGCACTGTTGGTGGGAATGGAAGTTGGTACAGCCACTATGGAAAACAGTTTGGAGGTTCCTTAAAAAACTAAAAGTAGAACTACCATATGACCCAGCAATCCCAATACTGGACATATAACCAGAGAAAACCATAATTCAAAAAGACACACGCACTCCAATGTTCATTGCAGCACTGTTTACAATAGCCAGGACATGGAAGCAACCTAAATGTCCATCAACAGATGAATGGGTAAAGAAGATGTGGTACATACATACAATGGAATATTACTCAGCTGTACAAAGCAATGAAACTGGGACATTTTTAGAGATGTGGATGGACCTAGAGACTGTCATACAGAGTGAAGTGAGTCAGAAAGAGAAAAACAAATATTGTATATTAACACATATATGTGAACTATAGAAAAATGGTACAAATCAACCAGTTTGCAAGGCAGAAATAGAGACACAGATGTAGAGAACAAACATATGGACACCAAGTGGGGAAAGCGGGGAGGGTTGGGGGGGGAATGAATTGGGAAACTGGGATACCAAATTGTACACACTAAATATATGCAGTGTACTGTAAAAAATAAAAAAATAAAAAAATTAAAAAAAAAAAAAAGATGTGGCACATATATACAATGGAATGTTACTCAGCCATAAAAAGGAATGAAATGGAGCTATATGTAATGAAGTGGATAGACCTAGAGTCTGTCATATAGAGGGAAGTAAGCCAGAAAGAGAAAAACAAATACTTTATGGTAACTCATATATACAGAATCTAAAAAAAATGTACTGATGAACCCAGTGATAGGGCAAGAATAAGGATGCAGATGCAGAGAATGGACTGGAGGACACAGGATTGTGGAGGGGAGTGAAGGGGAAGCTGTGATGAAGTGAGAGAGTAGCATAGACATATTTTACACTACCAACTACAAAATAGATAGCTAGTGGGAAGTTGCTGTATAACAAAGGGAGATCAGCTCGATGATGGGTGGTGCCTTAGAGGGCCAGGACAGGGAGGGTGGGAGGGAGTCGTGGGAGGGAGGGGATATGGGGATATATGTATAAATACAGCTGATTCACTTTGGTGTACCCCAAAAGCTGGTAGAAGAGTGTAAAGCAATTATATTCCAATAAAAAGCTTAAAAAAATGTAAAAAAAAAAAAAAGAATCCAACTGCCAATGCAGGGAACATGGGTTCGATCCCTGGTCTGGGAAGATCCCACATGCAGTGGAGCAACTAAGCCTGTGAGCCACAACTACTGAGTCCATGTGCTGCAACTACTTAGCGCATATGCTGCAACTACTGAAGCCCATGTGCCTAGAGCCCTTTGCTCCACAACGAGAAGCCACTACAATGAGAAGTCTGAGCACCGCAACGAAGAGTAGCTCCTGCTCACTGCAACTAGAGAAAGCCCATGCAGCAGTGAAGACCCAACACAGCCAATAAAAAAAAAAAAATACTACTATGCTGAGTGAAAAGCCAAGCTCAGGAAGTACACACTATACGATTCAATTCAAGTGAAAGTCTTGAGTAGACAAAACTAATCTGGAAGGATAGAAATCAGAGCAGCGATGACTTTGGTGGAGAACATGGGAGTGACTGACAAGGGGCTGGAAGGAATGGCTGCGGTGATAGAAACGTTCTGCCTTGATTTGCAGTCATCAAAACTGAATGAAGAACACACTGAAGAGCTGAGCATTTCACAGTATGTAAATTATACCTCAATCAAAAAAAAAAAAAAAAAAAAACAAAAAGCAGATGTGAAAAACACATCTTTTTCTGAGTTTTGTTTATTTTGATCATAAACTTGTGTTGAACAGGGACTAAGACAAAGTTAGCCCAGAGATGGACCAAAGTGGTTGGTTGCAATATTTTCGCATCTCTTTGTGTCTTTTCTACAGTGTTGCATTTGGGTTCAATGTGCTTTTGGTGTATTTGGGATTGATTCACTAGATTGCTTTTTAAAAATGAATGTAAATGGGTCATACTCTTTGATGACATGTTATTTGCAAATCTATAAAAAGTTCCATCATTTATTCATTTCATTCTATCAAACATCTGTAGTTTATAGCATCTCAGGCACTGAATTCGTTGCCAGGAATATAAAGAAAAGTAAGGCATTTTCTCAATCTCAAGGAATAATTTAAATTGTGGTGATAGATGGATGGACAATGGAAGAACTAAGTACTGTACCAGGCACAGGAGATGCTGAAAGGAGGGGATGGGGAAATCCATCTGGGGTACTCAGAACAGCTTCCTAAAGGAGATAATGTGAAATAAGACACAAAGTCTTTAGAAAACCACAAGAGACAGTGTGGTCCTACAGGATGAGGACAAGAGACAGTATGAGGACTCTGGGTTTATGCAAACCTCAGACACACTCTAACACTTTGGGCAAATTGCTCATCTTTCTGGAGCCTCCACCTCACTATTTATAATTTGGAATAATAATATGTATTTTGCAGTGTTGCTATAACATCATACTTTGATATTATTTTCATTATCTGGGAAAGGTGATATATTTATGTCAGGATCATCCATTACCACTTTGCTTTATCAGATTAGCAACCCTGTATAACAGCAAAGATTACTTGTGAAATTTGATTTTGTGACTCAAAGATCAAATTCATTTCCAGCTTCTAGAGGCTGCCTACATTCCTTGGTCCATAGCTCCTTACTCCATCTTCAAAACCAGCAGGGTAGCATCTCCAAATATCTTGATCTCTGACCTTGGCATCCATTGTCACATCTAGTTTCTATCTGTTTTTTGTCATCACATTGCCTTCTCTTCCTCTGACCCCCTCTGCCTCCCTCTTAGAAGGATTCTAGTGATAACAGTGAGGGCCCTCAGATAATCCAGTAAAATCTCCCCATCTTGAGATCCTTAACTTCATCATTCCTGCAAAGTTCCCTTTAACATGTCAAGTAATATATTCCAGGTTCTTAAGAGTTGCCTGTGAGTTTCTTTGGGGAGGGGGCATTATACAGCCTACCTCAGATGATATGTGAGCTATCTTGACAATTCTGGTGAATCTGAGTGTAGCTGAAAGGCAAGGTTGGTGGGATTGAGAGGATGAGAAGCTGGTTGGGAGCAGGGAAAAGTTCTGCATAGCATAAAGAGGGATCTGGAGCTGAAGGCACTGAAGAAGCCTCAGACTGACAAGCTTAGGTCTGTGCTTCACGGAACCAGTTCTTGTTAGCAGGGAGGATGGCTGGAAGGATTGGGAACTGGAGATGAGGCCGTAACCTTGAAGTCATCGACAGGGTCCCAGTGAGGTCTGAACTAGGAAGCTCACCAGTTTCTTAATCTTGCCCAAGATGGATTCCATCCTTACTCACCATAATGAGGGAGGGGATCTGGAGAGAAGATGAAGAAGGGAAGGAGAGGGCGAGGGAGAAGCATGGATTTCTTATTTTCAGAGTTTTGACAGAACAGGTCATCGCTAAAGGAAAATTACGTTCATGGAACTTGTAATTACTCACTTTGAAATTCCTTTAAATATTGCCACACTGAGGGCATTTTAGACTTGGAAACATAAATATTTTATTAAAGAGCAAACAATTCACTGACTAACCTGGTTGGGAGAAGCTTCCCTCATTATGAAAACAGTGACAGATTATTTGTATACAGACCACGATCTCCTTAATATGCTCCTGTTTTCTTCATGAATTGAGGGATTAGACGGGTCAAGAAGATCTTAAAAAACAAAAAACCTTATTATCAAGCATTTGAGGTCATTTTATATTCCATAAATATAATTTGAACAGCATTTTGCAATAAGAGACCGGGTAGCTCATGTTTGCTTTTCCTAATAATCAGAAGACAAAAGTCATTTTCAAGCATTATTCTGGTGAACTTTCATTACTTTGAACACCTCAAACAGTAATGTAGATTGATGTATGGGTTCAACATCACCCCTAGAAAAGATGCTACAGATGCCGCTCAAACCTCAGAAAATGCTCCCTCATCTCCCTTGAAGATCCTACCATTTTCAAAAAGACCTTGACATTTTCTCTGTATTATCTAGGCAAAATGTACAAAATCCTAGAACATGACACAATCTGGATAGTAACTGTCTAGACTTTGTGAAGAACAAATTCTATCAGGCCAGGTAAAAGGTTAAATACTTAACTTGAAGAAGAAGCACAAAGAATCTATACGGAATGTACTCATATATTCAGAAGGTATGATAATAGAGAATATATTTTAGAAGGTCAAACTCTCTGAATTTGTCTTTCTCTATGCAGAAAATTTGAAAAAATGTAGAAAATAGGTCAGAAATACTTTGACGATAAGAAGATTTATAAAAAAGTTGGCTAGTTGGCCAAGATTTTGGTTTCCTGTGGGATGGATGTGGACAGTTGCTTAGATAGTCTGTAGGAGATCTGGTCCTAGATCCAAAATGTCCAGATTTATACTGATTTTCTTAATAAAAAGAAAGCATATTCATTAAATAGCTTAATGATGACAGTACTTCTTATAAAAATGTCAATATTATCTTTGATTTCAGATTTGAAATGTAAGATAATCTCAAAGAGTGGAGATATGGTCAAAACATAAAAGATTAAGTGACTTTTTGACAAACTAGAAGGGAACATATATTTCAACACTCTTTAGGCTCTAAGCAGCCGAAGATCAGGATAAGTAAATGAGCAAAAAGAGGCCACTGTGACCCTAGTGGCCCACAAGCTAACCGTGTATTAGGCTTTTTTTTCAAGACCCAATATTTGGATTTTATAAAAGACATCATCATATAGGAATTTTTAAGTAACTATTCTCAAAGGGGGAATATTGCTAATAATTTAAAGTCTTGACATCGTATGGGGCAACTGTGGGAATATATTTCTAATCTCCTCCCAAGTGTGGGATATCAAGGTTGCAACCAAAACATCATAGGAGATTTAACTTTTCTATGATTTTACAACTTACTGTAAATCTGATGGGAGCAGAAAGTTATAATAAGGCAAAGTGCACTGTAGAACAATCTAGCTGACCCTTCCGGGTGAATGTGCTCATTGGTAATTATCAATATCTGTGTTACAAAATTGCTCAAAAAATTAAAAAGATATTATAAGGAATATCTTGTATCATGTTCTACTTTCCTTCTCCTCCTGCCCTTCCTTTATTATTTCTGTATATATGTCCTTAATAGTAGGACTGCTTGGCATATATTTAAACCTTATGTAATTAGAATCATACTACATGCATCTTTTTGTTGTTCGTACTCAGCTTTACGCTGTGGGAATTAATTATGTTGATAACTTCACCTCTATTTCATATTTTCCTTTGTAATTAAAAATAGCTTTATTGAGATATAATTAACATACCATACAATTCACCCATTTAAAGTATACAATGCCATTTTTTGGGTGCTATATTCACAGGGTTGTACAACCATCACCACAGTCTAATTTTAGAACATTTTCATTCCTCCCTAAAAGAAACCCTGTACCCATTAGCAATCATTCTTCCTCCCCACCAAACCATAGGCAACCACAAACCTAATTTTTGTCTGTACAGATTTGCCTATTCTGGACATTTCAAATAAATGGACTTACATATTATTTGGCCTTTTGTGTCTGGCTTCTTTCATTTAACATTTTCAAGTTTCATCCATGATGCAGCTTGTATCGATACTTTAGTCCTTGGTATGTCTGAATAATAATTCTATTGTATGGATGTACCGCATTTTACTCACCCATTCATCAGCTGATGGACACTTCGATGGTTTCTACTTTTTGGCTATGAACATTCATGTACAGCTATTTGTGTGGACATACATTTTTATTTCTCTTGGTTATATACCTAGGAGTGGAATTCTTGGGTCAGATGATAACTTGATGTTAGACATTTTGAGGAACTCCCAGACTTTTCCAAAGTGGCTGCACCATTTTACATTCGCATTTCTGTATGTCTTTGCCAACATTTATTATTTTCTGTCTTTTTGATTATAGTAATCCTAGAGAGTGTGAAGTGGTATCTTGAGGGGCTATTGCATTTTTAAACGCTGTACAGTATTCTATTTTGTTAAAAAATTCATTCTCCTGTTAATGGATACTTATGTTCTTTTTTTTTTTTCTCTTATCAGTAATGCTGCATGTATATTTTTACGTGGGCTGCTGTGTGTACCTTTAGGATTATATCCAGGATTGGAATTTCTGGGGCATAGAATATGCACATTTTCAACTTTATGAAAAACGACAGTAATTATTTTTTAACTATGAGTTTGAGCAAAAAGAGTAGATTTACTAATGTGGAGGTCAGGTGGATAGCAGAAGTTTGAAAGTACTCAGTGAAAGTAATTTTGATTCTGTTACTGAGATGCCTTACTCTTTGCATGCTATTTCTACATGAGTGAATGCTTTGAATTCTCACAATGCTTTCAATGGGGGGCTTTTTGTTTTGCTCTGTTTGTTTGTTATATTTTTGTTTCCAATTTCCTTTTATTGCCTCAAATTGAGGCTTTAATAAAATGCTGTGACGGGAGAAGGCTGTACTTTGCATTGTTCTTTATTATTCCTTGGATTTGGGAACAGCATTTGCCGAGCATTAAACAGCCTGAAAGTTTTCGGCAGCTTGCAATGCAATTGGAGTTCTTGGAGCTAAGCCCACGTCTCTCTGTATAGAATGAGCAGATTATGGCTGGGCGGATGTCTTTGTTGGGCTGTCTCAGGCATTGATCTAGATGGCCCCTTAAATCATTGCCCCACAGAGACTGATGTGGAGGTAGCAGAAGTGAGCAGGTGGACTACCAAAGTTCAGGGGAACTTGAAAGCAGAGTCTCAGGTGTCAGAGGATCTCTGAAAGCAAGGGGGCATGATCCCAGATTTTGGGTTTATTATACAGTATGCTAGGGCTTTTACAGTGCTGAGAAATGTTCAGTCAGGACCCAGTGTTTGGGGAACACCAGAGATACCTGAGGTTATGGGAACTTGCTCGTTTCTTTTGGAAGCGTGAATCATTACACCTGTAGATTAAATTTAGAATCTGCTTTGCAAGTCTATTATTACACAGAGGTGATGCTTGAGAATGTAAACTGTTGTCTAAGACAAGCTGTGTGGCATCTGGTGATATATCCCTCTCTATAGGATGTATCTGTATATGAAACATACCAACATATAACAACAATCTCGGGGATGGTCCATCTCATGTTTTGTTTTTTTTTCAGAGAAAATAGTTGATAATATTGACCTGAGTCACTGTAAAAGAGAAGACACACCATGCCATCTGCTTAGAACAGTTTCCAACCTTCCCAATAGAAAAATGGACCTGCCTTTTTACTCTAAGATTGTGAAGGCGAATGTATTCAGAATATGTAGTTACCTTTTATTTATTAGGTCATTTAGAAAATGAAACAGTCACCATTCTTGGCTGTGCCGTGTGTAAGTACTGTGTAGGACTATCTACAGTGATCCACGGTTTCACCAGAGTGAACATATCAGAGGATAATGGTTTCTTTAGACATAGTACCTCTTTCAAAGAGAAATAGATGGGAAATCAGTCTTAGCTTACCAGTCGAAAATCCAGGGTTGACGTCTCAAGCCTTGAGACGTCCCCATACGTCATAAGACAAGGCGAGGAGCACATAACATTTCAATTCCTGGGCTCTTGGGGGAGAGAAGAGGAGTAACAGGAAAGAGCGTAGCCTGTAAGCAGGGTGTCTCCCTCCCCTTATTTCAGTCACTGGGTCAAAAATGGAAAGCAGCTATAATAAGATGTTTGAGAACATCAAATTTCAAATACGATTGCTAGAGTATTTCGGGATAAATAATCATGACAGTTAAGAACGTCTTCCTTCGGGCTGCTGAATAGCGTGGTCAATCATCTTGGATATTAAGAAACAGATTACAAAACCGTAAAATAATTTTCAATAGGCAGTAAGAGGAAGTCAAAATACACACCTGACCCATTGAAGCTACAGAACGCTACTTCTAGAACGCGATCTACCATTGCATACGGAGAGAGGAAAGGCTGTAGATCGGCACGGGCCCACACTGTGTTATGTATTTCTTGTCACAGTTATTCTTGTGCTTTGGTTTTTGGAGAAATGGTACTTTTTTTTTTTTTAACCTGTTCCAACTCTCCCATCCAGCTTCAGGAAACTAGGAAGCTAGTCCATTCATTCGATAAATATGGACAGAAGAGAGCTTACGAGAGGCCAGACACAGAGCAGAGTGAGGAAACGCACCAAGATGCACGAGAGGGGTCCTCTATGTCCAAAGACTTTATAGTTTAGCAAAAAAGGACAGATGTATGATAATAAGGAGGACAATAAAGTGCTCCAAGGAGCTATGAAACAGGAGTATACAGGGAGGAGGCTGAGTTTCTAGTTTGGATGCTGGATGCGGCTGTAGAAGGGTGAGAGCTGGGTGCTAGCTTTCCAGTAGAGAATGTCAACGTGGGCCTGGGGGAGCAATGCCTGGGCAGTGACTGGTTTCCTTCATCGCTTCTAGGTAGCTGGGGTGGATAAAAGATACTTTCATATGTCATTAAGCCACCGAAGCTGGAAGCTTCCTGAGGGGTAAAGACATTTTTTACATGAGGTTTGGAGTTAATACATCTGGGTTTAAATCCCGGTCTGTCACTAATCTCTGACCTGGGGAAGTGAATCAAGCTGAGGATCAATTTTCTCTCCTCTAACAATGAATTAATAACAAATGCTTTACCTCTTAACCGAATAATGCCGGGGATCAAGTTCAATGGCATTCCAGCGTTTTTCAAAATTCCATGGGTATTGTAGACCCATGGAATCTTTGGGGACTACCACTTTTACTAAATGGTGAGTGACTTAAAATGTTTTAAAATAGAAAACAAACTCCTAATTTAGGAGTTTTGGATTAACATATACACACTACTAATATATAAAACAGATAAACAAGGACCTTCTGTATAGCAGAGGAAACTATATTCAATAACTGAATCACTTTGCTGTACACCTGAAACTAACACAATATTGTAAATTAACTATTGTTCAATTTAAAAAAAAAACGGTTAATAAATAAAATAGGAAACAAGAAGATTTATCATGGAAAATGAAAAGTTCACATGAAGTCCTTTTTTTTTTCTTTAAGAACTTTTATTGAGATAGAATTGACATACAATAAACTGCATATATTTAAAGTGTAGAATTTGATATTTTTTTCTTATTAGTAATGTATATACGGCAATCTCAACCTCCCAAGTCTTAAAGTAAAGCAAGAAACTTAAGAATATTTTACGCTTGCCTCTCTTTGGGGGCTGTATTCCTATGCCCTTGAGACATCCATCCGTCATGTTGCGGGGAGAAGTCTGAGAAGTGCTGTTGATGGAGGCGCTGAGTAAATGCAGGGCACTGTCCAAACGGCGGTCTTACCGATTTGTAATCATCGTTTATTGATAGGTCATCTAACTCCTCATAAGCAAGAGCTACATGTCGGCTATCGAAAAACGGCTTTGGAATTTGGTAGCTAAATCCTACTGACATTTATGTTTGCGTTTACGAATAGTTCTCAATTTGTTAAAAACACATAGAAGAGATTCAATCAAAAAGCAGCCTTTAGGGGCTTCTCTGGTGGCGTGGTTAAGAATCCACCTGCCAATGCAGGGCACACGGGTTCAAGCCTCGGGCTGGGAAGATCCCACATGCCGTGGAGCAACTAAGCCCATGCACCACAGCTATTGAGCCTGTGCTCTACAGCCCGCGAGCCACAACTTTTGAGCCCAGGTGCCACAATTACTGAAGCCCACGTGTCTAGAGCCCGTGCTCCGCAACAAGAGAAGCCACCGCGATGAGAAGCCTGTGCACTGCAACAAAGAGCAGCCCCTGTTCGCCACAACTAGAGAAAGCCCATGTGCAGCAACGAAGACCCATCACAGCCAATAAGTAAATAAATAAATTTTTAAAAAAAGCAGCCTTTAGGTAAAGGCAGTGATAACGTGCCTACTCACACATGGGGTGGGGTTGAGAGTGGGTTCAAGGACAGGGACCCTCAGAGACCAGGGTTAGTTAGCAAGAAAGGTGTCACAGCAGCTTACACTTCAGCCAAGCCCTGAAGGAAGTTCAGGGTTTAGACTGAAGGAGAAATGATGGGGCAAGAGGAGTTGGGCGTAACAGGAGGGAAGGGGTAGGGGCTGAGCTATAACACAAGGAAGGAGGGGGCAGGTTGTCAAACTCAGAGATAAAGGTTGAATCCAGGAAGGAGAGGAGAGTCAGTCACCTCCCCCTGACCCTATTTGCAAAGTCACAGAGATATTAGATGGCAGGAAATGTGATAGATTCTTCAGCATATCATCGCTCCCACCGGGACACCGAGGAGGAGGCTTGGAGGTGGGCTGGCCAGGATGGAGGCGTGTGGCTCCCTGGAGGGCAGGGAGAAATCATCAACGCGGAGCACACAGCTCACCCTTATGGGCTCTGCTTCTTTGCTCTTAACACTGAAAACGCAGAGCTGCCGAAACGAACGCAAAGCCAATCTCAAGTGTTAGAGACAGGCTCTTGGCAAACAAGTGCCAGGCGAGTCCCACATCATGACGCGGCCCCTCCGTGGCACCTGCTTCTAGTCAGAACACCCTGGTTCAATATTTTATCACAGCTTGTCATAAATATTCCATGAAACAAAACTCAGGAAGTGTGCTGGATTTGGATAATTTTTTTCTAGCCTCGGAAGTCGTAGCAGTGATTTTCATTTTCAAAGCATCTAATCCGTGTCTTAATTATGCATGAAGATGGATGTGACTGCTATAATATTTAACACTATCACGTGTTGTAGCGACGGGAAGAGGCTTGGTTAAATAGCGTGGGAACAAGGTAAGGGGCCCAGACTTGATGTGCAGGAGACCCATCAGTGACAGATCCGTGTTTCATGGGAAAAGTGTGGAATCTGCCTCACTTTGCAGTGGCTTTCCTTCGGATTTGGTGGTTTTCATTGTTCCAGTGAATGTACTCTGCCTTTACTTGTGGGTGTTTACTGATTTGCCATTGGACAAATGATGCAAATGATGAAGTAGGTGAATTTTGGTTTCAGTGGTTGTTTTACTTCCCTTTGTGTCCTCACTCAAGATCCCCACTTTTTGTGGTCCTTTATCTGTGGGTGCTCAGAACACTTAGGTGGCCTCAGATGCCCTGTCTTGTAGGGACAAGTGGACCAACACAAGCCTAAGAAATTCTTAGCAAAGGTAGGTATTAATTCTTATCTGGGGACTTGCACATTCAAAGAGGAGTAAGAGGTCAAGCTCTTAGGATCCTAAACCAGGGGACGGATTGAAGCATTTCATAGGGATATTTGGGCTCACACCCTTCCTCACAAGAGAGTGAACTGAGGCCCCAGGAAGCCAGGGTCCCAGCATCACTCCTAGCCAGCAATGCACAAAGCCAGGACCAGCACTCTGTCACTGTACATGGCCCACTCCTGGAATCTCAGATTGGAGTTGCTTCAATCAGGGGAAGAAAGCTTACATTCAGTAGTCACTCATCCGTTCAAATAGAAATGTATGGAATGCCAGCTCTTTGTCAGGAGACCCACGGTGAACAGGATACTCCAGAAATGTGTCCACCATCAAGCAAATCATTTCTTTTCTTAAAAAATTTCCAGAGGACTTTAATTTCATTAATTTTATTAATATTATTAATTTCGCAGGGACTTCCTTGGTGGTCCAGTGGTAAAGAATCTGGCCTGCAATGCAGGGGATGCGGGTTGGATCGCTGATTGGGGAACTGAGATCCCACATGCCATGGGGCAACTAAGCCTGTGTGCCACAACTAGAGAGCCTGCGTGCCACAAACTACAGAGCCCACGTGCTCTGGAGTGCACACGCCACAACTATAGAGACCATGTACCCTGGAGCCCAGTGCTACAACTAGAGAAGAGAATACCCACACGCCACAACTAGGAGCCCATGTGCTGCAGTGAAGAGCCTGCATGCCACAACTAAGACCCGACCTGAAGCAGCCAAAAATAAAAACAGAAATAAATATAAAATAAATTTTAAAAATCTATTATTAATTTCTCTTCCAGATTATCACTCAATATTGAGTGAAACTCTTACAAAGTCCTCCCCCAACTTACACAAATCTGAAAATTAAATACATATTAATATGCATCAGAGTAATTGATAGTAATTTCTTCATATGGTTCTTTTTTAATTGAAGTATAGTTGACTTACAATATTGTGTTAGTTTCAGGTGCACAGCAAAGTGATTCAGGTATATCTATATATCTGTATATACATATCCAAATTCTGTTTTTATTCTTATGGTTTATTACAAAATATTGAATATAGTTTCTGGTGCTATGCAATACATTCTTGTTATTTACCTGTTTTATGTATAGTAATGTGCATCTGTTAATCCTATACTCCCAGTTTTTCCCTTTCCCCCTTTCCCCTTTGGTAACCATAAGTATGCTTTCTATATCTGTGAGTCTGTTTCTGTTTTGTAAATAAGTTCATTTGTACTATTTTTTAGACTCCACATGTGAGTGACACCATATAGGCAAATCATTTCTCCTTCACAATTGTGAGGATCCTGAATCATGAGTGGTGTCCGTCTAGTCCAAGAAAGGTGAATGGACCTCCTCCCGGAAACATCTATTCAACAGGAGGGGATTCAACAGCACTCGACAAGGCGGGCGGGATTCAATCTTGCCAGCCAATAGCATCCTGTATTCACGTAACAAGTGAGCTACATGGCGTCCTACTGTCCCAAAAGAATCACTGTGCTTTCAAAAGAGGCCAATATCCCCAGGAGACCGGTTCACAACCTCGGCGGGATTTTTCATTTTCGATTTGTTTTCACAGCTGCTGGTGGAGAGGAGTGCTCTCTTAGTCTGTTGGCTAAATTTTACCCAACAGTGCCCTGATGTCCAGTTGTCCCACTTCATCCACCTATCACTAGGATTTCTGAAATGATGTGAAAAAGTTGAATTCCATCTGACATATTGGAAATCATGGCTGAGTTGCTGACATTCTCCCAGTTGTCCGGGTGGTAACTGTGAGACTTTCCAAAATGCACTTGTCAGAAGAGCCTGCTGTGTGAGAGGGGCCAGGGCAACCAAGGGGAACCCTTTGGAAGCTTATGGAGCTGAGAAAGGGCTTTTGTTTGAGTTTTCAAACAAATTCCCTCAGGAAAGAAACCCACGAGCATCCCTCCATACCCAGATGGCTTCCTGCTCCCCCTACCTTGCTCAGACGGATTCTGCCTCATGCAAAACCATGGGACCAGATGAAGAGGAGTTGATCAGCCTGCTTTTGTGGAAGTGGACCAGAGTTTCAGTGTGTGGCTCACTGCGTCAGGCTGCTGGCTTCAAGTGTGGTGAACATGAGTCCGTAAGAATAAATCCGACACTGCTGTGTCTCAAAGCAGAAGCTCTGAAGTACGCACACACACACAATGCAGTTTCCTAATTGAATCTAAAATGTAAGTGCTTTGCAGTTTAGAAGGACCTTGCTATCTTGATAAGCAAAACTAATGAGATGCCCTTTCCAGAGCTGGTCACACAACAGC
Source organism: Hippopotamus amphibius kiboko (assembly GCF_030028045.1). Classification (NCBI taxonomy): domain Eukaryota; kingdom Metazoa; phylum Chordata; class Mammalia; order Artiodactyla; family Hippopotamidae; genus Hippopotamus; species Hippopotamus amphibius. The sequence continues at coordinate 115,264,895 of NC_080189.1, read as the reverse complement.
CCTAGTGACAAGGACCCCTATCAAGAAATGAAGCAGAAGATAAATGAGATTTTTCTAATATCCATTTCACCCATTGTTCACAGGTGTCAGGCAGTACAGATTCTATTTATCATGGGGTGGTAGAGAGGAGACGTGATTTTGTAAAGCAAGCCTAAATTGCAGCATCGTGTTTTCAGCCATAGGTAAAACTCTTATGTCACCTGGTAGAAAACAAAGTAAGGCCTGGGCTTGGTGGGGCAGGGAGGGGAATATGTCCATAATCTTGCATTTTTACCTCCGGGCTAAGACAATGTCCATGCAACCATCTTTTGGCAGAGACGAGAGAGAGATTATTTCTGACTACATGAGTTTACCCATTAAATTGTAACTGCGTCAAATGTTCAAAATGCAAATGGAGAAATTGCCACTTAAGACGGATGCAATTTAGAGTTTTCAGAGGCAACATAAAGTAAAAATAGTGATATTCAATTTCAGGTCCAGGAGAAGGTTGGTAGGTTTATAGGAAACCCCCGGGGTTCACTTTTCTAAAAGAAGAGGCTCCACAGGGATCAGTACTTAGATGTTGTTCCCTAAGATTCAGAATTAATAAAAGAGAGCCTCAGACAAAGGGGTCAGGTCTAAACCACGAAAATATTTTAAGAACCCTGTAGTCCGATTTTCCAAAAATTTACATTTGCAAGGATTATGTAAGTGTCAGAAATCTGACTGCGCAAAGTGCCCAACTCAAGTGAGATGTTGAAACACGGGTATGTCCTCTGCTCGCCCCCTTCAGCACCGCAGTGGATGTAGCCTTGTGACGCTTAAGACACTTTCTGATATTTTACATTTCAAGAGGACTTTCTTATCTGCAGAACTCAAAGGGCTGTGCCAGCTCCAATTCTCACAACAACTGCTGTTTACCAGTGATGCAGATGAGGAATGTGCTTGTTCTTTGAGGAAGCCAGCAGCCGCCAGGCTGGCTGAGAGGTGATCCATGTGGAGTGACAGCACCAGGGTCACATGGCCCGCCAGGCCTGGGGACCACATCATGCACCCCTGTCACTGGCTTCCTATGGAACCCAGGACGGGGCAGGGCTCCACCTGTACCCCTGCTGTCCATGGACCCATTAGGAAAAAGAATGATTTTTGAGCCAACCTTAATTTACTCTTCTGGAATCTTTTACTATTCCATTTGCTGTTTCTAAAGAAAGTATGCATTTTTAAGATAAGTATTTCCTTTCCAAAATTCTTATATATTTTCATAGTGTTCGTGCTCTATAACATTGTAGAGATAAGCAATTGGGGGAGGGGGAGGCAATACTGCTATCTTCTAACAGATTTTCTTTTTCAAAAGAGCTAAAGTACAGGCACAAAGGATTCATTTGCATTTCAACAAACAGTTTCTCTCCCTCGTTGTTTTATTTTTCCTCTTGCTCCTTGCTAGAAAGACATCCTCAGTCTGGCTGTGACATCATGATTTAATACAGGCGACCATGCAAGACTCTGTTGGGTAATGTGAATTGCAAGGTCATCTGAGTTTGGCTTAGGGGCTTTGTGGGAGAAATGAGTCTGAGCAGAATGGTTGGTGTGACCTGTCCGAAGTCCCGTTCACTCTACCGCTATAGTGACAAGATGGGGCAATAATTGTGTGAAAGGGAGAAACACTTGGCTCAGAGAATAAATAGAAAGACCAACAATCCTGGGACTCTTACCAACATCCCTGCCAAGGCAAAGATTGTTGCCCCTTTCTGCTCCTCAGTCTGTGTGCAGCTGACTTCCTGTTTTCTTTTTCATTCCAGGATGGTCTTGATTGACTATTGAATAAAGGAAGGACCCAATCATTTACTGACCATGTCCTGTCAGGTCTTTACAAGGCACTCAAAATGAGAAATAAAAGCAGGGTCCTTCCTCTCAAGGGGTTTATGATCTAGTTTGAAAGTTTATTAAAATAAACAGCGTGAAAAATGACATGACAGCAAAAAACACAGGATGCTTTGGGAGAATAAAGAGGGAGACCCACCTAATACAGCCTGAGGGTTACCAAGATGAACTTTGATATTATTTTTTGCTTTTATCTAAAAAAGACAATAGGGAGTTGAGGTGAGGGATGTGAGAGAAAAAACTTAGATAATGAGAAACATGTTTTAAAAACTCTTTAGCACTCTACCAACAAGGAGAAGGAATAGAATACTTAGTATAATCTAGACACTGTGCCAGGTATAGACATATATATATTTTGAAGTTTACTTCGTAGGGACAATGTGATCAAGTAGTACATTAGTTCCATTTTACAGATGAAGAAACTGAGGCTAAGTAACTTGCCTAAGGCCATACTAGGAAATGGATTTATACAATCTAAACCTTGGTCTGTCTGTTTATAAAATCCATACTTGTTCCCACTACTCCATGCTTCCTTCCCAATAAAAATATTATTAGCGTTGTTGATCAGCTCAGACTATGGGAAGCATGTCCAGTAAGATATGACTATGATTGATGTACCACAAGTTCTCCACAACATAGTTTATATACTATTTAGAGATTTTTAAACTTTTCTTTTTCCTTAAAGAAGGTATATCATATTCACGCAATTGACTTCTAGCCAGTTGGAATCTCTTTGCTTCTCAAAGCCAAGTAGATAGACTGGGTGGTAGGCAAAGTGTGGAAGAAAACAAAGATGACTCCCAGGTGGGCTGTCCATCGCCATAACTGGGTCAATATACTTATGTAATAAAGAGCGGAAGTAGAAGGAAAATGAAGTCAAGGATTTTGTAATATGCTAAGTCAAATAAACATATTTTCTTTCTTTCTTTCCTTCTTTTTCTCTCTTCCTTCCTACCTTCCTTCCTTCCTCCCTCTCTTTCCCTTTCTTTCTTTCTTTTCTTCCTTCCTTCCTTCCTTTCTTTCTTTCTTTCTTTCTTTCTTTCTTTCTTTCTTTCTTTCTTTCTTTCTTTTTCTTTCTTTCTTTCTTCCTCCCTGCCTCCCTCCCTCCTTTCCTTTCATTTTTAGAAAATAACACAAGAATAATAGTAAGATGTTTTGATTTATCTGCCAAATTCATTCTGCAAGTATTTATTGAGTGCCTACTAAGCTAGCCTTAGAAATTCAGAGATATGAGAAATGATTTCTGTCCCCAAGAAACTCACAAGACTACTGAGTAAGACCATCCTGTAAACAAGTCATTTCAGAATCACACAATTGCTGCCATGACTGAGGAGACAGAGATTTCTATAAAAGTGCAGAGGAGAGACCTAGGTCTCTCTTGATTGTTGGTACCGGGGAGGGTGATAATCAGAGAAAGCTTACTACAGAGACCTGACAATCAGAGAAGACTTGACGCATGAGTAAGAGATTCGGGTGGAGAAGGAGATAGGGCTTGGGAGAAGGCATCCCAGGCAGAGGGAACAGCAGTATGGACAAAGGCAGATAGATGAGAAAGGGAACGATATCTTCACAGAATTGCAAAAACGGTTGAAGCCAAGCATTGACTGAACACCTGCTATGGTCAAAACATTGTTAGGGGTGCAAAGATACAGAGATAAGAAAAGAATGCTTAATATCTCATTGGAGAGAAAGATATACAAATAACAGCATAAGTAAAATAAATGAAGGCATAATGAAGATAGTGTGAAATCGGGGTGGAAAGAGCATGCTTAGAGTACAGAAGTAGGGGCAATTAATTAAGGGAACGAGAAAGGCATTTTGGAGGAGGTGACATTTAAAATGGGGATTCAACAATGAGTGAGTTTGGTCAACAGACAAAAAGGAGGTAGAAGGCATCACAGGTAGCAAGAAGACGGAGTGCAAAGACACAAGGTGTGACCTATTCCAGGGATGGAAGCTGTTCCCATGGCAGCGTGGCCTCCACACGAGGAGTAACAAGAGATGAGTCTGACATGCTGATTTCCCCCTCTCCCCACAGTCTCACTTTCATTAACTGTCTCCAGTGAATCTTATTTGCTTGGTCTCGACAGCAGGGATGTCCTCAGATTTGGAAGTTAATTCTTGGAAAATTAGTTGCCCCAACAAAATAGATTTATTTTAAAATTTGGTAATTACTTGCCCCAACAAGAAACCATACTAACAAAAAAACATTGTGACATGTCGGCTGGAGACTGCTCAGAGCTCTTTCACCATTTCAATAATGTTTTTGAAGGATTTTAAAGGTGATATATCAGGGCAATTAAAATTCATCTATTCTAAAGACTTTTGTAACATATAGTTTGAACAAGGTCCAAGTGGAAATGGTAAAATTGAAAAAAATGGAACTTATTATTTGCTTCAATGCTTTGTTAAAATAGATATCTCCTCCAACATTTGTAAACATTATATGTTTTTCATTTTATATTTATTCTTTAAAAATAGGAATGTTTGCAAAAAGGCACAAGCCCTGTAAATTGCAACCACTATTTCAGTATCCAAAGAGGGAACTCTCAAGAGGTATAGCGCAATTTGTAGTATAGTCCAGATTGGAAAATATTTCTTTTGTCATAATTAACAGGACCATATGCCACAAGCTGATGGTAATATTAGCTATTAAAAATACTCAAGAACTTAGGGTATTCAATTACTTAGAAAGAATTTCACAATGTCCATGTTATCACACAATCCAGAACAACTGCTCTGTTTTCTAGGATATGTCTTAGTTTGTATTATTATAATCATAATGTGGTAGCCAGAGTTGGATATTAAAAGCTTTCTTTTGGATTTCTTTTTTCAAAAGAAAGAACAAAACCAAGAAACAAATAGAATCCTGGAGGAAGAAATGGTAGTTAAATGTATGTGATAATTCAAACTCGGGAGGCAAAGAAATAGGGTCTGGACAGTTCAGGGCCTCCCTGATTGTGGGAATGGCAAAGCTCTGTTTTATTGAGTTTCATAAAGGGGATTTCTACTTTGCTAGTCAGGGTGAGGTTGAAAACTTTGAGAAGAAAGTGACATTTGACTTCAATCAACATAGGAACCAAATCTTCACAGTCCTGGGGAAAGTTCTGCATTTGGAGAAATCATTTGGTCCAGAAAAAGGGAAGAATTTGCTCCTTTGCCAGGAGGTCTTGACTTGCTCTGGGGCAGAGGCTGTAATTAGGCACCTGTGCTCTTCATTACACACTTCTAATAGCGACTTCATTAGTGAGTACCTACTTCCAGAACTTTATGTGTCATAATAGCAATGGATGCCCTCCCAAATGAGGTGGATGCAATGAACTTTCACGCCTAACTAGGCATTTCCATAAAATGTTTCTTTTCCTTTAATGATTCAGAGAATCAAGAAATAATCTTACTCATTATACACATGACCTTCAAGTAGATATTGCACAGATTATTTCACAGTTCCAAGCTCTTATTACATCGCAATATTACCATTTCCCCTCATTTATAAATGGACAGGTGGATAAGTCAATCAGTGGGTTCATGTAGGAATTTGCTAATGACTGAAACCTCTGGTGGTCAGATTAACTATAGGTTTGGAGCAGACGATACTTAGAGCAGAACTTCAGATACAGAAACCAAGAGGATCCATGGATTTATAGAATGCTGAGCCCTTTAGTAATCGGGTGTCAATGATAGTCATCTGCTCGCATTAATTTATATAAACAAAAGAAAGCAGCACAATGGTGGTGTTTTATTCTGTGTACCAGAAAGTCACTGGCAACCTTGCTTACAATATTTAAAGATACTCCAGTCTACCCATATCAGTGCCCTTAATTAAACTGAATATTTCTCAAGATTCTGTGTATGATGAACTATTCATCGATTGGACTAAAGGGGAAACCATACATAATCACCTTATGATTTTTCTTTTCTTTTTGAAGAAGTACAATTTTTGAGTATTATTAAACCTTATAAATATGATGCTTATTTTCAGGACCTCAGAAATTCTACTTAACCCCTATTCAGGCTGTGGAATTTAATGTGGCTGCAACAAAGAAGCTTCTGATGCAAAAGACCAAGAAGGACCAGGCATGTTCTATTCAGGTTAATTTGAGCAGAGCAAAGATCCCATAACAAGTTCAAAGCATCTGAGACTCAATTCAGTTCTTCAATTGAAAGGTGAATTCAGAATGTTTCAGATAAGCATTGTGATCACATGCCCACTGAGGAACAGGATAGTTTTACCAGTTACATTTGCCGGGCATTTGGCGCTTTGATGTGATGATGTTTCAGGGTTCTGAAAGCTACATGTTCTTTGATTTTGGGGTGATGGCTACCAGGTTCTTCTCTGACCACCTATTACCACAGCCAGTACTGATGTGGAATGTTTCCTCCTGTACTGAGAAACACATAAGCCCAGTTGTGATGGTTGCAGGATGTATCCTTTCAGTGGCCCTAAGGGGGATAGTCAAGTTCTGGGGAAATTGCACTGTTCTGGGATGTAGGAGGCCCAGATGGGGTTCTAGTCCCAGTCCTCACTGGACACATACATGATTTTCACTTGAATGTCTCTGTGCCTGGGATTCTGGGAAACTATGTTTCGAGGGAACATATAAAATCCCTAAAGGATGCAGACTTTACTTCAACAGTCATAGCTTTCCTTTAATAATTTACCAGGCATTGGGATCTAGGTGGGTCAGGACACTGGGGTCTCATGCAAGTGCAATTGTCTATGAGCTGTGTGACTATTGGACCTCTCTGAGCCCCACAGGGGCTCATCTATGCAATTATCATGATATCTGACATACTTCCCACCTTGAAACATGTTTTGATTTGTATATTTTATTTATGCATTCCACCTACATAATCCCTAGGAAAAGATATATTTTCAAACTTATGTACTAATATGAAAATAGCCCTTATTTCTCTTTATCCTAATGATTTCATTGCTACACATGCAAATGTCTCATTAGTCTAGGTTTTCAGAATTTGGTGAACCACTCACCTTCATAATCTCTCTTACAGATTATCTTCACCTGGAAGGTCTTTTTAATAATAGACTTACTTAAATTATTCACCCCATGAGGTTAGGGTTAAGGCTCTCAAGCAATGGCGATTTCCATCTTCTCAAAAACCAGAAAGAAAACTGACTATTGGGCATGCATCTCATGGATTACTGCTGTGGGCTTGGATATGACTTTGATGTTGGTGCTTCATGATGGTAGGGGAGACTGAGGATGCCATGTTTCCACAGCATTTTTTTTCTATTTAAATTGCTCAATGCAGTAAACACAATTATTGTAACGCAGCTCACTGACTTCCTCTGAACTGATCTATTCTGTGCTAGCATGGGGCTATTAACATAACAGAAATGTAATCTGATTTTATTGCTGAACTCAAGGCTACTTTAAAAGGTAGAAAGAAAAATGTTAATATATGCAGCAGAAGGTATTTTAAATAAATATCTGTCATATATGGTTAAATGTGTGCTTTCTGGTGTTAATTATGGCACAATCAGATGAGAAGAGAGAGGAGGGTATTTATTGCAGATTGAAAAGCCAAATATTAGTCTCTGTTACAACGTAAGTCAAGTGAAGTAGCAATTACATGCTGTTTTGATCATGCAGGGAATTTTTAAAAACAGATATTTTCTTGTGTATATATTATTGATCAGAAGGGAATAATTCAAATAAAAAACTCTGACTAATTGGCCATTAAGATGATACTTTGGAAGTGTTAGAAAAATTCATTCCTTTAGGCTCTTTGATATATTTCTTATGTGAAAAAGATTTCTGCCCAATAATCTTTTCTTCAGGATATTTGTCACAATATATTTCTGTTTAGATGGACCCAAATGGGTATGGGGAAGAAGGAAAGATTTTTCCAAAAAGATAATAGGCTTTTTAAGAAAACATGAGTTATTAGAAATTATATTATTATAGTTACCACTCCAAGCAGTAGGAAGGATTTGCAGGTCACAGGGATAGTATCTGTTTATCAATCAACTAATTACTTTGTTTTGGGATAGACTTTGAAGAAAATAATACCTAAAAATCTTTTCATAGGCATAGTATCGCTCTTCTCCTATGCCAACATTTTTTATTTTACTGATTAGAGACAACTTGAATATGTTTACTTTTGATGTCGTGGCTTTTGAGGCCAGCAGATGGAGAAGGTAAAGATACATATATTGATACACATACATTCATCCCCCTCTATACACATCTTTTTAAAACACAGATTTTATATAACACACCGTGCTTAAAGGCAGAAAGTTTCCCTCCTCCTCCCAGAGGTGCGGAGTTAATCTAGAATTAACGTGATAAACCATGGAAGGAGAGCTCAAAGAGATAAACCCTACAGTGGATAAGATTAGATTGTGGCATAGCCTCCTGGAAGGAACACTGATAAACTGATATCGGGGACCTTCTACAGAGAAAGGGAAATGGGCTTGCGATCCTTCCTCAAATATGTTTGAGAACTGGATACCTTTTAGCAAGATTTAAAATGAGTTTTTGAATCATTCACTGGTAAATTTTTTAACTTTCAGGGTGATAAATAAATCAAAGAGCTAATTCTGCTAGGGGCAACTGGAAAAACAATTTACTAACTCGGTCTAGGGAATTAAGGGAGAAGGCACATTGCATTGTATTCAAATTGCCTCTACTTCCTGCGATGCGGTAGGATTGACCTTCCCTGACCCTTGAATTTGAGTACAGTGTTTCACTTGCTTTGAAGGATGAAATGTAAGCAGAAGTGATACCTGTGCCTCTGGGTTTAATTGCTAATACCCCACTCTTTGTCTCTCTCTTCTGCTGCATGGTCTCCATGGAAACATGTGCTAATGTCAAGGTGCTAAAAGGGTCATGTCACCCGGAGTGCTGAGCCACACATGGAGGACTGCTGTCCTGGAGAATCACCTGAACCCACAGCAGACTTTGGCTGTGCTGGAAATATACTATACTTGTGTAAACCTCTTAGAATTTGGGGATGTTCAGTATTGCAGCATAACCTACCTTATCCTGACTAACAGAAGCTAACATTAAGAAGGAATATTTGCAGTTGGTATGTTATTTACTTGTAAAACACATGGAATCAGCTGACAAACTACTACAAACAGTATGATAATTCAGTAAAATATCCACTGGAAAATTAATATACAAAATGAATAACCATATATACAACAAACAATAAATATAAAAGTATGGTAGAAACAGATTTTCTATTTACAGTCACATCCCCAAATTCAGAACAAACCTAGGAATGAAATTAATGAGACATGCATCATATACATAAAGAAAATTTAAAGACATTACTAAAGAACTCAAAAGAAAACTTGAATGAATATAAAAGCATGTCATGCTCTTTGATAAGAAGATATGGTATCACAGAGATTTAAAAATCTGATGTTAAATTGTAAATTCCATGTGATCTAATTAGAATACCAAGATCAAGCTTATTCCAGAGTACATATGGTAAAATAAAAATAAGAATGCCAAGAAAATCCTAGAAAAGCAGGGAAATGGGAAGTATGCTAGACTTAGCACTTACTAATGTATTATAAAGCAATAATAATTACAAACTGTTGTTTCTGGCAGGCAGTTAAATAGGCAGATAGATAATTGGAACAGAGTAGAAATAAGCCCAAATGCATATAAGGATTAGGATATGATAAAATGGTGTTTTAAATCAGCGGGAAAAGATGTAATGTTTATAAAATAATAAGTGGTTAGGTATCATGAAAATATCACATCTCTATCTCACTCCTTGCACAAATATACACAGTAGAACAGTTAAATTTTTGAAGATTAAAAAAACTAAAATTATTAAAATACTAGAAAAAACAATAATCTCAGAGTATAGAAGGTTTTTATAATGTAACACAAAGCTCAGAAGATATAAAAGATGAAAAAGAAAAATTTAGTTACATAAAAATAAAATATTTTCTATGTGACTAAAAAAATCATATACAAAAAGTTAATGACAAAGCTTAAAAAAATTGCAAACTATATGACAAAGAATTATTATTCTTAATATAAAAAGAGATAAATCAGCATAAACACCAATAATCTAACAGAAATGTGAGCAATAGATATGAACTAAAGCACATGTGAGGGATTAAAAATATACAAAAAGATACCAAGCCAGAGAAATGCAAGGAAACACTATACTGAGAGATTATTTTCACAGATTAGCAAATATCAAAACAGGCTACAGACAGTGTTGATAAGGATGTAGGGAAATAGGAACTCACTCACATTTCTGTTGATGTAACTGATAAACCCTCTGTGGGATTAACTTGGCAATGTCTCTCTACCCTTCAAGAAGAATTTCCCATAGTCTTTGAACCATTAGTTTAACTTTTGTAAATTTATCTTACAGACATACTCACACAAGTGTGAAATGAGTTAGACCCAAGTATAGTCCCCCAAACAGTCTCTTTAATAATGAATAATAATAATAATAATAATGAAGATTGAAGAATGACTTCAATGCTCATAGAGATAGAAATAGTTTAAGGGAAAGCATGGTACATCCATACAATGGAATATTATGTGACCTTTATAAAGAACGAGGCATCTCTGTATGGCTAATACAGAGTGAGCCCCAAGGTACCTTGCTAAGTGAGAAATGCAAGGTTCAGGAGCAGAATGGTGTGCATCTGGACGCCCCGGTGGTCCAGGGATAAAGAATCCACCTTCCAATATAGGTGATGCGGCTTCAAGGTTCGATCTCTGGTCAGGGAACTGAGATCCCCATTGCCGTTGGGCAACTAAGTCTGCGCACCTCAGCTAGAGAGCCCGCGTGATGCAAACTACAGAGCCCATGGGCTCTGGAGCCCACACGCCACAACTAGAGAAGAGAAAACCCGCAACTAGAGAGAAGCCTGTGTGCCTCAATGAAGATCCCACGTGCCCCGAATAAGACCCAACACAGCCCCAAAAATAAAAAATATAAAAAGGAACGGTGTGTATCTTATGCCTCTATTGGTATATATATATTTGTACCTTTGTGTGCAGAGAGCATAATTCTGGAAAAATATCCTAGAGTCTTGGCAGTAATGGTTGCCTGTGAGGGCTGGACTTGGAACACTAGGTTCAGGGGCAAGAAGACCTCGTTTCCACCTTGTGAATTTCAAACTACATGCCTTTTTCATCTCAACTGAAATAATTTTTAAAAGAAAGATCAGCAAACAAAGAAATCTAAACAAAAAGAAGGTTTAGAGATTTTATGGTGAGTGCAGGTTCACTCAGTGTTAGCAGTTCTAACGGAACTAGAAGAGACAAATTGCACTTGAGGGTTGATTGTTCACAATGATCTAATTACCAGACAGCAGAGCACCTCCACTTTACTCTCTCCTTTTCTAGTGCATCTAGATTATCTACTCTTCCATGTAGTACAAGCTTATACTTAAAAAAATAATTATTAGAAAATTTGGAAAAGGAGTTGTATTTGCATAATATACAACAGGAGGCTCCTAAGAATATCAAAGAAATCACGGGATGCCCCGGGTGATGACTTACAAGGTCAGACAATGAAAGTAAAGCCCATTCCATCCCTCGCTGCAACCCCACCCTGTGTATCTACATCTCCCAGAAAGAGGACTGTGCCACCTGCCCTGCTCCAGTGTGTGGAGGGTATGGATCATATTTCTGTCTTGAAATACATTCAGAAATAATAACTTCTCTACTTTGTTTATAGTTAGGAGAAGACAGCCTAAAACATTTGGCTTTGGAAAATACAGCAGAAGGGGAGAACAGAACGAGTATGGGTTGGTATGTGGGAGCAAAGAGAACTACTAGTCAGGAACACCTGCTGGGTGGTGGGCATCGTGCTAAATTTCTTGTAGGTATTTTATTTATGCCTCACGATAGTATGAAGAGAGATGTATCCTTAATATCATTGTGTGCATTTTGCAGTTGGTAAGAGGAAAAGCAAGTTCCCTCCCCTCTTCCCACAACTTGCGCTGCACCAGAGCGTTGGCCCTTATTTAGCATCTTTGTTCAATACTTTCTCACTTTCTTATCTCACATTTTGTAGAATGCCATTCTTCCTTCACAAATAGAATTTCACCTATGAGAGGGAAAATTTTGATTCTAAAAACTCAGAAGGGGAGCTGAATGTCAAAAGTGGTTGCTCTTCCAAGAAAGAAGAAGTCTGGTGATTCACTAAAATCTCAACTCATTCACGTTCTGGGAATTTACAGCTTCCCCCATCTTTTCCTCAAAGAAAGTGCGATTTTATGTTTTTAATTTTGAAGCAACTTAAGTAAGTTTATTGTTAAGTTGTAAGTCATTTCTCAACGGAACGGCTGGTGCTGGGATGACTGTGTGGTATCCTTGCTTTTTGAGAGCTTCTGGAACTTTCTAAAGCTAACATTCTTCAGACTGACATGACCCCTAGAGACAGATATGAAGTATATTTCTGGATTGGAGATGGTAGGTGCATCCTGAGCCCTCCTGGTCACTTCTGTGCACACACAGAAGAGTATAAGGTCCAAATTACAATTTTCAAATATATGTACAGGAGTCTGAAACTATTTTTTTTCTTTGGCATAGTTTAGTTTGTTCAGACTCACCATGAGTTTGGCTTTGCTTTTAATGAGAAAAGGTAACTTTGTTAATCCTACATCTTCCATTTAGAAACAGAGTTGCAAATGTCAGGCTGAATCTGGAAGTCATTACTTGTAGGAATAAAACATGATAAGTATATATTTGAATGAATACTCACAGCTGTGTTTTTTATTAAAGAAATTCAGTGAGAAGAGTTTTAACGCTGCATTACAGTTGAGAATCTTAAGGTGTATAACATTGGCAATTCCAAATTAGAACTCCCCTGGGAACTGTCACTCTGTGACATCACATTATATCTAATGAGGCATAAAAATGCACACTTTGTGTACTCCAGAGCAAATTCATGTGCAGGGGAATAAGACTTAAGAGGACAGTGGGAGCCATCTCTTTGAAATCTTAGTTATAACGCTTCATCTCTGCAGTTTCTTTATTTGCAGCTACATTTTCTGCGGTTGTTACAATTCAGTAATTCTAATGCATTGCATATGCTTTAAGTGTTATAGAGATATTCAGTCAATGCCTTTTCCAATTCCATTTATCCCATTCTCATTAATTTCCCTTCCAATCCATACCATCTTCCGGAGCAATTAACAGATTCTCTGTTTACACTTGTCCAAATCTCACTCATTTTATGAGCTGTTAGTTTAATGGCTACAGAATGTTTTATAGCATCTAGTGACAGTCTCTACCGAGTGGATATAGTTTCAACTAGTCACCAGAGTCCTGTCACATTCACTCATGATCTTGGCTTCTCTCTTTCTACAGCTAGGGGACCAGTCAGTGTAGAATAGAGATCCAAGTGACCTCTGATCCAGACACTGGGTGCATGGATTCACTTTCTTCCCAGATGATACAAAATTCCTTGCCTAATAGTTAGCATAGCCTCTATTGAGAAAAAAAAAAAGTTGCTGATAATTGCGGACTGTTGGTCTTTACAGTTGCTGAGTTTCAGAAGGTAGCTGTGTGCTTGTGAACGCCCTTACATTCAAAATGCGAATTGAATGTGAACATTAAATCCTCAATCCCTCCCCCCAGATGGAACCACACAGATGGGTTGATTAAAACCATAGGTTTGTGTTAAACGAAAATTATTGCATTAGAGGAAGCATTTGGGAAAGTGGGCGATGGTCTGGGAAAAAAAAATAACAAACAAAAGCAGATGGAGTGTCTTGCTTGGCAAGACATTATTCCATTATTCTTTTATTATCTAACTTCTGAAATGGGATAGCATAGAATAATAGCCAGTACAGATTTGTCAGTAATAAAACATCAGGTAAAACTCCTTCAGGGCCAAGACAACTAATCAGCTATTGTTTAATAGCTTTATGAAAGCTTGATTTTTTTGTCTTCATTTGTGCTTTGTAATGATTCGCTTATGCAAAGAGCTACTGCATACGTGACATCACGTGCAGTGCGTCTAGATCCCTACAACAAATGCCTCCAATTAGTATTTCAAATGGAGTACGATGGGCATCCCAAGATTCCCCCTAGAAAACATTTCACTGGAAGAGTTCTGCTATTTTTAAACACACTAGTTCCTTTGTTGGAGAGACTGTTATTCCCAAAGTTTCTTGGTCTATGTCATCCAAAAAGAATGCAGCTCAAGTAATAATGATTTTGAAGTTTATGTTGCAGGAAGCATGCCAGTGAGACATTTATCTAAGATGTATAAAGGGAGCCTTAATTAAACTTAAGGAAATCAAACTTTAAAAAGGAGGGTAAAAAACCATTTGCAGATTTTCTAAGGGATTACAAGGACCTCAACATTGAAAAGCAAACACGCCCATTAGTCCAATAAATTATAAACTGAATTCCGGGAATAAGAGTGCCTTTCGTGAGCATAGTTTCCTTCTAAAACCATGTGGGTGTGGGGGAGGAAATTATTGACTGGAGGCTACTTTCAGAGGATGGGAAAATGAAAGTAGGGTAAGAGGACAAGAAACGTCAGTACCAGGGAATGTTTGGGGCAGAGGTCTAAGATCAGGGTACTGAAGTAGTCTGGGACAATTACCCACCAGAATCTAGGAACCGGGAGATTTAGCACAAACCAAGTCTCCTGGGAGAACAGGATACCCTATCTTCATATGGCAGTCTACTCATGCCATTGGATTAAGAACATGGATTCTCTCTACTCTCTTGAAGCTTAAAATTAGAAGGTGATTCTCTTACTAGTCATAATCCTTTTCTGGGGATCTTCTTCTCTACAGCTTCAAATGTATGGGAAGCCTGCGTGGTAAAGAGGAACATTTCATAGTCAGACACATAAGTATGAATGTCTGCCATTTTTAGGCCAGTGACTTGGACGAGCTGTCTAACATCTCCAAGACTTGATTTATTCATCCGCAAAATGGAGAGCACGCTCCCCACTCCATAGATTGTTTTAGAAGGATGGTGAAACACGCACACAGAAAGGACCCAGCAGAGAGGCTGGCATATGGTAGGTGCTCTATAAATGAGATTCTCTCTCTGCCTTCCTTTTGTTTTCTTTTCTTGAATGGGAACAGCTCACTCTACATGGTAATACAATATTTGGTTCTGTAGACACAAGGTAAAAGTTCTTGACGCTGCCAAGTGGCACTTACTAATTTTAAGAGGGTTAGATAAAGAATTAGGCACCCGCAATGTCCCAAATAATATGTGAAACACTGAAAGAGAGTGATAAAGAAATTCCATACCCATGGTTCTACCATTCTGGAGCTTATGTTCTTGTAGAAAGTGGAAACAAATCCCACTTTGAAGAGGTTATGTAGCAAAGTTCCTTCAAAGGGTAGAAGCTAAAGTGTTCCAAGACCTCAGAAGACCCAAGGGGGCAGGGAGAGGACTGAGACTGCTGGGTTTGGGGCAGATCTGAGTTGCGTTATACACGTTCTTCCTCATGCTACACGGTCCTCTTGCACGTGTGACTGCTACCCCCGTGTTATTGTCCAATGAGATCATTGATTGCCTGGAGGCTGGTGGAGAAGCTCAAATGAGCAGGTATCTGTGAAAGGAAGTGAGGCTCTGGGAGGTGACAGACAGAAACAGGCCCTTTAGTTGTTTAAGGCTCTGTGTCCACTCTCTGCAGGTCCACACCCGAGGGAGCTCTGGCCTCCTGCAGAGCCCTGCTCTGCTCTTGGATGTGAACTCCCTGGGCACAAGGAAGGCTCCAGGAGGCCATTCTGAGACCACCCACTTAATGGACTATTAGCTGGACAGCAGCAGCTAAAAATATCAGTGAGGTTGAAACATCATTACCTTCTCTAATCATCCTCAAAGAGCCCTCCAAAATCTACAATTTACCCTTTCCTTCCTAAGGTAAATGCATTTATTCCTAGGTATTATTGGAAAGTATAAGACCTAGAGATGTGAAGCCCAACAACCTAACCCTAGCAATTCTTGCTATGAAAGCAAGTTTGTTCACCTCCTTTTAGGCATAAAATGAGGCTCTTTTGGGGTGGGGGCTGTACAGGAAAGCTATACATTTTTATTGGGTGTCCCTGGCACTTGTATTCTTCTAATCAATCCTTTGTCCAGTTATAACAGCCACTTAGCAGTAGCTTCTTAAATGCCAGAGACCTACAGTTTGGAATTAGAGGGATTCTAATAAACCTAGGTTTATTTCAGAGTCCCATGCTAGGGCTGGGGAAAAAAAAAATCAAACTGAAAACCAAAAAAAAAAACCCACATCCTCTGAGCCCTGTAACACTTGATATGGCATCAGTATATCAGTGATGTTGATGGAGAAAAATATTCAACAATTCTATTGTAAACATGTGATTAAGGATTGATTTTTCAGCATTTGAGGACTCCAAATTAATATACAAGAGACAGCACATTTTAATAAGCTGTCAATGAAGTACACCAAATAGAAAATATACTGCTGTCTGCTATCAGAGCTAGCCAGCTGAAGAATTATTCTGCTTCATCTCAATAATACAGGAACCCTTAGCAGCATTAAATATTAAGTTCTAAAATAAGAAAAAAAGTATAAAGAATAAAAATCTGTAGCAAAAAGACAAAACCCTAGAGGGAGAATTCAAGAAAATCTGTGATCTTCTTTTTTCATTCCCTTATGAAAGCTTTGTCAGTAGCTGATGGGTCTCACATACATGAAGCTGTTAATCATATTCAGGAAATTTACATGCTGTTAACTGCATATGAAACTCACTTAAGTCAGGCAGATTTACTACCCCAGATCAGTCTTATTTCATTTACTCTATACCTATCACTAACACAAATTCATCCTAACATGAATTTGTGAGGCTTGACTTGACAATAACGCTTTCCTTTCATGTGAATGACAGCCCACATGCAATTCCTGAGCTGTTTGGAGAAGGTGTGATTCTGCAGCTCCAACCCAGGAATATACAGTAAATCGATAAAGCAACTAACATACTTCACAACTGGGTACAGGCACACAAGAATATAAGCTTAAGGAAAATAAGTTCAAGGTGAGAAAAAGTCTACTTCCGCTTTTTATTTTGGTTCAAGTTGGGAGCAAGGACCAAAATGTTCTTCTCTTTCTAGGTGAAAGCAGATCTCCAGTGGCAGGTGAAACCACATGTAACTGCGCTATCCCAGGCTTGAATCTTGTTAGCAGACAATTTGATATTTTTAGAGAGAAAAAATCACATGAAATTGATGCCACGGCTAGAACTTTCAAAGAAATGAATGAAGAGAATGAAGAAAATTGTGCTGGGTTAGTGACATCCAAACACTTGGATCCACCTCCTGTCCCTTTGGGGCTTAGGATGGTACTGTGTGTGCCTTGTACCTTTTGCACTTCTTCACTACAGAATGGATAAGAAGTTCAAACAGAGAGCTTGGGCTAAGAACTGAAGGGAAGGATGCAGTGAAAAAAGGGAAGTTAAGGGGTGCTGGCCCGACAAGGATGCTCTGTAAACCTAGCCTGAGTTGTACATGATCAAGTAAGGGGTTTTCACTTTGGCCCTGGGGCTATTTCATTACGGGGGAAAATCTTGCTGTTCAGAGCTTCAAGATTTGAAGTTTTGAAATTTCAGTACCTTCCCAGCTGATCCAGCAAAGCATGATACTCTTTCTTCTATGAAGATATAGGACATTATTGCCGTGCTTCTAACATATGCAGTGTTGCTTCATGGTGGTAAAATGGGATTAAAATTAGTACCCACTAAAGGACCTTATAAAAGGTTGCCATGAGCATTAAATGAGTTAATTCATAATGGCAGCCTCACGTAGAACAAGGGCAATGAACTTTAGCTGCCGTACTGCTGTTCTTGTGGATGTTATGGTCATATTCCCATAGTAAGAACTGCCCTCAGTCACGATATGTAGAAGGCGTGACTGTGTTTCATAGCACAGCTGAAAGGCCAAATGGGGAGAATATTAATTTTGTCACTTCTACTAATACTACACCCACAGGGTTAGGGAAAATCTCCCACCTTCCCTCCGTTTTTATTCAGTGGCTATCTAATTAAACTGAAAACCAGTCATGGGAAACTTTTAAGAGGGGAAAAAGTCACAAAAGGGTGGTTCAACGACTTTTTTTCCCCTTGTCGTTGTTATTTTGTTTATTTTATTTTATGCTTTATTTTTTTGGTAATCTTGAGGAAATGTCGTGACCCACTTAGACTTCGCAATGGGGCTACTTGTGACATCTCATTTTGTTATTAACGGCAAATGTAGCAGAACCAGGACCTTTTCTCCTGCCATCTGCCTCCTCGTGTCCCTGGATTTGCTGTTCCTCCCCTCATTCCCTGGAGGGAAAAGATCACCCGCTAGTGATTTCAGTGGTGCGGAATTTCTCTCAAAAATCTCCGAGCCCAGAATGATTGTCTTAATTTGTCAAATTCCAGGGAAACATCTGAGTATAGCACGTTATTCACAGATTTCTAGACCTATTGGGATTTGAGACTATCCCCCAGGGTTTTCTGCAATCAACATATATAGTAGCATCAGGAGTAGGTTTATATGCTGAAAACATGGTGCAGCATTAATTTGGGTCATTTTTACAAGCCATTATGCATCGATTGACCAAATTAGCTGAATGTGATGTGAATTGATTAAGGTAGCTAGATTTACTAATTGATTGTATTGAAACAAAAATTGTTTTGACTGTGTAGATGCAGAACCAAGCTTTTAAGTGACTGGAAAAATGCAATGCATTACAGAGCTATTAAGTACGTGCAGTGACTTTCTGTGGCTCACGTGTACTGGAACAAAGGTGAAAGATTAAAGGTGCTGAAAGGCCTTTCTGATTTAGAAAATGATAGGGAGCAGATTTCTGGTGTGGATTGCAGAAATCTGCACATAAGCTCTGCTGTGATCCATGTCAATTGTCACTAAAGCAGAAGAGATAGTAAAAATGAAGCAAAGGCCATGAAGAAGGGACCTGTGTGTTGCCCATGGGATATTCTTCCTAGTGCTGCTGCCTAGTACATACTGTTCATTCTCATTCCAAGCCACAGAGTTAAATTAAAACACACACACACACACACACACATACAGAGCACTGCATACATAGTCAATAGAAATGCAGAGATAAGGGTACAACCCAGAAAGGCTTGCTGAGTCCAGTTTTATCAGTCTTATCAGATGGGCACTCTACCTTCTCGGCTGTGGGGGTAAGTACATCACCTTGTGGTCAACCTCCCTGGATTCTGGGCCAAGCTCATCAGTTTCGCTACTTGGCTGACACTGGGCAGTTAGTCCCCTTAACTTCTCTGCATGTCAATTTCCTGATCAGTAAATCGGGTAGAAGAGACCCTATCCCACAGAGTTGCATTAAGCGTTCGATGAGATAAAATTACATAAAGCACTTAGTACAGTGTCTGACATATTATAAACCCTTACATTTAAGTTCTGTTTTATCCCCATCATCATTCTTACTTCAGTATGTCTTCCCCCTTCAGCATCTCTGGTTGGTCTTGACTCCCCCAGCTTCTTAATACCTAGGCTCAGGTAAGCTTCCTCCCAGATCCAGAAGCTCACTGGGGCTGGCATGCTGTTTCCAAGGGGAACTTCCTGTTGCAGTGGCTTTAGGTTAAGTCGTGGCCAGGGAGAGTGGAATGAGAGCCAACTCTGCCTAAGGGAAAGAGGCTCAATGCCATTGAAATACTGCCAGCATGACATAATTCCCCACTGCTAAGATTAGCATCTTTGCAGAATCAGAATACAGTATGAGTAGAAATAACTCAGAGTAAATTAAATGATTACTCTGTAATCAACTTGCCCTTTTACTTTTAGCAAAATATGGAGCTCTTTTCTGATGTGTGTTTATGGCAGAGATTACATTTGCTGCCCTCTGGAGAATAAGAAGGCCCTTCTCTAGATACTCTCTGCAGATGGGTTTCAAATTTCAGCAAATAGAGACAACCGTGCTTTCACTCATAGGGATTCCACAGGCTACCTCGCCCATGTGAGTGAAAGAAGGCATTTCATCAAACTGCGTATTGTTTAGACCAAGGTTGCTTATGGCCATAAAGAGGGCTCTAACCACTGACTTTGAAAGCAGGTACACCAACACACATCCTACCAGGAGTCCACTCCTTTGCCCTGTTACCAGTCTTTATCTCTACTTGAAAATGCTCAATTCTTTTCCCAATCCACGGCAATAACCTTGACGTCTTTCAAAAATCAATCCACCTTTCAGCTGCTTAGTCCTTCACTGAGTTACATTAAAAGGTTTGTGCCGGTAAGTCTCAAAACCAAAAACACATTTATTTGAAATCTGCTGCAAGAATCATCTAGATCAGAGAATGCACTAGCTTGTGGTGGTTAATCCTGGCTGAATCTCAGAACCACCTGGGGTGATTTTACAGGGACACCTGGGCCTCAGCCCAAAAGATTGTCAATAGTGGAGACAAGGCCTGCAAGTGGGCACTTTCAGAAACCTCCACAGGGCTTACAACATGCAGTCAGCTTGGGAATCACTCTGCTTTTCACTTTGCCACTCCAAGTGCCCTCCAGGTTCAACATGAGAAATACCTTTTAGAATTTAGGACTGAGAAAAATCTTTTTTTTTTTTCCTAATAAAGACTCAATTTTCTTTCTTCTACATAGAGAGACTTGTATAATACACTTTATTTCTTATTACCTGATATCAGGAAGCTTAGAGTAAATTTAAGATTCAGTGACAAAAGTCATTTTAGCTCTCATGGCAAGGATATTTGATCCCTTCTTTTTTGATTTGATTTTGATATCTCTCATAAATATATATGTTATCTATCTCATCGTGAGTTTCTTCAAATGCTTGGAGGATTTGCTTCTTGTTTCTGCTCTTCAATTTTTTCAACTACAAACCTAAGGGTGAAATGGGCTAAATCATAACAACAATAATAGTAATTATTATATTGATGGGGATGAGTTGGGGTGCTTTGCATTTGCATGGTAGGGTCACTGAACTGAATCATATGTGGGGGCAGCTCCTTGGATGATGCAATAGCTCACTTCATATGCAAAAGATAAGTGGGATCTCATGAGGTAAATTTCACATTGAGCCTGGAGGTCAAGGGTCCAGCAAATGCAAAGGTCCTGAGGTGCAAAGGCACCTCTTTCCAGGAAAAACATGGATGCTGAACCAAGGTGGGAAAGCTGTAGGTGGAGAGGGTGGGTGGAAAGACAGGCCCAGATCGTCCTGCATCTTGAAATGGGTTTATGCCTAGGGACACTGAGTCATCAAATGGTTGTAAGTACCAAATTTACATTTTGAAAAGATTCCTCAAGCTGGATTATTGATAACGGGTTAGAAAGACACAAGCCTGGAAGCCATTGTGAGCTGTGGCAAAAATCTAAACATGATGGTGGGGGGTTAAATGAAGGTGTGAGTGTTGAGAAGGCTGGTCAGAATTGAGAAGTATTAAGACAGTGAGTTGGTCAGAGTTGAAGATTGCTTTGATTTACAGGAGTCAGGGAACAGAAGTCAAGAATAATGACCAGGGTCCTCTCTGTGCCTCATGCTTTCTGGTTCCAACACAAAAATTGAGTACCAATTAGGAAAGAACAGCTGCTATGGAATTGGAATATTGATATAAATTAGACATGTGATTTTTGGTGATGCCACTGCATTTTGGTTTGTGGTTACTTAGTCCCAGCAAAGCTTTAAGCTTCCTCAAGAATCTGCAATCAAAAGATTGAGGTTGAAAACCTGGTTTAGCCACTTAATGGCTGTATAACCTTCAGCAAGTTACTTAACCTCTTTCTGCTTCACCTGCTTCACTTTAAAACAGTGTTAACAGAAACCGTAAACAAAGTGAAAAGACAACCCACAGAATGGGAGAAAATATTTGCAAATGAAGAGAACAACAAGGTATTAATCTCCAAAATACACACATAGCTCATGCAGCTCAATATGAAAAAAACAAACAACCCAATCAGAAAATGGGTGGAAGATCTAAATAGACATTTCTCCAAAGAAGACATACAGATGGCCCAAAATCACATGAAAAGATGCCCAAAAGCACATGAAAAGATGCTTACATGAGCTATCACCTCACAGAATGGCCATCTTCAAAAAAAATCTACAAACAATAAATGCTGGAGAGGGTGTGAAGAAAAGGAAACCCTCCTGCACTGTTGGTGGGAATGTAAATTGGTACAGCCACTATGGAGAACAGTATGGAGGTTCCTTAAAAAACTAAACATAAAACTACCATGTGATCCAGCAGTCCCACTCCTTGACATATATTGGAGAAAACTATAATTTGAAAAGATACATGCTCCCCAATGCTCATTGCAGCACTATTTACAGTAGCCAAGACATGGGAGCAACCTAAATGTTCATCGACAGAGGAGTGGATAAAGAAGATGTGGTACATATAGACAATGGAATGTTACTCAGCCATAAAAAAGAATGAAATAACACCATTTGCAGTAACATGGATGGACCTAGAGATTATCATACTAAGTAAAGTAAGTCAGACAGAGAAAGACAAATATCATATGATATCACTTACATGTAGACTCTAATAAAAATAACACAAATGAACTTATTTACAAAACAGAAATAGACTCACAGACCTTGAAATCAAACCTAAGGTTACCAAAGGGGAAACGTGGTGGGGAAGTAATAAATTAGGATATTGGGATTCACATATACACACTACTATATATAACATAGATACCTAACAAGGACCTACTGTATAGTACAGGAAACTCTACTCAAGATTCTGTAATAACCTATATGGGAAAAGAATCTGAAGAAGAGTATATATATATATATATATATACATATATATATATATATATATAAAAACTGATTCACTTTGTTGTACACCTGAAACTAACACAACATTGTAAATCAGCTATACTCCAAAAACAGTCAAAAAACAAAACAAAACAAAACAAAAACAAAAAACAGTGTGGGGTGGGAATAAGAGAAGGTCCAGAACTACACCCAAAGCACACCAATATAGTAATTGGTGATATGATAATAATTTTCTAAATACTTAAAAAAGTATCCTTTATTAACAGATAATTAAAGTCAAGGGCTTAAGAAAAATAAATAAAATAGCATTAACAACAGTTTTGTAATGGAGCAGAAGCCTACAGGGCTTTCCTGGGACAGACCCCTCCCCCATACCCTCTGCTGTAACTCCTCTCTGAAGTACCTAGATAACAGTATCTAATGCACATTTCCTGAGTTGTTTTACAGATGCTAAAACGCCCACCACGTGGAAGAAATTAACTACTTGGTGACCATGAGCCCCCAGACCTACTGGAGCCTAGGGATTGGTGATGTTAACCCCTGTGACACAGCCCTGGTGCCTCACCACCAACCAATAAGAGAATTAGGCATGAGCTGATCATATACCCTGGGACTCTTCTCCCTCACCTTGCCTTTAAAAATGCTTTCCTGAAACCCATCTGGGAGCTCGGGTTTTTTGAGCACAAGCTGTCCTGGACTCCTTGTCTGGTGCATTGCAATAGATGCTGCACTTTGCTTCACCACAACCCGGTGTCAGTAGATTGGCTTGACTGTACAGGGTGAGCAGACCCAAGACCCAAGTTTTGGCTGGGTGATAGTTTCTCCCATATAGTATTGTGGAGAGTATTCAGTGAGTTAAAACCTACAAGAGTGCCTAGCACAGAGTGAGCGATCAATAAATGTTAGCAATTATTTGGGCATTCTGTGTAAGCATGACTTTCCCTCCTCCCCATTTTGTAAACCCATACTCCCAAAGTTATGATTTCATCCTATCATCACCAAAACTCTCATTCTTTTAGAAGATAGAGCTGCCAGAGACCTGAGAAACTATTTGATGAATGTGAATTGATAGTGGCCAACCCAGGATTTTTTCAATTTAAAAGAGAAGTTTGAAGAGGAAGAAGCAGTATTTTTGCTCTCATTCTCTTGGAGGGCATTGGGAAGATAACAGCCTCTTTCTGCTGAAAGGGAGTGTGACTTGGCTGCATTCTGACACTACCCACATAGCATGATTTCTCATGTTAGGATTACTATAGAATCCCATTCATTCATTCAACAAACATTTATTTAAGCCTTTCTGAAGAACCTGATACCTAGAAGCAAGCTTTATGTGACCCCTTTATTTTATATACCAAGTTAAGCCCAGAAAGATTGAGAGATTTGCTAAAGATCAACACTATTTAACGGCAGAGTCATTTCTGGGTGGCCATAGAATCCTCCCATTTCCTCTGAGCAATAGGTTCTGAATTTGCTTTCTAGAACTTATAGACAAAAAAAAATACTTTGATTCTACATAGTACTTTTTACTTTTCAAAATACAATTGATGCTTATTCATAGCAGTTCTGTTCTGAAAAAGTCACTGCAAACACTGAATTAGTAAATACTGAGCCACAGTTCCTAGGGGAAATACAAGGTTAGGTTCCTTAGAGACTCTGGTCAGAACATTTCCACCAACCAATCAATACATAACCTTGTGTCATGTGTTTAAAGTTAAAGACACCTGGATTTCTGCTTAAAGACACCTAGTATAATGTATATTGTTGATTTTTTAACACTGTACTCACCACCAAGAGGGCTATAACATTCTTTTTTTAAATTAATTAGTTAATTAAGTTTTATTTTATGTATGTATGTATTTATGTATTTATTTTTCTTTCTAGTTACTGTTGAAAAATTTGGGGAAAATTCTTTTATTTATTTTTTATTTTTTTAAAAATTTTATTTATTTATTTACTTATTTAATTTAGTGGCTGCACTGGGTCTTCATTGCTGCATATGGGCTTTCTCTAGTTGCAGAGAGTGGGATCTACTCTTTATTGTGGTGTGCAGGCTTCTCATTGGGGTGGCTTCTCTTGTTGTGGAACATGGGCTTTAGGTGTGCAGACTTCAGTATTTGCGGAGCATGGGCTCAGTAGTTGTGGCTCGCAGCCTTGCAGGCTCTAGAGCACAGGTTCAGTAGTTGTGGCGCATGGGCTTAGTTGCTCCACAGCATGTGGGATCTTCCCAGACCAGGGCTCAAACCCGTGTCCCCTGCATTGGCAGGTAGATTCTTAACCACTGAGCCATGAGGGAAGCCCTATAACTCATTTCTGAACGATGTTGATCTAACACATGTATAGACATGTTACAAGCCTTCTTGCCCTTAGGAACCCTGGATAGCAGTTCAGCACTAGGCTTGAAGGCCATTTTAAACACATTTTAAATCAAACGCATAAAAATGTGGACAACGTGGCACAAAACAGACTGGGAGGAGGACATTTATGGTATGAGACTTGTTCGACTTCAGCTGGGAACACATACATTTGGTGATTCAAGTTTTTTTGTTGCTCTATACATGTCCACAAATGATTGCAAGAGTGCTGCATTGATTTTGGGGTTACAAATACATTTCAGTGATCAGGCCAGTTGGTAAACACAGAATCAATGATTAATGAGGATCAACGGTACTTTAATACACATCTTATCTCTCCAATAATTGCATTAAATGCTCATTGGTTTTAGAAATTACAACAGAGAATAGTGAATAGGCCACACAGTCATACAACAGGGACTAGAACTTAGTAGACCTCATTTATCGATGGGAAGATGGCTCCTAGGGGCTGGGAGACATGAGCCAGGCTGATCAAGTTGAACCCTTATCTAATTGAGCCTACAGATATCACCAAGCTCTTCAGAGCTTCCCTCTTTATCTGTTCCCATCACTTGATCACTACCCGGTACTTTATAGTAAAAGGTCTGTCTGGCTATGTAAGTGCTGTGATTTGTGCCTTATGTCTGTTTCCTAGAGACTGGGTTTTTCATTTACCAGCTCACCTTTGTCTGGGCTCTGCCCAATACAAGCAGAGAGAAAAAATCCTGAATTCACTCCCCAACTTCCAATCAGTGGCTTCTAAACCTGGGTCACCTGCTTTATCTTCACAGTGTGAGAGCCACTGGCAAGGACCATAACATGAAGATAAGGCTGGACGCACATCTCCCCCTGTCAACAGGCCTGGCACCCTGTTCATTTTTATTCCTGAATAAGTGACTCAATCACTTCTCCCTTGCTGAGTTTCTCGTGGCAGCCTCTGTGAAGTGGTGGGGAATGTTAATCACTCACTATCAGTTCTGGAGACAGTGGGAGTTTATAACTCTTGTTTCCTTTTGTTTAGATGGAGCAATGTGCCTAAAGATAAATCTGCCTTTAAAATCAGAAAAAACAACTTCTGGGGAGATGGCCTTATGCAAGTTACTGCTGGGGGACAGACATATTTCACATGGACTTCATCGTGGTGTCCTGTGTCCCAGGAATGGGGAAATAACTTTTCTTGGGGAAAATGGTATGTGTGCAAGTGGCGTGGTGGTGGTGGTTGTTCTACAGCAGAGCAGGAATGCTAACAGACATCGAACTGGTGCTAAATCCAAAAGCATAATAAAAATTGTTAAGATTGCCAAAGGGACAATGGAGGAGAAAGGAGACATCTGGTCAACCTAATCAACCCTAGAGATCAGTTAACTCAGATCCTCAAATCCAAATTGCTCTAGAAACACAAGCTCAGTCTCCTTTCTACAAACATTACTTCGGATTACAGCCCATGCTCATGAATTCTACATTACTTGGGGAGAGGGCCAAGGCATTTTTTTTATCCCCTCATACTGACTTACCCTCTATTACACATTTGCTGGTGCAAATAATGACATTTAAAATTTATCCACATCGAGTGTCATAAAAAAAAATCCAGCCCTCATTTCCAAAAGAGCTGATCACCTTACAGGAAGGAACAATAAATCTAAGGGACAGCAGCAAGATGAATAATCATTTCGGGCAGGTTATGGTACTCCAAAGCATCGTTTCTTTTTGCACTGTCATTATCTCTCCATAATCATACCCCTGTGTTACATTATTGCTCATAATAAAAGTCCACATACTGGAGAGGAAAAGGTTTTTGTTTTTTTTTTTAAAGCATTTTCAAGGAGGATTAGAAATTATATGAAACCCAGGCAAGAGAAAACCTAGTAGGAGATCAACTTATATACCACATTCAATAGTTTGAAAGCAGACTAACAGTAATTAAGGGGGAAAAGTCAGGAATCTGCTACATTCTGCCATCTCCATAATTAAACAATAAAACTACTATATCATTTCACACAGACACTGTAAATACTAAATTAAGAAGCTCCGATGAAATGTCAGAAGCATTTTCTTATGAGTTTATATCAGCCATGTGATTATCACATTGATTCTGCATGCCAAAGAGATAGCATTCCACTGTGTTTATTTTCCTCCCAATTGCCTTCCAGAAAGTAATAAAATTAAATCCAATATGATATTAAATGTAAATATGCATGGATATTATGTGTAAATACCCATTTTAAACTCTCTTTGCTTTTTGATATTTTCTGAGCATAACGTTGTCAAGGAACAGTAATATTCTTTACCCCCAAGCAACCCACCCTCACTTCTAGTACCGAAAGAGGGAACACCCTTTGTAATTCCATTTGGCATTTGTTTCATGATTTGTGGAAAAGAAAATACAAAAAAAAAATCTGCTTTTAAAAGTTAACGGCTAAGTTTAACAGCTAAGAAAGTTTGCTTTCTGATACTGATGCTTTGAAGGGGTACCTGTGGTGGGTTTCATTACACTGCTTTACTTCTCCTCATGTTAATTTTATTTTCCCCTAAATGTGTCACTCCATGTTAATGGGATAATTAACATAATTGCACTCATCTGCTTGTTGACTGAAATGTCCAGCTAGGACTTTGTCCTTGCAACTCAAACATCAGCAAGACCCTTCTATTTGCAGAAAACAAGGCTTTTCATCAGGATGAAGGGACTGGTCACCTTTGCTAAGTTAAGAGGACCCAATACAAGAATCTAGCTCTGAAGTACATGGAAACTGGTCAGATGTGGTGGCTCCAGATAAAAGCAACCAAGGGTATTATAGGTTCATAGAAGAAGGGCATCTAATACAAATCAATTAAAGATGTTTAATTGAGACCTGAAAAATTAAGAGGTTGGCTCATCATAATTTAACCCCTTTCTATTACCTTGCTAGTACTTTCTGTTGCAGAACTTCTTTTCTAAATTTTTTTTTTTAGTCTTTTTAAAAAATATAAATTTATTTTATTTTTGGCTGCACTAGCTCTTCATTGCTGTGCATGGGCTTTCTGTAGCTGCGGTGAGTTGGGGCTACTCTTTATGGAGGCGAGCAGGCTTCTCATTGCGGTGTCTCCTCTTGTTTTGGAGCATGGGCTTTAGGCACGCGGGCTTCAGTAGTTGTGGCTCGTGGGCTCTAGAGTGCAGGCTCAGTAGTTGTGGCGCATGGGCTTAGTTGCTCCGTGGCATGTGGTATCTTCGTGGACCAGGGATCGAACCTGTGCCCCTGCATTGGCAGGTGGATTCTTAACCACTCCACCACCAGAGAAGCCCTGTTGCAGAACTTCTATATCTTTCCACACATTGTCCCCTCTGCCCAGGAAGTCACTTGCTTCTATCAGAGATTTGTCTCTGTAAATCAGAATGATATATTTACCCCTTTCTCTCTCTGGCTTGTATGTCCTTGTCTCTAGCAGAATTCTTGGTACATAAAATTCTTAATAATTGTTTGGTGACACGATGCTTAAGGTCAGCTAATTAGTGACAGATCTGAGATTAGAATTCATATTTATTTATGTGTGTGTGTTTTCCCTATTACTCTGTGTCTTCTTTTCTGCACATAATCTGTAGAAAAGCTTACCCGTTCATCATTTTCTGGGGAATGTACATGAGGCCATCCCAGTGCCTTCCTGCCACACACCATAGCTCAGTGGGTGCAGAGTAACACGCCTTGACTTGGTCCCACTACAGGGTACTTCCAAACTGTCCTATCTAACTCCCATCACAGCTGGATCACAGTGAACATGGCGGAGTGTTCAGAAGTGCCTCTTCCAAACTCATCACCCTTACCTCCAGTCCCCCGTTCCTGAGAGAGAGAATGTAATTCAGTCCTGACGTGCTGGGTGGTCATTTCGCTTCCAGCTTCCCTTATTTGGACCAAGACTGACTTGCGAAAATGTCTGTTGGCTTTGTTGTCTATTTCATCTCTCTTTCTTTTCTCAACCCAGAATTCTACAGTTTACTCCTCTCAAGCACTGTAACTGGTCTAAAAATGAGCCAGTTAACTTGTTCCCTTTGTACCTACCAAATTATGACTTTGACTATTTTTTTTATTGACCTTTCCAAATCCATTGTTGGCTCTTTTGACATCACATAGACAAAAGTCTTTATTGCCAGGAAAGAACAGTTTCCTAAAAGTTAAGTGGAGCTGAATCAAAGAAAAATTCCTTTTTTCAAACTTTTTAACTTCCATCTCAAAGAATGTGTAAGTCTGTCTAAAGATAAATTTAAGATTTTAAAGTTATTTTAGATTAGTGAAAACAACTTGGAGCAATAATCATTTGAAATGAACTGTCAAAAAATGTCAACTCTGAAAAAAAATTACCAACCACTCATAGAATAAAATCATACTCACACATGTTCTGAAATTTAGAATGAAAAATTTTGTATGGCACCATTTTAAGGAACCATTGAGGGAGAGGAACTGTGAGGATGTATCTTTGCTTGTTTGGGAAGAATATTTTCATTTTTTTAAACCATGACTTAAAGATACAGCTCTGTTGATAATGCTGTGTGTTGTGGCATTTTCAATCAAGCACATAGGGTATTCATTTTGATAGATCTTATCTAGCTGCCTGAAGAAAATCAAGGTTCATATTGTTGCTGCCTTTTAGTTTTTTTTTTTTTAAGCTCTTTATTGGAATATAATTGCTTTACATTGCATTTTAGTTTTGATCAAAATATCAAAGGGTTTTTCAGCCTGAACTAGTTATCTTAATTGATACAATGCACAGCAAAATGTATTGATCCACAGGAATCAATCCCAGATCAATTGTCCTTTTGAAAACAATATTTACATTTAGAAAGGACCTCAGAAACTCAATGAGTACAAAGGTTAAAATTAATTTCCCCTTAACGATAGCGATTAGCTGGGTTCCTTATATCTTGAGTCGTTTTGAATTAATCCGAAATCTCTGAGAGACTTTGTAATGCTGTTCCTCAAAGCATTTCTGTGAGGCAAGTAGGTACAGAAGATGGCCTGGCCCGTTATTTTAGCACATTAGCAGATGGAGAGAACTGAGTCACAAGCCAGTTGGGTGATTTGGCTAAAACCACAGTATCTACAGTGATTACTGCCATCCTAGAATAGAGTTCTCAACTCCTACTTCCCATCTGTTCTTTAAAGAGATTTTGGGAGCCAACTATCTGTCCTTTTGCAAGAAGAATCTATTGATTCTATTAGTAGGGATAGAGCTGGCCCGGCAAAGTTTGTCTAGACTCCCCCACTCCTGCATGTCTTCTTCTTCTGCGTCCCCATGCCTCTTGCCTGCCCTTCTGGCTTCCAACCACTGCCTTCTTATCAGCTCTTCAGAGCCTTCTGCTGTGATGCTCCCAGAGAGGGCATGTGTACATGGGTGGCAAGAGGGGATCTTTGACAAAGGAACATTTATGAACCAATTTCTATGTCCCAAACACAGCTGTGGGGACTTGGTACCATTTTCTCATTCCAGCTTTACCAGGACTTATTGGAGAGGGACTATATTTCACAATGTACATGACAGATGCTACAGAAACATGATGATGATGGTGCTGGTGCTGGTGGCAAAGTAGAGTGTTTACTAAATCAGAACTAAGATAACTGGATTCTGGCTTTGGTCAGAACCTGTAACCTGTGTGACCTTGGTTAATACATATTTCCCCCTTTCTGGACTTAATTCTTTCACCAGGAATATAGGTAGGACACAGCAGACTAGAAGAACACTCAGACTGTGCCAATTCCAAAATTATAGGGGGAATGTGATTGAAATGGTTCAATTAAGGTGGGGAAGATCAATGGGGGAAGATCACATTTGCAAGAAGGATGCTCAGGGGAGATCATATTTGCAAGAAGGATGCCTTTCAATCCTGGTTCATTTCAGATAGTGTTCTCAGCACTGGTCATAAACCATAGCCCTCCCTCATCCGCAGAGCATTTGAAATTTCTGATACTGAGCTTGCTGATTCAGGGGGCCCCCTGGCTACCTGCACCCTGAGGTGTTTCTGATAGGCACTTCTACATGTACAGTTCTAGTTAGGAGTCACTGCTAGATTCTGAGGAATTCCAGAAAATAGCGGAAGATATTTGGTAGAGAGTCAAGGCTTTCTCAAGACTCCTTAACTCACACCATCTCTTTGTTTTCAGTGTGGGTCTAGACCTACCCATTACGCAAGTGGTTGGGCTGGGGAGAGGATGGAAGAGCTGGAAAAGCATTGACTGTAGGACACAAGTTAGTTTTGTCTGTGAGGCTGTTCTTTCATCCAGATCTTTTTCCCTTGCCTCCAATTCAACCTGGATAGAGATTGAACTCTTTCTTTAAAGAACACCCATTAAAGATGATGAAGTAGTCTGGCTTCCAGATGCATTCATCCCCTCCAGCTCGAAGATGAAATAACAGAGGCATCCGCAGTGTCTAATTTTGTCTTTGGGGCTAATGAAGTATCCTGTGGGAGGCACTGAGTCCAGGATGTTATTTTGCCTAAAGTAATGGACAGTCACTAAGGATGAATGATTTTAAGTCCCCAGGCCAGTATGAATCTGGTTGTCTTAGGGTAAACACATCTGGTGTTCAAAAAATGCTCTCTCTCATCTAAATCAAACAGCTACTTTAACTTGGAAATCCCCCAACCAAATATTTTGTGTGTAGTTCCATGGATTTCCAGGATGTATCCAGAGTTATAAGAAATCCTTTTCTTTATTCAACTGATATTTAGAACTTTCCCTTGTTGGTATCCAAGAAA
This sequence comes from Hippopotamus amphibius kiboko, assembly GCF_030028045.1. Taxonomy (NCBI): domain Eukaryota; kingdom Metazoa; phylum Chordata; class Mammalia; order Artiodactyla; family Hippopotamidae; genus Hippopotamus; species Hippopotamus amphibius. Next base: position 115,233,236 of record NC_080189.1, on the reverse strand, counting down.
ACAGAATCTTGTGTCACTTTCAAATGCCTGCACTCTCATTTTGAATGATCTTGGGCAAAGAGTTGAACCTGATTGAAAATGAGTCACTCACTAGATTTAAAGCATCCTACCTTTTATACTTCTGCCCTGATGTCTTGCATCTGAGGAAGAAAGTTTACCTAATGGTCTTGTTCTAAAATTAACAGAGAAACAGTCACTAAGGCACCCTCCTGCCTTTCTTTACGATGATTTTCTTTCCATACCTTTGTGTTTTCGGGGCTCCAAACTGGGGTGAGTGGAAAACACCTGCTGCCTTTCAGAATGGGCTTCTACCCATGCTTGGCTTTGAGATCTATCAAAGAATAAACCTGTAATTTCAATACTTGTAGTTTGAACCTACAAGTTACAAATGGAAGTCACAATTCTTATGGCAGGCATTTTGTTAGGCTGTCAGGTAGCTCATTTTGCTGCCGTTTCCTATTTTTAACATTATCTTTACATAAATAAAATGTAACACTGTGAAAAATGAAACACCTGAACAAAAACGCATGATAAGGTGCACCCAAGAGCACGTACATCACTCATCTTCAGTGGTGGGTTGACGCGTGATCTTCGCTGCATATTTCAGTGTTAGGAGGATTACTAGGGTTATAAACTGAGTAAGGAAATGAAATTGCTCTTGGTCAGGGATCATCTTCCAGCATTAAATCGCTTTTGAATATTTATGGGGAGCATGCAATACCACAGTGGTATTTAAAGACGATCTCAGTAATCTTTTTCCTTGGTTTCCCCTTTGAAGAAAATAACCATCGAATTTCAGGTCTAGAAAGAACTTCAAAATCAAATTGAGATAACCTTTTCCCTGGTTTACACGGTTGATTCTTAACAGACCTAGTCTAAACCCCTGATCTATTATCTTCCAGTCTGAACATCCTTCCACAAAGGCACATGTCTGCAGGTAAATGAAGAACCAGAATTTTCCAGTCTTTGTTTTTGTCAACCCAACCCCATTTGATCAAATAAATTATTTCAGTATTCTAATTTTACTCTAGCGACTGTAGAGAGCTGTAAGGGATGGCTCAAAAAGGGACCCACAGAATTTATTATACAAGATTTACAAGAATTTATTTCACAAGATGGTTAGAACATGTTACAAGGAAACCAGTTTGTTAATTGGAACCCCATATGTCACTGGTTACTGTTTCATGGCCATACAGACCCTGCACCTCATGAAAGTACATGCCGATGGCTGAAGAGCGGTTGTGGTGTCTGCTTCTACTCAATTTATCATTAGTAAATCAGTCAGATTCAAAGTTCATTCTCAACTAACCATGGGTCAGTACCACTGTGTTGATTTACAATGGGTATTCCTGTTCAAAAACTTATGTGACTGCCTTTACTTTCAGGACTGGGACTAAAACTCAGGTCTTTTATTCTCTATCCAGTGGATTTTCCATCACAGGCTGAATCCTCCCAAGGTCTCCCAGAGGAGTAAAACGGGCCAAGTCTCCCCAGTTACATTTTTCTGACTAAAAGCAGATATCTCAGTGCAGCAGAGAGTCCATTAAACGTGTCTTAACGTGCAGGGCCAAATGCAGGCAGTGAATCCTAGTAGCCCCTTTGCTTGCCTCTGAGAACCAAGGCCATGTCTACTTCCTTTAAAGGGAACCGAAGGGTTGGGACAGAAAGAGCTGGGAGGGAAACGGCGAAGGAGCCATGAGCACAACAAAACACTCGCACTTTCCAGCTCTGAGTCACAGTCAGGGTTGTAAAATGACTTATAGCACTGAAAATGTTGGCGGAACACTTAGCATAGATCATGCATTTCAAGCATATGACGTAAATGCCTTTTGGCTCGATTACAGGCAATTTCTGAGGCTCTAGTGCATGTCCAAATAATTCATTGTGTTTGCTTTCTGCACCAAACCCCTCGGACTGTTTAAAGAAAACCTTCCCAAAGCGTATCTTCCACTTGCTGTATGACTTTGCTGTTTCTCCCGTGGCTGATGTGACCCTATGTTCTTGCACAGAGTTTTACAGAACATTTGTGCGAACACACGTGACCTCCAATTCCTGGATGCTTCTCCGAGTAAACATGCTTGTACGATGTGCTCAAATTGGCCCGGGGTGTGGTCAAGTCAATGCTTTAAGCTAATTTCATGTTTGATGATGTGGTAAACCACAGGGTCAGCCATGCACTCTGATTTGACCAGTAAGCCAAGTAAAAGAATAATCATATTAGGGGTGATTCAGCTGTAAAGACAGAGGTTTTCTTGATCATATGGAAAATCCAAAGCTTCATTCTGTAGTTGGAATTATGTGCTTTTACTGGTAATAATATTTTTAGGAAGCTAGTAATGGAATGGTGATATAAAATACACCTATTCAAAGGATAGACACCAAGGGTGTTTTCATTTTTTTTTTATACAAGGGTAAAGGTATCCTCTTCAGTAGCTCTTAATTTGAACAAAACATTTGTATTGATGATGAAGTTAGACGTGCTTAATTGACTATTTTTCTCCTATTATCTGATCAAGACTTCGGTGCTGCTGTTTGCAAGCTAGCTAGAACAGGTAATTCTAACCAAATTTTTAGAGTAGCTCTTTGTAGAAAGAATAGTGGAATAAATTCAATAAATCTTATGTTTGCTCCTCAGTTTAATTACCATAACTTACATGATGATTATGTGAATTATCATTATTTATTACTACTACTACTATGAAGAATCTTAAAGGTCATTTTACTCTGTCTATAGGAGCTAAATCCACTGAAGCTAATAATTTCAACAGTTTTTATCCTTTTGGTCAAGGCTTTATAATCATCAAAATTCTTTTTTGACCAGAACATTTGATTCATTATTTCCTAGCAAAATTACTAAATTTATAGAACCTTAAGCTAATTTGTTTTACCATATGAGAGTTAGTATTTGTGAATCTTCTAAACAACATTTTAATTTTATCCCTCTCTGAAGCATTCCAACACTCATTATTTATAGTGTGAAAAAAATTAATAAGTTAAAGTTTTTTTCAGGATGATTTTTGGGGGTGTGTGTGTGTGAAAATACCCCAGACATGGCTGTCTTACTTTGTGTATATTTGGGCAATAAGAGATCTGACCACTCTCTGTAATAACACTAAAGACTTACAGGGTTATTAGCAGACTATTAGAAAAAAGCCACTTATGCTTATTTTACTCAGAGAATGGATTTTTTTTTTTTTTTACAGTAACATATTCCAAGTTTTTGTTGAAGTTAGTGGTTCAGTCCTGGTAAAACATTAGTGATGAAGTCTGCTTTTGTGATAATTAGCCTCCTTTCCTCCCCATTCTCCCAAAATACGAACAGTTTACATGGAAACACATCCCAAGAGAGAGAAGACAGTGGCCCCAAGGTAAAAGTAATTTGAGCCTTCATCTGAGTCTTACTCCCTTAGCTGTTCATTCATTTTGTGGCAGGAATGAAGAAGGCGTTACCTAGATTTGCAAAATATATGGAAAATAATTCTACCTCCAGTTCATTGTCCTCTTGGCTACTTTTCTCATTTAGAACCTGCATGGAATTATTTTGGGTCTTCTCAGTACACTTAACATTGCTTTAAAGCAGATGTAAGTCTCCCTACAAGACTCAGTCTCCAACTCTCCATCCAATGAGCAGTGCACGATTAAAGATCTACCAGGTGTTTTCAATAGGCACACATTTATCTCATGCTCCTTTTAGAATTAACAGAAAATGAAATTGAAGATTCATGGTACGGTGTGATTTGATGAAAATACTGGTCTAAGAGCAGCTTGATGACTACTTGGCAAAGATACAAATGAGATACAAAATATTTTCAAATATAAATGTACATTCTTTCTTTGTGAACCTCCTCGATATGCACAGTCTGGTGTTTTACAGACAACTCTAAATCCCCCCAAAGAATATCAGACGTGAAAAGACAGGAAAACTTACCTGTGAATTATCTGTCTATGGGTTATCTGTTCTGTGGCTCATTTGGGACAAGGTGTTGAAAACAGAAGACCAGCTTCCTGTTGCCATCATGGATACTTTTGTGACGTCTGCCGATTTTTTCTTAAATGGATACGTGTTCACCAAGTGTCAATCAATTAAAAAAACAGCTGAAAATCATGTTAGGAAATAAAATTCTCTTATCTCCGTCAATCTTTGGTAGGGGACTTATTGCCCAAATTATAATATTTTTATTAATTTTTGAAATATCATCACCAAATCTAAAATTTGGTACAGCGTAGACACTCAGTAAATATTTTGGGAAGCGGAAATAAATTGACCTAAATATAAAGGATTTTCAAGTCACAGTACCTGCTGCTTTTGGTTAATTGGGGTCATAATACTACTCCAAGCAATTTAGTTCTATTTGATTTTAAAAATGATTGAGCACCAACTGGGTCCTAAATGTGTTACCTTTTTTGGAGGGGGATGGGGTGAACAGACCTGAGGAAGAGTGAGTGCTTATATTTAAGGTGCCCAGAATTGAAGCCCAGGGGCCAAGAACTTTGTGAAGCTGTACAAGGTGAGCGATGCCTTGAGAACTTCAGAGAAAACCCATGTCCGCCGCCCCTCACAGTGGGTGGAACTGCCCTTCTCAAGAATCAAAAAACCCAAGGCTTAGGCCAAATTGCTATTAAGAGAAAGCAAATATAGGAACTCAGTTTTTTTGTTTGTAGAGGGAAGAGAGCACAGATGGGCCATTCCTTAGATTTACAATGCAGTAAATTAGACATTTAAAAGGTTACAGACAGAATGCTTTGAAGAGGAATCAACTACAGTTTAAATGTGCCTCATTTCAGTACAGCCTTTCCTGGCCCAAAGTTTGAGTGGTGTCTGTTTTCCACTTAAATATATATATATATATATATATATATATATAGAGAGAGAGAGAGAGAGAGAGAGAGAGAGAGAGAGAGCGAGAGAGAGAGAGAGAGAGAGAGAGTGCAGTGGAGGCTTGGCTATCAAAAGTTCATTATGCTTCCTGATTAAATCCTATCACCCCGACTGGAGATGCACCACAATTTTTACAGCATCCTTAAAATCTTCCACTCATCTCCTTTGCTGTCACCCCCCATCCCTACGCCCTCTGCCAAGGAAGCAATAACTTGAAGGACTTCCTCTTCAATTCTCTTTGTTTCCCCCTCGGAACTTTTATAAATTTTTTTTTTTTTTTTGAGATTTGGGTTGAAGCACTATGAAAAGGATGGGACTATTTTTCACAGGATTTCAGCAGGGAAATTAAAACCTCATTTAGTTGTGAAGAATGAAGAGGAAAGGGAGTTCTGAAAGCTGGGTTGTTGGCTGAACTTTTTGGAGCCAGGAGATCACTGTTCCGTGCTGTTCCCTCCTCATTTCTCTCAGTCTGGCTGCTACTCTGGCCCCTTTAAGGCACATTCCTCCTTCTTCACAATATCTTTCCAGACCTTTCTAACCCTGGAGTCATTCTTTCTGGATCCAAATACTGGATCTACCCCTTACTGGCTGTGTGACCTTGGACAGGTTGCTTCACCTCTCTGTGCTTCAGTTTGCTTACATGTAAAATAAGCAAACATAAGGGAGTAATCATAGTATCTATTTTCCAGGCTTGTATAAGATTTAAATGAATGACTTTATATAGAGTGCTTACAAATGCCACATAGGAAGTCCTACGAGTTTGCTCTTGTTAGTTTATTTACTGAACTTGAAGCAAAATCCTTTGAGAGTAAGGACCTGTGTCTAAAAAAGTTCAAACACCCCCCACTCAACTTTTGCCTCCTCCCTTGTGTTATGTGTCAAATCAATATATTGGTTCTTCTCCCTCGCAGACTTTTGGGTTTGTATCCTCTTCCTCTCTCCATCATCTGAATGAAGGCTTTCCCCAAAGGTCTGCACCCAGATTTCATGCTTCCTCTTCCACTTTGGGATTTTGTTTGTTTCCATGGCTACAAATATCATCACCATGCAGGCAACTTGCACGTTTCTGTTTCTGTCCAAATATTTCTTTTAAAAAGTACTATAAGCAAAAATCCTTTTAATGCTCCCAATTAAAAGAATACAAAACAGAATGCCAACTGTATACATTATGAACAACACTGTGCTCTTCAAAATGACTTTGGAGATAGACTAGGCTCCTATGAAGAAGTTTTAAAAACAGATTTTGGTAACTGACTCTCTGTGAATGCCGACTGAGAAAACAACTTTTAAACGAACGCTTACTATGAAAAATCCTATATCTTCAAATCATGAACCAGCTTCCTCTTTCCTCATAGTCCCCTCCTGGGAGGCATGGATTACTCTGCATTTTCCTGATGACAAAGTTGCCGGTGTCCACTAGCCCCCATCACATGAGCCGGTCATAACTGTTAAGGATTTAATAGTACATTTATGCAGGAGGTCAGCATTAAGGCATACAGAGAAAAGGGGCAGAGACTAGACAATAAAGACAACAGAAAAAATAATAAAACATATCACAGGTGGTTTGGCAGCCAAGAGGACAGTGACAATCTTTTCACCCTTTTAAGGCATGGCCTTTGTTTCCTCCTTTGCATGTCCACTAGTTCAAATCTCCTGTTTCTCCTATTGTCTACTTCCCACAGTTTTACATTCTTGATAGGCACACTTAAGGATGTCAACTGGAATTTAGAAACAGAGTAAATTCTTTGTGATATGACTTTGTCTACTGCTAGTAAACATAAAGACTGCAAATATGTATTGAGTTCATATTCCGAGCTAAGTGCTTTGTCTTTGTTTTATTTAGTCTTCTCAGTAACTCTAGAGGGATATACTACGCTTATCTCTATTTCACAGGAAAGGAACTTGAATCTCAGAGATGTTAAGAGCCTATGACATGCTTTCATTACAGTGAAGAAGGGGTGAAGCCAAGATTTCAATTCAAATCTCATCAAAAGCCATTGTTCTTAATGACTTCTCTGTGCTGTTGTCTTAGTCCACTGGGAACACTATGCCAAAATACCACAGACTGGGCATCTTATAAACAGAAGGAATATGTTGCTCACATTTAGGGAGGCTGGAAGTCAGGCTAGGGTGTCAACATGATTAGACCCCAGTGACAGCTCTCTTCTGGACTGCAGACTGTCAACTTCTCATTGCAACCTCAGATGTGGAAGGGGTGAGGGAGCTCTCTGGGGTCTCATAAGGGCACTAATCTCATTCATGAAGCCTCCACCTTCATGACCTAATGACTTCCCAAAGGCCCCGCCTCTAAGAACCATCACCTTGGTGGTTAGGATTTCAACATATGAACTCTGGGGGTGGGGGGGGGGTGGACGACACAAATATTCAGATCATAGCAACTGTTCTTCCAAATTATATTAATGGTTTTCATCAACACGCCCATTAGCTTAAAAATCAGTGCCAAAAGTGGGCACAGGGAAGGAAGAGAAGCAAAATGCTAAATGATGTACAATTTAGACAATCAGCCCTTGATTTTCAAACGTTGTCAGAAATTGACAAAATCCCACAAATTACTCAGCGTGCCTAAATTCCTTAGTTTCAGTTGAGTTCATCTAACCAGTGTGCTCTGAATACCCACAGACATTCATGATCATTTACACTGATATGGATACCCTCATAACCACGGGCATTACAACTCTGTAACTGGAACCAGGTGGCCCCTGACCAATGTGCTGCTGGGTCAGGGGTCTGGGCCGCTCACCACACCCCAACTGCACGTGGCGAGGCGTCAGCTGCAGTGTCACAGTTTCGTGTTTCAATATTGATTGTTACAGCTGTCCAACAGGAGTCACGGCCGTTGTACAGAACCCACTGACACGTCCCTGAAGAACTGTGGCAAAGAAACAAAAACCTCCTCTGAAAGAATGATGACTGACATAAATCTATAAAGGACCTTTCCTAAGAAGGAACTAAGACCCCACGTAGTAAATATGTTCCTATTTCACTCATGCCCACCGGAGGTTCCAGAACATGATCTTTGGCCATATCAGTATCTCATACTAAACGTAAGATTTGAAGTGAGATTCTCTAGAAGAGCTCCATCTGTTAGGATCTCTACTCTTTCTAGACACAAGTTTCCACCAGTTTAGGAGAAAGTATCATTTGAAATGCTTTTCCACCCATGCACAAAGGGGCTCCTTTTTAACTAGAAAGCGCTGTATTAATAAATGATATCCACCTTGCACAAAAAGGTAAGTCTCCTTAGACTAGATTCGTTAAAATAAAAAGCTCATCCCTGGGTTTTACTGAAAAGGAATATTTATGTGTTAATCCTGACACCATTTTCTTTTGAGTGCACTGGGGAATATTAAAGAGAAAATATTTAATTGGACAAACGTGTTGCTTTATCTATAGTCAAGTGTCAGGGTCATTAGAACAGGCACTTGAGAAAGATTGGAAAACACTGAGCATCGTGGTAGAGGAGGCCCAGGGATCAGGGCACTTGAAATGTGATTTCTGTTAATGTTGCTGCACCTCATTGCATCCATTTGTCCAATCTTACCATTAGCCTGGAATCAACTACAAGGATTTTTTAGAGGACTGTGTATCACACACTAGTCCTTTAAAGTTAATTATAATTACCATGTAATATCGAAAGGTTATTAAACAAAATGTTCTCTTGGCTACTGGTGTTGATTTTGTCTATGTCACATTTATGCCTGCCTGGAAAGGATTTGGAAGTGTACTTTATCATTGTTACTCAATAAACCCAAAGTTTTGAGTACTCTTTCCATATTATGCTGAAGTATGATGCTTGAGCTTACTTTCTAGGAGCTTTTGGTATTTAACACAAAAAGAAATTCTATTCTCAAGGCTTATTTAAACATATTCCCATTGTTCAGAATGGAATTGCCAAATATGCCATTATTCAGAGTTCAGTGTGAATGATTACAATTTGCTGAATTTCTGCACGCAAAGTCTCAAAGTCATTGTGCCCCTCATTCCCTTAGATGAAATCATCTATCTCCAACATTTAAGATACTGGAGACACGTATCTTTCTATCCTTGATTAACACACTAAAGACACTCAGATATGACTGGAGGGAGATTAAGCTTTATATTCTCCTAATCTGAGTAGAAGATGTTCTGCGGTAACCAAACAGGTGACTGCAATATGGGAAGGGCTGGGGTACAGCTTTGGTGTTTGATAGTAGTTGATGTTTGAAGAGAGTTAGTCTCTTGCATGAATGTCAAGGAACCACTGTATTTCAGTGGGCTGAGGAGGAAGAAATACTAGTGCAAGGGATTGGAGAGAAGTTAGGAAATCTACACTCACAAGAGAGGCTGAAACCCTCATCCCCGAATCCCTTGCTGTCACCACACCTTTCAATGCTCTGCTTCAATCAGAAAAGAGAAAAGATGGGATGTTCAAGAGGAAGAAGAAAGACAATTGAGACTATGGCTGTCCTCTCCTCTGAGAACTGGGTAAACGATAAGCTGACAAGCGTGCATAGGGATGAGCAGGGGCCCACACCAGAGAACTTCAAGCTCTTTCAATCAGGAAGTGGTGATGTGGCTGGCGAGGATGTAAGTGCCATCCTCGCTGCTCCTCTTTGTTTTGTAACACAGAACTGTCTGATATCCTGGGACACCTACGCTTTTTACAGAAGCAACTGGGGCTCCTCCTGCACAGATTGTTGCCCACCCACCACAGCAAAGCACACAAAAGCCCCAGGCACGCAGTGTGCCTTGAAAGGACACCAAGCCATGTGTGCAAATCTGAGACAAAGGCAGAGTGGGTAGACAGCCCTGGAATAACAATCTACCACCCCACTCCCCCCAAAAAAGTGAAAATTAAGTTTTTTAAATGCCTCTTTCAAAGAAAACATTATAATGAAGATGTGAATTTGGCATTGTTAGTTTTTTTTAATTTTTTCTTTTCTTTTTCTTTTTTTACTAGGGAGAAGTTATGATCCTTTCTCAAGTTCCAAAACTCCTTGTTTTCTCACCAAGGTCAGTCCTCTTAGCCTCAGCACCCAGGACACAGGAATGGAACAGAAACAATGGTTTTCATGAACTACTTTCAACATGTCATTATCAAAGCTCTCAGCTATTCCCAGTAACATCTTTTTTTAAAATTTAAAAAAAATTTTAAAGCTCTTTATTGGAATATAATTGCTTTATACTCTTGTTCACCAGCTTTTGAGGTACACCAAAGTCAATCAGCTGTATTTACACACATATCCCCATATTCCCTCCCTCCCGTGACTCCTTCCCACCCTCCCTGTCCTGGCCCTCTAAGGCATCACCCATCATGGAGTTGATCTCCCTTTGTAATACAGCAACTTCCCACTAGCTATTTTACAGTTGGTAGTGTATATATGTCTATGCTACTCTCTCATTTTATCCCAGCTTCCCCTTCGCACAGCCCCCCCAACCCCGTATCCTTTAGTCCATTCTCTGCAACTGCATCTTTATTCTTAACTTGTCACTGGGTTCATCAGCACCACTTTTTTAGGTTCCATTTATATGAGTTAGTATACAGTATTTGTTTTTCTCTTTCTGGCTTACTTCACTCTGTATGACAGTCTTTAGGTCTATCCACATCATTACACATAGCTCAATTTCCCCACTAACATCTTGGTGAAACTGTGCATTCCTTGCCTGTCCTTGCCCTGACCTGGTCCCTGCACAACTCTTCCAAAACAGGATTCAACTACCTGGTGTCTCTTGTGTTCCCTCCTACCCCCTTTCTATGTTAGGTTGTTAGCTTTGGGTCCTCAGATCTTTGCTTTTCCATGGATAACCTTTGAGAGGCTTAAGCAAGTCCTCAAATCCCATGAATAATTGTGTGTGAATGTGAATTTTTATGGCAAGGTGTCGATGGTTTTCATCAATTTAATAGCTAATAACCTAGTACATCAATATTTCCAGACCCTTTGCCCTGTACACTAGCATGTTTGGAAACTGGTTTCTGTCTGTTCTAAGTGCAACGGAAGAGGTACACGCTGTCTTCTAGATATCAAAGTAGGATAACCAGCTCACCCTCTGAAATCTCTTCTACCTGGAAGATTTTGTAGCCTCCTTCAGGGGAAGAGATGGAGTTTTTCTAATCACAGAGTTCTAAGAATTAAGTTCTAAGAATTCCTAAGAGAACTGACTTGGTACCCAATACCTTCCAGTAAAAGTTCTATGGTTCTTAAACAAAGCTGCATCTCTTTTTTCTCCCTGCCTAGTGACCCTTGATGTTCATCATTTGATTGGGAATTTGCAGTGCCCTTGTTTGGATCAGTCTTGAATTGCTCTTTCCTCCTAGAGGGGGGAAAATTCTCTCCCTCTCTTCCCAGATTCCTGCTTCCCTCCTCTTCTTTTGGTCTTCTCCACTCCTGTGCATTTTCCCTAGTCCCCTCCCAATGGAGACTCCTGATAGAATAAGCACTGAATTGCCTTTCAGGGAAGCTGCATTCAATTAAATAGCACTGAACAAGACAAGAAGTTCCAGCCACTTACATTTACTTGCTTGGGTTTGGATTTTATGGAGGGATAAGGTTCTATTCACTTCTAAAAATAAGACCCTTTGCTTGCAAACATAATTAGATTATATAGGTAGCTTCTTTTCATATCATGTAATCTCAAGGCTGGCCATAAACAGGCTTGAACCTAAGCTCACACTGTCTGTCCAATGGATGCCCATCATCCTAGACTCCCACAGGTGTCTCAAATTCACCTCACATACAACTCATTATTTTTCCTTCTAAGTGAGATTTTCCTTCTATATTAGCTGTACCAGTTAGAAGCAGTCTACTCAGTAACCTAAGCTAGAAAAAAATCTGGAGATTTCTCTTGAGTCTTTCTTCTTCTTAGATTTCCACATACAATCAATTTCCTTCTTCTTCCAATGTTAAGTCCCAAATATTTCTCAAAGCGGTCCTCTCATCTCTGTCTTAACACATAACTACTATTGCCCATTTCAGGCTTTTAGGAGATCATCTCTCAATTGAGCCTCCTTACCATCTATACTAATGATAAAAATAAAATAGCGATGGATAATTCTTAATGGGGGTTTATCACAAGTTTAGACTATGTTGATGTGCTTTGTATGCCTTATCTCATGTAATCCTCACTGTGACCCTATGGGCTAGGCATTTGGTATTTTTATCTGCACTTTGAAAGATGGGAAAAATGAGGCTTGCAAAGGTCAAGGAACTTTCCTCAGAGTCATATATTTAGAATATGGTGGAGACAATGCAAATTCAGGTCTTTCTCTCTTCAGAGAATGAGCTTTATAACAGAGTCTATGATTTCCCTGAAATCATAATTTCCTAGTTGGCCCATTTAAAATGAAAACAAAATATAAATATGACAAGCCTACAGCTAATATCATACTCAATGGTGAAAAGCTGAAAGCTTTTCCTCTATGATCAGGAACAAGAGGAGGATGCCCATTCTTGACACTCTTGTTCAACATAGTATTGGAAGTCCTAGCCAGAGCAATTAGGCAAGAAAAAGAAATAAAAGGTATCCAAATCAGAAAGGAGTAAGTAAAACTGTCACTATATTCAGATGACATGATATTATTTATAGAAAACCCTAAAGACAGTTAGAACTAGTAATGAATTAAGTAAAGTTGCAGGATACAAAATCAGTATGCAAAAATCTGTTCCATTTCTATACTAATAGTGAACTATCAGACTCCCACTTGTAATTGCATTAAAAATAATAAAATATCTAGGAAAAAATTTAACCAAGGAGGTGAAATACCTATACACTGAAAACTATAAGACATTGATGAAAGAAACTGAAGAAGACACAAATAAATGGAAACATATTCTGTGCTCATGGTTTGAAAGAATCAATATTGTTAAATTGTCCTTACTACCCAAAGCAATATACAGATTCAATGCAATCCTATCAAGATACCAATAGCAGGACCTCCTAAGTGGCACAGTGGTTAAGAATCCACTTGCCAATGCAAGGAACATGGGTTTGATCCCTGCCCCAGGAAGATACCACATGCTGCGGAGCAACCAAGCTGGTGCGCCACAACTATTGAGCCTGAGCTCTAGAGCCCATGAGCCACAACTATTGAGCCCATGCACCGCAACTGCTGAAGCCCACATGCCTAGAGCCCGTGAACCACAACAAAGAGTAGCCCCTGCTTGCTGCAACTAGAAAAAGCCCATGTGCAGCAACGAAGACTCAACACAGCCAATAAATAAATAAATTAATTAATTAATTAAAAAAAAAGATGCCAATGGCATTTTTCACAGAAATTGAACAAAGAATCCTAAGAACCATGAAAGATCCTGAATTGCCAAAGCAATCTTGCAAAAGAACAAAGCTAGAGGCATTCCTCTCCCTGATTTCAAGCTATTTTATAAAGCTATAGAAATCAAAACAGTATGGTATTACCATAAAAACAGACATCTAGATCAATGGAACAGAAGAGGGAATCCAGAAATAAACCCAAGTATATATGGCCAATTAATTTATAATAAAGAGCCATGGCTAAACAGTGTGAGAAAAAACAGTATTTTCAACAAATGGTGTTGGGAAAACTAGACAACCACATGCAAATGAGTGAAGCTGGACTACTATCTTAAACCATACATAAAAATTAACTCAGAATGGATTAAATATTTCAACGTAAGGCCTGAAACTGTAAAACTCCTAGAAGAAATCATAGGTAGTAAGCTCCTTGACATTGGTCTTGGTGATGATTTTTGGATTTGACACCAAAAGCAAAGGCAACAAAAGCAAAAATCAACAAGCAGGACTGTATCAAATGAAAAAGCTCTGCACAGCAAAGGAAAACATCAACGAAATAATGGGATGAAATGGGAGAAATGGGAGAAAATATTTGCAATTCATATATCTGATGAGTCAATATCCAAAATATATAAAGAACTCATTTAACTTATCAGAAAACAAAAACAATTCAATTACAAAATCGGCAGAGAATCTGAATAGACATTTTATTAAAGAAGACATACAGATGACCAACATGTACATAAAAAGATACTCAACATCTCTAATCATCAGGAAAATGCAAATTAAAACCGCAATGAAATTCCACCTCACACCTGTCAGAATGGCTATCATCAAAAAGACAAGAAAAACAATATTGGTGAAGATGTGGAGAAAAAGCAACACTTTGTGCACTGTTGGTGGAAATATAAATTGATGGAGCCACTATGGAAAGCAGTATGGAGGTTCCTCAAAAAATTAAAAACAGAACTGCCAAGTACCAGGTGGATCCAGCAATCCCACTTTTGCATATTTATCTAAAAAAGGATGAAAACACTAAGAAATATTTATGCACTCTTATGTTCATTGCAGCATATTTACAAAAGTCAAGATATGGAAACAACCTCATTGTCCATTGATGGATGAATAAATAAAGAAAATGTGTTATATCTATACAGTGGAATATTATTTAGCCATAAAAAGGAAAGAAATTTTGCCATTTGTGACAACATGGTTGGAACCTGAGGGCATTATGCTAAGGCATTAACACTAGGTTATTTATACACACACAAACACACACTCACACACACACACACATTTTAAAGCCTTAAATGCTCTCCCATTTCTTTAGCATGTCATACCACTCAAGACCCTCTATTTGTCCTTCTTTTTGTGGGGAATTGTTAATGTATCAGCCTGCAATATATCATACCTCCCATGTCCTTGATGTTCCTCTCCCACATTGACGGTGGGCTTGGCCAGTTAGATATTCGCAAGTGCAATCCAACCGAAGGCTTGAAAAATGCTTGCACACTGGGGCCTGTGCTCCTGTGGCTCTCTGGGAACACCTTGGCACTCACATGAAGAATCCAAAGTGAACTCCCTCCAGGAGAGACCACATCCCAGGCATCCTAGCTGACATCTCAGATGTGTGAGCAGGTCTTCCTAGAGTATCCACCCTTTGCCAAGCTGGCCCAGACTCAAAGAACTGCCCAGATGATCCACAGAGTAGTAAGTAAATATAATGGTGGTTATTTTAAGCCATCAAGTTTTGGGGTGGCTTGTTATACAGCAAAAGCCAACTGATACACCTGTCTCCCCTCCCAGCTTCATTTCTCACCACTCCTTGCCTGCCATGCTTTGGCTAACAATGGCATTCTGCTTGTTGGCCTGGGATTCTTGCCTCTCTGTCTTCACTTGTGCTGAGCCTTCTGCTGGGAATGTGCTTCCTCTCAGCCTGGTTAACTCTGACTCATCCTTTCCCACTTAATTTGGATTTTATCTTCTTATTCCTTCCTCAACACTTCTAATTTCCTATGGCCCTTCAGGCTGGGTTAGGTAGGCACCTCTTGTAAACTTTCTCAAAAATCCCTATTACCACACTTCCAAATACTTTTACAATGACCTGTTCATGAGTCTACTACCCTGCTAGCTGTTGGGATTTATGAAGACACAGTCTGTGCTTTATTCTTCCTTTTTTTCCTGCCAACATTGAGCAGAGTGGCTGACACTTAGTAGAAGCCAGTAAAATTTGTGGAGCCAATGAAGGAATGAAGGAAGGTGGGAAGTCCACAAGGCAGTCTTAAGTTAGGTCAGGAAAGGCCCCCAAATCAGTAGATGTGTGTGTGTGTTGACACTCTTTAATTCAGCTTTTATATATCTTTGTCTTACCTCAATAAGACAGGAACTTAGTAGTAAAACAAAAACAAAATAAAACAAACAGATAAACTTTAGACAAAGAACACGTGAGTAGCCAGCCAGTAGAGCAGAGACCTCAGAGACTTCCATCTGGTTTGGGTGATGGTACAGAAGGGTGGAAAGTAGCTAAATTAAACCCACTGAAAGTAGGTCAGAGGTAGATTATTTAAACTACTGTTTAAGTATTCAAAATAGAAATCTGAATCCATTTTCTAACAGGTTTCCTATTACTGGGTAGAAAGAAGAGCTTTTTTCTTTTCTTTCTCCATCCCGAACCAGCTAGTGCCATCGTAAAACTCATCCCAGACAGAGTTGATAAACTGACAGATAGTATCAAATGTCAGGCAGGGCTTGTTTCCATCCCCAGGCTCTTGGGAACAGCTCGCGAACAGATTGTTCCTGCCAGAGTAGCTCATTATTTTAAGCAAATTGAATTTCTCATTGACTATGTTGAAAGGTTGTATGCTAGTTATAATTACCAGTTTTACTTAATTTCCTTTTATAAATAGGTCGGTACTCTGTACTTGAAAGTAGTCTGTTTATTACTGACTTTGTTTTTTTCCTTTTGGCTTCAGGGACTGTTTAGAGCAGAAACTGCTGACGGAGTGAATTTAATGAAACAAATACATGTTCAATTACAAGAGAGTGTGTGTGTGTGAGGGCACACACAGGACCACAGGTAGCAAACACGCAATAAGCCAGAATCCCAAGTCTGACAGTGAGTGCAGAAGAGACTTTTGTCATGATGCTGGGTTAGGCGTGTTGCAGCTGCTGGCGAAAGCAGCCGCTCCTGGCCGTGGCAGTTGAGAGGCTGGGACATGTTCCCTCTGCAGAATGATCTTCTCTATCTGAACTGCCAGAGATTTCTACTCATGGAAACCCTCTGTCCTAATGAAAGTCAGCTTCCTGAAAAAGTGCGAATATGTTATCTGGGAAAGGGAAGAGATCAAACTGCCAAATCCACAGCAATATTTAATATATATGCATTTTTTTTTCTGGTTATCATAGTAATGCTTTGTTTTTGGTTTTTTTTTTTGGTCAGAACATTTAGAAAATGAAGAATGCAAGGGAGAAAATCATAAAAATTATCTATAATTCCACCACCCAGAAATAACCACTGAAAATTTCATATATTTAAAAGATCTCCATATATATGTATTTATGTATATGTATGCATGCTCATAGGCACAACTCTGTATCTTGTTTCTTTATTCCTATTAATATATCGAAAGCATATCTCCATGTTATATACCTTTCAAAGTAATGAATATAACTTTTAATGATTAGCTATTATTCCATTGTGTGGGTAGATTGTGGTATCCTTAGAACCATTAGTATTATTAGAACCGTTATTATTATTTCATGTCTCACTTCATTTATTTATCATTTCTGATATTATAAATAAGAAAATATTGCACATTCCCATAATTAGTCATTCTGCATCGTTTTCACTAGTCCCTTTGGGTAAATTCAAAGAAATAAAATTTATGGGTCAAGAGGTCTGGGGTCTTTTATGCCTTAATACAGGTAATGAAATTGATCTTTTAGAAATGTCGCACCAGTTTATACCCACTTAAAGGTATATGAGACTGCATGTTTTACTGTATACTTATGAACAGTAGGAATTAAATATTCTAAGATATCGTTCCTGTGATAAATGAAAAGGTCTACCTCACTGTTTTAATTTGCACTTCCTTTGCCCCTACTCGGGCTAAACAATTTTATTTGTCTAAGATAACAATTTAACTTATGCATCTTGCCCTAGAAGGGAGTGGGGTATGAACGAGTGTGTTACAGACGAAAGTTTCGATGGAAAAAGGCAAGAAAAGAAAGAAATATGCAGAGCTTAGATATAGCTACACCAAAGAATCACCTGAGGAACCCATGAAGATTTTGAATGAACTGATTATGGAGAGGCCATGCCTTCATGTTTTCTAAAAGCCGTGCGCACACAGTTGGAAGTAGGGGTGGGATGGATCTTTGTAGGAAGAGTTTAGGCTGCTATGCTGAGATTCCAGGAGAGGACGAAGGTGGAGCAGCATGAAGGCACCGGGCTCCTGCGGGGCTGCTGGTGGTAATGGTGCAAGGAAGTTATCACGACAGAATCAGAGCTGAAAATAGCTCAGCACAACCTGCCTTCCGTCACACCGCTTACTCTCGATTAGGGGCTGGCAATTCTGCTGTTCATTACATAACTTACGCTCCAGCTGGGGTTGATAATCCAGCTTGTGAATTGTCCTGGTTCCTGATTTTTCTTGCCCCGGGGTGAGTTTTAGACACTGCCTTGCTCGGAAGCCCCTCTGTGAAATGTTAATGAACGATGGCTAAACGGGAGAGCGGGGGATTATCTGTGGGTTCCAAATCGCCGATCCTTTCTTGACCCCTGTTGCCACACACACAAAAAGCAAACGAACCTTCAGAAGCTTTTTCTCCCCATTCCTTCACCCCCAAACAGAGTTTCCAGAAGGGCATGTGTGTATGTGGGGGGGGGGGGTGTCTGCACGTCTCCCTTGTGTGTCACACTTTGGGTCCAAGAGCATTTTTACAGCCCTGGTGGTGACCAAACACCCGGTACAGTGGCCTCCTGTGCACTCACCTCCATGGGAGTGTGGCAGGGCTCCCACACTGCTGATGAAGGAACTTGCACTCAGCTCCCTCTAACTTCCTGCCACGATTGCAAAGCCGCCTAGCCAGAGGCAGGGCATCTCAAACCCACCACTCCTGGGGTCCTGAGACATTGTCCCTAGTGTCTGAGGGAGGTCTAGGACAGTAGCCAGTGTCATAGAAGCAGTACACACTATAAAACTCTGAGTGGAGAGTGGAGAAAACAATATGAAACTCTGAGCCAGGAAACCTTGATTGTAGTCCCGCCCGGTGCTCTCTGCCATAGACAGGCTAAATGACTTTTGAGAACTCGCCTAATGTCTCTGGGTCTTAACTTCTCTTGTGTAAACAGTGAGGACAGTGACTCATGTCCTCTGGTGTGGTAGACAGGACACGTCCCCTTCCCCACCTGGGCCAGACCCTCGAGTCCTCCCTGAGCATTCACGAGCCTTGGTTTCATGTCCCATCAAATGCGGGTGAGAGGCACCAGCCACAGCTACCTAACATGAGTGGTGGAATGGTGTATGGATCCAGTAAGTGCTGTGGATGAAAGCACTAGGGGCAGTGTAAATTAATGAACTTGAAAGCACCGGGGAGAGTTTAAACTGGCATTTCAAGGTCAGGAGGTGGTGCTCTGCTAATATCAGCATCCAGGCCAGAATGGCATGGGTGGTCTGTTTCGGAATCAGATGATAAAGCCAGGAGAACCTGAGAACAGCCAGAGGGTTCCTGGTTCCATTAATGCTTTACAGGTGATATTGCTCTACCTTTATAATCCATGACTTCTTTTGATAAAAATTTAAGTCTGATGTACTTCTTCAATACTGTTTGAAATGTCGAAATATAGGAATTATCAAGACCAAACTTAAATCATCTACAACCCCTCAAAGAGCTGCCCCTTGATTGTCCCTCTCACCCCACCACTGCACTGAGCATCACTGCTCTGGGGGAAATCCTAAGATGCAGCCACGGTTCCCCCAGATGCTTCTGGGTACCCCAGGACAGTGCAGTGGTGCCTCTGGACCAACCTCACAATCACAGAGCTGCAGAGCTGCGAGGTTCCTCCAATGTTTGGCTGGCATGGGGTTTATATGCCTGCCACTGCGGCCAGGTACAAGATCAGACCAAGGTCATTTATCTCATTGACTGGCTTTTTCCTTTTAGTGAAAAGCTTTCAAGTTTGAAGCAAATTTCCTCCTGTGGCTCCAGGTTCCAACAGCAATACTCAGAAGACCCGGGTTGGGGGCGGGGGCGGGGAGGGTGGTCTCAAGCCTCCCTGAGATTTGAAGGGATGGATGGGGTCATAGGGCCACCAGCCCATGAAGAGACTGCCAGTTGCAAAACGTACAATTGCAGACCTGATGGTTCACTTGGTGGAAATCTTTTGTGCTTCTTTAATATGTAACCCGTTAGAAGGGGGTCACATCTTTACCTTCAACAGTTAGAATTTTATGTTCGGTAAAAACAAAAAATGACATCTGTACCTTTCCTGCCACTTCCCCATCCTCAGAGTGAGTGGGGGCCAGTTAACGTGAGGTTGGGCTGTGATGTCTTGTAAACTTTCTTGGGGCTGAGAATGTCTCTTCCTAACACGCCCTGGGATCTTCCCTAGGAAGCACAGAAAGCCAGAAGCTACTTTTCCTTATCAGCCGAGCCCTCATTTCTCCTCCTGAATTTAGCTAAGTCAGGCTCTTCAGTAGGAAAATAATGAACGGGAAAACCACTACCACCAACAAAGAGAACAAGAAAAGAATTGAGCTGGAAATCTCAGTATGCAACCCTGCGACTCAAATGATAAATTGGTATTTTCGACCTCCTAGAAACTTAACTTGAAATAAGACTAGGAAATAAATCTCTAGAATTTGCTTTTGTTGTTGTTTGTTTTTATTTTATCTTGAAATTTTAAAAAGAGAGTCGATTTTGCACATGAGTCACAGGAGTCAGAATAATTTGGAAGGTTTTTGAACCCTTGGGTTGAGTAACAGGGACTCACCCCCAAAGTCTACAGGCGCTTGTTAGGCCAGGGTTCCGTGGGCCTGCCTACTTGCATTAAGAATGATCTCAAGCTCAGACACTTTTGGGATCAGGGAGGGACACGTGTGAATGAAATGAGTAAAGCTGGTTGGTTATAAAACAATAGAGTGAGGAGATTAAGGCAACTGGTACGTGCATGTTCTACCTACAGCTGTCACTGTGAATTTTTAACAAAACCCATGCAAGCCAGATAATATGTGCATTTTGCCCACGGTGGGGTCTGTGGCCTTCTCATTCTACTCGCTGATGCTGATATGAACTCCCTTTCCTTCCTCTTTCCCTCCCCAACTCCGTCCCAAAAGTAGCTTGGCAAAGTGTTTAACTGTGTCACTCTAAGTCAGGTATTTCACCTCTTTGTGCCTTAGGTTGATTCATCTATCAAAGGGCAGATGTGAATAAATGAGTTTTTCAAGGGCTTAGATCAGTGCCAGGGACACACAAAGCATTATATGTGTGTTTTCTTTTATTATTCACTCATTACCCATTTGTAATTATTCAGCACCTCTCATCTTCCAGGGACGGCGCTGGCTTAATTGGAAGCTCTGCCGATAGATCAGATATGAATCCTTTGCTCCAGGGAAGCAGGGGAATAAAGAACTAATATTTTTTACCTTTTAAGTTATGAGCTTTTCAAACATCATTGATTTAGTCTTCGGACTCCTTTATAAGTCTTATTATCCCTATTTTTTAATGAATGTGGAGACAGAGGAGGAGGCCACCTCAAGGTGACAGGGCTGTGAATGGTAGGGCTCGGGTTTGAATCCAGGTCTCTGAAGCTGGCAGGTGTCAGACTTCTTACAGGTCTAGGAGGAGAGCAGGGGATAATTATGCATCAACCAGTCATCCTGGCAACTGTTTCTCGGCTGGCCCTGGACTTGACCTTGCTCTCCTTCACAACAGGGATCCAGGCTCCACCACTGATCAGTCATGACTGGCGTGAGAGAGGTAAATTATTTCCTATCCTGGGAATGTTCCAGGCTGCCTCAAGAGAAAATTTTGACCAGTCTTACAACCATTTTCATTGCACAGTGAAGAATTAGCCTTGAGTGAATAGGGAAGGTCACAGCCAAGCTCTGGTTCTGCTCCCATTTTGTATTTTATTTGCATGATCCAGACCAGTAATCCCTTTCTTCCAGATGTCTCCTTCCCATCCCCTCCATGAGTCCATTGGAACATTTCAATCACAGATACTGAGAAATCAAAGGAATAGTAAAGACTACTGAACTCACCAGCTACTGCAGAAAATCCACTTGGTTCCGTTTGGTATATGAGAAACACTAGAGGAGCTTGTTTAAAAAAAACAGATGCATGGGCCCTACTCCTTGGAAATTCTGACCTACTAGTGCTGGAGAGGCCCGGGAATCTGCATTTTAACGGACTCTAATGTACAGACAGATGAGGAATCCACTGATCAAGCTGACCTCTTGATTTCGAAGAAAAAGAAATTATGTGATTTGCCCAAGTTTACACAGCTAGTTAATATCAGTTAGACTAGGACTTAGGACTGCTGACTTCCAGTGGAATAGTTTCCCCATGACACTGCATAGTTTCTAGAAGTGGGCATTGACAAAATCTTTGGGACCAATGTCTCCCTAATTTGTGACCGATGTTAAATGGTAGTGATTTAACTCTTAGATTTAAGGACTAGAGTGTTGCTTCAGATCAATATATGTAGAAGAGCAGGCAAACATAAACATGTTGATTTCACCTGGGCAATGTGCTTAGGTACCTTTCTCTTGGCCTGAATTGGAACTATCTCCAAGGGGGTGAACCATGGCCTTTTTGTCATCCCAGGGTATTTCAGAGAAAAAAAAGAAAAAAATTGTTTTAAAGTAGGTGGTAACTAGATTTTAAGAATAGAAAACTATTTTCCCTGTTGCAAGGCTATGGTCCCAAGGCGGAGATGGAAAAAGTGTAAAGCATGCCTATTTCAGGAAAAGATTAAACAAAGACTGACCTGACTCAGAACTGTTAGAGTGAAAACACTTGCAGTGGAGATGCTTAAAAGCACGCCTTACTTATATTAGCACCCACTTCTTTTATGAAAGGCTAATTGTAAAATTTATGGAGCTAATTATCTCTCTAGATTAATATTTATGAACATACAATAGCAAATGTGAGTTCTAAGTGCTGTATCAAGCATTGGCTTTTCTCCCTTTGCACATACCAGCAAACAACAGATAGCTCAAGGTGATGTTAATATTCTCTCTGCAATGTATGTAAACAGTCATGCGAATTTTTTCTTTCCAATTGCAGCAAATTGGTATTTACCCAGCAACCGAAAACTATTTTTAACAGTTAATACTCCTGAAATGTATGGAGACCTTTCTGCTATATGACTAAGAGCTTGGAAAATCAATTGCATAAATGCTGTCCTAATCAAATGCCAAGAAGACATCTCTTTACTGATGCATTTTTAACTGCATTTTATTCTTATAAGAGAAAGGAAAGATAATCAAATGCACGTTGTTCTTCCTGCATTTTGAATATCGAACTAAAGTTTCCTTCATTTACAAAAGCAGGAGAACAAGGTTAAGTGCTACAAAAAAAATACTGTACTTTCAAATATATCCAAGGGGCTTACTCCAACTCCCAGCCTCTGTATATAAATCTTAGCTAGTTCTACTGTCTATGTAAAACACAAGTTTACGTGACTCCGGGTAAAGAAAGACGTACAGAGGACCAGACAGGGAGACCATAGAAGCCAAGTTTGATGATAGATGAATGGCTTTGAGCCAGTTCTGAAACTCTGTGTTTCAGTTTTCTTGTCTATAGACGGAGGGGTGTTTTACTGTATCAGGAATTCCCAAACAGGGATTTGTGGTTTGGAAAGGGGACAAGGATGAGCTTTAGGGATTACGAACTCTCTTGCCCTGAAACCTCATATAAATTTATCATGTGAATTAGATGAGCACATTACTGACTCTGAACATCCATGGCTTTCAACAATTCTCAGTGGGTTCCTGAACCCCAGAAAGGTGATGAGCTATTGCACTAGAGGATCTTTTAGGTCACTTCCTGTTATAATTCTCTTCAACTTTTGTTGCATCCCGGCTCTGACCTCATGTTTTTGCTTCAGTTGCCCACAACTACTTCTATGCAACTCAAACTTATTTTTCTCCAAGCATCCTTCTTCTACGACTTCAAAACTGTGCTCTTCCAGAGGACTCCTCCAGCCACACATGGCTATTTAAAACTAAGCTTGACATTTCAGTTTCTTAGTCACACCAGCCACATTTTATTTTTTATTTTATTTTTATTTTTAAGCTCTTTATTGGAATATAATTGCTTTACATGGTTGTGCCAGTTTCTGCTGTACAACAAAGCGAATCAGCTGCATTTATACACATATCCCCATATCCCCTCCCTCCTGCGACTCCTTCCCACCTTCTCTATCCCAGCCCTCTAAGTCATCAGCCATCATCGAGTTGATCTCCCTGTGTTATGCAGCAGCTTCCCACTAGCCATCTATTTTACATTTGGTAGTGTATATATGTCAATGCTATTCTCTCACTTCGTCCCAGCTTCCCCTTTGCCCCCTCCCAATCCCGTGTCCTCAAGTCCATTCTCTACATCTGCATCTTTATTCTTGCCCTGTCAATGGGTTCATCAGCACCATTTTTTTAGATTCTGTATATGTGAGTTAGCATACAGTATTTGTTTTCTTCTTTCTCAGCCACATTTTAACTATTCCATAGCCTCACATGGCTTGTGGTTACTGTGCCGGACAGCATAGATCATGAAAAATTGCCATCACTGCAGAAAGTTCTATTGGAGAGTATTGCTTTCCAAAAGAAAGACAGTGGTTTCTAAGCTCTCATCCCTCAAATCTAAAATTTTAATACAGTCCCCAGGTGATTCTAATGCAGAGTGTCTATATACATCGCACTTGGAGAAACAGAACTAAGAAGAGGACCTACAGACATCTTGACCCCTTGTTTTCCACTTTTTATTTTTAAGGATAATGCCTGTGTTACTTTTTTAAAATTTACTTTATTGAAGTAGAGTTGATTTACAATGTTGTGTTAATTTCTGCTGTACAGCAAAGGGACTCAATTATGTAAACATATATTCTTTTTCATATTCTTTTCCATTATGGTTTATTACAGGATATTGAATATAGTTTCCTGTGCTCTACAGTAGGACATTGTTGCTTACCCATTCTATATATAATAGTTTGCATCCACTAACCCCAAACTCCGAATCCAACCCCTTCCCCCTGCCCCTGGCAACCACGAGTCTATTCTCTATGTCTGTGCATCTGTTTCTGTTTCACAGAGAAGTTCATTTGTGCCATATTTTAGATTCCATGTGTAAGTGATATCATATGGTATTCATCATAATGCCTGTGTTATTACTACCCTGCTGATTAGTCTCCATTATCAACATGACAGCTCACTGTCCAAGGTGAGTAGATAGGGTTAGACTCCTACAGCTTGGACTTGGAAGGAATCTTTAAGGTTATCTAGTCCAAACACTCATTTGCTGCTTGCATCTTCTCCAGACCACTTTCCAACAAATGCTCACAAAGTATACACTTGAATAGGAACAGCGACAGGGGAACAATTCTCCAGGCATCACATTTGAACTGATATTAAACAACCAAGAAATCATTAAAGAAATCAAAGAGGAAATCAAAAAATACCTAGAAACAAACGACAATGAAAACACAACAACCCAAAACCTATGGGACACAGCAAAAGCAGTTCTAAGAGGGAAGTTTATAGCAATACAGTCCTATCTTAAGAAACAAGAAAAATATCAAATAAACCACCTAACTTTACACCTAAAACAATTAGAAAAAGAAGAACAAAGAAACCCCAAAGTGAGCAGAAGGAAAGAAATCATAAAGATCAGAGCAGAAATAAATGAAAAAGGAAGGAAGGAAACCATAGCAAAAATAAATAAAACTAAAAGCTGGTTCTTTGAGAAGATTAACAAAATTGATAAACCATTAGCCAGACTCATTAAGAAAAAAAGGGAGAAGATGCAAATCAACAGAATTAGAAATGAAAAAGGAGAAGTAACAATGGACACCACAGAAATACAAAAGATCATGAGAGACTACTACAAGCAACTATATGCCAATCAATTGGATAACCTGCAAGAAATGGATACATTCTTAGAAAAATACAATCTTCCAAGACTGAACCAGGAAGAAATAGAAACCATGAACAGACCAATCACAAGTACGGAAATTGAAACTGTGATTAAAAATCTCCCCACAAACAAAAGCCCAGGGCCAGATGGACTCACTGGCGAATTCTATCAAACATTTAGAGAAGAGCTAACACCTATCCTTCTCAAACTCTTCCAAAATATTGCAGAAGGAGGAACACTTCCAAACTCATTCTACGATGCCACCATCACCCTAATACCAAAACCAGGCAAAGATGTCACAAAAAAAGAAAATTACAGGCCAATATCCCTGATGAATATAGATGCAAAAATCCTCAACAAAATACTAGCTAACAGACTCCAACAGCACATCAAAAAAATCATACACCACGATCAAGTGGGGTTTATCCCTGGGATGCAAGGATTCTTCAATATATGCAAATCAATCAACATGATACATCATATCAACAAATTGAAGGATAAAAACCATATGATCATCTCAATAGATGCAGAAAAAGCTTTTGACAAAATTTAACGTCCATTTATGATAAAAGCTCTCCAGTAAATGGGCCTAGAAGGAAATTACCTCAACATAATAAAAGCCATATATGAGAAACCAAAAGCTAACATTGTTCTAAATGGGGAAAAACTGAAAGAATTCCCTCTTAGAACAGGAACAAGACAGGGATGTCCACTCTCACCACTATTATTCAACATAGTTTTGGAAGTTTTAGCCACAGCAATCAGAGAAGAAAAAGAAATCAAAGGAATCCAAATTGGAAAAGAAGAAGTAAAATTGTCACTCTGCAGATGACATGATATTATACATAGAAAACCCTAAAGACTCTACCAGAAAACTGCTAGCACTAATCGATGAGTTTAGTAAAGTAGCAGGATACAAAATTAATGCACAGAAATCTCTTGCATTCCTATACACTAACAACGGAAGACCAGAAAGAGAAATTAAGGAAACTCTCCCATTTACCATTGCAACAAAAAGAATACCTAGGAGTAAACCTGCCTAAGGAGGCAAAAGATCTGTATGCAGAAAACTTTAAGACATTGCTGAAAGAAATCAAAGATGACACAAACAGATGGAGGGACATACCATGTTCCTGGATTGGAAGAATCAACATCGTGAAAATGACTGTACTTCGCAAAGCAATTTACAGATTCAATGCAATCCCGATCAAATTACCAATGGCATTTTTCACAGAACTAGAGCAAGAAATCTTACGATTTGTATGGAAACGCAAAAGACACCGAATAGCCAAAGCAATCTTGAGAAGGAAAAATGGAGTTGGTGGAATCAGGCTTCCTGAGTTCAAACTATACTTTAAAGCCATAGTGATCAAGACAGTATGGTACTGGCACAAAAACAGAAAGGAAGATCAATGGAACAGAATAGAGAACTCAGAGGTAAGCCCAAACACATATGGGCACCTTATCTTTGACAAAGGAGGCATGAATATGCAATGGAAAAAAGACAGCCTCTTCAATAAGTGGTGCTGGGAAAATTGGACAGCTACATGTAAAAGAATGAAATTAGAACACTTCCTAACACCAGACACAAAAATAAACTCCAAATGGATTAAAGACCTACATGTAAAGCCAGACACTATAAAACTCCTAGAGGAAAACATAGGCAGGACACTCTATGACATACATCGAAGCAAGATCCTTTTTGACCCACCTCCAAGAATCATGGAAATAAAATCAAGAATAAACAAATGGGACCTAATGAAACTTAAAAGCTTTTGCACAGCAAAAGAAACCATAAACAAGACAAGAAGGCAACCCTCAGAATGGGAAAAAATAGTTGCCTATGAAACAACGGACAAAGGATTAACCTCCAAAACATACAAGCAGCTCATGCAGCTTAATACCAAAAAAGCAAATAACCTCATCCACAAATGGACGGAAGACCTAGACATTTCTCCAAAGAAGACATACAGATGGCCAACAAACACATGAAGAGATGCTCAACATCACTAATCATTAGAGAAACGCAAGTCAAAGCCACAATGAGGTATCACCTCACACTGATCAGAATGGCCATCATCACAAAATCTGGAAACAACACATGTTGGAGAGGGTGTGGAGAAAAGGGAACTCTCCTGCACTGTTGGTGGGAATGTAAATTGGTACAGCCACTATGGAAAACAGTTTGGAGGTTCCTTAAAAAACTAAAAATAGAACTACCATATGACCCAGTAATCCCACTACTGGGCATATACCCAGAAAAAACCATAATCCCAAAAGAAATATGTACCATAATGTTTATTGCAGCACTATTTACAATAGCCAGGACATGGAAGCAACCTAGGTGCCCATCGGCAAATGAATGGATAAAGAAGATGTGGCATATATATACAATGAAATATTACTCAGCTATAAAAAGGGATGAGATGGAGCTATATGTAATAAGGTGGATAGACCTAGCGTCTGTCATACAGAGTGAAGTAAGTCAGAAAGAGAAAGACAAATATTGTATGCTAACTCACATACACGGAATCTAAAAATGGTACTGATGAACTCAGTGACAAGAACAAGGACGCAGAAGCAGAGAATGGACTGGAGAACTCGAGGTTTGGGGGGGTGGGGGGTGAAGGGGAAGCTGAGACGAAGTGAGAGAGTAGCACAGACATATATATATTACAACTGTAAAATAGATAGCCAGTGGGAAGCTGCTGTATAACAAAGGGAGTTCAACTTGAGGATGGATGATGCCTTAGAGGACTTGGACGGGGAGGGTGGGGGGGAGTTGAGGGAGGGAGGGCATATGGGGATATGTGTATAAATACAGAAGATTGAACTTGGTGTACCTCAAAAAAAAAAAAAAAGCCCTAATTATTAACTAGTCTTCCCTTATATGGAAGCATCTTCCCTTATATGGAAGCATCTCCAGAAGTTTCCTTCATCAGTCCCAGCTTGCTCTGGTCAGAGCTCAATCCTGATTTTGAGTGTGAGAAACTGATGTTGGCCTCAGCCCCTCTGATCTAGGTGTCAGGCTCTAGGAATATATATTTTATGGATAGAAAGAGCTTTTGGAAAAGAGAAATTTTTGGTGCGCTGCCTTGGGTGTGATGGAAAGGAATCAGGTCTACAGTTTTACCCCAGTAACCAGGTCTTGGGGGCTTTATTGGGAGAGGAGATGGTCTCCTCACTGAGAACAATACAAAAGCAACATCAGTTAAGACTAAAGGACCCAGGGACTTCCCTGATGGCACAGTGGTTAAGAATCCTCCTGCCAATGCAGGGCACACGGGTTCCATCCCTGGCCTGGGAAGATCCCACATGCTGTGGAGCAACTAAGCCTGTGTGCCGCAACTACTGAACCTGCCCTCCAGAGCCTGTGAGCCACAACTGCTGAGCCCATGGGCTGCACTACTGAAGCCCATGTGCCTAGAGCCTGTGCTCCATAATAAGAGAAGCCACTGCAATGAGAAGCCCGCACACCACAATGAAGAGTAGCCCCCGCTCATTGCAACTAGAGAAAAGCCTGCGCACAGCAACAAAGACCCAATGCAGCCAATAAATAAATAAATAAATTCATTAAAAAAAAAAGGCTAAAGGACCCATAGATGTTTGCATTTCAATGGTTTTGGAGCTTTGGGGCATGGAGAGACCACAAGCTTTGCAGAGAAATAGGGTTTCCACCAGAAGAATTGGTAGACATGAAATCCTTCGCTCACGGGGCTCATAGGCAACGGAGGTGACGGCAGAAACAAACAAGAGGGGACAAGTGGGGAGTACTAAGGTAGTACTCTGAGGACACGCAGACATAAACAAGGTGGAACGGAACTCTGAAGTTATCCAAGTAGGGAGGGGCAGTTAAATAAAATCCAGGCATTGACAGGATCTCCTTTATACCCTCAGGTTGCTGCTTTTAGGGACACTTGAGGTTCTGTATTTCTATAGGAGCACGATCTTCTTTCACCCAATT
Source organism: Hippopotamus amphibius kiboko (assembly GCF_030028045.1). Lineage (NCBI taxonomy): Eukaryota > Metazoa > Chordata > Mammalia > Artiodactyla > Hippopotamidae > Hippopotamus > Hippopotamus amphibius. The sequence continues at coordinate 115,203,990 of NC_080189.1, read as the reverse complement.
GCACTGCAAGACCTTCCAATATTTGAAGACAGCTTTCACTAACCCTGAATATACCTTCTTCTTTAAAGTCTACATTATTTTTCAATCTGTCTTTATGTTACAAGGTCTTGGATTTTTTCATTATCCTCTGAGCACATATCAGCTTGTCTAACTCCTCTTAAATTGAAGAGTCCAGGAGGGAACCTTTTATTCCAGATGTGGTTTGATCACTCTTAAATAGAAAGAAACCATCACGTTTCTTCTTTCCAAATCCTATACTTCTACACTGAAGGCAAGGACTGGCTGAATACAGCAGAAGCTCAGGATCTGCTGCTCCCTTTTCTTTCATTTATTTCACCTTGTTTTCTGATTTTAATGATTTTTTTGGAAATACCGTGATATAAATAGTTCTACTCCATCTCCTAGCCAGCAGAGCTCAGAGAGGATGAAGAGTACTCAACAAAATGCTTATCGATTGCTTGAAAGTCTAAAAGAAAATATGCATACTGATGAAACTACAAAATAAATACAATAACATGGTTGTTACTTGAAACTGGAAAGGATTAGGAGAGCTGATTGGGGAAAAAAATTCTAGGTAATGAAGTTTAATCATCTATAAACTGAGAAGCCTGAACTCTGTAATCATTAAGTTTCTGACTATTGTCAGTTTATACATTTCTTAAAAAGAAAAAACTGAAGCCCAAGAAGATCTCAAAGGCATGAGCAAAAACACCTCCAGCTTTTCTAATATCTGGGTTATCTAGGAATGACTAAGAGCCTCACTAAAGACATAACCAAAATGTACCTAACGTGTTTCATTCATATCTTTACATTTTGATAAAACATTTAAAGTCTTATTAGGAATTTGCTGTAGAAACAGCTAGACCAACTAGTTAAAATATCTTTAATACCTGAGCTGGGATTCACAAGCACAAGATAGTGTGAAAAAACAAACAAACAAAAAACTGGGTCAAGTAGAAATGAAATTTGATTGGTAAAGGACCTTCATGGGGTTCTCTAGAGAATCAGGGAAATCTCGCTCCACTGATTGGAATACATGACTCTTTCCTCCTTCATGGAAGGATGTGAGGGGATCTTAATAATTACCAAATCTTCAGGCTAGAGATTTTCTTGATTTTCAAAAGAAATTGGAGATGGCTTTGCAGCATTCACCTCTGAGATGCTCATGGCTGCTACTGCTAACTTTGTCTCCATCTCAGTGATTCTTGTTGAGGCCTTGCGTGACTAAAAGACCATTTGCCTGAATGTGGGAGGGAGACAGAGTGGTCTTTTTCTCTTCCTTGTGTCAGTGTGTCAGCTTTTCTGAGTACTACTGACGCAATTTTCACCCCTGCCAAAGTCTTCTCATCATCTCTCATCTTGACTGTCATCTCCTATTTGCAATGGTCAGTCCAAGTTCCAGTGCTTTGAGCTTTTCCTTCAAGGTACCCTCTTGACAGTAAGTGGATCAAAAGTGGCATTCTCTCCAACTTAGCTTTTTTAGATTGCTCCTTGACTCAAATAATTGGCTACTTCTAAAACTATTTTAAATACACAAATTATAGCTAAAGATTATAGTTAAACTAATACCTGCGGAGCAAGGATTAGCAACCTCAATGAATACATCCACATCCTCAGTTCTGTCTGTGAATAGTACCCATGTGTTAGCTTGTAAATGCCACATCTCTTCCACCGCAATCATTATGTGCAAATACAGACATCTTATCCTTGTCAGGAAATTCAAAATACGTGTGTAATTCACCAACATTTAAACAAATAAACAAAAACCACATTGTCTCTGACATAGAGGCAGGAATGACCACCCCGAGCTGAGAGGCCCAACACGGAGCTGTAACTTGGGAAGTGTCATTGTGACCTGAAAAAAATCCATTTCTCTAAAATTAGAACCTTCCCATGGATGTTAGCACAAGGAGGAGAAATTGATAAATGGAAATCCTTTCCCACTACTTGCACTATATTTTCAGATAATTCTATTGACTTCTATGGAGTTTATGTAGTCACTACGAGATCAGTTCACCACTGACTCAACCATACGGTAAATATTTACAGGAATGCAATACAGTTTGTTAAGCCATTTCCATTGCCTTGTCTCTGACTCTCAGGAGACAAAATTGTGAAGAGGAGAAAGCTTGAAACTGGGAAACACAAGGATCTAGATTCTATTTTCTTATATGTATTACTGCCTGGGCCAGGTATTAATCCATTAACATCAGAGTTGCAGAATGGCCAGGGACTTTGAAAATTGTTAGGTTCAGTCACTTTATTTTAAAATTAATTAATTAATTGGCTGTGTTCGGTCTTCATTGCTGCATGCAGGCTTTCCCTACTTGCGGCGAGTGGGGGCTACACTTTGTTGCGGTGCGCAGGCTTCTCATTGCAGTGGCTTCTCTTGTTGTGGAGCACGGGTTCTAGGCACACAGGCTTCAGTAGTTGTGGCACGTGGGCTCAATAGTTGTGGCTCGTGGGCTCTAGAGTGCAGGCTCAGTAGTTGTGGCGCACGGACATAGTTGCTCGGAGGCACGTGGGATCTTCCCAGACCAGGGCTCAAACCCATGTGCCCTGCACTGGCAGGCAGATTCTTTTATTTTTTTTAATTAATTAATTTATTTATTTTATTTATTTATTGGCTGTGTTGGGTCTTTGTTGCTGCACACGGGCTTTCTCTAGTTGTTGCGAGCGGGGGCTACTCTTCATTGTGGTGCGCAGGCTCCTCATTGCAGTGGCTTCTCTTGTTGTGGAGCACAGGCCCTAGGCGCGTGGGCTTCAATAGTTGTGGCACATGGGCTCAGTAGTTGTGGTTCACGGGCTCTAGAGCACAGGCTCAATAGTTGTGGCGCATGGGCTTAGTTGCTCCGTGGCATGTGGAATCTTCCCAGGGCAGGGCTCAAACCCGTGTCTCCTGCATTGGCAGGAGGGTTCTTCACCACTGTGCCACCTAGGAAGTCCCTGGCAGGCAGATTCTTAACCACTGTGCCACCTAGGTAGTCTCACAAGCACTTTATTTTAAATATGAAGAAACTAAAGCCCAGA